>NW_023339796.1:15591370-15634628 GCF_004916995.1 Morone saxatilis | reverse complement strand
TGTGAGAGAGTGTGAGAGAGTGTGGAGGAGGTTTAAATATTTAAAGGTGATGCATCATCACTCTCTCTGCCGCTAAACTTCTGTTTCTCATTCATTCATGCATAACAAATAATGAAATGTATTATGCATGTATTAAAGGCCGGGGTGCAAGTATAAACACCAATACATAACAGCCCTAAGTCACACTTTTAAGCAGTGCACAAGTCATTTTCTATGTTTTCCACACAGGCATTATCCTCTCCTGACGTTTTAAAAATAAAAATCTTTCCCTCTCTTTCTCTCTCCTCAGCTGAGCCTCTTCCTCTGATGGACTTGTGTCGGCGTGCGGCCCGGCTGGCATTGGGTCGGGAGCGGCTTCAAGAGATCGAGAGCCTCCCTTTGCCCCAGTCCCTGAAAAATTACCTCCAATACCAGTGACTGACACCAGCAGAACCAACTGGGAGTACAAGGACATAAACCAGACCACCAGAAAGTCTAATGGATGGCTTGTTAAGAGAAATTAAAGAATGCAGAGAAGGGGTGCTGGATGGAAGAATGTCCACACTGAGAGCACCATAGCTCTACAAAAGAGGGATTGATAAAAAGGCTGGAGAGAAAGATGGTGGATGAACTGACGGAAGAGGTCCAGGCTTTCAAACAAAGAACAGGACGGCACCAGCTTCTTTTGGATTTCCAGCTGCTTTTTCATTCGTTTTTGACTTGAAATAAATTATTAATGATGGTATCCCATCAGTGTCTCACTCATCCAGAAAGAAATCCCATCCTCTTACGGTGTGGTGAAGAGGTGACAGTGTTAAGATGACCACCGCCACCTAGTGATGAGAATAAAAAACTGCGCAGAGAAAGCACACTAATCCTATCCCTGGAGGCCTTTCTGACGCACAGTCAGTGACCATATCATTGCTGTTGGATACCATTGTGCGTATTCATGGTCTCCACTAGCACAGGTGGCAGGCCGCAGAATCCAGATGTCCAAGAGGATTTTAGCACTAATGTTGTTTTTATCAGATTGACTTGGGGCCCGACCAAAAGCTCACATCGCATACAGAGTAGATCAAAACATGGCTGCAGAGTGTATGCAAAGTTCAGTAAAAGAAATAAAGCATGCTGAACTTATCTCCTGGCTTTAAGCTGGCATGTGATAAAGAGTTGAGCCCTTTTCAGACGGTAACGTCTATCAGTGACGGCTTGTTGTCATTCAGAGTTTGTTACGTAAAAGTTGGTTCTGGCTATATTCACAATGCTTGTACAGTATTTAGCAGCTGGTGCGTGAGAAGGAGCGGTGGAGCTTAAAATTAAGTTAAATTAATTTATTTTGCCGTTTAAGTCTTAATTAATGACCATTGTCAGTGTGAGAGAAGCTCACCACCAGTTCCCATCCTCATCAGTTTCATAATTTATTAGTCTACTTTATAACATTTAATTTACTCTATGTATTTTATTATATTATAATGCCCAACAGTGCACAAGTACAGAATTACAAGACATTACTTTGACTGTTTGCTTACATGCTGTATGTAAAGTATTGTTATATACAGGATATTCATTATTTCTTCCATGCAGTAAGCCTGAATGAAAATTTAAAAAAAAATAAGGAGGATCTCTTGATAATTGTTAATTAAAGTTTTTTGCTGCAGCTCTGACATGAGAACAATCTCAGCAACTTAAAATTGGCTCATTTACAGAGCAGTTTTAACTGATTTTATTTAATTTGTGCATAAAAATTATAATTAACCAGTAAATGTGTTATAGTGCTCTTAAAGCTCCTGGAAATATGGTTTTAAATTCTAATTATTTCTCTATTACATGAAATATTCAGAACTTAATAAGGACCAATCCAAAAAAAAGCACTCAAAACTTAATCTACTCTCCTTCATTAGGACTGTATGTGTGTAGTTTGATTAGATTTGATTGACAATATCCAAACAAACAATTGGTGATCAATCTGATTAGTTGAAATACATGAAATCACCTTTTGTAAATGAGAACTGCCCACTTTAAACCAGTCAGAATAGCAGGCAAAAGATTAAATATACAAATGCTTTTTTTTTTAAATATCCAAATCTGTTGTAATTTCAGCAGAAAATACTTTTAGGGCCTTTAAAAAGGGAACAAGACATGAATTTAATCCTTTAATGTGTATATTTTGTGCTGCTGTGACCTTAATGTTAATGCGATTGATATTAAATTAAGACTTTGTGCCCTTGTGGGAAGTGTTATGGAAATGTTTTTAGGTCTGACTTAGGACTGCCGTTATGACTTTTATGTAAGGAGCTGCATGTCTGAAAGGGGCTTTATTAAACAGCTCGCTGTTTAAAGTAATGTTAAGTTGCATTGAGAACCATTCCTCACAGGACACTAAATCATGTATTATGATGTCAGTGACGACCAAAGTATTTCATACTAAGCCATGGAGTGCGTGAATGCGTGTGTAGGAGCTGTAGGTCGTGGCCCGTCGCAGCGTAACTAGTGCTAACATGCTGTTGGCAGTATGGAGAGCCTTACCTGCTGTTGTAGCACCCTGCTGTAGCTCACTGGTACCAGACAGTATCTGTCTGCTCTCCGCACAACTGTCTTAATGACCACAAACAAACAAACAAACAAACAGGACCAGAGCAGATCTAGTCTCACTGGATCTATAGTGAAGGTTGGAGCGGGATGTAGGAACATTACTGCTACTGCAGCGACAGGGCAGATGTGTTTCTGGCTCGGAATAGGATACAGTTGACCATTGCACAACCACACACACATATATACACACACTGTAGACCAATCATGTTTTCTTTCCTAAAAAAAGCTTGAGTCACTTTTTTTTTTACTTCTGAGTTTGTATCCTACATTATTATTATTATTATTATTATTATTATTATTATTATTATTATAAATATTATTTTGAGTGTGGAGTCTGATGATGGTAGGATGATGGCGATGATGATGATGATAATGATTTATTTATCACACATTTGTTTTTTTTAACTGATCATTGATGGTTACATTCAGGTAAATTTAAAACAAAGATGCTGGTGATGAAGGGAGAGAGAAATCAAAAGTTGTTTTCTTCAGTGCTGCTTATTATTATTATTATTATTATTATTATTATTATTATTATTATTAATAATAGTGATGGTGGTGGTCTTGCCTCCTCTTTTCATCAGTTAGGATGGGGAGAAAATGACCATTCAGAAAAGTAGTAGAATGTATGGACAGACGGTGCAGATGTCAGATATGAAATGTGAATAAAAGCCAAGTGAATTTGAAAAAAAAAAGTCTGTAAAATACTCCTTGTGTTTCTTTTCCTTCACCCTTTTCTTGAGTTTTAGGAACGCTACTAAAATATACATGTTAAAGTCATCTGGAGCTGCAGTAAGATGCAAAAGAGCCTGATGGTGTAACTGGGGCTGACACATTTTCAGCATCTTTAATTGTGTGTGAGTGAGCGTTTAATCTACCGAGGGAGGCCTTGGCGGGGAAAATTAGGCAGTAAAGTATTTGGCTGTACGTTTTCCCAATTGTCAAGTGTGCAGTTTCCACCTCAGAAAGTAAACAGCTAATGCACTGCTCATCCGCTCCCGCAGCTGTAAATACAGCTCAGCCAGGAAGATATCGATGTGCTCAGAGTCTAAAAAGTGAAAACTGCAGGGCACCACAGAGTGAAAAAGCAGACATTAGTAAGGCTTGATGTGGTTTCAGGCTTTATATTTCCACTGCACAATGTGGGATCAGTCTCATCAGGTCCAGCTCACCGTATCTAAAAACACAAGGTACTGATGTTTGAGAAATCAATAGCAGACAGATGGTGTAATGATGCTCCAGCATCACGCACCATCCTGCCTGGGATGGATCAAACACTACAATTTAAACAGGACAAGAGAGTCTCCTTACCAAACACAAACACACAGTTTTATCTATTTTCCCAGTCAAACACTGACATGAATACTGTATGTGTTTGCAGGGCCCCTAGAAGCTAAACATTGATTTACAGCACAGTTTTAGGTCTGATGACAGATGGATATGGACCAAC
The DNA here is from genome assembly GCF_004916995.1 of Morone saxatilis. Classification (NCBI taxonomy): domain Eukaryota; kingdom Metazoa; phylum Chordata; class Actinopteri; family Moronidae; genus Morone; species Morone saxatilis. The sequence goes on along the minus strand of NW_023339796.1, from coordinate 15,630,607 downwards.
ACAAGTGTATTAACACTTTAGTCTAAAGGTGCAGTCAGACCAGATATTGTCAGGTGAAATGTACTAATGTATTGTGGGCAGGGTTGTAAACAAACTGAGAGCTTCCAACAATGTCAGTCCACCAGGGTTTGAACTACAGGGAAGCCAGGAAGAGCTTTGTTCCTCTTAGTATGACATGAATTCCCCTGAAAACATTATTTGTGGAATTTTAGGCGGTCTCTAAAATATTGACTTTATGTTTTATTTGCCATGCATTTCTATTGTTCTGTACCTTCATCATCATGGATCACAAATAAAAAAGGGGAATTATTGATGTATGATTCATACATTAGGGTGATTTATCACTAATTCACTTTAATAAATATTCTTGCCATCACCATGGAAGCGTGGTGGTGCAATATCTTTAACTCAAAAATAAGAAAAAACAAGCTTTCCAACTCTGTGTGTCGACGAGCCATTATTCCCTGAGCTCCCCCAAAAGCCATGGTAACAGTTTGTATACTGCACTCCGCAAAGTTGTAAATTATACAGAAGCAGTAAGGAAATAGTGGTCCTCTAATGAAAATATTTTATAATTTGCAATTTCTGCAAGATTGCTGACCCGTGTTATACAGCTTCTTATCAAACATTTCATTGTCATTACTTCCTGTCACTGCCCCTGCACGTACAGCATCCTTCTCTGCTGCTTGTATTATTTCATCATGCAGTCATAAAGCAAGAATATAAACAATATTATATTGTATATATGAAATATTATCGATTACTCATAATGGATAATGACCCCTTTTAGACTGTTGTATTATTATTGCACATGTATTAAAATGCAGCATTTGTAGCATTTGTTGTAGCTGGTGTAACTTTATATACTCTTGGTATTTTAATCTAAAGCAATACTTTATAATAATATATATATAATAATAACTTTATAAACATATGCATTTTATGTGTAGAACAAACCACAAAGTAGCTGTCAGATGAATATAGTGGAATAAAAAGTATACAGTATATCTAATAAATCCCCCTGAAATGTATAAAGTCAAATTTTGCCATTGTACAATAGTTAAGTAAATGAGAAAAAGAAAAAAAACAAACCTTGGAGGAAAACACCATCTACTGTATCTCTGCCTGCCCACATGCTGCACACACACACACAGACGCTGCTGCTGCATTCATTTCAAACATTTAACCCTGATGCTCACTAAAGCAAGAAAAAGGCAACAAAGCTGCACTTAAGTTCTATTCTGGGACTTTGTCAGGAAGCAGAGGTGTGAGAAGGGTCCACAACACAACACATTTCTCTCCTGAGGAGGGCAGTTTGCCTGCAGAGTGGGGATTAAGACCATGACAAACAAGGACATTTTTAAAGTATTTCTAATTAACAAATGATGTAGGGAAATAGCAGAATAAACAGCAGTGATGTTCTGCCATATTTTGCTTTTGTGTCATTAGTTTTGACATAAAAATTACAAATGTGCTGACAGAAACAAACATTATGAGTTGCAAAGGTGGTTGATTGTGCCAATGCACTTCTCAGATAAAACTGTTATGACTGCGACCATCTGGGACTGCATGGGCTTTTTTGGCTCAAGCTCTGCTACCACATTTGCAGTATTTTCACTATACTAATACAAACCCTTTAAAAGAAAACAGGAAAATGTCTCATTCTTCCAGGAAATACTGATAAAAAATGAAGCACACAATGCTTGGTTCAAGAATTGCTCATTTGCAGCCTACACATGCACTCATTCACATACACAACAACTACAGTGTCTCAACTCCTATAATTAATCAACACGCTGACAAAACACAGCTCCTCCAACTGCAGCAGTGAGGAGGTATGTGGCTGGTTACCAGGGAAAAAGGCGATGAATTCAAACAAGTAGGAAATAAAAAGTGATGACGAGAAAAAAAAGTCCTTCATTAATCCTGATAGCAGGGGTTATGTCATTGTTAATGGTCGACTGTGTCACATGCTCTACGTCCTCTTATCACAAGGCAAAACACATACATACTGTTTTTAGAAAGGCTGTATTTGACAGTTACATTACTTAATATCTTGATTCATTTCACACATTTCTCATTAATCAGTTGATCATTACAATATATGGATAATGCTGATCTCAAGTTCCTAGAAGTGATGTCTACAAAGTGATTGTTTTTTTCTGACCAACAGTGTCAAAATATTCAGTTTACAATCATATAAAAACAGAGTAAAACAGAGAAGCAGTATATCCTCACATTTTAAAAACTGGAACCAGAAAAGCACTTTTTCTTGGTTATAAATTGCTTAGATGATTCAAATTACATTATTACAAAGCCTGTGCTACAAACTGGTGGTGTGGACTGATATTCACTGGTGCTTAAAGACTTGATGGTGAGAAGTCAGATCAAGTTAATTCTATTTATACAATCCAATATTACAAATTTGCCTCAAAGGGCTTTACAATATCTATCTATCTCTGTTACATGATTACATGTAAATGAATAAAAGTATAGTAAGTGGACATGAAAAAATCCACAGAGTTGAAATATTTTCTGTTGCTTAACTGTTATGTGGAAAAAAACAAAGCATGTGTGATAAAAGCCATAATGAGTTCCCCATAAAGCCAGTATCACAGTAAAATAATGACACCAATGGGCTGTTTGCAATGTTTCCAACTCAGTAAACATGTACAACTACCATCTGGACCCCTGACATTGCCAAAATCTCAAACAACAGCAACACTTTGGGAGGGGATACATGCACAAAACAGCTCATGAGGCATGATGCTCAACAAGAAAATCAACATGAAAGCATCATAATGCACATGCTGAATAACAACCCAAAGCTCAATAACAAAAACTTGATTTACAAACGCAGCAAAGCGGACAGCAACAGTGGAAGAGTAACTACCTCTCAGCACATGACAATCCACAGCAGCCTCTGCTCCACTTCAGAGCTTTAAAAGGTATTCAGATCCTTTACTTAAGTAAAAAAAACAATACACTGAACATAATACTCCACTACAAGTGCAAGCCCTGCAGAAAGTATTTACTATAAGTATAAAAAGTAAAAGTGGAGAAAAATGATCCCTTTCAGTGTAATATTAATTGATGTATTAATATTAGTGATTCATTAATGTGTATGTGGAATTTGACTGCTGTAGATGTTGCTCGAGTTTTTATTACTTTATACTGTTGTGTAGCTTAATCTACAGGCATCATGTTCCATAAGATCATATGTTTGCAGTGTCGCTGTCCTGTGAGAACCGAGAGAGCTCTAAAAAGTTAGCTTTACATAAAAACAGACCCTTTTCAGCCTTTTCCAGCTGATCCAAGTAAGGTTTTAATAGATTATTTAGTTTAAGAATAAGATAATATTCCCAACCCGCAAATGAACAATTCAACTTAACATTAAATCTCCAATAGTGGAGTAATTAAATGCAGTGAAGTAAAAAGTACAATATTACCCTCTGAGATGTGTGGAGTAGAAGTATAAAGTCGCATAAAATGCAAAAAACTCAAAAGTACCCTTAAATTTGTACTTAAGTACAATACTTGAGTAAATGTACTTAGTTACTTTCCACCACTGGTAACGTTACAACCAGCAAACAAACACAGACACAGAAAAAACAGATGAAATCAGCAGGCTGTTAGCAAAACTTCCATATCTTGGTGAGTGAATGTCGGCAGATAATAAGTCCTTCCTCCACAGCAGAGATACAGGACAACAACTGCGGCTTTCTAGCATGCCCTAAAACCAAAAAGTACTCCCAACCCCCGTGAAGCTTTGGCGACCCCTAGTGGAGGTCTCGGCCCCCAGGTTGGGAGCCACTGGTCTATAAAAAGATTTTGGGTGAAATTAAAATCTCCCCCTATCATAATAAATGTTGATTAAGTTAAGTTGTTCACCCAATAAGGCATCTTGTATCATTGTGTACCACCTGGATCAGTACAGATGTCTTTCACCTGAAAAGGAACAGATTCATGAATGAGCTCTGCTACTCCCCTCGAGTACAAAAAGGAAGAATAAACAGAAAAGCAAGAAGAAGAGGAACAAGAAGAAGAAAACATTATGGCCAATCTACGGAAGACAGTCAGCAGGTAATGCCCTTCGACAGGGTTGTAGTTTGTTTAGGTTTAGGCACAAAAACTACTTGGTGCTGTTGGGTAAAAAAGATCATGGTTTGTGTAGTGTAATCTGTGAGAAAGTAGAGAGACCGTTGTCATGGAAGGCAACAACAAAGAAGACAATGAAGAAGAAGAAAACAAGATTCAATCAAGAGATTGTAAAAGAAAACCCCAAGAAAAGCAGCACTCTGCATACTTTGAAGCTTATTGCAAACTAAAAAGCTGAATAAACTCAATAGCAATTCATCACATTATTCCCAGGCTGAGGCACTGTAGTTTTCTGTAGCACGGGTCCATTAGGGTGTTATTGAACATGTGGTGCTCATCAGTTAAAGGGGCACATTAAGCTACTAATTAGCCGATTGTATTTTTCTATCCTCAGGGATCTGCTGAGTGATTAAGTGTGTAGTCAGCACTGTTGTGAGCAGGGAACCCAAGCAGAGCTGCAACACTTCATCTACACAAGCCCTGGACATTTAACAGATGAACTCAAATGAAGACCAGCTATTATTTCCTCAGCTGCTTTTTACAAAATAAAGCAGACAACTCAGTTTAGATGTCCATCCAACTTTCACACCCACAAATTCTTTAGTTTCCGGCACATTGCAGAATATCTTTCACAAACTAAACTTGCAACCAGATTTGATGGACAAAGAATAAATGCTACAGTAGATGCTTTCATTCACCTTCAATTTAATATTTACAGTTTTTGTCTAAACTTATTAAATTTAGTTTCAGTTTACTATTAACTGTTAATCCTTTCACCAGTAGGGGTCAGTAATACTCTACTGTGCTGTTGGATCTACTTTCTCTGTACTGAACACACAGATTAAATGGATATAATATCATCCACGATAAAAATTAGAAACCAATATATACATATTTCCCATAATCAACTGGATTTCTTTTTTTCATTAAAGCCACTGAAGACCAATCTTCACTGATGATTATAAAAAAGCCTTGTTATCCAATAATTTCTCTTGTCCTGTTGAAGCTCTCATCCTCCCCCAAAAGACAGTTATATCATTATAGGCTATAGGTCATATTATTTATTTTGCTTGTATCAGACCTCAACACTTTTGTTGTCAGTGAATTATCAGTTGTGTGTATCCTTACACCCACATTAAATGTTTTCTAAAACAATACTTTTATTAACATAATTTTCAGTTGGTATTCATTGTGAGTCTGTCTCTGTTATCTTCAACATTTATTGTTGTGTTTATAATTTTTGCCTTAAGACTTAAGTAAATAAAGTATGTTTTGGCTGGAACTTTACCAGAATGAAAGTTATCAACGGACACATAAATGCTGGTGTGTGAATGTTTGTAATTTTGATTCAGTCTTTCACTTGCAGCTGAACTTTGACTTTTTCTTATTCTGTGTTTTTCAGTCAAAAATATTAACTAGACTTTATGAGAATCAATATTCTTCACTCATCACAATCATTCACAACCTTTTTGTGACGTTTTAAGTAATAGCTCTGGGAAACATGCTTAATTGCTTTCTTGCTGACAGTCACATGAGAAGATCCATAATAACTATGAGGCTACAGCCAGCAGATGGTTCGCTTGGCTTAGCACAAAAACTGGAAACAGAGCTCCGTCCAAACTCTATAGGTCATTTATTAGTCTAATTTTAGTTTTAATTTATTATTTGTTTAATTTGAAAGCAATACTGTAAAGTGTAAAAACTACAATGTATGTTTTATGGGGGGTTATGTGATGAGCAATTACTTCCTGGAGTCTCCGCTGGTTGCCTAGCAACCTCACACAACGACACGACTCCAGACCTGGCCAAGAAGTAATCCAGCACAACCCCCTCCCCGATAAAACCACTAATTGTTTTTACACTTCAGTCTTGTGTGAATTATGTTCTCACTGTGTATTTAAAACGTACACTTCCTTTCTTTGTGCTGAAACAGTTGCTGTGGCATACAACGTGTCTTTGAATATACATTCCTCACATGCTGTAGTAGAAACCCCTCTCTCTCTTTGTAACACCCAATCAGCTTCCTCCAACATGTGATGAATTCAGGCAGCTGAACATCTACAATGACGGCTTATTAGTTATGCAAGTCTCTCAGTTTGCCAACACACACACACACACACACACATACACACACGCACACACATCAGATGTTTAGTGCACAAACAACAAGCAGGGCTGTGTAGAGTCTAAAACAAGTCTTTATTGGTCAATATACAGAAAGCAGTGGGATGACCACTAAAGAGAGAGAAATCCCAACCATTTTGTTTACAAAAAGAAAAAGAAACGGATATATAAAATAACTGTCTTGAACATTTTTACAGGATTTGTTTTTATATGTAAAAGAATCTTTTTCTCTTTAATCTTTCAGAAGCACAATATGACAAAGGGAGACGAGGGAAACAAGGCAGTTGTTTCACAATGATGACATCACAATCACAGGTGCTTAAAGGCCAACAGAGGGAGGGGAAGGTGAACAGAAGACATATCAGTTCAAGAGCTCAGAGGGAGTAATAATCACTGATACTGTCTGGATATGAACAGGTGAGAGGTGATTTCTCTGAGTAGAAACAGGAATGGATTTACTGTTAGATCGTTTGAGTGTAGACAAACTCATGGACTTACATTTTGTTTAGTTTACTTAATCTACAATAACGAAGGTACAAAATGGAATTAATATCAATGTAGTTTTCACTTCTTCTTCTACTTGTGGTGAAGTTGTGCCGACTTGATAACACCAGTAAAATAAACAATCACTCTGCTTCTTTTCTCCAGCATTTAGCTCTGTGGGTCTTCGCCTGACTTTAAAGGGGCACTCCACCAATTTAACGCTTACTCATCAAAAGGAGCATGAGTCAGTCAACGGTTTTAATTATATATAATATATACATATATCATTACTCGTATAACTATACTATATACTATATATATATATGGCATTAATCATATACTATATAATAGTTAACTATATAATTATAATACTATAATATAATAACTTCTATATTGAGCTATCTATATTAATATATATCTATTTAAAATATATATATAACTAGAGACGCAACTTGTAATACATATTAATATGTACGCGGTTAATATAAACAGTACAAACTCACTCCACGGTAGGCTCTCTAGGCCCTATCTAAAGCCAGTGTCTGGTTTGCCGTTCTGGGCTACTGTAGAAACATGGCGGTTCAATGCGGTGGACTCCATGGTAGGCGACCCAGGGCATCTGTAGACATAAACGGCTCATTCTAAGGTAACAAAGACACAATGACTCCTATATTCAGCTGATTATACACTAATGAAAATATACCTATGACTATTTCTGCCAATGGATCCTCTAAAATGTTACACAGCGGACCTTTAACAGAAAACCTGCATTACAGACTGGAACAGCAGGTGTTGAGTTTAAAAGACCTGGGGGTCAGTTTCTCAGATATTTTAGACTAGTCTGTAGTGTTAGGCCAGTCTCAACTCTGCTCTCGGATTAGTCTAATGCCACAAAGACAGTTTCAAAAGAATAAAGACTTATTTTATCCTAAAAAGCCAGTTATCCCCAGGCTAACTCCGAACTAAGAGGCACGTTTCCATGGTAACAATCAGTGAACACTGCTAATCAGCGGCACCAAGTGACGGCTCGTAATTATTGGTTTGCTGACGACATTGTGGAGCGAGTAATGAGAAGGGAAAGAGTTTTTAGAGAGCGCAGTAACCTGTTGGAAATACACAGCAGTGAGGAAATCGTCAGTCGTTTCTGTTTGCCCAGTGAAACTATCCTGAGTCTGATTAACAAGTTAGCAGAAATACTGAACCCTGCCACCGTAAGAAAGCACAGCGTCTCAGCTACAGGTCTGCACTGTGTGGAGATTTTATGCAACTGGAAGTTCCCGTTAGACTCTTCGTTGAATCTTGCCAGTACAATGTCATTGTATCTGTTGAACGCAAGCATTTTATGCTGGAGTGAACAGAGCTGAGCCAGAACTCATAGCGAATTAATAATCAAGAACTAGCTTTATGCAAACGATACATTTGTGAAAACAGCCCCTGGGCATTTGCCAGGCAGGTCTAAAAAGAAATGCTACTGAGTTGCATTGTGGGAAGTGTAGAATCCAGTGTTTTGGAGATTAACCTTTACTAGGCACTATAGTCAGAACATCTCTGCATCTGTTGCAATTTTGACCCTTTTTAAAATCTGTTTCTAAACATTATGGATGTGCAATACCGTATCGCTGGTGTACCCCGGTTTGTACTGGTCTTTGATACTGGGCCCATAATTGCATAGAGGGCTCTCTTTACTATGGAATTAAACACAAAGGAAAGATATATCAGTAGCATACAGGAACATCTCTGTATCATTCCATCTGCTGTAAAAAGAAAGATAACTGATTAACTGACTAACTCTAAACAGCAAAGGCTACAATAGGCCACAGTATGGGTAGATTTGGTAGAAAGACAGATGCAAACAAACAGGCTTAAAAAAAAGAAGAGTATTTTACCGTATTTGAACCACAATCAGCTTTTCCCATTAGCTCATAAGCTGATGGAACAGTGATCATTTTAAAATACTCTTGAGAAATACATTAAACAGTTAATAGTTCTGCTTTGAATATGAATCAGGACACATATGTAATGTTTATGGTAAGAGATAACATATCCAGGATCAGGTTTCTCCAGGCCACAGAACCACAGCACTATGATGCACTCATCACACAGGCTTTACAGGGTCTGGTTTGAGTTAAAGATGAGAGGATATACACTTAGTGACAGCACAGCTATGTTATTACTATATAGGTCAAAGGAACTATATTGAAAGTTTACGGATACATTAATGGATATGTATATGGATACATTGTGATGCTAAATCTGTTAATAACCCATCATATGGCAGACAACCAGTTTTAAAAATGAACAATAGAAATATAATCTGAGGACATATGTAATCGCAAATGTTAAATGTCTTAAATTATCTTTGCTAATGTAAGAAATTGAGAGAATTTGTGTCACTATATTTCAGATCTCACGTATCTTTGCTGCTTGTGTTTGAGTTTGGATTCAGTTTTATCAGCGAAACTTCAGCTAATTGTGCACACATAATGAGAAGACTGTGCTTTTTTGATATTCATCATATATTTTGCTTCATTGGCTGTGATGTGAATAATAATGTACATACAGATAATGTTGTATAGCACTGTGGGACTGCAGCTGACTCTGTAGTTCTGACTTTGTCCAGCAGAGGGATATGTTTCATTAAAGATGACAACATGGGAAGATTAAAAGTATTTTTTCCAGCAACAGATTGTAAATAATTTTATCAGAGATTTTGTTTCTGTGTGTGTTTGTGTAGTGAGAACAAAGGATAACGTGTGTGTGTGTGTGTGTGTGTGTGTGTGTGTGTGTGTTTGATAGAGAGATAGAGATGAACATGTGTTTGCATGTGCCATTATATGTTAATGTGTGTGTCAGTATGTTATGGAGGAACTGTCCCACTCTAGTTTTCCCTTCTGCTTCCTCTCTTTCATCTCTTCTCTTTCGTCTTCTTCTTCCTCCTCTTCGTCTTCATCGCTGTTGTCTGACTCAGCACTTGTCATTCCTCCCACCTGTTCCTCATCTTCTTCTTCTTCTTCCTCCTCCTCACGTTCTTCTTCTTTTACCTCTTCATCAAGCGCCTGAGCTCCTTTTACGTTCTAGAAAACAAAACATGATTTAGTGAACCACGGATCCCAAATCTGGTTTACAGAGGCAACAAATGCAGTTGAACTATGTGGAAGATAAATAATCGTCTATCCTCCAGTCAGCCCCTCTAGTTTTTTGATACTGAGGGAATAAAACAACCCAGAATTTAAATGAAAATGCCATCCAACCTCCATGGGGTTGACAGTAATGGTGAGTGCAGAGTTGTCCCATTCTTCTTCAGGGTCTTTGCCTCCATCCTCGTCTTCTCTGAACCCATCCTGATGTGTTGCATGGATCCTGTACACGCCGATGACCACAATCACCACCAGGGCGGCGATACAAACCACAATAACTACTGTGGCTGCTGGAGGTGCTGGTCCTTGAGGAGAAGTAGAGAGCCAAAATATTGCATTATATGATATTATATTGTTGTTTTATTTAAAGTTGCAGGCTCTGGTTGCTTGTTTTTGTCAAGGCCTGGTTGATTCTTGCAAAAGCCATTAGGAGTGCTAGAAAGCTTAGTTAGTTAAGCAAACTTACTCTCTCCAGCTTTAATCCAGTATAAATATTATTTGTATAAAAATTAAGCTATTAAATAACAAATCAGTAACTAATCATTAATTTGATCATTTAATACTTTGGTGCTCATTGTTTCCGTAAAAGGAACTAAACAATTGAATTGTTGGGAGTCTAACTGATGTTATATTTATGTAGGTGATCTAAGCATCTTAGAATTCGGTCAAGCAGACAAGACGGTGGGCTTTACGAGGTTTCATACATTTAAAGAAGCAATCTAATTGAAACCTGTGTTTATTTGTCCAAAAGGTGCAGCCCTACCTGGCTAGTAAAGGGGACCCATGTCTATTTACACATACATTGGCTTTAAGCTAAATGCCTTTATGATACCCTGTCTCCCTTCTGTGTGTAATGTTTAATCTTCAATCTTAGCCTTAAATAAAAATTCCTCTCTTTACATCTTGTCTAAACTGCTTATATGAAACAGCTCCATGACCAACCAGTTAAAACATTGTTCTGCCCCATTTTTACATCAGAATACATTTCAATGACATTTGTGGCTTACCTGACATGTGTGAGTTGAGAGTGTGTATCATGAGTGGGTGATGGACGGGTCTCATGTACTGAGGCTGGGCAGCCATGTGATTGACGTGTTCCACAGGTGCTGAGTGGTGAAGAACACTGACCTACAGAGGCAGGACCAACATCATTATCCTCAGGAAAAAGATGGTGGATGATAATTTGTGCAACCATAAAAATAAAGAAAAATGAGAAAATAAAAAGACAATTCAAGACATTGGAGCATGGGTAAGACTGATCAATATAAACTGGAAGGCAATCTTTGTAAAACGTTTTAAAGCTCTGATGAAGATGTACAGTGGTTGGAACATAATGATTTAGTCACTACAATAAAAGCTTTTAATATTTCCTTCTTCCCTTTGTTGTTATTTTTTTCTCATATTTTGGAGTGCCTGGATTGCCTTTCAGTTTATCTTGTTTATTTCCCCCATTTTCCGAGAGCACCCAAGACATTTTTGATCTACGGTTGACTGTACAGAGCAACCGCTCATTTCCTTTTCCAGAGATTGAACATTATTGATAACAAGTTTAAAAGATAAAAGCAGATGGGGAAAAATGAGCACAGATGACAGGGACTAGATAAACAGTGCAGGATGTGAGAAGTGAGTGAAAAGGAGTTGAAACACGACGATCTAAAGACATCAAACTGACCTCTAAATTAAACTCATTGCTGGTGTAACGTCCGTTGAGTTCAGAGCAAGTGAGTCTGAATCTTCTCTCACTCAGGGTGGCAGGTCGCCAGTTCCTGTAGCGCACCTGTCTCAGTGCCTGCTCATAGTGAGCCATGGAGTCCACACCTTGTAACACACAGCAAACACATGTTATACCACAGTTTAAAATATATCATGCAGCACTGTGCACTGTCAGTTTGTAATATATCACGACAGGAGTCTATTTCAGAGACCTTTACAGCTGTCTTACTGTATAGAAAGTGAATGTTCATCTTACTGCTGTATAAAGGGCAAGACATTTTTAAAAATTTTAAGGTCGAAAGGTGGTGCTGTTCTTACCAAAGGGTTAGTCCAACCTACCATATATTGATATTCCAGAGGTGGAGTTGGTGGCATCGAGATGTTTTCCCAACAAAGCACTGTGATGAATCTCCAGACTCTCTCTCTCAGGATTCAGTTCTTCCCCAATTACCAGCACATCACAGTAGTCCAGGTTATGCATCACCTCCATCACACCTGGTCTACGGGCTGTATACCAAATTACAGAAGAATATTTTAGATTTAAAATGCTAAATGCTAAATATCCAGTGCACATACAGGCAAATAAGTTTGCCTTCACAGAAAAATAAAATACCAATTACCCAAAATACCATTCACAAGAATCTAAAAGAACACATTTTCTGTCACACCGACTGAAACATCCCCGAAAGGTAGTCTCATGACGTCAAAGCATCCTAACAACACAGGCAGCCTCTCCACTCACATCCACCGAAGCTGTCTCCCTTCATCACTGTGCTGGTGATGTGAAGCTCTTTGAAGGGTGCCACACCCAGCGGGCCCCGCAGGTCACCAGCAGGCCTGACGAGTCGATTAGATCCTGTAATGGTGATTCTCGGTTCACTAGGCGGCAGGACCATCACTACCGCCTTGATGTCTGGGATGAAAAGACACGTGTCCTCCCCGAAACACCTGACACACGCACACACAGAAGAAGACAGGAGGGAGAGGTTATAGGACAGGACAGCACCAGTGTTAATGCTTCACTGCTGATTTGTCTGGATTTAACTGTATTTGTGACTGTTGGCGTTTCCATGTAGTTGTCACAAAGAATGATCATAAAATACCCTTTATGTTAGCGAGAACGTGGATGGCGAGAAAATATGTGTTGAATCCCCTGAACACTTTATTTATGATTAAATATTGATAACAAAATAAGCAACATTCAAAGTTAAAGTCTGAAAAAAACACTAGCTATTTTTTGTTAGGGAGTGCAACACTAGAAAAATTAAACAGCTTTATCAGGACTGGGATTGACAGTGGTCTGGCAACATGAGAAAACAACCAGATTTTGATTCAAATGTTACTCAGTCCTGGTTGGTGCCCACTTCAAACCTGTAAGAAGAGCAAGAATAAAAACACAAATATACATATATGAAATTTAATATAATAAAATGGATTTTAACTTTTAACTGGCAGAAAATAGCATGCTCATGTAGGACCCAGTCACTCTTCTCTGATAGAGAAAATACATTTTCAGGGACTTGCATGACGTGGTTTGTTCATTTTCCAGGCAGGGATGATGACTGATTACCACTTCTAAGGTTTGTTGAATCCCAGAACTAACTAAATGCTTGGAAACATTCATGGATATTTCAGTCTTACCAGTTTTCCTTTTATGCTCCATGTAATGATCAGAAAATCAGTTGCAAATGAGAAATGGAGCCTGTAATCATCTTATATTATCATTATTATTATTACTAAATATATATATAATGGTAAATGGCCTGCACTTATATAGTGCCTTTCTAGTGTTTCAACCACTCAAAGTGCTGTGCACTTGTTCACACACACTCACTTACACACAGCAGGAGCTAGGGATCGAACTGCCAACCTTCTGATTAGTGGATGACATATACAGCCATATATTTAGAGCCACAACTGACTGTCTTGTTTTATTCACAATTATTTGGTTTTCACATCCATTCATTCTGAATAATGCATTAAAGAATGGGGATATTTTTTTTTTTTTACATTATTATTATTGTTGCTGTATATGTCTTAATACATGTCTGGAGGGAATCTTTAACTTTACTTTACGTAACTATAGTCAGAATGGTCCAATTTAACCCGAAGCATTCCTACCACTGGAGACTAATATTAACCACCACAGACAGCCAAGTTACGCTGTTAAGTTTAAAAAATTAAATGTTGCAATAAAGTGAAGCCTCACCTAAAGTCTAATGGGACTACATATTATCGTCTTTGCTGCAGTCACACACTCAACATATCTGCTGGGTGTAAAGGCGTATATATGTCTTTATCTCGAGGGGAGCTGTGAAGTGTTGTTCAGAGTTAAACGGCCTCTATTGCTGCTCCTCGAGCTTGCTTCACTTTATCGACCAGCACTTCTAAGCTGATTTGACCGGCCTACGTTTGCTGCTCAACAAATGAACAGGCGCTAGATGGGTGTGGAGCAGACAGATAAAGTATATGCTGCGAGACGCAGGACAAGCACTCACATGCGGCATACAACTAAACACACAAACTCAAACACACAGGCACACGAGTTGCCTGACGAGGAGCAGGAGAAAACACACAGATGCAGTCAAGTATGTAACGATCAATGTGATGCAGTTCAGTGCTTTGAGAAGGTCCCGGTCAACTATGAGACCTGTAGAAGAAATCCAGGAATCCAGGAATTTATTTACGGTATTAGCAAGTACACTGGTTCTCAGACTATGGTACTACAACACCGGTGGTACGCAAGCTGCCTCTTGTGGTACACAGATAAACCTCTGAAATACAAAATCAATCAATCAATCAATCAATTACATAAAATAAAAGCTCATAATACTATCAAAATACTACAAAGTGATAATGCAATGATAAGAAATAAATCCAGGTATTCCAGCAGGAGCATTAATACATGATTCATTTGTTACCTGTTTAATACATTTTCATATTTCTGTCTGTAAATGTAGATTTTGGCCTGATGGAAAGCAAGCATCAAAGAAAATGTCAGGGGTGTCATCAAAAAGATTAGTATTAATCATTTGAATATCCATAGCAACTATCAAGGAAATCCAGCCAGTTGTTGTGGACCAATTTGATTTCTTAATAATGTGGCTGGCAGTCAAGGTATTTTGACAATTGTTGGACAAACAAATTGACTGACATCCCCCGTCCATGGGCTCTGTGGCTATTGGGCAAAGTGGACAAATGCAATTCAAATCAAATTACATCCAGAGAGGGACACACAGAAAGACACTCCAGAAACAGAAAAGACAGAAAAAAGCAGGGAAAGATAGGCGCTAGCAAGATGGTCTTTCCATTCACCAGAAGGCTTAATGTCCTTAATGGCCAGCTGGTCTGTTTAGTGGTTTAATAGTTTTCACACTAATGATCCATACTTTGCCATCTCACTGGGAGTTCTGTGGCTTAAAGACAAAGACAGACACAACAGAGCATTTCTTTAATGCTTTAACCACCACTCCTTTGGCTGTTTGTGGCTTATGTGACCATCTATTGGATTTAAGTTGACCAACTTGTTTTATGTTTTACGCATCATTTCACATTAGTGCTCTACAAATAGTTATAGACTTCACACTTTATTCCACAAATGGGTAGTTCCCTCAAACAGAATATCTGCAAAATGTTTCCTTTGTGATCACTGCCAATATGTGAGGGTGGTAAACAGCAAAGAGAAACGTTTGAGATGTACTCTAGGTTGAATGTAAAGCTGGATGTTAAAACAGTCAAAGCGTGAAGTGAAAATACATCCAAGCATATGTGCACTTACTGTACTGTGGTAGTGATGTGTAGCCGCCGGAGGCCTGGCGTGGGGAACTGGCGAGAGTTAATGTAGGAAACCTTGGTCATGGCCGTGTTGATGCTGTCCACATCCTCTCCTTCCACCACCAGCACAGACTGGGCGGGATTAAAATGGAACTGGATACACAAACAAACATTATTTGTCCTCAGAAAAACTCCCAGAGATCCAGATTCAAACAACTGTGTGTATGTTGTAACCGTTTTACTAAACCATCTTTAATATCAAAGTGTGATATGGAATAGCATCTTAGCAAATTATACTTTTAGACGAAAGTGACGCATGAATCCTGAACAGTGTCTAGTACTGTTAAAGTGGTAAACAGTTGCTGTACTACCAACCAAAGGCTGAAAGTGTGGGGTCTGTGTATGTGTGTGTGTGTGTGTGTGTGTGTGTATGTTGTGTATTGAAAACACTGCCTCCATTTTTTTCCCACGCACCTTGATGTCCTTAGCGAGGCTTTCAAGGGAGTTAATATCAAGGCCTTCTTTGCAGGCCTGCAAACAGGAGATAACCTTTTGTGTTTCAATGCGGCCTGGTCGGATTGTCAGACCTGAAAGGCTGCCATGGAAATACTGGGTGAACCTGGGGGTCGCGACCTCACCACCTTATGGGAGAGGAGACAAGAGAATCACAGGCAGGAAAAGTGGAGAAGTGAGATATGGGACAGTTAAGGGCAGACGTGGAAAAGAGGAGAGAAGAAGTTAGAAATGGGTCAAAACAGGACCATTGTCACGATGTCAGCCAGTTCCCAGTCTCACATTTTCCTTGTCTGCTTTCCCCCCTGCCATGTCCCACCACTCTCACCTACCCTGCAGTGACCCCAGTGTTCCTGCCATTCCCCATCACCCGACGTCCCATGCCCACCTGCACTTCAGCTCAGCACCATTTAGTCCCCGTCAGGTCTTCTTTTGTGGTTCTGCCTTTGTGTTCCAGCAATTTTCTTTGCTTGGCCCCCGCCTGCCTTTTGGACTCCTGCTCTCTAGCCTGATCTTCAGTTGGATAGGTTTGCCTCATCTGCCCTGCCTTTCTGATTTTGACTTCTGCTTGTTTTTCAACCTCAAGTAAACTTTAACTTTTTATTTTACCGGACTGGTCTGAGAATCGTGCCTTTGGGTTCAAACCTGTTTTTACTGAGCCTTTGCAGAGTTATAGAGACAACAACATGCATTACGTATGTTTCCAAAGGGAAAAGTACACATAGTTTGCTGAAAATAACATCTGTGAATCTGCTTCTGAAAAAGCTTACAAGACCCAGTGGAGAGCAAGCTATGAAGAATTTAGAAAGTTATTTTTCCTGAAGTTCACAGTAGAGGTAAAAAAAGAAGTGTGTGAAACAACTCTGACACTGTTTCAGAGAGAAAATAAATGTAATTGAATCACATTCACACTGACATTGTGTTTTTACAGTTTTTCCACATGTCTAATGTAAATTTTCAAATTTTAGGATGGGAACGTTCAAACTGCTTGGTACAGATGGCTTAAAAAAAAAAGTGTTACCATGCAGGAGATGCTCATAATCGCATCTCTGTATTTTGAGATGTATTTCATCCACTCTAAATTGTTGTGGAAGCAGGTGGAAACAACTGTGTAATATTGTTGAATGAAGACAAAATGCTACCTGAGGTGGCACTGCACACAAATATAAGTTGGTCTGCAATACTCAAACCAAATATTACATGATATACTTGTAACACCTGGCAGAACTGCATATATTTCGACACTTCCTGTCAGGTTTATCCATTGAATTTGATTTTGGCAGATTTAATGTGTGCTTGACCTAAAATGTTCTGCAGCTGCCACAGAGACTGGAGGGAGTGGGAAATACATCCTTTCATGCAAAATAAATGGAAGCTCTAGTGCAAGCCAAAACATTGGCACAGTCTGTGGTATCGCAGCACTGCAGTCTGTGGGGTCAGCTCCATCACAAATTCAGTCAAGCCCTGACATCTTCTTAAGAGTGTACTTTTTTTATACATAGCACCAGGTTTTCCTGTGCTCTGGCCTGTGGTACAATGTCACCACCTCTGATGAAGTGTGTCATTTCCACCAGATCATATAGGTCCAGTCTTTTTGACACAAAAAACTTCCAGGGTGTCTTTTATCTCAGCTATGGCTCATACATTCTCTAGCTACAGGTGACATTCAGGTCAGCTCTCTTTAATGCAAATAACCCCAGAATTTAATGTGTCTCAGCCTATATTTATATATTTCTACTATATACTGTAGCAGTCAATGGCAAATACAAATGGCTACATAGGCAGAATATGAGCTCCTGGAAAGTAGCCATGTCTACACATTTATTTAGGCAGATCTAAGATGCATTTCTGTTGACTTAAATATTTGACCTCTTAACAAGATTATTGGTATTGATTCATAATGATCAAATGAAGCATAAACATAAAATAAAATGGACAAATATCTCTCTTTTACATTAAGAACTGTATTATTAAATACCAGAGGACCAGAATAGTGTTTGTTATTAAATTGCTAACATATTTAAAGGAGTCCCTGCTGTCAGCTCTTGAATGTGCCGTAATGTTGACTAAATAATTGTTTAAGTTACTAGTCCACTCACTGTAACGCAGACTGGATGTTCTCCCTGTACTTAACTGTTCTGTACAGCGAGGCTCAGGGGAACGATAGACAGCAGAAGCAGATATTATTCTGAACAGCAGCTACCAGCCAGCCAGCATGGGGCTGGAGGCATCTACTCTCTCAGCTCTGTCAATGTGAATCACACAGGAGTATATACATGCAGAGCTGTGAGAGAAGTTCCTGTCACAGAGACACCAAAAAACTGCCTTCAGCATGCCAGGCAACGGGAGACTTATACTGCACATTTTACGGAGTCTGTCTATGCCACAATATTAACATGTTAATTATTAAGTAACTTAAATGTTGTTTTTGATACAGATTACAGATTTGATCTTATCCTTTTAATCAAAGCACCAGTCCCCTTTGTCATATGTTGGTGGGTGGACACTGATGATGCTGATAAACAAAAGGTGCAAATTTTTTTAAAATGTGTACCAAGAACCAAGATTAGGACCAACAGCATAAACAACACTACAACAAACCACAAACCAGTAGAAATTATTTCTCTAGGGTTGAGGTTGCACACTGCAACTAACTGAACACTGCTAGTGTCTGTATTTGACAACCTGGGAATGAGAGCAACCTGGGAATGAGAGCAGGCTGAGGAATCTGTAGGAACAGTGGCAAAGAAACTCAGGCACAGTCACTCCAACTCTGTACTTCTGTATTATTTCTGTATTTACAAACTTGCAAACATAAAATAACTAAAATTGATTAGAAAGATCTTTGTTTTTATTTAAAACAATTCAACTTGTGTTTTTTTTTCACTTCCTCTGTGCCCATCAGACATTGTATGCTCTGGCACACCTACAAACTGCAAGAACTAAGAATATAATCTTTATCATTATACTTATTCTTTATACTTGCCCATGCATTCGGAACAGACAGGGTAAACAGTGTGTTTATGAAAGTAGGAACGGAGTGAGGAATTATCCCAATCAGCGTCCATTACCTCCCTTTCTCTCGAAATGTAAAAATATTCTTCTTTATTCTGCTCTTTTAGTCTCTTTCCTTATCTCTCTGACAAATGCATTGTTGAAAGGTTTTTATCAAAGCAATGCCTTTTTGATTCAATCACTGCATACTGATTGCCTGTCTAGACGTGCATATATGTTTTTATAGATTCATAAAAGAGAGAAATGAATGTACGGACAGAAGAAGAGGAAGAGGAAATGTCGCATGTTGCATAAATGTATTGGTAAAAAATATTCTGTCTCTGTAAAGGATGGCTAAAGGATGTACAGACAGGAGTTTCACCTTGCTATTTTCTTACTTTCAGCTACAGACATTCAGATACAGTGTGAGGTCCAGAGTGATATATGATTATTTTTAATACATCAGTTTAATTCAGTACATCCGTATAGGTTTGAGATATTTCAGAAAATGGCTCTTACACAAGTGTTCCCTGTAACATTGAAAAATTCTGCATTAATTTAGGTGTTCCAATTCTTGGCTCTATTGGACATGCTAGCTTAATGGTATTACTGGGGCACCTTAATGGAACAGAGCCATAATTAATATTATTAGTTAATGTAGTAAGCAGGTAGTTGGTGTTCACGAGACAAAATGAGAAAGGTTTTGTGGATTGCTTTCAATTTGAAAGCAAATATTGTTTATGCTTGTAGCAAAGCACTGGGATATTAAATGTGACTGCATTTTCCCCAATTCACTGTGCTTCTACTTCAGCTGCAAATTACCTAAAATTGACTGATGGTATATGTTGACTGATGCCTTTCATTATAGACATAAAATTACCCCAGGCTCTTGTTGCCTACACTGTGCTGCGTTGGTTAAGTATTTGTATACTGTACTGTTAGGGTTGCTTTGAAATTGCACACCCACTTTCCTGCTGCACATGAAATGAGATGGCAAACACACATTTCACAGCCAAACTAAAAAACAGCTTATTGCTACAGAAAACCTCCAACAACAACCAAAGCATTCTGTTGTTAACCTTGTATGGCGAGAACACACAACTTCGCTTATGCTTTCAGGGCAGTGAAAATACAGTCTGAATGTCTTTCATTCCACATGTCTCATCATTATGTTGTTGATTGTAGGGGAAAGGGGATGAAGGAATGAGAGGCTGAAAGGCAATCTTGCTCGCTAATGGCCTGCAAAGTTATCAGTTGCGGCTTAGTGAAGCTTAAAGCGGCTTCATTGGGATGTAATAGCTGGCAAAGTTGTCCTCCATTCACTCTAGCTAATCCTTCCTTCAGGGCTTTCTCTCACAATCAGAGATTCATGGAAAGAGGCAGAAAGAGAGGGCTGTATGAAGAAAGGAAGAAAATGATGACGACAAAAAGAAAATTGCAATCAGGCACAGGATGAAAAGAAATTTAAACGGCAACCAAAATGCCATCAGGATTGAAGCTTTGGATGGTGCTTGTAAGTGTTATGAGCATGATTTAGGCAAGCTGTACCACTACTGTCTTATTTTACCCTCCTGTCAAGCACTTTTGTATAATTATTCAAGTCATAAACAGGGCAGCAGGGTAGCTCTTATCCATTCCAGAGTGATCACTACCCTCTCTCGTTCCCTGCCGCTGAAACTGACACGCAGAATTTCTTGTTTGATACCCACTCGGCTAGTTCCTCTCCATTTCAAAGAAGTAAAACTCACAGCCCAGAGGCATAAATCTTAATCTCTTTATTTATCTTAACAGTAAGACTGCTGCTTTCTCACTCTGTGCTTCAACTGTAATATTTGGCTGCTGTTGTTGACACACTTTCTCTGTTTGCCATATGCTGCCATCCATTTCCAGGTATTTTTGTCCTTTGCAAAGAAAAAAAAACAAACTGTGAAATTCTATTTCATCAAACTTAACTTTAATTAAGTATAGATTAATTGCCTGATTTGTTCTCAGTTCTGTTTCTGTTCCAAGTAATTATTTTTCTGATCAAAATACTAAATATGTCATACACAAATCATTCGTCCACTGGTTCTTCTGTTTCTAAACTGAATTGGAAAAGCCAAAAAACAGGATTGTCTTTTTGTTTTTCTGTTTTAGGAGGGGACGGAAAAAATGGAAAGCAAACAAACAAAATGTTTTTCTGTGTTAAGCAAAGTGAAATAAATCAACAAACAGAAAAATAAATTTGTTCTGTTTTTGTGATAATTTGTTTTTGCTGCTCTTCTCCAGGTGTCCGCAGGAAGGGTGGGCTGCCCCTGCACACATACACGAGCGGATCCGGACCTGACACCACTGATACCTGTCAGTGTTGACTCTGGCCAGTCTAACCCCCAGTTGACAGTGAACAGCACCTGCGGAGGGTGATTTTTCCAGCCAGGTTTAGATGAAACACTACCGTATGATGAAAGCCTTGACGGTATATCAGCTGCTGTAGCTTGGAAAAAAGCGACATGGGGCCCTTAATTTGATCAATGTTCAGTAAATGAAGTTTAATTAACTTAGATTCGGGAGCAGGGCCACGTCTCAAACACACTTATAATCACCTGACAAGCTACTTATACCTGGTCAACCCCCTACTGCCCTGTTGGCCTCATTTCTCTCGACCCACCCTCCCTTCCCTTCATCCATTCAGCTCATTCCTACCCACATCCATTCATCCTCTCTCACTTGATCCCTTCCTATTCAATCAGGCGCATACCTCTTCCACATCTCATCCTAGGTACTGTCTAGGGGCCTGTAAGCAGCTCGGGTGGAAAACACACCAGAGACGGAAGCCCCACACTGAGTCTCCCACTGCCCAACCTTCAACACAACCTAAGAGGTGACACCTTCTTCCAGATCCACATCAATCCATCCATCCTTAACATCAAAACTTCTTGAATTTCCATTAAAACCTTTCAATGAAATGCGTGGTAAATGGGACGTTAATCCTGAAGGACAATGAGTTGCAGACAATGAGACAACAGTTTGAGTCAAGCTTAGTGGCTGTATTATGTGTAGCTCTGGTTGTGTCTGTGTTCTTCTTCAGGTTGGTTTGTAAAAGAAACAGCCAACAGTGGCGCTGATATAGCAGATTGTGAGCTATAGTTTCCCAAGTAATCACATTGACCCCTTCGGCTGTCAGTGTGATTGTGCTGCTGCTCAGGGTCACTCTTCCTGGAACTGGTCTTTGCTGCCAAAATGTCTCTGGGCTATGCAGACATTAGCAGAGACATGTCTGGTGTCCGCAGGGAGGGCTGCCACCGAGTTGCCCTTCCACACATACTGTGCTTGGAAAAACGTTAAATGCAGTGAGGACTACTTGGTTTCAGTGGTGGCAGGGTGGAGGGCTGACCGTCCAGTGATGCCGCCGGCAAGTGCCAGTCCAGGTCCAGAGAACGAAGCAGAAGTGCTTGGTGTGTGTGGAGGAGTAGGGGTCAGGGTAAGGCATCCCTTCAGACACCCGGTGAAGAGCAACACAAACAAAATAATACTATGTTTCGGTTTTAAAACAGGAAAAGGGAATTTCTTTTATAGAAAAACATAAAAACAGTCTCAAAAACAGTTTTGAAATGGAAAAACCAAAGAATGAATGATACATGGATTCAAGAGTGATAGCAATCATAGAGGCTTAGTAGTCAATGCTTGTTAAAAAATAATAATATATTTTTTTAAATACACATATCAGATCGGTACTCTGTACTGACCTAATGAAATAATTAGGTCTGCTGTAAAAAAGTAGATTAATTACCTTGAGGTGTGCATATATACGGTATACATTACATATGGGTGACAAATTAAAGGAAAGAAGAACACAGAGTGTCCTTGTAAAGCCACAAGTGTTTTGGTGTTTTTTTTAATCTCTCTCTTTTTTTTTTACCTCTTTGTTTATTTCACAACAAGCTTTTACAATACTAAAGCAGTTGTAACCATCAATATGCAGTGATAAATCAATTACGTAACAGAAAAACAACTGTGCTTCCTAATGAAGTCATGAAGAATAAATGTTTCTCCTGCACTGATAAGGCCCCTTTTGGTGGAAATAGAGCAATAAATAACTGATTTCTTCATTTTACGGGGAGCAAATAAAAGCCAGAACCTGAAGCTGAAAACGCTGCTGCACATAAAACAACTGTCAGATTATAGTATAGCAGTAAACAATCCCAACAACACAGTGTAATAGCACTCCATTCCTGTCTGATTTCAGCTTCTTTAATGACTTGCACACATTTATGCATTACTCTAAAGCTATTATATATTTTTAGATACCTACACACACACACGCACACACACACACACACACACACTGACCTTGCCAGCAGGCACCCACAGTTAACTGTGTATCAATCTTCGAGGTGTGGATCGGCCAGTCATCTGTCACCAGGTAGGGTTCATAAGTCACACCATCCACGAAGAGTGTCACTGCAGGAAATTCCACATTGATCACATAATAGTGCCATTCCTTGTCACAGATCTGTGAAGGGGAGAGAGAGGTTATCATGTTATTAAGCTGCAGTATTTTCTGCTATGTGTCCACTTATTATGCATTCAAATAGAAAATATTTTTGGTTTGTGCACACACGAAAATGGGGCAGCTTTAAAAACACATTAGTCCAGCAACTACATCTTTTTTTTGTAGGGTCTTATTTAGGTTAGGAACATTTTTTCGTGGAGGATTATGTTTATAGGGATGCTGTTATTAAGATGAGTATGTTTACTCCAAGCATGCTGAGACCGAAGGTGCATCCTTGAATGTTCCCCCCCGCCTTTCTACCTTCAATGTGAAAGACACAACAAATTCCTGTCCTCATCTCTGGATCATTTGCTCCCTGTCGTCAGACAGCTAATGAGGTTTCCGTCTAATGAGCTGTTCATTAAAGGCACAGGATGAGTGACAAACACGGCTGTGGAGGACCCGAGTTTCTTTGATTATGTAGAGAACTTGTAAGGACACATCCTGTTCTCTCTCCCTCCTGCTGCTCTATCAACACAAACAAACAAACACACACACTATCTGGGCACATAAATATAATTATTTTCTACCTTGCTTGCATGGCTTTAGGGCTAAAACTAACCATTATTATCGATTAATCTGCAGATTATTTTCTTAATTCTCAATCAAAAAACATTTGAGAAGTTGGAACCAGTGAAATTTGGCAATTTTGCAAAAGATCAAGTGATTTGCATCATTATCAAAATAGAAAAATACATTTTCTGTCAATCTATTTATTTATTAATTGACTAATTGTTTCAGCTCTACATGGCTTTTGCTCTCAAATCATTGACGACAGTGAGGCAGAAAAACAAGAATACAGAAACTGTGAACAACCTGACCTGGCTGGCAGAGGCCTTCCTGTCTGGAGTTTATATTTGCATTTTCCCACCATCTTTACATTGATTTCCCGAAGAAATGCACATGAATAAGTTCAGCCTGTCTTTATGTGTCACTCTGCATTCTCTCCATGGAACGTAAAAATATAAATGCATTGAAAATAAAGCACTTTATATTTTTTATTTTGGCTTATCTGTTTTTTTCAGGCAGGCTGTATTATTAAGTGTACATCAAAGCTTTTCAGAAAAATCTCAAATGTAATTATGTTGACATGAAAGCCAGTAAATTGCTAAAAAAAAAACTGGTAATTATGGTAACTTTGATATGACATGAATGCAACATTTGCCCTGTGATTGACTGATGTACCTTGCTCCAGTCCACTGATATCCTGAAAAGGACTAACAGGTATATAAGATGGATGGATGTAAGATTTATGTTTTAGATGTTATATGCAGTGAAATGGCTAAACAGAAATAAGTGCTTCTTTTCTATTTTATCAAAGGATGAATGACACATTCAACACTGCATGGGGTCCTGAAAGCAACAACACATCAGTCTCACATTACACACACCTGTACCTGTTATCTGAATCACAGGGAGATGTGCAAGTATTCTCAATTTAAAACATTTAAACTGCGAGTGCACAGTTTCATTGGTCCTCCTCTTATGGCCACAGCATCTGCTTTTCTGTATTTAGTCTGGTGTGAAAGATTCGGTTGAATTAACAGTAAACTATTTATTTGCACTGAAGAGGAGAATATCTGCTAATTTAAGATGCAGAGAGAAGAACAACAGGAAAGGATACAACGTTCAGACAGATTTTAATTTTGTTAGATCTCTTTTCTAAGGCTCAGTGGCCACACACGCACACATGCACACATGCACACACACAGACACACAGACACACACACACACACACACACACACACACTGGTAGTTTATTCAAGCTGTGATATGAACTAATGGGGCTGAGACCTGTGTAGAAGCAACCAGGAATCTCCAGGAAGTTCGATTTAGAACGTGCTGTGGAGCTTGTGGAAATACAGAAAAAGAAATTCCCAAGGGATATCCCAGACATCCCTCCCACACAGTATCACCGCAGCAGCTACCTCACAGCAAATATCGGGATAACTAGTTAGCTCACGATTTAAGGCCTGACAGTATCATCTGACTGTAGCTACAATGCAATGCAATTAATTGTGAATAAAATGTTTTGCTACACTTTT
The DNA here is from genome assembly GCF_004916995.1 of Morone saxatilis. Classification (NCBI taxonomy): domain Eukaryota; kingdom Metazoa; phylum Chordata; class Actinopteri; family Moronidae; genus Morone; species Morone saxatilis. Next base: position 15,605,195 of record NW_023339796.1, on the reverse strand, counting down.
GGGTCAACCTAAAGTATAACTTTGTCTGTTTTTCAGATTCCTGTAATATACATAAATTGAGATATCCCACAATTCCAAGCATGTGTTATTAACAATGACAGTGTATTTAAGTTTCATCAGCTCACATTTAGGATTTGTATGTGTACTGGACTAGACAGGCAATGTGAATTGCCACTTTCATTTAGACACTGGCTGGCTGGCTGCCTGTGGAGGTCACTGAAAATGTAGAATTATAGGAAGAATCTGATCTTTGTAAAATTGCTGGACTTTGGTAACATTAGTTACAGCTTTCTTGGTTAAGCATGACGTTTTTCCTGCTATCTTTTTGGGCTACAATAAGAGCTAAAAAAATCTAGATAAAAATTCATACCATCATGTGGGAAACAAGACTAAGAGTTTACATCAAGGGGCTGTCACAGTAACATGGAAAAAAACATGCACTGCTTCCTGTGATTGATTCATGTCAATTCACCCAATAGTGGTTGAGTATTTGTTGAGTTGGGCCAGCATGGCTAAAAGAGCATTTGGGAAATGATAAGAAAAACTATAAAGCTCCACTTCCAGAAAAACTACAAGAAACGTTTTCATGGAGTTCAGGCAGTATGTAAATATGATGGCAACAAGAGTTACATTACTTATTTCTCTCACACAGGGAGACTGATTGTTTTTCCCTTAATCTCTTGTGTTTTCTCATTCTTTCTCTCTGTCTGTGTCTTTGAGTGCAATAACTGATAACTGATGCTGGACTGAATGGCAGAAATACAGGGCATGAACAAATAATGTCCTCTATGTTCATATGCTTGTTTAGAAATGTATGCACTGTGAGTGCATATAAAAAGCCTTACTAGGAGCTTTCTGTCGCTCACAATCAGACTTCATTGCACGAATATTCAAGCACAAAGGGATCATTCAATGTCACAGGCACTGAACCTGCCAATTAATAGAAATACTGTCTTAATAATTTAATACACAATAACTTGTAAATAATAAAACATTGTTGCCAAGTCATCTTGTTACAGATTAACTTTACTGAGTGGCTTGGCAATCATTTATGTGCACACACCGTATGTGACTACTGTAATTAAGAAAAGTTAAAGCCCTGAAGCCAGCACTCGATTTGTTTATGTTGCTGACTTAACTTGAGACACACACACACACACACGCACATCATTAGTAGACAGCATCAGCACTACTCTTACTCAGTACTCTTTCTGCTGCTGAGGCATGCTTGTATACACATTGCTTGTCTGAAGGCACATTAGTCTGTGGAAGCTTGAAAGTATTCCTCCTCTGCAACAGGGTAACAAGACAATGAATGCTGAAACGCTGTAATGAGCTGGTCCCCAAGCAGCATACAGGCCTGCTTAGGATGAACAGAATAACCCAACAACAGAGAGAGAGAGAGAGAGAGAGAGAGAGAGAGAGAGCAGCAGAGGCACAGAGACACTGAGGCCATGTCCCTGATAATGTAGATGCACTTTAAAATACAAGTTTTTTTTTTTTCATTTTGGACTTCCATTCAAGTTAAATTGCTGTTTTCAAACACCAAAAACAGAATATTTTGAGAAGTACTTTCCCCCGGGGTTCACATGATGCACTCACAGTGAGAGGATAGTGATAATTTTTGCTCCTGCACTTCCCAAGTTGTCATTTTTACCATTTTGATGGATTAAACCACTTTAGTTAAATAACTAAGGGAGACAGTAATTCATGAAAAACTCTGAGAGGCCATGTTTACCTTACCCTTCTAAGGAACAGTAAACATGGCCTACTTGGAGAGAAGTGTGGAAAATTATAACATTTCCCCCGATGAAAACTGTATCTTTCCTTACTTTTATCACCCAGAATGCTACAGTGTGGTGAAGATTTGCATCCTAATGGAGCAGAAGTTCCGCTAACTACAAACTATTCTTGACAAAATGAACAGTTGCTTTTCAGACAATGGTTCCTAAATATGCCTGATATTAAGACACATCATCTAATATGTTATATCTAGGGGACCATTTTGAATTCATATAGTATATACTCTAATATGAAGGGTACATTAACTATGTCATCACAGAACAGAAGATTATGTCAGGACTTAAAATAGACAAAATCAGATCACCTTCTTTCAAGAACTGACTGAAAGCATATTAACATCCCTCACACATTCACATAGGTGCTTTTAATTATTTTGTCTGATTAGACCTCTGCTCACTCTGCAGGCAGGTCTCCTACTGACTTATTAGTTTTGTTAAACCTTGTAGGCCTTTTCCACAACTGGCATTTTGACTTGTAAGGCACAGTTGTGACTAATAACTTCGATAATATTATTCAGGTTTGAAGAGCATTCTCCGTACATGTACACAGAGCATTCAGTGGGTCTCACTTGGAGTGTTTTCGTCAGTTTGTGACACACGACCTCTTTCCTGTTTACAGTCATCTCTGTGTGTTTGTGTGTAAACAAACCAACAGTTTGCAAGGCTGGAGAAAGATGCATGCACAAAAGAAAAGCCCACATTTCTGGTCGGAGGGAGAAACACAACTATTTTTAAACATTATAAAAAACTGTTAATCAGAGTACGCACAGATGCATGTAAATAGGACTACTAGTCTAATTTTTAATCGTCTTGCAAACAAATGGAATATTTTGTCCTAAACGTAGTCATTGTTTGTTGACACCATGTCATTTCCAGCATAGATCCCCCACTATTAACTTTCAAGAATAAGAGAAAACATGTGCGAGTACGCTCAAAATAGATTTTCTAAACAGACCTTTTTACTAGCATACAATTTAACATGTCATATCAGAAAAAGCACAGGTGTAATTGGTGACATTAAGAACGACTGCATGCCAATGTGGGTGAGCTAGCAGCAGGGTCCTGGTATTGTGCATGCTGGCTTACTGAGCCATTATTAACAAAGTTTGTTTCACCTGTGCTTTTCCCTGTCCTGAAAAAAAGGTGTACTATAAAGGAGATGTCCAGGAGAGGTGTTTTATTCATCCTATATATTCATCCACAACTTCTTCCCTTCTTTATTTTGCATAAACCAATGACAGATATGGAGGGTTGCTATGCACTTCTGTCTGAGTTTCTTTCTAACCCTAACCTTAACCCTAACCTACTGTACTATTGACATGTCACCTGCCACCTCAACTCAAAGCTTCACATTTTGTCCTGTTCCTCATATAGAAAAATATACACCTATCAGCCATAACATTATGACCACCTGGGCACCCTGACTGGTCTGCAGCTATACAGCCCAAGCCGAGATCAAGGACCGTACAGTTGATATCCAGACACTTATAGACACTGATCATTGCTTTATATCCGTAACCGTCTCCCATCCTTTCAAAGATTCGGATTGCAGACACCTTACTGAGCCAGATTCCCTTGGTTGAGTATATTACCATGCAATAGAAGTGTTTTATTGCTGAGAATAAAACACCAGAGATAAGCCCGTCTATCTTGTGGAAATCTGCTACGGTGTATTTAAGAGAGGCTATTACATCTTATACATGGGCACGGAAGAAGGAAGATCCAAGAGCCAATTGGACCTAAAAAATATAATACAGTCTGGAGGCTGAATTCAGGTTGACACCCAAAGAACAAAAAACCGCCTGCTCTGCATTAGACCAACTACTAACAAAGAGCACAGTCCCAAGTCTTTTTTGTGCCAAATATAGGTTATAGGATTCAGGTAATAAACCAGATTGGCTCAGTGTGCATCTTGCTAGGGAGAAAACCAAACATTCACAGATGGCAATGGCACATTTTGAATCTGCTGACATAAACAGAATAATGAGGACGTTCTTGCTAGATGCTGGAAAGCCCTTTAATAGGGTCACGTTTATATTGATGTGCTGGAGAGTTTTGAGATGGGAGGAGATTTCTTTATATGGATACAAACCACATATAATGGTGTTCTGATGTGTTTCATGTGAGGAGCACCGCCCAGGGGGATGAACATTTAGACCACTGATTTTTGCTTTGGCCTTAGATTGTGAGGACAAGACTATTAAGCTTTTTGCAGATGTGAAGAGTATAACGATTAGTAATGATTGGTGCAGGAATTTCCATTGTATGTTGACAATATTCTTTTGTTGTTGTCCTCTACAAACATATTGATTTCTTACTTTCTGTGAATTTAGCATTCACAAGATAATTTCTTTGTTTGAAATCTGAAGCTTTGCCTCTAGGCACTACAACCCTTTTCTCCTCTCATCTGTCCTGTTCCCCTCCATTTGAACTACTTTCTTCTGTTTTTCCCCTCTCCTGCTACCCTCACCTCCACCTCATCACTCTTTCCTAAACTGCACCTTTATTTTCTTTGCCTCTTCATCTTCTTTATTCCTATTCACATTCCTCTCCTCTCCTCTCCTCTGCCACTGTTGTGGCACTGCATTATTGATGCCAGCCTATTATGTGTCAGTATGGTGGTAGGGAATGACAAGGATAGTGAAAGAAAGAAAAAAGTATAGAAAAAAATGTACAAGAAAGAAAAGGGGAAGTAAGGCAAAGAGCTTTGCTAACATGCTCAACAGCATGTGCATAAAATAAACCCTGACATACAAAAGTACCGTTTATGATAAGCACAAACATTCACAATTGTAAGAAAAAAGTTTCATACTAGTTGAAAAGAAAAATATAGTTATCTAAACTTTGCATCAAGGTCTACTTTCAGAAGTTTTGCCAAAGTATGTTGATAAAGAGAAGCTATCTGCAGCATCTGATTCATGTCAGTGACACAACTGAAAAAGCTAAACAAAGAAAGATGTGAGGCAAAAGATTAAATAGGAATGCAAAACACGTCTGCCACTTCAAGTCAAAGGTCTGCTTTGAAATTATGCTTTGCTGCAGGATTCTTGAAATTCTTTTGTCTGTCTTCTCTGTCTATCTGTCTCTTCTGTAGTCTCACCGGCTCTTACTTGGTTAATGCAGTGATATAATATCAGTGAATTATTTAAGTTGTAAATAAATGGCCAGCCTGGAAAGCCTTTCTTGCCTAAAGTAAAGACAGGGGTTTGAGAAGGAGTAGAACAGATAGGCAATGAGACAGAGAGACAGAAAGGTCAAGTAGAAGAGAGAGATGGAAAAAACAAGCTGTCAATACATTAGTGTGGTGACTGAATGCTCATATAGTGCTTATAGTGCACTAGTCTTCTGAGTGGTCTTTAAGTAGCAGATAGTGGCATTAAGTCACTACCTCAAACTGTAGTCTGTAGTGCACACACATAAACACTGCAAAGACATACACAGTTAGAGAGATGCATCAGCTCTACATACTGTAGGAATAACACAGGAAGTGCCTAAAGGAAACAAAAGTACAGCTGAGCTCTCAAATGAGTTCATTTGAAAAATAAAAGCCAGGAATAAAATAAACACACACACACACACACGGAAAATGTATACGCTAGAGGCAATGCTCAATATCTTCTCTGTTGCTCTCTGTCTTTTTCTGTTTTGCACTTACTGAAAAGCACAAAAATGTGTGCTTCATCACTGCCAGCTTGTGCTCTTTTATACTAAACTATGCAGCATACTGAGTCCTTGTAATAGGATGACTTGCAAAATTAGAGTGATTCATAGCAAATATTAATACAGAAAAGCAAATATACACAGCAAGGCCAGAGAACACATGATGCAGACTGAAAGACGATATGGATTTGTTTGAGCCTTTTTTACAACAAAAAACAGATCACTTCAAGGAGATTTTATTACAAGATTACTTTTCACCTGTACAAACTTGTCCCTCCTGCGGTCTCATTGATACTCTCTGCTGTAACCTTTAAAAACATACTCTAATGTGCACTGCTATACTGCTAGCTGCATCCTTAACATTATGAGCATTGCACGCATACAAATAACTGAACTGTAGCATTTATCACTCAGTCTCTCTCGTGTAGAGATTCACCTAAATAACTCTGAATAGGAACTTCAATCTCCTCTGGTATCTACAACAAACATGCACTTTCACATGCACACACCACCACCAACACCATCCAATTAATCTCCTCAGAAACAAAGGGGGGCTTCTAATCAACACAGGACAGAGAACAAGCCATGGCACAACACACATGGTAATAGCAGGCAGATAATTGTAGATGCTGTGTAGACAAGCAATGTGGGTGATTTTGTACTACTCCAACATTCAGTCCGTATAATCGAACTTAGACATAAATGATGAATAGCAGGCGATCTGCAGCTGTTTCGAGCAGTGTAATTGGTGAATTTGGAAATTTTATCTGTGAATCACAACAAGTGATACGTTATCTCTGATAACGTATCACTTGTGAAATGTGAAACAGCTGCCAAAACAAATAAATCTTTGGCCGATTGACTTATCTTTTTTAAAATATCAGGCCTCGGCTGAGAAAAATACTGTGTATTTGTCTCAACTCTCACCCTTCTGTTAACATAGATTTTTCCTACTCTATCTATAAGGGCCCTGCTGTGAGTAAATAAAACCTCTTTTGTAAGGATTCAAATCAATGCCACATCTCTCTCACACACACACACACAAACACACACATACACACACACACACTGCACATTCGTTTTTGCTTGATCTTGCTAAGCTGGGCAAACTGTTCAAAAGTGAACTGTAGGTATAGCACAAAAAGGCCCAGACAGAAAAAAATGGCTTCTTCTTTAATGGCTTCATTTTTGTTTAGTGACTTTGTAGGTTTCCCTTTCCTGAGTGTGGCTTTGTTTGCATGGTTGACACATTCCTACCATCCTTGGCTTACAGGACATTAGATGAGTGGATTTGAAGACCTTTCGACTGTGAGTGAAAACCCTTTGAACACCTGGATTGAACTGATAGCCTCTCCAGACTCAGGGAGAGTGAATAATGTACGTAGAGAGGAGTGATCCATCCTCTAGTCCATTACCCAGGCTGAAAAAGAGAATAGACATCCTCTGTGTGTGTGTGTGTGTGTGTGTGTGTGTGTGCATGGTTGTGTTCAATTACTCACTCATGTACACTCACAAACAGGTCAGTTCTTGCAGATGCGTGTGTAAAGGTTTCTGTCAGATGTGACATTCCTTCAATGTGTTCGATCGACATGTAAAATGGAAGCTTCTTTCTCTCTCACTCTCTCTTTGCCAGCTTCCTTTCATCCCTCTCTGCCCTTCCTCTCTTGGGGTGAGAATTGCAAAATCAATAGAGCTAAATGGAGTTGCTGTGGAAGCCATTGAGTGTCCTTTCTAAGTGCTGGAGGAACAAGGACAGTAAGAAGCAGCTGTGACACCCCACAGCCACCTCTTCCTCTTCTTCCCTCAATCCACCACACTCCCTTTTCAACAGTCTTTACTTCTCTCTGAGTTTGTCCTCATAATTCACCACAAGGCACTGTAGCTGCTCCTTAGTTCAACAAAGATACTGAACAAGAACACATTAATATGTATTTCAAATAGTAAGTAAGACAATGTGTTACATAAAAGGAAAAAGCACAAAAGGTGTGAGGAAGTAAGAAATGTGTGGAAATAAAGTATACCACTAACATTAGATATGATACACTCACTTTTATTTTCTAGCCATTTAGTTTGTTACTTAAGTTTTATTTATTCAGGATGTCTCATTAAGATCAAGATCTCAAGAGAGGCCTAAAAAGTAATTACATATAAACAAGATTATAATTGTTGTATCTACAAAGCTTTTTAGCTTTAGACTGTTGTGCTACAATATGCTTGTAAATCAAATGTAGATGATTTTTTAAAAACTATTTTTTTATTAAAAGGAAGGAACAATGGAACATGGAACAAATAATGTAGTCCATGGCACTAACAATCCCTCAGTGAAATGCCCCTAACTTGTCATATCAGGAAACAGGTGTAACTAATTACATTAACAATGGCTCTGTACCTTTGCAATGAGCCAACATTCACAACATCAGGAACTGGAACTAGGTCATCTATATGGAATGGCTGCTATGACATGTCAAAATGTCTGCAGAGAAAAAGCTTAAACATTTACTGACTATATTTTATGTCCACTGCGTATAACATGTTGGCAGGCACAGGTGCTAAACTTTATTGACTCTGGCAATAGGAGTAATTTTGTCCTTTTTGTTGATAAAAGCAAATAATGGATTTTATAAATCACAATAGAGAAACCACATTATACGGTCATCTATTTAAGACAAAAGAATAATTAAAAACTATAAAAACCCTGAGTTATACAGCCCACTAAGTATTCTGGGATCTTCAAAAAATCCAAATAGATTATTTTATTCATAGAAGGCTGCTGCTGACACTGTGCTTACTTCTCTTTGAAATACGGTGTTCTGCTTCAGGGCACATATTAGGCACATATTAGGCACATATTAGGTTTTGATGATAGTTCTTCAGATTCAAAGAACAGTTGTCTCTTCTTACACTCAGAAGTAAGAAGAGACATGTTTTCTTAACTATAGGAATTCACACAAAACCAGTCTCTTTAATGTACTCCTCTTGCATGTAAAACCCCTGGTTAAGTGCATAGTCAGACATTTGCCAAATAATTCTTTTTTTGAAAATGATGGAAATCATTAACATATTATTACCTCACAGATCCACGAAATAGCCATTTATGAGATTATTGGGACTATTGTTTTCCTTCGCTTTGTCCATTCTTGCCCTTATCTTGCACGGTATCTGTGTGATGTCATTTTTTTTGTTAACCTCTGGTATTTCAGACCAGTTTCCATTTTTATTTAATGACAGTCTCTGCACAAGTGATTTGTACTGGTGAGTAACTCATTACATATTCTCTCTGACTGCACTGCATGCTTCCTCCATACTCCTTCTCAAGATCAAACCGAAGGAGCAAATTGGATCCCCGCTATCTATGTTACTGTATTTGTGTGTATGAGATAGAGAGAGAAAGAACAAGGGAAAGATAATAAGAGAAAGAGAGAAAATGAGAAGACACGAGACTGAAATAGAACCGAGTCTTGAGGTTGTTTGCTAAGAGAACTCAGCAGCCTGCTACTTTGACTGCCCTTCTCTTTGTCACATCTACCTCTGTGGAGAAGAACTTTTCAATCTACCTCTGACCTAAAACAAACAACCACCTGGTTGGAAGGTACACAGCGTACCAGCAAAGATAATGCCAAGAGAACACACTTGGATGTTTGCATGCAAACAAGGAATGACTGCATAACACAATAAACGTAAGACTTGTATGTAATTTTCCATGCAAACCTGCCCTTAAAATTCCAAAATATAAGTAGTCTTCAGAGTAGACACACATGCTGATGCATGGTCACACAGCATAAGCTCACTCACAAAGAAAGACTCAAATATAAATCTCTGATAATCAGCTTAGTGAGCAAAAACTCTGGAGAGCTTGCTGTAATTATGAAGCATTTTCTAATAATTTCAGTATGAGGTGGATATATGCTGAATCGCAGGGGTAAACAATTAAATTAGATTTACATCTACCATCCATTAGCTGGGGGAGAGTCAGTGGAAAGTGGAGATTCCCGTGCAAGAGACTTCATTGGCTTATCGTGGAAATCATTTTGACTCCAGGGATTTTATTTTCTGTTTACAGTAGGATTTTCTCTGCTCAGTGACTGCCTGCTGAGCTGGAGGGACTAGATGCCCTTCAGTCCGATGATTCTCAAGACCTTTAATCCTTCCAGTGCCACAGTCACTGGGTGACCCTGCATTGTAATGTCTTCAAGGGAGTGGAAAAAAATAAGATGTTACTTGGACTTTTCTATCTTTATATTTAGATAAAATACCTGCCTGTAAAAATAAATGTATACATCTGCAGGATAATTCCAGTAGGAAAATCACTGTGCAACGTTCAGCAAGGAAATCTTATTATATGCATCTTTCTAGCTAAAGTAACTTCATATGGTGTCACGTTTTTTTTTTTCAAAGGCTTCCTACAGGATTGAAACCGTGAGCTTCACTGCAAATTAGTTCAACAACTCTCCAGAAGCATGACAGATAATAAATATCTGCTGCTAGGTGAGCTATTATCCATAACTAAACAGACTTTCCAATTTGGGTCTATGCTTGTGTGTGTGTGTGTGTGTGTATATGTGTGTGTAGAATAACGGTGTCTTCTACCTTCTTATCTCCTGCAGCGAGCAGAAGAAAGTGATGGAGGGCCTCCGGTAATTAGAATGGAGAGCCTCTCCCTTCACTACACAAATAATGATAGCCCTTCACCTGCTGTAGAAAATCACCCTGAATCTATGCTCGCACTCAAACAGGACAGAGACAAGCTTGCACACATTTACACACACACATTTACAGACACACACACACACACACACACACACACTTCACCTGCTCCAGTTTCCAGTGGAACTCGGCGGGTCTGAAAGTGTCGACCTGAGTGAAATCTCTTCTAAGCAGAAACACCAGGCGGCAGTTGTGAACATACAGAGAGTAATGGTGGCGGTTCATTTCTGCAACAGGAAGATCACAGACATACATGATCACACAAAGACACAAACACGTGCAAACATTTAAACATAGTTCCACATTATACAGTGTATCGGTCAACAAGAATATGCCCCCCTTACTTAAGGACAATACACTGTTACCACTACTCCTTAAGTTTTCTTTTGGAGGCTATTGGTTTTTTTCAGAAAGCTGTCTTAAACAGTACAGCTGTGTTAAACTCTTTTCAGCTCGTATAAATGGGTTCCCTCATCGAAACACAGCTGTCAGCATGGCAGAAAGGGTCTAGTGAGTGTGATCACAGAGTGAACGCTGCTGGTATGTCTATTTTTTCATTCTCGACTGGTGGCTGATGGCAATTAAACTCCTTAGTGATTAGCTAGTGCTTGCCTTTTAAAGACAATTTCTGTGTTTTTTGTAATGAGCAGTATTATCATTTGTATTGTGTCAAAAGTCTCATATCAGGATATCAGAGTTCACCATTCTCATATCTAAATAAATGATTCAGTGTTAAATTGTACCACAATATGTCACAGTGTGAGCTCCTTAATAACTAAAAAAGTACTAAAGAACATTTGAATTAGTCGGATAAATGTGATTATGGGTTTTGAACATGTTATAAGAAACAAGTTGGTAATAATACTAATTATAGCGTCAGCCTGAGGCATGATCGGATACAATACATGGTCATTTTTCCATACAGTTTTGTTAATCTAGCCTTTACACTGGAACCTTAAGCAAAAAGTTGCAAATGAAAAAAGGGTTTATAAGATTATGATGGTCTAACACAAACTACTCTGCAGTTTTGCATTACAAGATCAGACTACATATTTCCTAAGCTAATAAGCCATCTGTGAGACCATTGTGAGAGCGTGCAATGTGCAGATGGCTTGCTTAATTACACACTTCAGGCAGCTCAGTTCAGACATGCAGTGGGAAAAAAGTTTCAAAGGGCATTTTCCATTGTGGGTTGTAGGCTTAATTATCTTGTTATTTTTAAAGGATATTTTTGATCCTGTTATGTTCATAGTATGTTTCTAAAGACACTAGGAAATCAAAGTGTTAAATGTTTCATTAAAAGGGTTGTAAGAATCAAGTAGTTTAATACCCTAAAGTACGAGCAGAAATGTTGCTAAAATGTAAGAAAATCAAAGGTCAAATCTTTTTTTGTTTTAAATTTTCACTCTCCAACATGCTAGATGGTGGAAATGTAGAACAGTGAGCATGTGTGAAATCGTTTTCTCACCAGTCTTATCAGAGTTACACAGTAAGGTTTCCTTCTCAGCTCTGAGTCCTGGACTGGGCCCATGTTTCATCCATGTTGCTATAGTGAACTGGTCTGTCAGGTTTTGGGGCACCACGTGATCTGGAACATTAGCAGCCTGACGCCCGTCGAATGTGTAGATGAGGTCGCTGTCTCGGCCACTATCAGTCAGCAGAGACGCGGTCCAGTTTGTGGAAGGGCTGGGGGCAGGAAGGAGGTCGGTGCTGCCTGATGCTGCACCTGGATGTGCCAATCAGAAGATACGAAACTGTCAAGATCGCTGCAATCAACCTGGTGAGAAACTGTTCTCCACAACTTTCTTTATTTCTTTGCGATTTCTCTGAGTACCAGAGGTCAGCATATGTGAGTTCATGATCTAATGTTGTTTGTCGATATAACAAATGTAACTGTAAATCAGTGAGAGATTAGAAATGGTTAATATATATCAAAATAAGACTTGTGTGGACCCTATACTGTAGCATACCAAACATATATGTTTTGAGATTCACTGATTCAGAAGACACAGTATAATGAACAACTTACATCCATAAACCTAATGACTAAAATAAATAAATAAATAAATAAAAGATAATAATGAAAATGATTAATGTGCCCATCACAAAAGACTTTGATTTTTCTTCAGTTAATTATAATTTCAGTCAACTATCAGTTTTCATGTCATGTACTCTATACTGCATTTTACAGTGCAAAGCCATGATCCAGGACATAAATGGAAAGCAATAATGATCACATGTCACAGTGTAAAATTTTGAATAAAAATTATTTCAAAACATTCTGCAGGATTAAAATGGCATGGAAAATGGCACACTAATAGACTGTGGAGGCTAAGATGTCAAGAGGTAATTTTGAATTTGAATTAAAATTTTCTCATTATTATTACTACCCTTTGCTCTCTCATAGTCCTCAACTCTTATTAGTTGCTCACTATTTCAACAAGCCATTTCAATCCATCATTTTTTTAATACTCAATATTATATATTCAACTTTTTCTCTCGTTTTCTTTTCATCTACTTACCACAGAGTTTTTGCAGAGACTTCTCGGAGTATGTTTCACGGTCACAGCCCTTCCCGATGTGGTTGGTCTGCAGCTCTACCATCGCCTTCACGCCAGACAGGGGACCTCCGCACGTTTCCAGGTGCATCTTGGGAAACAGCTGCCTGCTTCCAGTCCCTGGCTCATAATCCACCCGCTTGTTCCATCCTTTAAAAGTCAAAATTGGTTTAGTGGTTTGCATAGAGTAAGAAGTAGTTCATTACCAAAGAAATAAATTATACACTGTGTGAAATGACACCTGATGAGTGTCTCACCTCTCAAAAATTAGATAGCTGGTCTAAGATCTAATATTTCTGGTATCTCAAGCAGGAGCATAGTAAAGGGTAAACCTCCTCTAATATAATTCTATCAGGAACAAAAAAAAAAAAATAGGCTTCCCTGGGCTAGACTAAATGGCCGTCTTATTTTTATAATACATAGAAGGCTGAGAAATTTACTCAATCTATTTTCAGCATCAACTGTATCCCTGATCTCAGGTTAGTAGCTCCTCACTAATCTTGATATGATTATCTATCTTTCACACAGGCGAGGCAATCTATCATCGACCACACACACACAGGCACCACACTTTGATACTTTTTCAGTAGCCACATGTTTCAAAGTGATGACAAACAAAAATGGCACATTTTATAGTATTGAAAGTACCAAAGCTATAACAAAAACAGCTCTATAATCAGATTTTCAACCCAAGGCAGCACAAATGAAGAATGAAGAAAATCAACTGGTCCTCAATATGTGACTTTTGCTGTACAAGCACCATTATTTTATTTATTTATTAATTATCCTAATTTGTGTGTCTATTGCCTAGGACATTTTATCTTTTAGCTGTGGTATGAAACAAGGTATCGAGTATCATTTTCTTTCATACTAATATTGTATTGTAGTTTAAAATGTTGGTATTGTGACATACCTCACACTGGGATACGTGGGATACCAGTACCATGTTGGCTTTGGCTTCCACATAGTGTGACAACAAACTTTTGCCCATCATGAGATGGATCTGTTTGATCTGACTCTAGCATATATATTTGTTTTACTCCAACTGCATACCACACTGTACTATACTTCAGATATGTCAAGAAACAGTAGTCACTAGTT
>NW_023339796.1:15575666-15591359 GCF_004916995.1 Morone saxatilis | reverse complement strand
CTGTTTTTGGTATTCATCTTCTCTAAAGCAACTACAGGTTCACCACTAACCTTTCACTATGGTGACACTGTGTGTGGAGCCGGCTTTGGTCTTTGTCTAATATCATTATCATTGTGAGGTTAAAGTTTGTTTAAGGATAAGCCTCATTTTACTTCTGTGAGATTTTTGTGTCATAAAACTGAGTGAACTATCTATTGCTACCTATTTCACTGTATTCATTTCTTTAAAGCTTGCTCACTGTAGTACCCACATATCGCTTGTTGCTAATCTTGCTGTCTTTTCTTCGACATTTTTAGCATCATTAGCAGTCCAGAGAAATGTATGAAATAAAACTTTGTGTTCTACTGTAGGTGGTTTCATAATGAGCATGTGGGTCTTGAAAGAACGACAGGCAACCACACAGGTCGGCAACTTTGGAGCTTTGAATTTTCTCAGTGAAATCTTGCCCTGTAGCCCAGTAACATGACAAGCTCGGTAGAAAGGGGCACTGACCTCGTTGTAACTGTCAATCCTGTTGCCAGGTGTTATATTTTCATTACCCAGGTGTTATATGTATCCTCAATGTTCGAGAATGCCTGAATTGCGTTGGTGAAAGGGATTCACAAGCATGATTGTGGACAGGAACGAGTGTGTGCGAACATGCCTGTGTGCGTGTAGGTGGACACCTGGCAGCTCTTGCCAAGCCTACAGAATATGATATCAAATCTCCGGAGACAAACATTCACAAAGAGAGAAACTGGCTGTGATCAGGTAGGAGTGAGGAGGAGTGAGAGGTGAGGTGGAGTGAGACGTGTTTAGCCTCTATTTATGCCAAGGGGCCTTCTTCAAAAGCTAGCTGCAGGAGCACTGCTGACCTTTACACACAGACAATAAATAAGGTTGCGTGGACAAACAACTTTATGTTTGAATGCATCTTTGTTGTTTTATTCATAGATTTAAGATACTACGGGTTAATGGTGTCACAACAGGATTATGCAGTACGGCCTCTTTTATGAGCCAAATCACAAAGAATCATGCAGCATTGATGAGGATGTTAGCAGTGTATGAGAGTGTTTCTTTGTGATTCAAATGCAGCGTGACTGTAACGCTGTGTGCCCATCTGGATCTCAAAAATTATAGTATTTTTTTCCCCTATTGGCAAGAGGAAGATCCAGCTGATATTTTGTTGTCATTTTGTTTGTTTTATGTTTGTAAATCAGTATGTTTAGAATCATAATCATGTGCCTTCTATTCTTAAATTCTACTGTGCTAAAATCATTGGCCCCTCAGTTCTCTAGAGCATATAAAGTTGACATTTACATTACAGTTTTAATGCCATCTCAGACTTTCTCAACACTGTACTGACTCATACGCTCTCTGCACCTCCAGCCCTCTGTAATATGCACTGACATTTCCCTCAGTCACTGTCCCTAAATTCTAAACAACTGGCATTCACATCATTTTCATTGTGCACTCTTTGCATTAATGGATCTTGTCCGAAACATTAGGCTCAGATGTAATTTTTACAAAAATTATCTTCTCTTATCATAGAACAAAATAGCAAGTATTTTCAGAGCAGCTAAAAAAACGTCCATCAAAATCATGATGAACATTTATACTGGGCCATGGAAAATACAGTACTTGAATCTTATATGTTCAAGTCAACAGTCTGAGCTACTCTAAACAAAAGGTAGTCACTATTTTATCTAAAAATGGCTGCAACAACTTTGATGAATGTCATGGTGAGTGCACATGAGGTCTTATTGTGATATTTGATATAAAGGAGGAAAATAAAGGATGACGAAGAGGTGAAATCAGTTATTTTAATGCACAACAATATAATTGTCATGCATTGCTGCAAACAATACGGCTAATTCTTCTAACTCCAAGTCACACCGCATCTCTTTTCCACGTTTTTTGGCAAAACTTAACACACTTTGGGCCACCTAGATAGCTCACCAGGTATAGCTGGCATCCCATGTACCAAGCCTGAGTCCTTGCTGCAGTGGCATTGGGTTCAAATTGATCCTGTGGCCTTTGCTGCATGTAATCCCCTCTTCAGCTGCCACTATCTCCATGTTAGATTAACTTGTACTTCTGCGGACTAGCTGAGGTCATTCCTAGGTCAGAGTTTGTCACATAAACTAACTCTGTAGAGGTTTTTATACATCCTCCACATGGAGAGCCCTTGTAGCCTGCAACATTTCTTGCAAGTCTCTCTTCTCAGGTTTTCCTGTCCATCTGCGGTCCGTAAGCGCGAGTTCAATTCGGAAGATTTCATTCAATCTTGTATTGTATAGCGCCAATTCGATAACAGAAGGGTTCTTCAGTGACACTTGTGTTCAAATAAGGCACGGGTCGTAGACACGAAACTTCCTGTTTAACAAAGGCTTCAAGTGCCCAAAAATTATTCTAGAAAATGATATACCATCCACATGAGTTTCAGTGTAATTAGAAACTGGCAAAGAACAATTTGGTTTATGAAGAATGGGGAGTCAATCATTGGTGCGTTACAAGAATATGATGGGAATTAATAAAACCGCTGAGGGGACCTGGTCATGGGTTTAAAAACAGCATTACTTACTTATGTTTAAGATATGTGCATTTAGATAATAAAACCATCGCTTTGAAGTAGACTGGGACTTTACTAATTACATCAAACTCAGTAACATACATCCTGGTTAGGTCATTTATCTCTACCCAGATCTGTGATTTCCTCTCTCCTTCAACTTTGTTTCTCTGTTTCCTCCCTTGAGTTGCCCATTCATTCTTTCTTGATCTCTTTCTTCCTCCTTTTCCCCTCTCCCCTCTCATCTTTCCTCTGTCTTCCGCTTTCATTCTTGTGTGAGCTTGACTCCTGAGATGCTGTCAGCTGCTGACAGGTGAAGCAGCAGGGGAGACGGGCTGCCTCGAATGCCAAGCTGCTAGCATGTTAAAGGAGGGGAAAAAACACACACTCCAGTCAGCTTTCCCTCTGGAGGTTTTTGTCAGGTCTTCTGATTTCCTCGAGAGACGTTCATTCTAAAATGAGATAGAATTCCCTCGAGGGAAAGGATATTCTCAAAAATTGCACTATACCATCTGCTTCAGTTTTAATGGTACTGCTTTACTTTTAAGCGTGTTTAAACAATATACCAGTGCGCTTTATACCAAAATAGTAATAAGTACATTTCTGTCAATTATTGCAAGGTAAATGAAGGTATTTTGAAAGCATTTCAGTGGCTTTTTTTTTTTATCTCTGACCTTGCCATCCAGGTTTGCAGATAGGTTTGACATCAATATGCACAGCCACATCCTCCTTTGCTCTCTTCTGACCACAGTCAAAGGCCGTCACCATAATCTTGTAGCTCTGCTGCTTATCATAGCTCAGGCGTTCTGTGTTCCTGATGTTACCTAAAGGAAACAAAACCAGTCAGGAAATACAATTATGATTATTCACCGAAAGAGAAACATACATGCTTATTTGACAATAATACAGAAAGAAACACTTTGCATTAAGCAATAATTGAAACTGGCTTTGCAGTAAAGAAACAGCTCCTTGAAAACAAAACTAACTCTTTGTGCTTATTGAAGCCTTTTACTGAAAACTCTGGGTCCAGTAACCTTGCACTGCATTTAAATATCTAAGCCTCTTTGTAAACAGCCAATGTACAATTGCAATGATAGCTTATCTTCAGCTGTCACCAGGGTAACAGTGTAAGAAGAGTGTGAGATGGAGGAGATACTACAGGCCTTAATGGATGTTTAATAGGGTTGAATCTTACAGTTGTATTAACATTCACACTGATAAAGTGTCTGTAGACATAATGTGCCTTCATGGTGTTTAATATTGTTAGCCAGCTTCAGATTGGCCACTTCCACAAACACTTGTGTATTTCAACTCTCTCTTTTATGTGTTATGCTAAATGACCAAATAAAGTATTTTTAATTGAATTGAATTTTTATATTTTTTTTATGTTATCAATGTTTCTCTGTTCTGTGGTGGGTTCTGCACTTTCTAACTCCTGCATGACTTACTTTTCATCTAAGAGTTGTGTTATTTTGAAATGCCTCTTTAGCATGTTAAAGCAAGTAGCATACAGTGAAATGAGTGAAAGAAAGTAATTGTTGTGGTCTTATTACAATTAATATACTTAATATGAGTAATCTGGAGCATTTGTTACAATTGTTACATGTAATGTTTGCTGTGGTCACAAGGATTACTGAGATAAGAAAAAATACAAAACATCATAAATGCATAAATCAGTCTTCAAGAAACACATGCTTAATGGTTGTTTGTGTGACCAAAACACTGTGTTAACACTGTACACAACTTTATTTGCTACTTAGTAGAGGCCTGGTTTTAGTGAACTAGTTAGGTTAGCTTTGCAGCATAGAATACTTTATGCATGAAAGTTTGTTTAATGAGACCAGTTGAACTCACAAACGTATTCAAACTATTTTAGTATTTCAATGAGCTTCAACTGTTTTAAAGACAAAATCCTGGAGAAACTGATTCATGAACAACCTTTATAGCAGTGCAAAACTTTGCATTTCTCTCATTACTTTCTTACTTTGTTTTGTTTTGTTAATTGTTTACCGTATATGTTATGGTGGTAAAAGTTGAAGGAAGACGAAATCATATAATTTTAAAAATTGCAATATGATTATAGTAAATGTTTATAAGCAGAAAACTCTCAAAGTGTGTAGGTCCATGTATTTTGAAGAGGCCAGCCAGCACAAAACATTTTTAGAACCTAACTGAGTCACACTTACACCCCAGGAAGAGCGGTGCAACAACACTACAGTAAGCTTTATTGACTGAGCTAAACGTCAACAGTGCTGCAGTGAAGTTGCTGTACATCTCAAAGAACAAAGCAGAACAAACTAAGCAAACGGAACTTTTCCAGTTGATGATTAAGCAGATTATTTATATGTGAGACTTTAATACAGATGTTCCTCAAGATAAACAAAAGACTTCAAAACAATGTCATATTCCTATTTTGTCATTTTGCATCAGTCATTGTCGTCTGTCTCCAGACCTGTGAGGACATCTGAAGCTATTTTTGTCATTTGCATCTGGAGGCTTGGCTGTATGAAAGGCTGTCACTCTGATTGCTGTCGGAGAGAAGAGGAGAGAGTAGAGGAGAAGAAAAGATAGAAAAAGAGGGGAAACCAGAGGACAGGAGGTGCAGTGAGCACAGGAGAAATCAGTTCAGAGCACAGCAGTACAGAGCAGAAAAGAGCTGAGCTTGAAATGTCAGAGGAAGAAAGGTGAAGAGGTCAGACAGTTCCTACAAAAGTCTCCAACAGAGACTATTTGATCCGCAGCTGGTGTGAACAGAAACAGTTAAGGTTCTGGATATGAACCGTTTGCCACTTTTTCAACAACAGGTAAGGTGATATTTCAATTTAACAAGACATTTTACTCAGGAAGTTCAGTTTAGTTCAGTAGGTTCTATAGAAGGTACTGGGGATTCAAACCACATTTCCTCACAATGTATTAACAGAAATGCAGCTAATGAAGTCTATCTGGGTCAGCAGTAATCAATATGGTCTTGACAAAATATTCATTATATGGTGCTCTAAGAATATGAGCTACTCACATTAACCTCCTTGTGGTAAACATGTATATGTTAAAATTATCTCTTTATTTTTAATATTCCTAATTCACTGTCTGTTTTAGATGCTCAATTTACTTGATATCTGGTTTCCAGATACATACTGCAGTACAGCCCATTTACTTCTATAATTTATCTTCCTTCAGTGTACTAAATTACAGTGTTCTATAAAGTAGGTCTAAACAATGCATGGTGTCTTCAACTTTCTCCCAAACAATAATATTGTGCCTGGGAGGAGATCAAAGTTACACTCAAAAAGCAATGAGACAAAATAATAAATATGACCCTGAAAGAAAGAAAGAGATACAGTAAAGAAAGCAATGTGTTCTTCTGTCTGATCTTTTGGCAGAATTCAACACACACATATACACGCACACACAAAGCCCTCCGGTCTCCCTTCAGTTTGGATTACGCTGCACTCAGATCAGCACAGTGTAGATGTGGAAGCTCAGGGAGAAGGCAGCGCAAATCCCAAAGCTGAAATTTTATATAGGCAGATATGCTCAGAATAGCTCTCATTCAGAAATAAAATACCCTCCACCAGTGAACTAGGACTGTTATAAAGCCACAAATGAACAAAAGAAAAAAAAAGAAAAACATGAGGCTGTCAGAGTAAGGCGGATCTTTGTCAAGTAACTTTTGAGCTACGCACTGATGAAAAACCTACCTAACGGATCACAACATTATTGCAATAAAAAGAGGAATCATCCACTGTTGTCTGCTTGCTTTTCAGAGTAGTTTGGTGTACATCCATAAAAATGCAACTGGTGCAGTGCCTACTGTACAATACATACAGACAAAAAATAAAGGTTTATTGCGGTTTGTGGATTAACAAAATCTTCCACCACTTACAAACAAGTGAATGTGACTTTCCTCAGTCATATTATTTCTTTACACAACGTTGGTTTCTATTCAATGTCTGCTCCACGATTCATCTGCAGGTTCAGTCTGCGTACGCTGGCCTGTTTCATGTCTATCTTTAGTCGAGACCTGTTCATGTTCATGGGAAGTTCAGCTGGTTGAGATCATAGAAAGAACATATGCAAATTTAGCTTCAGAATGGCTTTTTGCTTTCAAGACATTTGGCATGCTGTTTGTGTGCGACTGAGGCAAGAGCAGGAATGCTATTATTAGTGGATTAAAAATGTACCACAAGTCTCAAGTAAGGTTAAAAGCAGAAGTTCAGAAGTTCATTCTCCACCTTAGAAGGAGCAGTTGAAAAAGGTCCATTTAGTCACTGTTACAGTTTTGTTTTGTTTTCTGACAAATTGGCAAAGGCAAAGAGAAAAAGGGAGTATATTAATGTAGTACTTTTATTGTTGTGAGACAAAAACTAATTAAAAATGTAAGTAAAATTCAACATTAGCAGAAATAAAATAAATTAATTGGTTTCATGTGAACCTATGAACCTATGAAAGGATACTAAACAGTACATTTCTTTATTCACCAACTATTTTGGGTCTATTTGTTTCTGGTTAACATTAGGTCAAATTATTGTGAATCGGGTTATGGTCAGTTATTTTGGTTAAGAACAAGGAAAATTATTTTGGTAAAAATTATAGTACAGTTTAGTACGTTTTTGTCTACGGTTTAGCTTTATTTTATGTAAAAAATTTCATGGTCAAGTGCTCATGACCTACTGTACATTTTCCCCACTAACTGGCTATATCCCCTAACATATAAAGTCTCCAGGCAACTGTCCCTCACTGTGCGATTGTAGTTCCCCCCCTCTCAGACACATACATCACTCCTAATCACATCAGCAATTATAACTACTGCCCCGTCTCTCACTCAGCCCGATTCAAACACACACATAAATGCACACACACTTACCATTGCGGTCTATGGCAAATGGCGTCCCTGCAGTGACAATTTCATAGTTGCAGATCTGGCTGTACTGTGGTGAACAGTCTTGGTCCCAAGCTTCCACCTGCAACATCACAAAATCCAGTTTCATCCCAACAGCTGCCAACAACACCCAAAAGCCTATACTGTAGACAATAACAATATCCCACAGTTTTGACTGCATGATTTAACCATTTTTGGCATGGTTAAACCATCTTAAAGTGCATTCTTATCTGTAAGGTTTATTCTAACAATTATAAAATAATACAAAATGTAATAGAGCTAATAATAATAATATGTAATTTAAAATATAACAGCTAAATACCTGCAAAATGCTGTCGTAGATCTTGCCTTCTGTCACAGACGCTTTGTACAGTGGCTCCCGAAACACGGGACAGAACTCGTTGACGTCATCCACCTGGATGTGAACCACCGCCCTGAATGGAGGAAGGAATAAAAGAAAAAGGGAGCAAGGAGGGAGTGAACAGAGCAGGAAGCAAGGGAGGGAAAAGAAGCAAAGAAAGTGGAGTGGAATTGATTGATGGAGAAAAAGAAAAGAAAGGATGGGGAAAGAAGAGATGGATGGAGGAAGGGAGAGAGGAGAGAAGGAAAAAAGTAATTAGAGATGATTAAAATTAATTAAGACCTGAAGTATTTCACTGTTTATTTTAAGAACGGTGGTTAGTTGAAGGCAGAGGAGAGTGAGAGAAAAACAGCTCCTATGCTTACAGATTTATCCTGAGAAACAGGATAGAGAAGAGTTGATTAAAAGGGATCACACATACAGGTAAGGTCTTATTTATTACTTATATGAAATTGGTTCCCATACTATCTATGCCCATTGAAGTTTTATTTAACAGGCTTGTCCACAGCAGATCTTGAAAAGTCAAGTTTTCATGTTGCAAGGTATTTAATTTTTCTCTACCTTTCTTTCAATATCTCCTTCCCTCTTCTGTCTGATACACAAACACACAATAGCATCTACCGGAAAGGGGCTGCTAAAGATAATAAGTAGGAACTCCGATAACATTTGTGCAGTAAGTATATAAATGAAGCAATAATTCAAATGTATGATGAAGTTTTCTTCACCAGTGACCTTCACTGACAACAGCTCACAGTGCATCTGAAGAAGCACATCTGGCTAATTAATGACATTAGCTTAATGAGGCCTATTTAGAATGTCATGCAGTGATAATGTCATACACACACACACACACACACACACACACACAAACATACACACGGTGTCATTCATCATCCACTGGTGAAATTCATCACAGATCCCTGAGCTGATAAATTTCTCTCTTCTCCTTTAGTACTAATCCTGCAGCAGCTTATTTTAGCAGCTCCTTGTCTCTGTCTGAAGGACCACAGGGTTTGATTTGCTGCTGTCCACGCCAGTCTGCCTGCATGTCAATCTCATTCACATAGCACTACCACACACACACACACACACACACACACTATTGATGGGCCATTAGGGGGACATATCCTGAGAACCGAACTGCAAGTCTCAGCTGTCACTGCTGCCATACAGAGACAAAATTAAAAAAGGAAAGAAGAGAAGACAGAAACAGCAAAGGCAAGATCTATGTATGGACGCCAAGAAAAGTGCCTCAAGTGCAACAACAAGGTAATGGGGATCCTAAATCACAAACAAACAGCATTCAGAAAACACAATTTCTAATGCCCACTCCATCCCACTCATCCCATCACTATCTTGCAGGTTCTTGAAACCACAGCTTGACAAATGACTTGACTTCCTCTTGTTTATTTGAGTGGTGTTTGAAAATTATATAAAAACATGAGCAAGCTTCACATTACATTTTTGTAAATTGGATTTCATCCATTTAAATATTTATCTGTATAAAGTGGGTAGGAAATACACCAAGAACATCAATATAATGCAATCTAGCACAGTAGTGTGTTGTTTTGTAATTACAATTTTAAGTTTTAATTTACACTGTCAGATAGGTGTTAATTCAACTCTGGTCATTTTACAGCTGTATTTTCTAGTAATGTTGAGCAAATATCCTGTTGTATTTCTGAGGCTCAAATTCTGACCATTGCTCCTCTTTGCTGAGAAAGTTTCCCTCTGTTTTTCACATATTGTCAGTATATGTTTTTTTTTAGAACTCAATATGACTCATTTGTGTAGCTGCTTTTGTAACTTTGATTTAAATTCTGGTGTTAATATTTGTTTCTGTCATGTCATCCTCCCACTTTAAATCAGATTTACTTTGACAGCTAAACAAGTGAGTCAGGCTAAGATAAATAATAATTAGCAGTATGTGACAGTTTTAATGCAGGATCTGACAATCACCTTTTTCAAAACTGAGCTTTTAGGCAAAAAGCTTCAGAGATATAAACATGTCAGATAGCCAGTGGCTGACGTGTTGGTGAAGTGACAAAATGTGTAAAGCTTTAGAGAACATATGCCAAACAGCCTGACTGAAAGAAAGGTGGTCACAAACTGACTGACTGACAGATAAAAGTTATTTGCTGACAACAAACTACAAAGTTCAACAGTTACAAGACCCCTTTTCTGATATTGTCTTAACACAAATTGAACATTTTAAGCTTCAGAAAGGAAGGATTTGTTATAGGGAAAGTTTATAAATTTTTTATTACACTGTTACATATTCCTGTTACTTTGTAAACGCATGAATACATGGTAATTCTTTCTTTAACTTCAAAGTTAGTTGTGATTTTCCTGTCAGTCTCACTTCTAGGCAAGACCCCAAGTGGGTTGTTGAAAAGAATACTCATTGTAAACTTTTTAAAATGGAAATAAAACACTAGCATGGAAACCAGATATTGTTCCAGTATATTTATATTATAAGAATGAGGACACTAGTGCTGAGCAGTACACCGGATGAACCGGAATACCGGTTTAAAATGTTCATATCGTAATTTGTTTCTTGTGCAATAGAACATTTGAGAAATATCTCCTTGAATACTTAAATACTTAATAATTGAATCATTTATGTTGTTTGTATGTATGTTTTAAAACATTTTGTATTAATAAGGAAGCAATGTTAAAGTTGTTGGCATATCCTTCTTATTTCTAACTTTTTACTACTTTACAAAACCATGCTTGACTAGATCTTTCTTATTGACAGTCAAATTAGGTACACCCACAACACATGAAAAGACACTGTTTGACTCACTTGTGTGATTTCTTCCAGTCGGCCCCGCTGGGTCCGGCCCCACAGTCGTAGGCCTGGATTATGAAGGTATACTCCTTCTGGCTCTCACAGTCCACAGGGCTACTGGCCCTCAGGACTCCTTCTCCCGATGTGCGATTCAACACCACTGCCTCGAATGGAGCATCCTGACCGTAGATCTTAAAGGCACAAATCTCCCCTAAAAATGCAAGGAAAGAGAGGTTTAAATGATGTGTTTTACTTTCACAGTAAACAATGGAACATAGCTATTGTAGTGTTCTAGACAATATTTCCTATTTTTAGTAGGGAACCATACTAAAGGATTTCTTCATGATTTGTGAGAATGTGTCATCAAAACTTATTTATTCTCCTTTTGTGCCAAAAATGAAGGGAACACTTTCAATCTACTATATACACAATGTAATTTAGTGCGTCAGGAGCAACTTATAACTAAGAAAGACAAACAAAAACAGTGTGAAAACAGTCAGAGACAGAGGGCGAGAGATACACACCAAGTGAGAATTAGAAGAGCCAGAACTTTTAAACACATTATTTAGACAATTTTGAGGACAGTAGTTGGTGTATCAGTCGGACATCTTGGCGAACTGCGTGAGTTCTAAAGAAGAATATAATGGGCTTCAAACATGTCCGTTCCCCAGCAGAGGGTGAATATTTTGCTCAGCATGTGGCTCATCAATGAATGCACAGACATTGAGGACTCTGGGTGCTTAATATGGAGGCCTGCGTTTAATTTCAAGTCAACACTAGGGACGAACAAAACAAGGAAAAACACGAGCTTGGGAAAACATTTCCAATAATGACTTTTTTTTTTGCTGGTAAAATCTTATTATGTTGCTGTTTGTTTCTTCCCCCCGTCCCCAGTCATTTTTCTCAAACGCAGCTACCAAATAGCTCAGATAGTTGAGAATGAATTAAAGTGTAGTAAATTAAGTAAAAATTTAAAATACACACTGCTGATATTTTCTTTACAGCATGGTTATCACTTCAAATTTTAGTCTGAATCCCATTTCTGGACACAGTGATCTTTGTCGGCATGAGCTACTCACAAGAAAACACAGCATACAGCTCCTGGGGTGTAGTTAATAGAAAAATAATTTCTGATATGTGTCAACAAAAGATGAAATTTGTCGTGCTCACAGAGTGTTCTACCATACACACTGGGTGTACTGTGTTTGCCTAACGCGTGTATGTTTCTGTTTGTAGATGTGGTTGTGAGCCTTGAGTCATCTGTGTAGTTCATCCCCTGCACAAGTGTTCATTTCAGGGATTTGGGAAATCTCCTTGCACAGGGAACAAAAAGCTGCAGTGCTCTGACCCTGTGTTGGCTGATATCTCTCAGAACATAGTGGGGACACAGCGGAAACAAAAAGCTACCTAGCTTTAGGAATTCTGCTTGCATGCTCAAACCCCACTGACAAACACAAAGACAAAGTTCCCTCTCGCCACTGGCTTCTTTCCACTTCTGTTCCTCTCGTCTTCATATCCAGTCTTATAGCCACTTATTTTCTCTCTCTGATTTCCTTTTAACCCTATTCCACTTTTTCAAATCCCTTTCTTGGCAAAATAATGATTCTGCCAAACACAGTGGGCTTCAATGTTTGATCCCCAACCAATTTTCAAGATTCCCGGCCCTCGAATTTGCCCCTTTGAGGAGTTATCAAAATGAAAAGGTCCCCAATACGGCTGTGGGATGTGGTTTGTACGTATGTCACTGAGTGGTATGGAAGAAGGAGCAATAAGCACAGCCTTAATCCTGCCCGCACATACACATTCATTCACCCAAACTGAGCAAATAAGGTCCTAGAAGGGACCAAAGAGAGAAAAATCTGGTTTGAAAATACCAGAACCTCGACTTAGTGGTGGGGAGCAGGAAAAGGTACTTCCACTTAACAGTTTGGGGTTGGATGCAAATCCATTTTCTGCTCCATCTGTTGTGGCAAATTCATTTTTTTTGGATTACATTTACAGGAAAACGACTTATGTAGTGGAGGAAAGATAGAGAGAGCAAATGGGGGGGGGGGATGAGGATGAAGAGGGATGTGATGTGCCAATGTATATGTAAATGGTAATGACTGTGTCAGCAAATGTGTACCACACACACACACACACTTTCTTTCCTGCCACTTAGTTTGCTTTTTGCCAGCCCTGCCATAGGGAACACTATAATTTCACCGCGTTCTGGTGTATGGATGAAATGAAGTCTAATCTTTTGGCCTATACTTCATGAGGGAAAGGGTCGCTTTTCAAAGTAAATATCATAGATTTTTGCTTCGGGGAGTTGGCCTGTTGCCATGGCAGATTGAGAGTAAAGTGGAAGAGTCAGCAAAAAATGGTTCGATAATAACGTTCATCTAAAAAAGATAGCACTCCACAGAAAGCTTAAGCGGCATAAACTGCATTGACAGAAAATGTCAAGCTGTCAGGGAGCATGTATTTCACAAGATATTAAATTGCCAAAATAATGGAAACGGACAAGATGAATACAATTAATGAGAAAACGATCCTCCACAAACTAAGATGCCGTCACAAGGAGCAGAAACAAATTTGTGTATCCCTACCGTAAGTAACAGTAGTTGACAGAGCATTTAATTTCAGCAGCAATATTAAAAGATTTTTTAAAATAGCTGTTGGATTTAACAATTGTTTAAACTTTGTATTTAATATCCATGGGTGTTTTTAAAGGGTAAAAAAAATCTGTCAAATATAGTGTTCAAAATAAGGATTTAATCTCAAAACTAAGACCAACTGGCTGCATCCGCTTTACAGATTTTCCTAAATTTTTGTGCTTCTTGGTATACTTTAATTTATGTTATTGGTTTGTTATGATTATTCTCTCTGCTTTCTGTGTTTAGTTTGTAATAATTTAGGCTTGTACACCTGTCTGTATTGATGCAAGTTTAAAAGAAAAGTTTTACTGAACTAATTTTCATGTCATTAAAAATTAACGTTATACTTGCAAAATGAAAATAAACTGATTTATATATATTTTATTTATTTTCTTTTAGAGAAGTTTGCATTTTCTTATATATTCAGATATTGATGGCTATAGTGACTCATATTGTCTGTTGTGTACCATATTGTTCAGAAGTTTTAATCACACTTAGACAACATGAGTAGTTATCAACAAGTTGTACAATGTGCAAAATTAGTTTAAAATATCAAATCAGCTTTCTTAATTGAGCTTAATTGAGAGTATTTTTTGTGTCTGTTTATTAAAAAAAGCTTTAAGCATTTAACAAAAAGAAAGCCAACAATAAACTATAAATAAATAGTTTAAATTAAACAGAACAATAAAATACTGAGAAGCTGAGAAGATTAAAAAGTGACTAATGGACTGAGTGAATACTGATGGATTCAGCCTCACCACAGGAAAAGCACAGATGTTGCTAATAACATTAACAATGGTGCTGCTCGAGTGCACCAGCATGCACAAGCCAACACGTTGTTAATGTTGTTCTTTAGCTCTGTGACTATGACAGGTCAAAATGTTGGCGCTCTGACATGCAAGCCATAGCAGTAATTTCAATCAATACCAACCATTTACAATCAGTACCAAAATGTAATGTGAACCAGTGTACAGACAATGAATGCAATTTAAGCTAGGAGTCTGGCAGCAGCATATTGGTCAAGATGTGGATGACATACTGTGAAAACGACTACTATGCAGGATGTAACAAACAGGATGTGACAAAGGCATGAAAAACGGTCTTGAAATTACAGGGCTGACCTTAGCAATACGATGAAAAAAAGCAAGCACAATGACTTCTCTGATGTGCTTGTTAAAATGGAAGCAAGAGTCAGTGTAGAGTATGAATAAACACATGGGGTCAGCGCCTATGATTCAAATGTCTGCCTTTAACTGGAGAACTAGAGCAATTGACGTCAAGAAGACAATTATGAAAAAACCCGACAGGGTTGTGTATCATCAACATGAAAATGAAAGAACATGTCATGCTGTCGAATAATGTGACCCTTGGGTAACATGAGTGGAAACAAATTAGGGCCAGGAATGAATTTATATCTGGAGTGACAAGCTAAAACTTCACCAATTAGTGCCCTACGAAAGGAAACACCCCTCTTATTTAGATTTTAGCAGTTAGCAGTGTGATGTATCACCTCGCACTGTGACTCTGTGATCTGCACTGTACTGCAACTGCAAAATTTTAGGAGGAATGACTTCCAAACTACTGAAAACCTCAAGTGAACCCTCTTCCTCAGTCGAGCCTCAACAGAGAACCAGAAAATTCAATCATGTTAATTCCTCTTCTTAATCAAATACTGTTGTGACTCCATCTGGTGTCTGTGCCTGTTTGTCTGTCTCTGCGTAGAGCATTAGACATAAAAGCTTCAGTATCAAGATTTGACGTGTGTGTGTGTGTGTGTGTGTTGCTGGTTTGTAGGTCGGGGGAGCTGTTAAGACCTCTGACTTAACAGTGAGCGTTTCTAAGCAGACAGCTGTGACTCACGGCGTTTTAAGCCCCGACTTCCTTCACGGCTCCTCCTGCCTTCCAGCTACGCAGTCACCCCTGTTCTCTCATTTAATTAATGACTGGATTATACTTCATCCCAGTACTGACCCACAGATATGCCCTCACTACACTTACTCAGACACACACGCACACAATTATACAGAATGTATACACATGCTTATACATTAATTTCATACAAACACATATTGTATAGTCTGAGGGATCAGGAAATACACACTATAGATAATGAAAAATGTTTTAAGGGTAAAGGGCTTCATTACAGTGTCACAGATTGTGACAGATTTTGCTTTGTTGTGTTTTTTTATACTAAAATTGAAACAAAAAGGCTACAGCTCTATTATAAAAGATTCTCTGCTTTTAGGTAGCATATATTAGTAAAATATCACAATTATATTAAATGTATGTATATTTATAATATAAACCTATATAATGTTATGCAGCCAGAGATCCAACTATTTGTTCAAGACATGGCAGCCTAACACTACACTGTTATGGATATATGGCAATGCAATGAATACTATTGGGTGGAGGACATCTCTTGTTTTGATGTGCAGGTCCCAATAGCAGACAACCCATCAGCTATTACTTTGA
>NW_023339796.1:15574263-15575641 GCF_004916995.1 Morone saxatilis | reverse complement strand
ATTGCAATGCAATGAAATACATGGGTGAGACATCTCTCTGTATGGTGCAGTCCAATACAACAACCCTCAGCTATCTTTGAGTTAAGCCAACACTTCTTTTTAAGGTTATTGCATTAGATCACTATAGATTGTACAGGTGAATCATATTAAAGTCTAAATGAAGTGCTGTGTAAGTTCAAGCAGGAAGACCTTCTCATTAAGCCTGATTTATTCACAATAATCTCCTTTCTAATAAACTATGGTCATTTACTCTTTCAAACAGTCCAATCAGATTAAGCCACAATCTCCTTCAGCCAATCATGTCGCTGCTGTGAAATTTTAAATCTGTTCTCCTCTCCGCTGCTTTCAGATGTCATTTCAGTGGGAAAACGTTGCGACCCTCCTCCACCCCATTCACCTCCAGTTCATCATATCCAGCGACCAGGTTGAGCTCATCAGAAGTCCACTCCTCATCGCATCCAGATCTTCAGCAACCTCTTCATTCCTTCACCACCACCAGTGTGTGGACTCCATTGGGGGGGTTCCTGTACTTATCACAGCTTCACCAACCCCTTCAAATACGAGGATATTACGATGGGGTCTAATCACCAAAGACTTTTCACATGTCTCATCTACACTGTGCACATAAATATATTTGTTCATTCCGAAAATTAAGTCACAAATAATGTGCTTTTCAAATGTATTGTTAACAGTTTTTTATAATTAAAAAGGAAGAAAAAAAGGTCCTGAACTATCAGAAGATGATAATAACTTATTTGAGTCTTTCTGTGCAGATTTATCTACATCAAACACACAGTGATATCTTCAGATGATATACAGAGCAGATATTTATTCTCTAGCAGACAATAGAAATTCCCTTAAATTTCTGTTGAACTGGTAACTGTGTTTGTGTGTTTGGGATATCCAGCCATGTAGCTGAGACCTTTTCTTTTTTCCAAACACACAGAAAATACGTTTAATACTTTAGCCATGTTGGTTATTTTGCCTTCTCTTCTTAATTTCACAGCCTCTTCTGTGTATTCATATTGGGTAAGAAAAAAAAGGTTTTGGAATGGAAGAGTCTCAATATGCATCCATCATTTAATAACTGCCTTGACTTATTAAAACATAAAAAGGTAATTCCACATACCATTATCAAAAAAAAAAAACATAGAAAAAACTGAATAAAGTTGCATTATATCTGAAGGAACCAATATTTTTCAAAACTAATCTATATAGTTAACTCAATTATTTTTAGGTTAGTCTTTGTTTTGTGTGCATTAAATGATAGATAGAAATAGTGGACTAATTAATTGCAATGTGGGTTAATAAATTGTAATCCAGGTAAGTTAGAAATTAAAGTAAAAAATGTCCATAATTGCATCATGCAAAAAAAAAT
>NW_023339796.1:15573015-15574206 GCF_004916995.1 Morone saxatilis | reverse complement strand
GTGTTATTGCATTAAACTTACCTAAATAATGATCAATGATTTGTTTATAGGTTCACAAGCATATACAATATAAAAACTCTAACATTATGTATGAACACACAGATTTTTGTATTTTAGACATTTTGAATGTGTGTATGCATTCACTTAATAGTTAACCTAAGTTAACCTAGTTAAT
The DNA here is from genome assembly GCF_004916995.1 of Morone saxatilis. Classification (NCBI taxonomy): domain Eukaryota; kingdom Metazoa; phylum Chordata; class Actinopteri; family Moronidae; genus Morone; species Morone saxatilis. Next base: position 15,574,031 of record NW_023339796.1, on the reverse strand, counting down.
CAAAACATTAAAATGAATTACACTGGCTGCACATTAATAAAAGAACACCTCTCTCTCTAGGTCTGTAGTTACAGCTTTGTATGAGAGAAGACAGAAGAGGAGGATAAAGATGAAAACAAATGAGGGTTCATGGCCTTCCACTAAGCCTTTATCCTGTTGGCTTTTTATGGGATTTTCTCCATACCGTCTCAAGGTTTTTGGTGAGGACACGATGAGGACACTGAGCAGCAGGCAGTTAACTGGAGGATAAGTTGTCAAATGTCAGTGGTGGCTCTATACATTTGTCACCGCCTGACATATGGCTTTTGAAATCTACACATATGGCATTAGTCTGATACTTTTCACCAGAGAAACTAAAGAAAAGGGAGGCATAGTGCAAAAAGCAAAATTCATTGATTATAAAGTCATGACAGAAGAATTAGAGGTCAATATTAAAATGATCTGACATGATCTGTGCACCCACAGAGACAGCCACCCTTTGAATACTAACGAATACTTACTGTATCGACACGTACACACACAAAAATAAAACAAGAACGGCCTATAGGCAGCATTAAAATAATTTAGAGAATTCCTTAAAATCGAGCTATAACAACTCCTCAAATGTCTTCTAATACAAAAACACCTGCATCTATTTTCCCATCACATTCCCCTCGAGAAAATCCTGCAAGTGTCACTGTAAAGTAACAATAATCTCCATCAGTTTCTTTAGAGTCTGTTTGCCACTCGGAAATGCAATAAACAGGCTGGTATTCTCACAATACAAGTCTGTGTGTGATTGTGTGCATGGTTGCATGCATTTTGTTGACCAGTGCACTCACAGTGGGATCCCAGTCAGTTAAAGAGAAACATGCAGGAGCAATTCATCACAGTCTCACTGGGCTCCTTCAGATAGCCGGCCACCTCCTAATTGCATTTGGGAGATTGTCGCACCATCCACTTGACCTCAGGGTGACAAATCAACAGGATGGAAAGCACATGCACACATGCAAACACAACACACACACAGACACACA
>NW_023339796.1:15572511-15572938 GCF_004916995.1 Morone saxatilis | reverse complement strand
CCCAGGACCGCTGATGCCTTGGACAACACAATATAGGAAGGGGGAGAATTCAATATCGCAGACAATACACATTCATTCTGCTGGGGGCTTTGGTGGTCTGCAATGCAATTAGTGTTAATTGCAGCTTCTGAAGTTGTGGGATTAGAATTCATCAGATGAACTGTGACTGTCAGTGTTGCCTGTTAATTGAACTGCGTGAAGAGGCAGCAGTTGTGTGACTTAAATGCTGAGGAGGACAGCTCTGAAAAGCATTTTGGCTGAAGTGTCGAAAGCTGATACAAAGTAGAGTGTTAAGTTGTGACTTTTAGAGAGGCTACTTGTGACTTAAGGATCATGAGTTTGCGTCCCATGACAGACTGGGAAATAACTCGCCACCAGTTAGGTGCTCAGCTGCAAATTCCTCCAGTGAAAATATGTAAACAAAAAA
>NW_023339796.1:15524393-15572411 GCF_004916995.1 Morone saxatilis | reverse complement strand
CCCCCCCAAAAAAAAAAAGAAAAAAAAATGGAAAAAGAATACCAGGAACATAAGCACAGAGAAGGATACCAGCGACATGTACTACAGAAAAGGTCAAAGAGTGGATTATAAAGTGATTGAGAGTAGAGGAGAAGCTACAGGGGACATAGAAAGAGGAGGGGAAATGATAGAGAGATAACTACAGTGTGTGAGATAACTAATGCAGGTATAAATAGCACTAGCAACCTCTTGAGTATCTCAGTGTGCCTCCCCTCATCCTCCTCACCTTTCCCTCCCCATGTTCCTTCTCCCTTCCTCTGCAGCGGATTTCACAGCGGTAAGCAATTATTCAGCTCTTAACATCAGCAGCACTGCTCAACCTTGCCCTGCTCAACTCCTGACACACCTCACCCACACTTAATTCTACCCTCTTTCTCACCTTCCTCCATTCCTACTCTGTTCCTCAGTCACCTGCTGTTTACGATAGCTGACAGTTCACTGCTCCCCGAGGGTCACCAGCTGACAGTTAAACGGCCTCTTAGACAAGGGAATTTTACAGTTCGGGGATGCATGTGTGTAGGTGCATCATAAGTCCGTATGAGACATTCCCCAGTATTGGAATATGCAAATAATGTATCATCCGTCATCATGGAATAAATCTATTTTGTTCTTTGTCCTAATTTGTACATCTCAGTCTACTAACTAAAGTGATGCTGCCAGCTCTGTGAAGCTCTACTTAGGCACAGTGGTGCTTTGAGCTAAATGCTAACACATCTTAGTTCAGTGTGTTAGCATACTAAAGTTTACTAGGTAACACTTAACACAAACTACAACTGCGGCCAACAACAGTTATCACAATTTGTCTCAGGGGGACATGAATGTCTGTAACGATAGTTGTGGAGACTTTTACCTAACCGTGGAAAGTTAGATGAAAGTCGGGGACCATGCATGTCAAGTTTTAAACCGATCCATCTTTTAGATGTTGAGATATTCCCCTGAAAACTTTGTGAAAACTTTAAACTACTGTTGGATCTGGGAGAAGAAAAAAGTCAGTAAGTGTCATCTTCTAGAGACCAGAAGAGGTCAATAAAGAATAAACATTAAAGAACAACTGCATCAGGTCAAGGGTCATCCTTTGGGGATCATGAAAGTCTGGTCAAAATTTCATCTTAGTCCATCTGATAGTTGTCAAGATATTTCAGTATTCACCAAAATAGTGGATTGACTGACCAACTGACCAATATTACCATCTCTAGAGCCATGACACTAGCTTGGTTAAAAACAGACCTTTCCTTCTACATGCAGTGGAGGTTAAGGAACATCGGACAATATTTTATGATAAATAAAACTGAAGAATTTGGTGTCTTGTTTTAGGTCTTGCTTGTTGCCTGCAGCAACTTTGGTAGTCCACAATGGACAGAAAAGAGCATTGCATCTTAATAACTTCACCTCACTTTGACCATTCTCTGAAGTCAACCTGCTCTCATATTCAACCTTTTCATACCTAACATCATCTGTCCATTATCTTTTCAACCAAATCACACCTCTCCAAAGTGACACTCATATCATTGTAATTCTTTTTTTTCCCTACATTTGCAGCATTGTGACTCTCTGTTGAACTGCAGGCTGATGTGGTTCTAAGATAATCACAGACTGCCAGGTACAGCCGGGAGTCTTCATAAGCCTCTGAGCTGTAAATGTCACAGTGTCTCTGACTAGGACCTCTGTCAGCTCAGCAGCTCACTGAAAAGAGAAGGACATGGCCCACTGGTTCATAAAAGACACACACTCACACAATTTGTGTCTCATGCTCATGCTTCATCACATGCAAACATACAAACACACATTTGTACACAAACAGGACTTCTGTCTATTGAAAACATAATCACATTTTTATTTAAGCATACTATGAGTGCATGTTATGTTCTGTGCAAATCAAAACAAAAATATTTGTAAAATTATGTTGATGAAAGTCACAAAAATATATATAAATGAATTTCATATTAAATTTCAATGACTTTTTCACAGCTGTGTAGCTAATAATGTCTAATCCTAATAACTTGGTACTATCATGTTTATTCTGCTGATTACACTCATGCCCATGCCGTTTGCAACTGCTCAGCTCAAGAAATAGCTGAACAGCCGGTTTATTTATTCTAAGGATAGAAGATATTTGAGTTGGATATATAAATAAAACGGACTTGACTTGGCTGCTCAGGTGTGGGTTATTTTAAATCACTGAATGAGTGACATATGTGTGTCTGCTCTTCAAGTATAGAGTGTAGATGCATCTCTATTAAACTGAGGCCGAGACCCACACACACCCACATTACCTGCACTAATTTAAAAATCAAATCCCTCTGATGAGTACTGGGTCTGTGCTTTGTGTTACTCTGACAACTTAGCAATACGAACAAGCTGTCTGACAACGCAAGTCTGCCCAAAGCTACAGCTATTTATTAGATTATCTCTGGTACTGATGCCAACAAGTTACTTGAATGGTAAGAAAAAATAGCTTGACTGCCAAATTTATTTTGTAAATTGACCTGCTGAGCTCCACAAAATTCTAATCATGGAACAGGTGAAAAAAGATCAGGATTCAATGTAAAACCACAGTATACTGTACTTGGGCTGTGGCTTTTTTATTATGTCTTGACAGACATATAGATGCATATATGCATATAAATATACACTCAGTTGTGAGTGTATCGAGTACACCTAACTAAAACGAATGCAGTCTCAATCACGTCCTGCAATAAACGCTACAATCACAAAGGTAATGTTCAGCTTTAGTTGAAACTGTTTAAGAGAGATTTATTCAAGTTCATGATCGTTTTGGACAACTAGCTAAATAGCCAAGTAATACATCTGTTAATCACAATATACAGTCCCACATGTGACACAGCACTGCCATTTGCAGTAAGACCTCAGTACAAACATACTGCAAGGAGCCTTCATGTAAATACGGGTTGTTATGGTGCATTAGCAAACAACTGCCTTCTATTCACAGAGGTACAGGAGATTTATGTCACCACCTGCCCAAGTCCAATATTAACTGGCTATTTATTTTCAGTTTAACCAACCACCCCTGTTTAGCTTGCTAAATATATGACATTTAGTTATACCATCATTTTGGATTAAGCAGGTGTTGCTGAGAAGGTCTGCCAGCGACTTTATATGGTTCGCCTGGGACTGACAACCCAAAAGGATGAGCTGAAATCAGATGCACAGAAATGGGGGCTGGTGTGTCAGTTCTCAGTGGGGTCAACACTCGTAGTAAGACTTCACTTTACAGAGTCATTTTATTCTTTGTTGCAAAAAATATAGTTTGATAGAGCTTTAAAATGATCTGGTGTTTGCTACCACTCAGCAGAGGTGTTGCGTCACTATGTGGTTTTATACAAACAGAAGGAGGCATTGCTTATCTGCTCTTGAAATCAGTAAGCAGACAGCACCAAGCAAAACTCAGCATAAATAAATTCATCAATCTCTTTCATATTGCTCTGTTCCTCTCCTCTGTTCTCTGTCTCTGTTTTCCCCCTCCACTTGTTATGAACACTTGAGTACAGAATAGTTTTCACAATATCTTTTATCGCTCACATTATGCATGTTTAACTATAGCATGGGTTAAAGCAAACACAATACCAATGAATTCTGACAGGTGGCATTTGAGAACCCCAGGAGACCTTTTCCAAGCTAATGCACGCTTATTAAAATGACACAACTAAACTGTCAATCAGGCAGGACAACAGGGGTGTGGGCTGTGGGAAAAGAGGTAGCATTCATCATGAAGCTAAATTCAGGGAAAACATCTTAAGAGGTGCTAATGAGCAGTGTAGTTTTGATATGCTGTGGAGGTTAAGATAACCTAATCTGTCATCTTTCATTGATCACTGCATGCTAGTTATGTTTGTCATAACATACGGCAGGCAATTGCTCATGCATGCGTCGCTGTCATGTTTGATCATTTGTCAGTTGAGGTAAATCTGGAGGTGTCTTTTTGTTTTTCAGAGAGACCTTCATTCATTTATACAGATTTGCTACCAAGAATCACGCTGTGAAACTAAAAAATAACAGCCAGTTTTGTGAGTACCAATAAATTTCACTCCTTGTACACATTAAGCTGTCGTGTCTACTTCTGTCTCTGTATGTGTAACAACAACATTTACCAGGTAGGGCAGGTGGGAACAGTAAATCTGATTAAACATACATGTAAAAGAAAATGAGATACTGAACATCAATGATTTGCAATCCAATTAAAATGTGGATAAAGTGCCAGACAGTCAAAAGGTCAGGGGCCATTTCAATCATCAAAGAATGGTGCAAGACTGACTAATTCTTTAGAAGCGGACGATCATTTTTTTCTGTTCTCCACTAACCAGAATCTTTCACCACGTAATACCGCACCCATATGGACTGTGAGCTGACAAAATCCTCACCTCGTAGCCACAGCCCCGCTTGTGATAGAGTTAAATGACACAAAAAGGTCAACAAAAGGTCTTAGAAGGGCAGGAAGGCAGTGGTATTAGACTGTCTTCATCTGTTTGTGCCATGGGAGGTAGGGGAACATAGATAAGGGAGTTTTCCTCATTCCCCTTTCTCCCTATTTTTTCGCTCCGCCTTTATTCTCACTTACTCTTTCACAATTAACAGAGACAAAGAAATCCTCAGGGGGGTAACACTAGACAAAACCCTGTGACAGAATACTAATAACATTACAGGAAATCATAAATTAGTTCAGCAGCTGCAGTGCTATAGAGCTCAAATGTCACGCTTGACATGCCGTTGCTTTACGGTACATATAGATCTTGAACGCTTGAGCACAGTACATTTTCTCTTCTTTTGTTTTTTTCAACTATTTATGAACATTTACCAGACTGCACTGAACCATTCTCTCCAATTATTCAATAACATTTCCATAAACCTCTCTGCTCAAATTAGGACAAATTTGTCTTTAATGCATTTTTTTTTTTTTTTATCTGTTGGTCTGTTTGCTTCCTGGAAGCAAAGCACTCAGAGTTCTATATTTACTTTGAGTAAATATCATTAATATTGTTTCCAGCGTCCACTCTGGATGTGAAAAGAGGAAAAATGGCTCTTAAGGATTTCAACTTGTTTGATTATTTAGATATTTACTTTATATGTTCTTTCCTCATTTTGCCACATTTCTCCTGAAATGGCCCGGCGATGTCACAGAGAGTGACAGTGACACTGCAACAGCATTTTGAAAATACTTAATGGACATCTTCTTCACACAATATATCTGTATTGAACTTTTCAAAGTAATTACCTGCTACAGTGTTCTGTCTGGGAGGAAAACTGAGTCATTTGAAGCTAGTGCAGAGGCATGAGAGTGGCTGTAAGTATATGTTAGCTAGAACTCTGACTTAGTTCTGTTCGGCACTTGACTGATGGCCCTCGCTGCCCTCATCCATTACTCTGTCACTCGTTTGGAATTGCCTTTCACACATTCTGGCACTTCTAGAAAAGTGAGCACTCCTCCTTTTTGTCCGAATAGCTGAAAGAAGGCACGTTGGCAGCTGAAGACGCACAAAAATCGTATTTCACTTGCACAGACGTCAGATCCTGTGGGACCATTTCAGAGGTGATCTAGCTCTGCATTGTGATTGGTATGCCAGAATGTGAGCAACATACATAGTTAGAAATTAGGAAGGACAGTGGAAAGAATACGTGCAGACAAATGCTGCAAAAACACATAACTGGAGAAGACACTTCAGCGACATTCTCAGGGAGAAATGTGGACATAAGGCAAGGTCTCATTATACTTGCTCTTTTTGAATGGATGTCAGAAATGGTACTTAGAAACGTATATTTATGAAATTATGAACTTTGAATAAACGTTTCAATCCATCCATGTATATGTTTAGCCTCTACACTTAATACAGTCTACCATAATATGCATACTGCCAGTAATCTTCAACTCACAGCCTTCACATTGCATCAAGGACAGTCTCTCTTGCCTCTTGTCCTCCACTCTGTCCCTGTGTGTGGGTCTGGTGACATGACAGCTCATTCCTAGACACTATTAATGACGGAGCTCCCCTTTTCTAGCACTGACTATCATCTATCACCCAGAGCCAGACCGGCCATCACTCCTTCACTAAATTACAACCTGCTGCATGAGACATAAAATAGGGTAATGGGCTGAAAATTAGCCAATTACAATTATTACACTGCCATAATTGACCCTGGAGACCCATGTCCAGCAGTACACACTCTGCTTTAAGGTTATGTGTGTGTTTGTGTGTTTGAGGCACTTAATTAAGAGTAGATTGGACCATGAGGATGAAATCTAATTTATTGAACAGCAGCAATCTAACAGCTGACTGGCAATAAACAAGGAGCATTTCAGAGAGGTGAACAGATGAGATCCTTATAACAGAGAGTAGAAAAAAGACAAATTAATAGCAGGGAGGAAAAGATGGTGTTGTGGTAGGGGAGATATACATTTGATCCACAGGGAAAAAATGAAAAAATGAAAAAATGAAATACTGAAATAGGGGGGATTTTATGATTTAAAAACAAGCAAAAATTCCTCAAGGAAGAGCAAGGCCAATAGATGTTGGCTCTGAAAAATTGTCTTATTAAATATTAAGTGAGCAATGTTACAGGAAAAAAAGGAAAAAAAGACACTTACGTGAAGGGCACAAAACGCAGTGTCTGACAAACAGTTTTTTTCTTGGGCAGCACTGACTTTATTTCCTCAACTGCGCAGTATCTTAGTGACTCACTGTGCATCACACAGGAGAGACGCAGTAGAGGGTGCAGTGATGCCAGTCCAGTGGTCTACTGCAATCTTGGTGCCAAGAATGAATGCTTCTCACTCGGTACACCCGCCTGCTCGGAGCAAATCAACAGCTCAGTGCACTTATGTTCCAAACTAACTGGACACTTCCCCTGAAATCTCTGAATGTCACATACATTGGTGAAGGTACAACATAAACCTCTCTGAAATCACAGCAACACTTATTTATGTTTTTCTTATTTTCCTCTTTGTTGTATCTGTTGTATTTTGATTATGGCATCAATGCCATAACGAAAGAAAGATTAATGGGTGATTAATCTGAGACCAGCTCTGCAATTCACAACAGTTAGCAGCCTATACTAACAGCCTTTGCGTCACTCTGGTGACTCTCTTTACCGCCATCTGAAATCAGCAGGTATCTGTTTTTTTTCTGCAGTGTCTAATTGGAGTGATGAATTTTGCGTAACCAACACCAGACTGTTAATGACCACAGAAACGTTTGTGCTTATGTGCACGTCAACGAGTTGTTATAATTATTTATCATACCGTTTCTACTGCAGTGAAAATCGGTGTTGGAGACAAAGGCACTGAAAACAGCTGACACACTTCCATGAAAAATCATAGATCAATTAAAACTTCTTTGTCTGCAAATAACTCCCTAAGGACCGTCAGTGCCTGACGATCCTCCCCCAGTCTCTCTATCCAAAACACAGGGTAATCAGGGGTAACGGTAATTAATTAATTAAAATACAGGTAGACATGTGGCTGTGATGAGCATGAATGGTGATGATGAAAAAATGAATACCGAGAAAGAATATAATATATATATAAAACACAGACCAAATCACTTTGTCTTTCTTGTACTTATTAGTCCTCCTTTAACCTCTCTCCCTCTCCCTCTCTCTCTCTCTCTCTGTCTCAATTTAATTTTGGCATGGTATAAATATTAGAAACAGTTATTACCAAAGTGTTACAAATTTGAAAACCACAACAACAAACAAAATTCTAAGAAATAAAAAAATGAATACAGTTAATTAGGAAAAAAAGTCTAGTGTCTTACTCTCTCGCTTGCTCTCTTTCTCCCTCTCTCTATCTCTCTCTCTCTCTCTCTCCAACACAGATGTTAATCTCAAGGTCTCTCGGGCTGAGGCATCACTGAATAAAAAGGCTGTTTGTCTCTTTCACCTTGACAGAGAACAGCAGGACATTGATCAGATTAAAGCCACATTTTTCAAATCCGGTTTCTGACCCAGTGTCTGAACCATAGTTCATCATTTGAAAAGGCTGACCAAATGTTGTACAGTGAGAAAAAAAAACAACAAAAAAATCACATCTTAAAAGAGTCCACTTGCATTTATTTAATTCGACTTTTCACTTGCATACAATAGTTTGTACATTATTAAACACACCCCTTTTAACATGTATTGCTTTAAGATAAAAAACATGCTAGATTGATTGTTGTGAGACTCCAAGACATGTTTTTTTTTTTTAACAAACTACCAACCTTTTTTGTAAACGGTTCACTAGTTGAAAATGGGAATCTTTTTTTTTTTTTTTTTAATGAGCCTTTTATGTCTATGAACACCACGAGTCACCTTCCATGGAGACTGCCATTATTCGAAGCCCGCCTGTTTCTACCAGTAGCCCAGGAAGGACAAACCAAACACTGGCTGTAGAAAGGGGCGTTTTGCGGCCATCATAGTTTCTCCTTAGTGCTTGAAAGGCGAGGCTGAAGTGAGGACCCTTAGATGCCACTAAATTCTTCATTCTGGACCTTTAACTGGCAGTAAGACTGTTAATAATTCTGTATTCAGATCTACTTTAGACTGTAAAGGATAATAACACTGGAACAATTTTGTGGTGCAGCAGAGGAAATAATGCATTTTTTGTTTGTTATGAACAAAAAAGAGAATAAAAACAACGATACTGCTGTGTTTGAGCTTCTTGATCCACTGCAATCTTTAAGCATTACATTGAGGTTTAAGTGATTATGTTTCACTTATTAAATCAACATTTTGCACAGTTGTGTGCTATACAGGCAATTTTTAAACAATCCAGGACATGATATCTGACACCTGATGATGATGTCGATCATGTTAGACAAATACAGCTGTAGTGTCTATACTATTCTCTTGTAGTAGCAGATTCTCTGTTAATCTTTAAATTTTTTATTGATTGTATCACAGGGGTTATGTTAATTGCTTGCCTGTATCAATCAAGTGTAAATGTGCTGTACTTAAGAACATTCAATGTTTAATAATTCAGTATGAGTAAATTATAACTGCAAGAATGTAAGAGCTGAAGTGACATACATATGAAACAGGATACATAATTATTTTAGCAAGTTACAGACAAAACAAAGCACTAGATTTCTAGAATATGCCTACTAATTGGACTTTTAATGGCACTCCTGTGCCAGCTAGCATCAGATACAGTTAGACTAAATTTTATTGCTGAAATTTCATATTTCTCAAAAGTACAGCTTTTCTATTATATTTACTGTATTACTACATGTTTATTAAAGGCTGGCTGTTTTCAAACCACTACCATGGCTCATAAATTCCATAGGAAAGTTTGTATAATCTTAGTTAGTTTGCCATATATCAGACAGTGGGCATAAAATATTAATTGTAACTGAAGGGTTTCCTGAAGGAAAAAAAAAACCCCTCAACATTCAATTAACGTTAGTCAGGGAGCGCTGTCTTCCTGTTTACAGTTTGTAATTTTGATGATAACAATAATGAGAGAGGAGAGGGAGTTGAAAGGGTAGCACAGAGGCGAAGATAAATAGGAACGGGAACAGATGAGACAAAGGTGACAGAACAACAGAGGTTCGAGTCAGTTACAATAAAAGAGAGCTGGGGTGGAGTTAGGAGGTGGAGAGGTCATGGATGATGGAGGATAAAGTTAGTCTGTGTAACTCTGATGTCGAACAGAGGTCCAAAAGCCAGATTATCCTATTTTATGCTCACATGAACAAGGCAAATGGAGCGAGGAAGATATGCAAATTGCTGTCTAATTGGCCTGTCAGGATACTGAAGCCCTGTCAAACCACTGTCAGAGAGGGAGAGAGCAAGAGCGAGAGAACATACAGAATTACTGGATTAGTTTCAGCTGCCATTCACTGCACATTTCATTAAGTAATTTCATCTCACATCACGACCATGGGTCAGTGCTCTATCCTTGAAGAGCAGGTTCTTTCAGCTGTCATTTTGAGAAAGGAGAGACAGCACTTCTCATCACCGCTCTACCTTCCACCTACCGTCTGTCTCCCACAACCAAAACACAGACATTGCCAGTAAACAAGTTTTCACTGGCTCCCATCCTCTGCAGATGGCACAAGGAAGAAGATTTGAATGCAGTGTAGGTTACAAGAATCTACTATGAAACAAAATATTGAAACAGGAATAAATCTGTTTACGAAGGTCAGTCTACCAGTCAAACTGTAATATTCATCTTCTTTTTATGATTTTTTCGATGAAGTTTTGCAAGCACATTGCATTTACAAAAGAAAGAGAAAATGAGCAGCTGTAACTAGTTGGCTAACTAGTGAGCTTCATGAGTTGGTTGAAAACGCTGTCCACAGCTGACTTTTTAATTTCCAGCTTACTCTTTTTACTAGCATAGCTACACACCATATCAGGTTAAAGCATGGAAACTAAAACTGCATTACCCAGGCAAAAAGTCAGCCTCCAACTCAGTTAGTAATCCATGTATAATAGTTGTTAATCTCGTTTTGCAGTGTAGAACTAGTTAATCCAGTTAACATAATATGTGTGTAAGGAAAAATGTAATACAGTATATTTTCACTTTTAACAAGAGAAAAGGTTTTTTTATATGAGGGCTAACTGATGTGTTTGGCAAATGTAATGCTCTGTAACATTGGATTACTGTAAACTGGGAAAATACTACATAGGATATACTTGTCATGAGCAGGGTTTTTTAAGCAAGCTATAACCTCACAGACTGATGTATAGTAGTGAGTTGTCAATGTGCTACTTGGCCTTGGAAGTAATTCTTTCAATTATTTTACTGCAGTACTTTAGTATATTTTGATGGAGAATATTGTAGCTACAACTTGACTGAGCTAACAAAGTGTTTTAGTGTAACAGACAGAAAATGAATGATCTTTATGCACTGCTATATTATTCTTTATAGCAACTGTTATGGTATATGGTAAGATGCATATAAAAAGCAGCACCAGTTGTAAAATGGGTTTATGTGTATGAAATAACACCTTTTCATTTAATAAACAAAATGCCACAGACGGTAGACCATGTTTTCAGGGGTTTCACCAGAACCTTATAGACATAAACACAAACATAAACACCCCCCCACACACACACACACACACACACACAGCCAAAGCTCATTACGGGTGGACACACACACAAAAGAAATTGAGAGCATTCGAGAAATTGAAAATTATCATATGGTGTCAAAAAAACTAAAAATGAGAGACAGATCCCATGCAGAATAGAAAAAGGGGTAATAGTGTAATAAGGGAAGGGACTGGGTCTTCTGGAAAATCAATCAGAGGCTAAAGGGTTGTTTGACACTGTGCGCAACTTGACAGTGTATTGATGATAGAGCTCCACTGGAGCATTACTGGACATGTAATTACTCTGAACATCTTATATGGATCCAATTAGCTCGGGGAGGCATGGTGATTCCCATCATGTAAATGGGTTTCCCCATTTGCCAGTGTATTCCAGAAAATGTGTCATACCAAAGTGTTAGTGTATCTTTTCAGAAACTGAAACTTGACATTTTCAGTTAGATGCAGGTTATTTTGAATAGAGTCTTAGATCCTGAAACTATCTTTTGGATGACCAAAGGTATCTATTACAGTAAAATAGTAAAAATGTCTGCCATATATTGAGAAAATACATCCTCTCTGTGTTTAAATTGCCTTGTTACCTATACTGTAGTTTCACTGAAATATTACAGGATGCAGTCAGGCAGTCGACAGAGGCTCAACTCAATACTGCAGAATACAAGATGACATAGTAACAATATTCAATCAAGGACATACACTATATCTGTCTTAGGCAATAAATGAAATAAAAAGGAATAAAAGCTTAAATAACCCCATGTGAGACTTATAGTACAGTGAGTCACAGAAGGGTTCTAAAGGGGATGGAGTAGGTGTAGTACATTATATCCTGTTGACAACAGAAGGCTATAAACATTAATAGAAACAGTCTACATACACTAACACACGCCCAAAAAAAAACAACAACACACATGCATCACCTGCAGGCCAAGTGGCAAAGTTGTTTGCTCAGTAATAAAAGGGTCTTTACATTTCTTTTGACTTTTGCTAAATTGGCTTTTCAGTTAAGGCTTTCCATAACATAATTTATAATAAAACACAAAGATTTAATGAACTTGGTTACTGCATATCTTCCTAGGGGTGTGTATCGCTCCCTTTGAGATTATTAGATACATATCTGGATACAATGGTTCATGATCCAATACAAAAATGATACAGGATAAATCTGTAAAGATAAGACGCACTGTGATTTAAAGCTGGGCCAATATAATTCAATTCAGATATGATTTTCTGTCTTCTAAGCTCAGACCTAATAGAATTTGACATTTTTACTTGTTCCTTTGTTTAAACGACCGAATGGACAGATCTATGTGTCTTTTTGTGTCTTATGTATTAGTCTTCCGCTTTTAGTTACAGTTATAATATCCTTTGTTTCAATTAGCTGTTAACCAAATAAACGCAAACGGAATGTGTAAGTGTAGTTGTTGAACAGAACAATGGCTTTCTGTTCACCGACACATTGGGCCTCATGCAACCACTCATATGAACATGTTTGTTGTTAAGTGGCTTGTATGACTGATTTAGGAGAACTTGGTAAAAACACCAATTATCTCCTATTTTGAACTTTCTCCTAGGCACGAACACAATATGTCCAGACCACTCATAGGAGTCATGTGCAATAAGTCTGCTGTTATCCAAAGACGTATATTCGTATATTGCATTACTGTTAAGCAATTTTGAGTTTCCTATGTAAATTACACTTACACAAGACATCATCTTGTTTAACTGTAGAGTTTAAATGATAAAATACATCTAAATGTGTCATATAGCCTAACAGTATCATCATTAAGCTAAATTGGCTATTGATGGGGTTAGGGTTCTCTTCTCATTAACTACATGCAGGTCATTGTCCAGGGGAACATCCTCTGTTGCAATAGAAAGACTTCCCCTTCCCCCACACATGAAAATGTTCTTGCAGGAGGCCCTTTGTCTTTAGCCTCGGCTACATTCACACGTTGTCAACCACATCGTAATAAGACCTGAGAAAATTCCATTTACCTTAAATCATCAATTAATTAACAACTGCAGCACTACCACAAATGCAATCATTGTGTAGGTATTATTCATCATATGCTCCCCTGTGCTTCTTCGTTGTTGCTGCACTGTCCCATAATGCTTAAACCTTTAAACTCCTCTCTTATAAATGGCTAATTTTGTTAACATCAACCTTAAAAGACTGAATATCAGGACCTGAAGCCCGCACAGGAGAAAGACGGAGAAAGAATCATTGATGAACAGTTTCCTCCTTAAATTATATTCAGTTCTAAAGTAAATCTGCTGCACTTTGACATTTAATTTTAGGGAATTTAATAATTTAATAGAATTAAAATGTTGCTGTCCCCCTTTCTCTACAATGATTTGATCAAAATAAAGATTTGAAAGCTTTTAAAAGCTCTTCACATATAAACAACAGACCATGCAGGAAGAGCGCCTGGCAAGCTAACAATTACGGGGGCAAGCGAGCAGGTCAGATACAAGGTCAAGTGAGAGAAAAATCAATAAAATGTGACAAATACGATCGCTCTCTGGTTTGTAATAAGAGGATGTCATTGTCTCAGGCACGAAAAATAGGACTGTGTGGAGAAGTTCAAAGGAAGATCTACTGTGATGAGTGAGAAAAGGAGCAGGAGAAAGAGACAGCAGGGGGAAACTAAAAAAAGGATTGAGAGGACTGAGAGGGAGAAAAAAGGGGAATGTATCTGTTCTGCTGGGAGCAAACACAGAGAGATGGGTGTGGAGGCGTAGCACTGAACCTCATGTCCTAAGGCGAGGAGGAGATATCAATACACACACTGAGAGCTCACTAAGAGCCAGTCTCCTGCTCTGAAAAGAAAAAAAATGGAGGGAGATACAGTATGATGAGAAAAGCTTGCACAGACAAAACTGCACTACAACTCCAAAACCACAGTGGACTTGTATCTGGGCCGGGCATAAGTTTTGTATCCATTTTTCTGAACATCTTCACATTTTGTGTCCATAGCAATTGTAGGAAGTATTACACACACACTAAGGTCAGATATGATATGATGAGTCATTCTTTAAACATAGTCATGTGAGCCATTGCTCATATAAAAATATCAAAATAAAATAAGAGGTTCTGGCCTGCAGGTCTGGCTTGCAGGTGGATGTCAGTCCTCTAAAGACTATATAGAATCTTTGATGTTCTGCTTCCGTTTCATGTTGCAGACCTGCCTCACTATTATTACTACTGAGCAACCGTTGCAGAAATTTAACAGCTACACAAAGGCAAAGAGGACAGAGCAAGGGAGAGAGAGAGAGAAAGAAAGAGGGAGGCAGGCAGGCAAAGTGATATGTTCCTCTTCTCCTCGGGGCAGACAGATAGACACCTGCCTGGTTTGATCAGACTGTCCCTTCAATAGTCTGTCTTATCCTTTGATGATCACATCATCTCTTTCAATTTCCCTTTCCCTCTCCCTCTCTCTCTCTCTCACGCACACACACACACACACACGCTGCATATACCTATTTCCTGGGTCTATCTTTGTTTCTTTCTTTCATCTCCCCAGCTCCCTTTTTCTGACATTTTTTCTGCCTCTCTCTCTCCTTGTTCCACTTCCTCTTTTGCCTCACCAACTTTGAAGTGTGTCATAGCTCCTGCTTTGTTGGGTCCTACAGTTTAATTAGCGCCTCCGCTTTTGTCACATTGGTGCAGTTTCACTTTCAGGTAGTCACAGTAGGTAGATTGGGATTTGGCAAAGTGAAACTGACTATTGTTATTGTGTGTGAGGATACTTATCAACAACGCAGCCAAAACTATAGCCATAATCTGTGGTAGAATTCCACTTTAATGCAATCAGTTTCTCTTCTTTATTTACTCATATTTTCTACTCTCCTCTTAATGTCCTGTCTCTCTTTTTAGATTCTTAGCAGATGAGAAATATTTTGGGTGATAAACTCATACAGAACATAAAAAGCAGTTAGAATTGTTTCTGTACAAAGAAAAAAGACAATACAGCTGTAAGCCGAAGAGCAATAGGCTGAGAAAGCAATGCAGAACTCTGGACCACCTTCTGTTTGTGTCCTCATTGCAAAACAACTGACAAAAAGTGATGTGATTTTTCCAGACAGAACTGCAGGAATATTAAAACTTTTCACTCACAATTATTCAACCATCCATCATTGTGACTCATTAACAAGTCAGGTACTGTAAATAATCCATGCCCACATAATGCAAACAGCATAATTTTTATTACAAAAATCCTGCTCACCACTGACTTTGAAATTATGATAATAATTCCTATGTTTTCCATATCATACTACAAGCAATAAATACATTTTGACAGTGTATTTGGTAAAAATAGGATGATTGACACTAACAAAAATGTTAATATTTTTAACTTTGTTTTATTTTCTCAACGAAAAAACTCTGTAAATGGAAGATACTTTCCATAGTGGAATCTTTACCACAACAGACTAATGCTGACTGACAATAATATCTAATGTTATATTATCCAACTAAACTCAGAACCCTAACCGTAACCGACACAATCCAGGAAGTCCAGTTTGAGTAACCTATCTGTGAATTTGAAGCCGTATCTGATGCCAAAACATTGCACAGCAGTTTGTAATTTTACAAGTTATAACAGTAGCAATCATTTTATAATTTGTTGTAATAATCGCGAGTTAAGAAATACATCTTTCAGAAACTAATCCAACAGGAATGTGGGCTTGCATGTATTCGATTGGGCGACACAGCTCCTTGCCAGATGTTGTGTTGTGAGTTTTTTCATCCAGGAGCAGAGTTGGTCTGAATGAGATTTTAATCATAATAAACGCATCCTAATGATGCCTCCTTTTACATCTGGTAAAGATTGATGACTGAGATCTGTTTTTCAACGCAAACAGGAAGGCAGCAAAGCAGTTGAAAGAATTGCCTAAAATTTACCCCACTTTATAGACAATAAAATGACTGCACATAGAGAATTTATTAATTATTAGGTGTTCAAATGATGGATGATAATCATAATAATGAGCTAGAAATCGGACAGATACATTACAGTATCAACAAAACACTCAAAGTTTAATAACATTACAGACGATGTAACTGTAAATTAACATACTATAATAAAAGCTAAAGAATGATGAGAAATGTAGTTTCCACATACACATTCATGTGAACATAAGTGTGAACACACACATGCAGAACCTAAACCAAACCAATAAGAATAATGTTTTTTTTTGGGTAGCTGCTTGCGATGACCCTCTCTCATTTTCATTGTCCATCTGTCTCCTCCATTTTTTCCTCCCAGCTATCCATTCTTCCTTTCCCTCCAATTCTCCAACAACTTTTGTTCCTCTACCCTGTGTGAGTTCTGCATAGGAAACAATGTACCACAGCACATTATTCTGGTACCATGATGAATGGGGAGAATCCGGGCCTGTTGACTGTGGCCTTGAGATAAAGAATAAGCAAATGAAACTGCCTGCCTGCCTCGCAGCACCCTCGAGTCCACTGCCACCATTTCTCATGCTAATTTGATTGAGAACGCCCGATCAGCACATACTCCTCGACCCACACACCTTTGCTCCAAGGGAGGAACTGAGGGGGGAGAGCAGAGGATAGAGGATGCCATCATGGAATGCAGTAATAACAATATATCTCCAGGATGCCTGTCTCGGTGTATAATGTTCCAGTTAGGCCCACTGTGGGTAGTTTGCATCAAAGTGAAATGTGGTACCGCAGGAGAGGGCAGGACAGAACGAGTG
This sequence comes from Morone saxatilis, assembly GCF_004916995.1. NCBI lineage: Eukaryota > Metazoa > Chordata > Actinopteri > Moronidae > Morone > Morone saxatilis. The sequence goes on along the minus strand of NW_023339796.1, from coordinate 15,555,603 downwards.
ACAGCAAGGAAAAGAGACAAAGAATATCGAGATAAAAAAGGTGAGGTGGGGATAGACGAGAAGATGACAGCGATTTATGAGGCATTCAGAGGGGGAGCACTAGTGATGGAAGGCCAGTGGATGGGAGAGGGACGAAAGGATGATGAGAAAAAAGTACAAGAGAGGAGAAAATAGGCAAGTACTTAACAATCCTGGTCTGTGTTCCCACACTGCAATTAATGTGGAGCCAGAAGGACAGCCTACTCCTTTCTGCAGTAAAACAAAACCAGGATTGATGAGAGTGTCTGTAGAGCATAAGTGACTGCCTGTATACGGGCTCGCTAGGAGCATCGAGATAGAGAAGAGGAGAAAGAACAGTTGGATTGAGAGAGTAGGAATGTGGCACTTCAGTGGAGAGAAAGACACAAACGGAGGGACAGATTGAGATAAAGATTTGAGGAGGGGGGTATGTGTGAGTTTGTGCAAAACACACGGAGAGCAGTAGCAGCAGACAATTGCGAAAGAAGATAAATTGGGACAGAGCTGCTCTTTTGATGGCCATTTTTTTCCGAATCTCCTTGGTAGCAATTGTATGGGTTTCATTCATTAGACCGCATGCAATGAAAAACAAGGAGAGAAATATCGCCAGTCAGCAGCCAGTGCGCGGCTCTACTTTTTCCTCTCGGGCAATATTTCACCTGGCTTGACCTTCTCAAGTCAACAAAAGTGTTAATCATTGAGAAAAACAATTTAAATTAATTTCCTCTTTTGTCTGGCTGCTCGTTGCTGTGTCATTTAACCTTTACTGCGTCACAGATTTGGTCTCTAGGGAAAGCTATGTACTGTAAATTACTGTAGGTCAGTATTCATTGATTGGACAGGAACAATGTCTGTGAGGAATATCTTCAGCATCTCCACTTACATAAATTAATTTTTTGCATACCGGATATATATTCAGTATCTGTCATCATGTTTTGGATAACTAAATCTAAACCTAATGCCCTCCTTCATTAAAACTTTACATACAGTACTACATATACCACAGTATGTGGGTTAAACTGTCCAGTATATGCACAGTACAGGGCGGTTAAGAAGCAGAACAAACAAGACTTTAACATGGATCCAGGCTGTTTCACCCCCCTCAAGGTCAGCTATATTTACCCATTATTTACAGAACAGCTCACACGTAACATTGAAAAACACAAAATGATGGCTGTGCTATTAAAAAAAAAACACACAAAAAGGAAAAGAAAACAGAGGGTAAAAAATAGCTGAGTATCAGTTTTCCATGGTTGTCAGTGCTGCGATTAATAGGAGCCATTTCACCATAATGAGCTGTTAAGCGTTAGCTGCCAAAAAGCCTCTTCGTTTGCCTTTGAGTCTCAGAATACTTTGACCAATTATAACAGCTCTCTCTGTCTCTCTCATTCCTGTCACTGTTAGCGCAGGAGCACCTGCGTGACGGCTGTCTGATTTCAGCTCGTTAGACAACATAATCAGCACCTGAAACAATCATCTGGAGATAAGGTTGATAATGATATCGTACTGTCATTATTACATGTGTAGCTGTTTTGTGACTCAACCAGATAACTTTCAGCACTATGCTCCCAGCACCTGGTTTAATGGACACCATTATGGGCTGTGTGACATATTTGCCTCAAACATGAGAAGCAATAAAAAGTTTAAAAGAATAAGTGCTGTCCTGGGGGTTGTTTTTCATGGGCAACTCAAGGAATCTTTACTGGCCTACAAGGCTGTGAAAACCTTTTCCCCAAAAGCTGCAGGGAGTTCTCAGTAACCAAACTTTCAGCGAATGCAGAGCATCTATAAATCTAATACTACCATTAAATATTGCTAAAGGGGACGTCCCCTTTGCTATGTATGACAAGATATAATAAATTTTTTCAGAGTAATAAAGATTTAGAGATTCATTTATGAAGTCAGAACATTGATAAATGAATGGCACTGTGGCCAGGACCAAAACAAAAACGAGGTGCTACATCATAGAAATGTATGATATTTAGGCTGGGTGGTAAAATATGAACTAGACAAAATATTGTCTTGCTTTTTCTGAGGTGTCAAATTTTGTACATTAAACTGTGCTTGTAACCTAGCTCCACAGTGTCAGATTCAGATCATGAAAAGCTGACATGGCTCAAGAAAACATCTTATATTCTTCTTATTCATGAGAAAAATCCTTTGGTCAGGTTAAATGGGGGCAATTCAGGAGCAAGAAAATGATGACATATAGCTTTAATTAGCAGAAGCTGTGAATAGATCCCTGTCAGGGGGCGAGTGAAGAAAATGTATCTGAACTGCAAACCTGAAACCTAACAAGATTATAAAAATAAATACATTTTTCATAAGTCTCAGTAAGATCACTCAGCTGTCTTTCCTCAATCCACCTCAAAATCTCTGCTATTGTATCTCAATTTACAGTAAACACAAACATATTGATATCCAAAAAATATTGTTTAGTTATTTGTAAGCCCTCTGTCCTGTGAGGTTTTGAACAATTCTATACACTAATGAGAAGAAGGTGCTCTTGAAAACAACAAACAGAAAGCCATTTGTTTATCACTGCTAAGGGTGATAAATGGAATTCAGTCTCCATAACAAACAGTGAGTATAGAGAACTATTGGATCATCTGTTTTTGTCTTTTGTTGTGAAGTTACCACAGTTGCCTGCACGCAGTACTGAAGCATCTCAGCCACTATGTGTGTGTGAGAAACAATGTGTGTGTGGGAGGATGTGTATACTGTATGTGTGTTATACTTTCTAAATGTGTGTGGATACTTAAGTGTGCATATACTGTACAGCAGATGTTTAATTTTTCTGTGTGAGTGTGTTTGTGCGTGTGTGTTTCCTACCAGCATAGGGGACTGGGGCATCCTTGTCTAGGGCTACCAGTGGAGGGTCCAGGAGCACCGTGTCCATGTTCTCAGTGATCACACCATGGTAAGATGTCTCTATCCACGGTTTGTGCTTGTTGACTGAAATAGAAGGAAAAAGAGGAGAAATGCCATTAATGCTACTGTCTTCCTTTGTCATTTTGTAATTACACAATTAAGTTGAATGCACATTTCAGTCTATAGCATTATTGTGAGGATCATTACTGTAATTTACATGCTTTGTTGTTTTTAACCGTATCTAGAGTCACTTCAAGAGGACTGAGAACCACAAAGCAGAAGACAAGGAAACTTCCACTTTTTCAAAAGAATATGTTTGCTTGTGATCATGTCCGTGGTTTGTGATTGATTGTTTAGATTTTTACAGATGACAGGAGGATTAATGGAAGTCCAAGGGTGAACAATGTGATGTTATATTGATGTTTGTTGTATAGCTTTACATCTATGATTGTCTTACTTTGAAAAGGGCTCTGTGTTTTCTAACAAAGCACTACCGAGAGCCACAAACAACACAGTTCCTCAGTTTGAGAAGAGAAGAGAAGAGAAGAGAAGAGAAGACCTTTTTTCCCTTTTCCTTCTAGTGGGTATACACTGTATATACTCTTCGTCTCTAGTACATCTCTGTTGCCCTGGGGAGGCTGTAGACAGCAATGCATCCAATCACCAATGGCTACACTGTCAATTGTGCTCTTTGGGGCTCTGTACACCAAGTACCACAGTCAAGGACTGAACCAGGTCTTTTAATACCTTGATTTAGTTGGGCAAACATCAGGCTCACAGCAGTCCAGAAAATCTTTAAAAACCTTGTTATATCTATAAGCACTTATTTTAGTGAGAGTCCTGAGCTGTAATCTTAACCAAGACATACTGAAACTACATCCAGGTCTATTTTAAGCTCTTTGTTTTGACCCCTACATCTTTTTTGTTTTAAATATATATATTTTTAAATCCTTTTGCCCCTTTCATTAGATAAGACAGCTGAGGATAGACATGAGAGGGGGGAGAGATAGGTTGACATGCAGCAAAGGGCCACAGGTTGGATTCATGACCAATGAAGCGTTGGTACACGGGGTGCCAGTTCTACCAGATGAGCTATAAGGGTGCATTTGACCTCTGCATCTTTACCAGCACCATCACCCTTTTCTATAGTGCATTGTCATTGTTTCTCTTGATCTCTTTCCCTCCCTCTCTCTCTGTTTCTGCCTCTCTGCTAGTGCTCTAAAAAATGGAGAACTCGACTAGCATGCCACAATTGTGACTGAAAGGTCAGGAGGATGAGCTGAGATTAATGCAGATCACCATCACACATAGTTACTGACACCGTAAATTAAACTTCCTCCCACTTTCTCACAGCAGCATCTCACAAGTAGATAGAGACCAATGTAAGCCACAAGAACAACCATATGTTCAAGTGCACTTTTGTGTACACACACACACGCAAGTATCTCTGGTGTACAAGTGTCACTCTTTGCGGGGAGCTGGGATGTCAACTTGACCTTTCAATCCACTGAAGAGGAACGCTTTGTCTCATGCCAGTGAGCAGATGACATGTCCAGCTGGCAGCGATTTAAAATGCATCAAACTGTTCCTAAAACCTTCTCACAGCTTTTCATCTGTTTGGATGAATTACAGTAGTTTTGTCCTACTATTCCATTTTCTCTTCCGCTTGTTGCCACACTGAGTTCAGAGAATGGGGTCAAAGTAGAAAAAAAAAAGGAAACACATTAGGTCTGTACAAAATAAACTTTTGAATATTTTTTTTTCATTTTTTCAAAGCAACAAAAATATTGTGAATAAAGAAATGTAACTTGGCAGCTTATTATTCATTGTGAAAACCCCTTATCATCATAGACCACACATTTTTAACAAATGTTTTCCCTTCATTTTCAGTGTTGTTTTATTGGCTTTAATGACATAAAACACAATACACTGCTAAGACGAAATATCATTAGCAAAATGTTAAAGTGTGTTACTTCTCATTCATGATTCTACTTCCCTTCTACTCCTACAATTCACTGACAGAGACTGATGACTACTGATCATTCTCGATGGGACTCTTGCCCTACTGAGACCAGAGAAGAGAGTGGATTATAGGGAGTGAAAGAGAACCACAAGGGAAGACATTATTCATACTAGGAGTCTCATCTCGTGCTCATGCAGGAGATAGAAAGCACTGCAGCAAACAGCATGACTCTGCTCTGCTGGAAAGAGAGATGAGTGGAGGCCTGTCTTTGAGTGGTGTTCAGGCATCTTTACACCTGGAACATTTCACTTGTAACTGTGCATTAAAGCTTGTATGGTGTATTGTAGATACAGCTTCACCCTAGTACACTAGTACTTACAGCTTTCTTAGAAAGATTTCCACCCAAAAGACAACATGAAAACAGACTATAAAAAGGGCGTTATTCAAGTGAATTGTCATTACTATGTGCTTGTACTTGCTAGTGTAAATACATATTAATCCATCATGCTCGCATAGCGTTTCATTTACATTTGAAAATGTCTTCACTAAGTCTAATAACAGCCCACAGCTAGTGCAGTTTATTCATGGATGGCAGGTTCAATTTCTGGCTCAAGGTCTTACATTTATCCCAAACAAATTGGGTGGTGGTTGAGGTGGCAGAGTTGTGCCTCTTTAAAGGGAGTCTAATATAAGAGCTGTTTTGTAGAAAGAGCACACATCAGACCATGGAAATGGGCTATTTCCAAAATGGCTTTCATGACATGTAGTACTGTAAAGCCATTAGTGATGCATTTAAGGTATTCATCCTTGACACCCTTGTACTGAGCCGCAGCAATGAAACAAAAATTGAGGCAAGCTTGAATTCAAAGAAAAAAAAACTCCACCAGGAGCAACTGTCTAGACTAAGTCTGCCCTGCTATGAAATATACCATTCATTGAGCAGTTTTCCATAAGATCATCTCTGAAACTTAAACAAAGCGTGCTTGCATGCTAACATACTCAAAATAACAATGCTAATATGCCGATGTTTGGCAGGAGTAATGTTTATCTTAGTTTAGCATGCTAACACTTTCTATTAAACCAAAACTATAATTGAGTGATAAAGATTTATGACCTTTATCATTATGGTTTATCTTCTGGGGAACGTTAATGCCTGTACAAAATTTCATGTTGATCCAAGTGATTGTTAATGATGTACTTCAGTCTGGACCAGAGTGATGGATTTAGAAACTGACAGACAGACATTGCCATCTAAAAAGCCATGCCCCTAGCATGGCTAATAAAAAACATTGTAGCATGTGGTTCCTTCTTTAATAAGGTTACAAGTGTCATTGATGGCAATATGCATGGCGTCGTTGGCCATTTCCTAAGGAACATCTGCAGCCATTACAGCATCAGACTGCACATTATGAAGGACTAATTCACTTAGTAGAATAAACAGTCTAAAAGTGGATCTAGTACAGCACTGGATAAAATCTGATTTGACAGTAATATGAAAACAGAAATCCAGAAACAAGATAGTGCTTTCCTGTAAATAACATTACTGCAGTGGATTGTCAACTTGTCCATCCTGGTACTGAAATCAAAATATCTGTTAGTGTCATCCACTGGGACTGAGGCTCAAGAAAACATATTACTGTAGGGACACAGCCGGTTAATAATCTATATTTAATTTGGGTCCCAGCTCATAATCTAAGAGACACTGCATTACTGTTATATGTATTGATCAATTTAAGTCATGTCAAATCCATTTATTATTAGACTTATTTGATTACAATGATGTTGCGGTGGAATAGAGCAACCCCTCCATAAACCAAGGCAAGGATAATAACAACACCACCAACAAGTAATAACAACGAGGAGAAGCAAAAGCAGATGAAGAGAAAAGGATGAAGACGAAACCCTTAAAACAAGGGATAAAAAAAGAGGCAGTGTATAAAATGAAAAGGGATAGAAAAAGAGAAAACATCACATCTAATAAAATCCTGTCTCTAAAAGCGCTGAGAAGAGATTCAAAAGATATTCTGAAAGTCTGTTTTATTTTTTCAGACGTAGCAGGCCAAAGCTGATAGGCGTCCTTTAGATTTAACCCTATGGAATAACCAGGAACGTCTTGTCCGAGCATCCAAACTAGCAAACTGGGTCATACTTTGTAACCTGCACAGAGAAACCAGTACAATGTGGCAGAAAGTCTCTACGCTTTCCATGCAAATTTCATGAGGCACTTGACAATCTATACAGAATTTAGAGGTTCTTTAATGCAGTGTAAATCATAAATACCCCTCACCGGGAGTACAGCACCACTAGCCACCAAGAGGGGAGAGTGAGATAATGTGCTCTAGGCACATGATAAAAATATTAGTGAGGAGGATGAAAGAAGTGAAGAGGATCAGTAATGGGGAACTACGAATAGAAAAATAAATTTAAAAATTATCCCACGGGATGCATCAACAGTTTCAGTAACATGAAAGAATAATGATAAAACCTCAGTGCTATTGAAAGGTGAGCAAGCAGACTGACGAATGTACAAAAGTAGATCATAGGATGGTTTTACTGTGCTGAATGTGGAAACAGAGGACATGACGCAAAATGTGAAATAATATCATTAACAATGTGAATTAAAGGAGGGTGAATGAAAGGGTTAACAGAGGAGAGTAACAGAGGGAGGGAAGATAAGAGCTGGAGGCGGTGGGATGAGAAGGGTGGGTGGGCTGAGGTGGGAGAGATAATAGAGGGGGGGAGACAGCGAGAAATTGGGGCAATTGATTGTAGAACAGACGATAGGCATAGTTAGCACTTCCTGTATAAAATATAAGCTGCTGTCTACAAACCCCCCACTGACCCCACAAATCCTTCAGTTTATTTTCCTATTAAAAAAATGAATTGAATTCCTATACATTACATGCCTGAGATCATCATCAAATAATAACCCTGCAGATTTCCAATCCAAGCTTTGGGTATACTACTAATGTGTGCTGTGTAAATGCAATGTCCCTGATTCAAGTCTGACAGGGGATGTTTGTCGTATGTAATTTTCCTCATTCACCCTTTGTTTCCTTTCTCTCTCTTTAGTCATCAAATCATCCAATATGTGAAAAAGGTCATACAATAATACAATATTACAAGAAAAATGCCCAGGTAGCAGCCCATTAATTGCATGCCGTCAGCCTTTCTCTTTTTCAATCTCTTCAACTCCATATATTCAATTTTCATTCAATATATTCAAGTTATATTCCATATATATAATAATTTCCTAAAAGGCATTCCATACTATAGGAAATGTAATGAATATATGGAATGAAACTTGAATAACTGGACATCTGCATCATTAAAAGCATATCGAGTTATATCCAACCAGTCTGATGTTTGTACAGTTCTGTATGTTTATATTGTCGCAGCCTGCTGTCATTTTCAGGCTAATTTATCTAATAAAGGTAAACTCAGCAAACAGTTGTGTGTACATATCCATCCATGCCTTCAGATGCTGCAGGGAATTCATGAACTGAAGGATAAGCTTTTTATACAATATAAAGCAGTTGTGGACAGCAGATACTGTAAGAATCACCCACATTCATTCATAGAACAGTGATTGATTTACTAACTTTACCTGCTTTAACCACATTAAACCTTTAGCTGCTTCCTATGCATTGTGTTTGAATATACAGCGACAGTACAGTAACAGCGTGAATATTGGCCCGAACTCGCCAGGGTGTTAATTATCTCTTCATTAGTCAGGACTGCTTCTAGATTCAGTGGAGGCTCACTCAGCCCCACACTTCTTTCATTAACATCCTTATGGAATAATATTAGGCTGGTATAGAAAACACAAGATGGCACAGAGCCTTGATCACGTGACATTTCATTCAATATGTTCAAGTTTCATATTATATATGTATAATAATTTCCTAAAAGGCATTCCATACTAAACATGCCATAATATATATACATATATGTATGTATCAGTGATCAGCCAGTAGTTTTAAAGAAAAGTAAAAAATCTGTAACTGTCTAATTTGATATTTTAAAAAAAGGTTTTCAACATTTCTAGCATTTATTGCAAAACACAATTTAAACTCCATATCACACAATCTGATTTCTTCACACAATCTAATTTTCAACCAGAGAGTATTTGTGTCCAAACATGCAGCCCAGAGATAACACCCTTCTCCTCTTTTTCTTTGCTTCTAGCTTCATTAGCAGAACAAGAATGAAGTACTACTGACTTGCATTCAATTATTGCTGTATGTTTAGTTTACATAAATTCAGAGCAAGAGAGACGATTTAAATTTCTTTAATTATCTCACAAATAAGATTACACATTCATTTTCTAAGAGTAGAGAGTCTTTCCTGACACCATAAATTGGGCATCACAATATTAAACAATATATTTTATTCTTAGTTTCTCTAATGAGGCAGTTAAAACAAATCACCTCATTCTAGACTTGTCTCTTATAGTGATGTGTCTGTGTGGAAAAGTATATAGAGCTGATAACGGCTTCAGTGGTGAACAGGGAATCACATATATATCAGGGTTCAACCATTCAACACCCCTACACAGATCACAGGAAGTTGACAGCATGGGCGCATAGATCATTAGTATAGGAGAAAGTATTTATCTTAGGTTAATGAGTGTGGAAAGCTATTAATAGTAGCAATTGCACACTGTACCTTCTTACTGAACACAATTTGAAATAATGAACACAAATACTCAAGGATTTTACTCTGTGATTCCTTGAGGGCAGTTTTTTTACTCTCTTTAAAGTTGCACTGATCAATATTTTATATTAACAATAGACCATTTCACGTAAAAGGGCTCACTTAGTGACAAATCCACAGAAAATTACCACTCAAATCTGCATAATCTGCAGTTCCCTAAGGAGTGTTTTAGAATCTTTCAGCTCATTGTTTTAGTTTAATGGCNNTTTTTAGGAACATTATAATCACTCTCATCAACACTCTTTCCAGCCAAAGCAGGCAGACGTTTTAGGTAAAAAAATAAAAAAGAGTGGCGCATTTAGCAGGTTAGGAGCCAGATAAGTTCGTCACGTGACCAGAAACGTGACTCTAAATTAATGTTAGTGTTGCTCTTTGTATGATGGGTGTGAAATCATTTACTTCACAAACTTCTTTACTTCTTTACTTTCCAGCTTCTCAGGACACTGCCATCATTGATTTTTTTTTTGTTTCAGGGACCAGAAAGTACTCCTACCTGGAGGGACGACTTGCTTACAAAATACTGTATTTAGTACATGAAACAATTCAGAGACCATTCATCACTGGGTTTCAGGGACCAGCACTGAGAAACACTGACATATACAGTAACACCACTGTTCAAATGCATTTACAGCAACGGACGATAAGGGAACCGGCTACAACAGCATGAGGCATTAGAAATTCCCACACCAAAGAGAGGAGGGGGACAAATTCATTACATTATGTCCATAAGTACTACGAGCGTCCACTCTGACTTTTACAGTCCCAGTGCTGAAGAGTAAGATGCAGTTAGCAAGAACAAAGTAATTAGGCGTATTGACTGCTGCATTTAAGTCCTGCACTTTAAGCAGAACGAGGTTGGAGCTGGCCAGTGGGTCATTTTCAGAACATTAGCTCTTCCCACTCACTCTCTCCCAGGACCCTTCCTCCTTATACAGATATATTTGCATGCAGTGCTGCTGTTTTTCAGTGTTGTTGTTTTTTTCCCCCTTTCCTAACAACTCATTAAAGAGGCCATAAACTCTGATCTCCAGCAACCACAAGCTGTAAACCCCCCCCCCCATTGTGAAGACAATTAGTTTATGGAGATTTTGATTTAATTTGGCTTTACCCACAATCCCATCAAGACAATTCAGAAGTTGCTTTCCTATCTAAACAACAGCACATGAGATACAGATGTGTCATAATTGCTCTGCGACATGCAACTCCCTCTTTTGCCTTTGCCCAGCCCGGTGCTTACTGCATCTAAACAAACTGAGGAGGGGAACAAACACTGTGTTTAATTGGCATAAAATATTTTGCACGTAGCAGTGCAATGTCTATATGGCATGTGAGAAAAACAACTGCAGAATTATCTGGGTATGTCTGAGGACAGAGTGTGAAAGCATGTGAGTGTGTTTATAGAGAAGACGGCCATGTAAAAAAAACCTATTGAAAACAAATTTAAAAGAGAGAGAGATTGAAAGAGGTGTGAACTACTACTTCTGAAAGAAGAGAAAGAGAAATGCATGTAATCACAGAGAGAAGAAAGAAGTAAGAAAGGAAGTATGGTAGGAAGTCAATGTGTGGTGGTATCCAGATGAAGCTCAGCAGGTTTCTAATTCTGGTGCATCTGATGAGTCAGCAGACCCCTATGGAGACTATGGAGAGTGTTGGAGTTGTTACAGAAAATGACAACAATATGAACTGAAGGATAAACACCATGTGTTATATAAACAGTGACATGTAAGACTACTCTTCCATATAGTAGTAGTAGTCGTTGCACATTGTCACTGGACATCAGGGAGTAAGGACCGTTATGAAATTAATTTTAGCCACAGAATAGGTTCAGGTTTTATTTTAGTGTAAGCCGACTACATAATTATGCATTTTACGAAAATTATTCCTTATCCACACTCCATTCACTCATGAAAACTGGACTACTATGTCATGAGTTCAGCAGTCTAGGAAAAATAAAATTCAGCTGGCAGAACAATGCTGAATGATGCACATCAGAGGGGATTTAAAAGTGGGTGCTGACTGAAGAATAAGTAGGTATATTCCATATACCTGTGTACACCCTGCACTACGCCACTGGATTTATGGTACTTAAAATCAAGAAACAGTACATCATAGATTTAAGGCTAACCTTGAGGCCAAAGGCACAGAGTATAAAATAACTGTAAAAGGCATAACCCATATATTACCACCCCTCAAATATCAGAATGGGTAACCTCCAGCTTTTGAATGTATTTAGTTATGGGAGCTTTGATGTCATTTCAGGCAGATTACAAGTCTGCTCCTTAATAAATTAATCAGAAACACTATTTGCATTAGCACCAATTATAATATATAATAATCTGTCATTACACTTTTAAGCAAACATCCCAATTTGTTTAACTCACTGATTGCGTTTTTTTTTTTTTTTTCAGCTGTGGCATTTCCTGATGCCAGAGCTAAAGCGATACCTGGGGAATCTCAAAATGTCAATTGTTTGCCATTAGAGCACTTGGCATTCACTATAAGGAAATATTGAGCCTGGCTGAAAGAAACGCCGTGTGACTGCCTTACAGAAGTGCACTCAATAATAAACCGTATTTGTTTTTCTTTCTTGTGTGTCTCTTCTGCTTGTTATGAATCATTTGTTGATTTACAGTACAATGAGAGAGGGAGGGAGCGTGTCTTGGGTGACTAACAATGGCTCTGATTAGTTTCTGCAGAAAAAGAGATGCAGAGTGCACTGAGTGATGGCTTACTGTCGATTAGTTTCACTGAGTGGGCCAATGAAGAGGCACAACAGAAGGATTTGAAAGGAATGAAGTGAAAGTGGAGTGGAGGGAAAAGGACAAGAAAGAGAGAACAGGGAGGGAGGAGGAGGAGGGAGGAGGTGATATCTCCATTAACAGAGAGCAGCAGGCGGCGAGAGGAGCCATGGTGGGGAGAAATAGATGGCAGTGTGACTGACTGGATTGAATAAGAAACAGTTCCACTCTGCAGACTTGGGCCTCATGTGATGATCAACCAACATAAACAGTCTACCATTTGCACTTATTTCAACTTCAAATACAACAATCTGCAACATGTCAAAAAACTTTAAATGGAAATTCCACACCCTGACTGGGTGAAGTGAGTGATTCCTCCATCTGTTTATGTCTACTTTTGCATCACTTATTCAGTGACACTTTGTCACACCTTTAATGCAAAGCAGACTCAAAAGAGAGTGGTTACCAAGAACACGGTTTGACAGTTGGAACAGATTTATATGGTGTGGACAAGCAGATGTGTCAATAGTATAAATATAAGTTTGTCACATGATATCATCAATACTGCTGTTTACATTATTAAATACATTTAAGAATGCCTGTTTCAGTTTTTTTGAAATTCTGTGTAGTAATGACATTGTTTTATGAACAAAACTGATTGGTAGCAGAGGGATGAAAAAGAATCCCCTGATATGGCCAATTACACTGAATGTGTGTTCACACCAACAGGGAGCAATCTTGACTGTGGTCTCCATTTTGTCAGTAATTAAAAATGAATAAGATAAATATCTAAAGCAAATCAGTGCATGTTGGCTGAAACGTCTGTTATGCGAATATAGTATGTGAATATGATGATGAAGATTACAGAATTAATCAGTAACTCTGACACATTTTCATTGTATAGCTCATACATTCGTATGAAATTGCTTTCCTTTTGTATGCTATGTGTGCACACATTTTTATAAATTTCCCAGTTGCCAAATCAAGTGATTGATTGATTGATAAATTCATGAATTAATTTGTCTCCATTGTTAGCTGCAGTGCTCTTCCTCGCTCTGGATAGCTTCCAATAACCGTCTGATTGTGTATGTCGTGGTTGGCAAAATCCCTGCATCTCTTATTAAACCCGCTTCACTTTTAAATAAAGAGCATGTACAAACCATTAATGCTAGCTCATTGTAGCCAGGGCTAACCTAAACTATAAATATCACCAGCAGCAGATTATATGATCTAAATAGTGTTAATTCCATAATGGTGAATGTACTTTCCTTTGTTTTTTCCTGCAGAGGCCATGGTGGGGTTGGGGGATTGGGGTTCTGTATTGCTTAATCTTAAAAAACACCAAAAGGTGATAAAAGATCTTCAAGTTTTAGCTATTTAGACCTTAAGTTACTTGCATATGTTGACATTTTTATATTTGATAAATAAATTGAAAGGGTTCAGATTCGATAGGCGGATTTGATACCTGATTTGAATTTGATTAAACGCTTTCAAACTCCAGTCCTTCTCCTGGCTAATACACACACTTACTAACTGACTGACTAGCTCGCTAACTAGGTTACTCACTATTTATCATCCATCATATTTGTCATATCAGCTCACAAGTCTCCCTGCTCTCCGAGGTTGGTTATTTCGATATTCCAGACACCATGCTGGGGGAGAGATACATCACTCGATCCAATCCAGTCATGGAAGTTGTACTCTGGAAGACATCTGTTTGGTTGCTGCACTTCTTATCCTTTTTGTTGCTGACTTGTATCTCAGCTGTGAGTCTGACTATCTCTAACTTTTCTTACCGTCTGTCTCAGATCTCCTGTCTGTCACTGTCTGCCGTGGTAAATCTGTCATCTAAACCCACTTAACCGTGTCTTTCTTTTGCTCTCTCGCTCTCTCTACCCGTCAGTGGTATCAGGTAACAGTTGTTAGCTGTCAGTCTGATAATTTGTTGAGACTTTTTCCTGGGTTCCCGGTGAACACTTCTATTAAATGTCCCTTGAACGAGCAAGCTGGAAAGACTTTGGAGTGACAGTGGCACGGAGGGGCAACACAGTCAAAAAGGGGAAAGAATATTTAGCACATATTGGAAGGATACTGATGAGAATAACAACAAAGATGGAAGTGGCAATGTTGGTGAACAAATGAGGATTAGTTGATGTTCACTTTTCCAGCACTGTAAATCAAAAAGAATACCGTCATCCTCTACGAAACTAGCACTCACTAATAAACTGTACCCTACTTTCAGTTTCCTCTCGACTACTACATTTATAAATCCATATCCATCTAATAATAATGGATTGAAAAGAGCATGAAGTCTGTTATATCTTCCCAAGCTGCAAGATGTCTGATTCAATTACAGCACAAAATCTGTTCCAATAGTGCTCTAACAAGAGGAGAGCAGGAAATTACTTCCACCATGGTGTCCTCAACACACACACAGCTCATAGCTGAACACAGTGACACAGTGTGGTCTAAAAATGGCTAGTCTGTTCGCTATGTGTAGAAGTCACAAAAATCCATCCTGAAGCTGACATGTTTCCTCTTTGTGAAAAGAGGATGCAGATATCCTTTTTGGATAAGTCATATAAGTAATGGACTCTCAATTGATTTTAAAAAGCTGCTGTCCTCATGATACATTAAACCTCCTGTGTAAATATTGATATTTCTTCAGCGCTGCTGACTGTACTCAACTCTAAAAAACTCACTATCGTAATCACATTTAAATATGCTGTCACAGGTCATGTGGGTGCTGTTATTGCTATATTAGAACTACTTTGTGCCCACAAAGTGCCCTTTACAACAAACCTAATTCTCTTCACATTTAACAAGTTCTTCATTTGAACTTGAGAAAGAGTTGCTGTTTTGCAGTTCCAATTATCAGCTATTTTGTGGCACTTTAGTTTATCTATCCTGAGAAGTATTTATTCTGATTTATTTGATGTTTAAAATGTCAGTCTTAAAGAACTTGAAATATAAAGGTATACCATAAGTCTGGAAAATAGTTGCAAATCCATGTATGGTACTGAGGATAAAGAGTGAGAAATCACTCCAGGGAGGTTAAAGTTGCTGGTAGAGGCATTTTTTAAAGCGGGAGAAAAGCTTTAGTCATGGCTGAAGGGGCCTATAAGCCCCTCTAGAAAAGTATGAGCATGAAAAACAGTTCCTTTCCACAGCAGACTCATTTACTGCACACAATGTGTATGCAAACACACCAACACACAGTGGCCCAACAACACTGACAGAATTAGTAAGTACTGCACCACTGGGAATAGGGGTTTAAAGCTTTTAAGTACTGTTTTAGTACTCTCTCAACGGTCTTCTGGTCACAGTGATGTGCACAGTGGTGTGTGTCGTATTTGAGCTCCAGGACTCAAAAAGGTAAAAGAAACTTTATAAGTGTAAAAGTATCAAATCCCACTGACTGTTTCCTGACATATAAAGTTGCTAACAGGACAGACAAACAAAAGTCACTGGACAGTTTTTTCAAATGAGCTGAAGTTAGGAAGGTTTAGAAGATATACTTTATTAATCCCCAATGGGGAAATTCTTTATTTTATTTTTTTGTTTGTGTATGTGTTTGTGTTTCTAAAGTATAATGTGGGATTCACTTTTCCCACATTATGAACAACCTGTTATATATGTGTGCATACATTAATCAGGCAAATTTGGGTTTTAATTAGCCTACAAGCTGAAGCCCCGCCATAACAATGAAATCAAACCATGGCTCACCAGTTAGATTAACTACAAAATTGACTCTTGTCCGTGTAAACATGAACTAACAAAGGAATCAATGACACATACATTTTTCTTTAACATAATCAGTGTTGTGTGGAAGGTCAGTACGTCTTACAGTAATCCTAATGTCTGTAAGTCATGTCAATGATTACCCAAACTAGTATCACTATTCAACTGAGCATTTCTGTTTGACTTTGGCAAATAAGCACAACAAACAA
Organism: Morone saxatilis; assembly: GCF_004916995.1. Classification (NCBI taxonomy): domain Eukaryota; kingdom Metazoa; phylum Chordata; class Actinopteri; family Moronidae; genus Morone; species Morone saxatilis. Next base: position 15,539,347 of record NW_023339796.1, on the reverse strand, counting down.
TATTAAAACAATTCTCAGAGAGAAGGTTACATTCACTTCTGTTGTTTCCGACGAAGCTCAAGATAACAGAAATCCTGGCATGTTTTGGTAATACAACAAACATAAAGTACAAATACAAAAAAAAGAATTGGTAATGGTACGACATTAAATATCATTAACATCCAGTAAAACAAGAAAACCCCTCTGCCACTTAACTCACAAATATACATTTACTTATACAACCCCTTATACAATACCCTTATTGATACATGTTTACATACATGTGCAAAATGAAGACGCAACATTTTCAAAGTGTTTGTGATCCAACGCAACACAAATTTCCCCGGCTCGTCTGGCATCAGTGAAGAGCCAGAGTGTGTGTATGAACACTTGATCAAACAGCCAGAATTTTGGTGTGTGCACGTACAGATGGCGGGTCATGCCTTTGTGGCGTGGGTGTATATTTTGCGAGCAAAGATCTCTGTAGATATAAGGACATTAATCATATTCTATGATGTTATTTTGAGTTCAGTAATCAGTAACCAAGAGAGAACTTGTGTTTCAACATAATGTTTCATCTTCACTCCAATTCCACTTGTTTTCCAAATGGCCCATTTCACTATGGTCTGAAGATAAACATTGTTGATACTAGGCCTGTGTGGAGCCATTAGGGCTAGAATGAAGCTCTTAATATTGGAAAACTATTTTCTTAATCTCTTAATAAATATTTCAGGGTTTCCATCACTCTCTGCCTCCCTGTGTGTGTGTGATGTCTCTGTTTCTCTTTTATACGTGTTCATTTTATGCTTCCAGAATCACAAACACACAGACACACACATGCACTCACACACACAGCCCGAGGCTATATCCAAACCACCATGGTAGAGAGGACCAGGGGTGATGGACTATTGACTGATGGAGTTCAACCAGTCCATGTAACTCTTGGTGGTTAGCCAGTCATTTCAGCAACAGCCTTGGGCAACCTGCTACTATTCACTGTGTGTGTGTGTTTGTGTATGTGCATGTGTGTATCAGGATTTGTGTGTTTTTGCTGTGGACTGATGGAATTCCCAGAAGCCTGAGAGAGTGACTGCGAGGATGTCTGACAGGTGAAGATAAACTGGACCAACAGCAAACAGCGTGGAGGCAGTGGGCTTTATGAAAACAACATGCCAAAACAGAACACATTGTCTACTGTGCATAAAAGTTGACTATGTCTGGGATTTAGAGGGATAGGGTTCTGCATTCATGTATGTGACGGGGTTGGCAAAGCACAAGGGCTGTAGAGGTGTGTATTGGTTATAAAAGTGTGTGTGCATGTGACTAGATGGGGGCTCAGGGAGTGGGTGCAAGGGAAACAAAGAAAGAAAGAGGCAGAAAAATTAAAGTTAATACAACTGCAATGAGACAGAAAGACGGGGGAATATATCAGGGATTAGTTACGGACCAAGAGGTAGAGGAGTAGATAAATCACCACCACCTCAGGACAGCAGGAGAGGAGGAGTGTTCAAGGCATCGCTCATGTTTTTAGATTTGATCCAGAAGAGATGGTTAAGTTAAACATCCAGTATAAAAATGGACAGGAAATATTCAATTGACATAACAACAGACATGTATAGTACACTGACACCACTGCCATCACAACCTAATACTGCATCTGATCCGGTTATCACTCTTTGTCAAGTGGCTGCACAGAAGAGGAGTGAAGAGAAGGGTCATAAAAAGGCTAGGCAACCTAGCCTTAAGCTGTGTGTTAAGTGTCATGGTGGTAAGACTTTCATCTTTCACACTATCTTAAGCCCTGATACATTTAATCCATACTACCACATGCTGCTCCTCTGCCACTTCTTCCTTCACCCTTAAGTACCTACACAGATAAGAGCGGACACCATTAGGGTCCTTCCTGCAAAAGAGGACACACAAACAGAAGACAGAGGAGGATCCTCATAGGCCGATGAATGCACCCAGCATTCATGTCTATGTCAGTAGTATAAGAGCGCAGTGTATGTGCACGGTGTGTGTTTGTGTGAGACGTGCATGCACTTTTTATTTTTCATTCCCCCTCTCAGCAGGTTTGGCCCTTGATGTCTGGATAATCTTGTGAACTGAATGCTCAATTAGTCCCCGGGGTGATCGAAGCAAATCGACAGTAAATTTAATAGTTCATACTGTCTGTAACATTGAGCTTTTTCTTATTAAGAAAGGCATATTCTGCAAATGAAAGCACTGTAAACCCTTCCAGTTGTTATATGCCTATTCAGGTTAGCTAAGATATCTATAGCCTCTCTCGTGTAGAACCCTATGTTGGATCCCACATATCATTGTAAGCCAAAGGAAGTGCTTTCACAGATCCTGAAAATCCAGTTTCTTTTTCTGTACTTCATCTTTTAACACCTGGTTTTCTTGTAGAGCGATGCCCAGTGAGGCAGGTTTCAGCACAGCTCAGTCATGCTTCAGGACAGAGTCTGTGTCTAGTGTTGCTGGCTGAAAAGGTTGTTATTCTTATTAAATAACAGAAGCAAAACTTCTTACCTAATTAGATTAATTTGTGGAGGTTTCATAATACCCAACCTACTGGAGTTCCATGTTTTTCTGGAGTACCAGAAAATAACTGTTGCCAGCATAACTCCATACAGAAAGGGTTGAAGCAAAGAATCAGATCGAGACCCTCCTTGAACTCACCAGAGTTCAAATGAATTTTACCCAACAGACTGTGTGTGAAATTTTCCAAACAACATCTCATGATAGAGTGCAAAAGTTCATTTTGACCTTGGAAACAATACACTAAAAATGTCCAGAAAAAGCTAGTGGAGTTAGGATTTTTTTATTTATTTATTTATTTGTCAAAACGCCTCATGGATTTAAATATAACTAAATCATTTTTAATACATACTATTTATCAATTTCAATAAAAATTCCTTAAGAATCTGCAGATATACGGGCTTGGCATGTGCATGTGTGTGAGAGAGAGATAGTTGGAGAGACAAAGGAGAGGCAGGGAGACTGGGCCGGGGACAAGCCAGCTAAGATCTATGGGCTGTCAGTAACACTAATCAGGCTTTCCCCAGCAGCATTCATCTCTGGAGCAGCACCAAGAACTGGGTACTGACCAGCAGCTGGCCAGCCAGCTAACCACGGGCAGCCATGGCTACAGCACCGGTGATAACAATGAGAAAGGCAGATTTTTTTTATTTTTTTTTTTTAGAATGACATGTCATATTGAGTAGCAGCATCTTGTTATCTTAGCGATGTTTTCCTCATTTTGAAAACTGTCTGCTTGAAGAGGCTTTTTGCCCTCTGCTTGTCGACAAGCTGCCTGGTGAAATAATTGCTGAAAAAACAAAAAAGAAATAAGAGCACACAGGGAAGACCAAGATTGTGTAAAGGCGTATCATACATTTTCAACAACAACACGATGAAAGACAACAATGTGAGGATATGATGAACAGCATTTAAGCTTACCTGTGTGAAATGTATGTAGTCAATGGCCCCTCAGCATTTCCAAGCTAATCGGAGCCCTTTGCATTCTTGTTGCTCTACTGTTGTGCCATTTCCAAAACCTCTGCCTCTCCCTGCCAGCCTTATGTTCACTTTCAATCCTCTGCAGATTGCATCTGACTTTGTCAAAGTTGTCCGCATTACATTTGAAAGAATATGTCATTGGAATAAAAAGGCAAGTGGGAGGAGGAGTGGGGGCCAAAGTAATCAAGGGAGCTGAAAAGCGTGAAAGTACCATTACTCATAATGCCATATACACATAGGAAAGATAAATGACTGCAATCCAATGGCAGCCCTCTAATACTGGATCCAGTTAGGCGGAAAGGAAGAGAAAAACCTTCCCCTTGCTTACCATCTTTCCATTGTTTCCAATAATTGTTACACATTAGAAGCTCATATTAACACACATCCTAAAAGCAATGTGAAACAAAAGAACTATAAGCAACAACAGCAGCCCATGGCTTTGTGAACCAAGGTCACATACACTGACTGTGACCCAGTCTATTGTGAACATGCCTACATCCCAACATTTGCCTCACACTGTGATATTATGAATGTTTTGAGCCTGTGGCATTTGCTCTAGGTGTTCACAGGGTTGTTTTTGTCAAGATGAGGCTGGCAGCCCCAATACAGGAAAGGTAAAAAAAAAAAATAAAACTCCTTTTCTGTAAAAAAAAAAAAAATGTAAATAAATAAATAAAAATCTGTCAACAACTGAGGTGGCATTACAGGTGCCAGTTATCTCTGCCTCAGGCTACATGCTACAGCATCTAAGGCTAGGCAGCACATCAGGATAGGCATCATGTGCTGGGGGAAGTTGACCAACTGAGGGAGAAGAGCAGGGAAACAAAAATACACCTCACTGCCTCAAGGCTTCTTCTCCGCAGGAAAAGTTACATATTGTAGGAATATGATATCAGAGGGAGAAATACAGCATATTCTGACAGCTCTGTAAAAATATGTCTGTTCCATCTGTTCAATAAAAAACACAACTAAAACAACACAGTCATAACGCACTGTAAGTTGTATGCAGCTTTATTTCAGCCTCCTCCAAACTAACAGAACAGGTCCTGGACCCTCAGCTCAATCTAGATCATGAAGTAGCTCAAAACAGCTCGCAAAGCTTGCACACAAAAATCACTAGTGGTTGGTATCATTCAAAAAATCAACATGATCCACTGAAATTTACAAAATAAAATTTGAGGGTACTATTTCTTAAAGGCATGGACATCCACTAACCAAAACTAGTAGTCCCCACAGGTCTGTAAGGCACCCTCATTTCTCAACATTTTTTAGCTCTCATACCAAGAACCATGACTGACGTCATTTATTTGTCATGGCTTGTATAACAGTTATAAACAGAAGCTCCTCTTGACATGGGCACACACCTCCCAGTGCAATTTCACTCTGCTGGCTTTTTTCAGAAGTTGTTTAGCTGCTTGGAAAGCTGTGGGAGCTGGCGGGAGACGTAACAATTGCCAACAGCAAGAAACTTTGAGAAACAAAAGAAAGAGAGGAAGGCGAAAAAGTCAAAAGAAAATACAGACAAAGAGAGGTAGGCAACCGAAATGGGGAGAAATAAGGAGAGTTAATTAGGGAGCTTTTACTTGGAGGAACCATGAGGTTCACATAATAAGTATTGAGAGGCTGAATAACACTCAACTGAACTCGTGTCATATAATGAAAACAACCTGCAGTAACAGCAAGAAACATTTATGCAATGTTACATCATGTCTCCCTCTGGGCTCGAACGCAAAGGTTTCCTTCGAGACACAGCAACGCCTGGGTCAGGGTTGCAAATTAAACTCTGGCCATGAAATTATTTTTGTGCCTTCAAAACATTATGTTTTCTATGTGAAAATTGTCATACAGTATAAAAAATGCTTTACTGGCTTTGCTCTGTACAAGTACTGCTTAAGGTAGGTAAAAATGGCAATATGGTGGCAGGGGAGCAAGTCTAACAATAACTGCACTGTAAGGTATTTCGTAAGAGCAGCAATGCAATACAACCTAAAATAGTAATTACGCTAAAGAAAGATCAATTGCAATTTCTTTTTTCTGGCATGGGAAAATGCACGGTATCCTTTTGTCTTCACTATCCAGTAAGTCATTATGTCACAGCAAAAGCAAATGTACAAATTGGCTTAGTGGAAACAATGAAAAACACAACGTTATAGTCAAAATGTTGTAGTCATAAAAAAACAGCAACATATATTTCTGTCAAAATGATGACACTGCAGTGTTTTAACAATGACTTTATAAGGCTCATGGACTCAGACATGTTGTGTAGTTGTCAGACTGAGGTGACAAATTTAGGTATTTTTCTTTTGAAGCTGACAGGGGGAGATGTGAGTCCAAGACAAAAGACAAAAGGCAGTAAAAAAACTACAGCCTTTTGATGGGGATAGCTGTACAACAAGATAGGATATTGAAGAATACTAAAATGAAATTAAATGTTTTTATCTGGTTTCCTGTCACATAGACTAAGGTTTTATAGTTCCCCAGTTCCTGGCAACAATACATCAAGCAGATACAAAATCCTGACAATTAAGACGAGTTACTGCAAGAATGGCAAGTTGCAACAGTGCTCACTCTGTGAGAAACAGTGGCACAACTGTGAGATGACACGCACAAACACACACACAAAACACAATACACAAATACACACAACCATTGCTCTACTACTGTATATTTTACCAACTCATATTTTACAATATGGGTCAGTAAAATATGTTTCTCTTTCTCATTCTCATGCCAACACACAGAAACACACACACACACACATCGATCCTCACATAAAAAATTTAGTAAGAGCAGTGTTTTCAAACTCCATCCCTCAGGCAGAAACAGGCTTGCTTTCCCACCACAATATGATCTCAGAGGTGAGGACATGTTTTCCTGGAAGAAAAAAATGGCCTAAAACAACACTGACTGACCTGGGTGCACCTGTAGCTCGGTTCCAGCCAGCCAATTACATTATAGCCAGATAAAGCACGTTAATTCATCAGTATGGCTGCAAAACCATAAAGTTTGCCACAAAGAAGCTCTGAAGATGTTCATCATGATTAGATAAGAGAAAGGCACTTAAAGGTCAAATTATAGATTTGACTTAATTAATTAAAGTTCTTCTATGACCTTGTTGCAGGTTACTGTAAACATTGCTGTTATTATGAACAGTTCTCTTGGATTAATGGTGAACAAATTGTTACTTATATAGTTCATGGAAGCTTTTGCTGTTGTTGAAGCTGCACTGCACTCAATCTTTGGCCACTAGCTGGCAGAAAAACATCAAAACTAGCAACACCAACAACAAGATGTGATAGCTAAAGTGCTAGCAAACAACTGTCTACATAAATTACTATAATATTGATTATTGCAGCTTTCAGTGTCAGTTCCTTCCTGGCAATATGCCTTATGTAGCAGACAGAAATACAAAAGCACAAAGGCAAAACAAAGACTGCTTAACACAGAAGACATCACCAGTCTCAGTGATAACCATTTTAAGTGCTTTACTTGCTAATTTCTGCATATATTGCTAATTCTCGCATGCTTATGTGCTTTACCACATTGGTAAAATAACAAAAATCAAAAAACTATTTCATGGTTATGTGAATACACTGCACTAAAAGGTATTACATTATTTTCTCTCTCTTCCTCTTCTCAATCAACACCCTGTCATGTTCATCATCTACCTTTCTAACAACTTCACACCCTTCGATCAAGCTCTTCCATATTTTTTCCTCTTCCTCCCTCTCTCTCTCTGCACAAAACCTCTCAGCACAACTGTGCCTGGAGACAGTGCCATGACACAGTTAAAGTTAGACACACTGTTATACTGTCAGTAATGCTTGACGTTATGGAATTTTTCACCATTTTCTTTTGTGAGTATAGTATTGTAAGGTAATTATATGGTGTAGCCTAACCTGCCTTGCCTACTTCAGCTTTACTATGTAATTAGTATTTCTGCATTTAGAATATGACTGCTGAAATTCTGCTCTTTTGAAATTCTTCTATGATAAATAAATCTGGAGACTGAGACCAAATTCATAGTTCTGTTGATTTTTGAATTATGAAAACTTGTTAAAAAAAGACAACCATGATCACCAATCAATAAGACGGGCCCAGTATTGCTAGGTAATTTGCTGATTGTTGATCATGGTTGTGTCTGGTTTAATAACCTCTGGAAATTGTCTGGTTGCAATTTTGGGGCAACACCTCCTCTAAATGTCTCCCCTCTGCAGTCTCCTTCTTTGCTTTCTTTCTGTCTCATTAAACAAACAAAAAAAAGTTCAAAGTTTCCGTCTGGCTGTGTGTCCTCTAGCAAAAGGTGCATAATATGCTTTGACTTTAAAAAATGAGTTTGCCTGCAGGTGTGAGGTAGCAGTTACATAGTACAGGAGTGTAACCGAGATATTAAAAATACAGAGGGGTTAGGCAAGCTGGGAGACTTTACGTGGGACAAGCCTTAAATTTCCCTTCAAAAAGGATTTCATTATTGATTGAAAAATGTAAATGGCTATGTAATAAAAATCTATGGACAAGACCTTAGTGTCCTCAGTGGAAGTTTCAGCCTTGGTACAATATATGAGAGCAAAAAGGGGCCATGGCACAGTGTGAAGACCAGTCAATAATCCGATAAGCAGAAGGACAGACAAGACAAAGTCAGTGACGAGTGAGCTGGCAACACAGAGGCGGTGCTCATCACCACAGAGTGCTTTATCCAGAGGACTTACAGCACTGGGGGGGAACAGAAGTGTTTTGAAGTCATTGTGTTTCTCTTTGGCGCAGCAGACCCTATGCTCACACTGTGGCATCAGCCAGCTTGCAGCTGCTAGTCACTGACTCTCACTCTGCTCTTTCTTTAAAATTCTATTCACTTCCTTTCCAGACGCCCAGAAAAGAATTGGGGTGAGAGCGTACTCAGTGTGTCTTTTTGTTATTGGTCACTGAACCCAGATCCACCATTCACTACTGTCAGTACTGATCAAAGCACTCACAAATGACTCATAAGACTGGTGTTACACTATCACCTACAGGGCTGTAGTTTGGGTCATATTAACACCTAAACATTTAAAACATTTCTGCACACCTGAGTATGTGACAGCACCATCAGCATAACTTAGATTTAGAGCAAAATCACAATTTCGAAGAGTGCAAATTTCAAATTGCAGGAGATGCTATGTTAATTATAGTTTATAAATACCAGTGCCTTATATGCTGTAGAAAGCAACTGTTTTCACCATCTTCACCAGCTATAATGACAACTAATGCTAGTAAATTTGATGAGCTGTAGCTAATTAACATCCATTTTACACATTGGCAAAAACAACAAGAAAAGCATTTTGGCTGCTTTCTGCATGCCATCGTCTGTACATTTACGCTTGGCCAGAGTTGCTTTTGTGGAAAAAGACACAGCAATCTGAGGAGTGGATGCTGTCTTTGCTTTTTTTTATGTATAAAATATTAACAGAGTGGGAAGTCCTTCTCTACCTAAATTTTTCATCTATTGTGCTAAAGTAGTTATATAACGTTATAGTTAATAGTCTGAAATGTGATGCGATCACTTAAAATGCAAAAAACAGCTGGTGAAGAAAGTTGTCACAATCTCCAGTTAAACATTTAAGCTAATTTTAATGTTCTAGTTAATCTTACCTAATACAAACTATGAAATAAAACCTCCACAATGCAAAGCTGTGAGCTAACGTTTACTGTTTATTTATAGCTTAAAAATCTATTCTGCAGGACACACGAATAGTTTAATAGACAGTCACTTACCAGCAATTTACCACAACTGGTCAACTCTGTAGCCGTTATAAAAAAAAATGTAACAGCCTGTTGATTATATTGTACCTTCTTTTTTTTGCAATATAGAGGTTTACACACTAACCAATTCTATTAATGTTGAGACTAAATTAGTTTCTGATTATGCTTGGTAACAGCAATCACAACATTGGTCAGAAAAATCTCAATTTTATATAAAATATTTTCCCCCATAACAATGATCCCTAATATATAATATAATAACTGCCTGTAATCCTAAATCAAAGCTTTCAGCAATTTCAAATCAATGATCTTACAAACTGTCAAATAAATTGCTGCTTGACAATTACTGTAATCAGACAGTCTATTCAGCTTTACACTGATTCCTTGTACAAAAAGCATTTGTTGGAGTCACCAAAGCTGCTAAGCACAACACAATACACATGCTAATACACATAGTGTATCATGCCACTTTCCAGGTTTATATCTACAGCCAATTAAACATGCAATGAGGCAAGGTATATTTCTGCACAGAGCAGAAGAAAAACATAATTGATGCAGATTGCTGTAACTCTGCACGACACATCCTTGGCACTGTAATTGGCTACAACTGAATGAGAACTGGAAAGGGAACACTAATGTGACTCAAAACAAAGTTATTTAACTGGTATTCATGCTGCTGCTACCTTTGCAACCTTTTATTATTATGCTTGGCCTGCTGCTTTATTCTGCGCTCCTGACACAGTGACACAGTGGTTGTGCGGTAGTCATTAGGCCCTTTGTGCTGCTAAAGACTACACAGCATCACTGCATGGCAACTGCTTCACAGCCACTTGATAAAGGCATCAAGGACAGAATGCAAAATAGCTACCAACAGGGCTAGAGTTTTCTTGAACCAAATCTTATGTGTGCTGTGGACACTGATTTTGCATGTACCCATAGTCCGCCCAGGCTGAAAAACAGAACAGATGACTCACAAAGTCTAATGAGGGGAGGCCAGACTCTTTTATAGCTACATCTATAGTTTGAAAGTTGCATGACTATGTGGATGGTGTATGCTGCGGAGATATGAGGTCAATTCGGGTCTTTTAAATAAGATGATTCCTTCATTGGGGAACTGCATCTCAAACAAGCACGGATGTAGTCATTTTCAATACTGTGCCTGTGTATGCATCAAGATTTAAAGTCTAGCATCTGTGTCTGTTTTAGTCTCACAGCACAGAGGTCTTTAAATCCATCTCTGGCTGGCTTCAGTTTATGCTAACTGAGATGCTGTGTAAAAGGCTAAAGACAGATAAGACCATTTGAATTTATGTTTGACTTCCCTTTCAAAGAGAATTAAGTGAAAAAACAAAGGCAAGAGATCCAGGGGCTAGTCCAGGTAACAGTGCTTATTACATTACATTACATCACTCCTAGTTCACGTTTGCAGGTAAACACATCCATGTTTTAACAAAAAAGTATTGAAGATAAAAGCTTTTGCTATCAGGGTGGCAATGTCCCTTTTTGGTAAAAGAAAAGCTCTTTCAACGATTAAAAAATGACTGCAATACCATGAAAGGTGGAAAAGTGGCAGTGTGACTCCGGGGCAAATAACACACAAGAAATTACTCTGAAATGAAGCCTTCAACCATGGTGGATGAAAATGAATCCAACAGTGTGACGAAACCATCTGACACATACGAGAAGGGGCCGAGAAAACACGAGGTAGAGAGAGAAGGGAGCATTGGACCAGCCAAGGTCGGAGAACAGGAGGAAACAGCTAATAGACAAACCATTTAGGTGTGCAAGTGTGTGTGTGTGTGCGCTCGTGTGCCAAAGAGAGAGAGAGAGGCAGAACCACAACTAAAAATTGGAAAACATAACGAATAGGAAGAGGCAGAGGGCCAGTACGTGAAAAGATGAAACAGGTAATTTTCATTTTTCCACATAAAATTCCTTTCGCTACTCTGACTGCCCCCCACCCACTTGCACACCGCCCCATCACATTTTCCCTGGCTTTTGGCTCTTGATTTGAATTTAGACAGGGAACAGTGAGCAGAGTGCACGGCTGAGGTTTTCAGCAGGTGATTTGTCCTCGCTACCCTTGGAGTCAGTCAGAGGGACAGAATTCAGTTTTTTCCAGTCAGGCCGGGCAGCAGGCAGAGCAGAAACAGAAAGTAATGTAGAGGTTAGATTTGTGTGTCCAAGTTTCTCTACTGTCTCCTATTTACTAAAAGCCAAAAAATGCCCAAAGCAAATTGTGTGTGTGCAGCCAAATGTCCCTAAAAATCTTCATTTTGCACAGATAATGCAATGTAGCAAAGTGTAAAGTAAGGATGTGGTGGGTGGACCTGGAGTGCATCAGACTTTGATGCAGGAAACTGGAGTTCATGTTCTATCACAGTCTAGCTGTTAAATTCTTGCTGTCTTTTAAACTGTAACCACAATCTCTCCCTCACCCAATAGGGTTGCGTTTGTCTGTGCTTGTGTGCTATAAACCCTTACATGGGCTCACTGGACTACAAATAATACAATATAATACATCTTCTTCCTGTTTTCTTTGTGAAATGATTGGATAAAAAATCATCCACCCACAGCTTCCACACTGCTGTTGATACTTAACGGACCACATACAGTGCACAAAGTATGGAAAACCCTTCAGCAGTTATTTATAATGTATTGAATGAATAAGCTTAGAGGAAATAAACCATGAACATACAGTAAATGGTAAATGGACTATATAGCGCTTTTCTAGTCTTCCGACCACTCAAAGCACTTTTACACTACAGTTACACACACACATTCATACACACATTCATACACACATTCATACACCGGTGGAAGAGGCTGCCATGCAAGGTGCCAACTGCTCATCAGAAACAGGAATTACCCACAAATTAATACGCCAATGGCACAGCATCAGGGGCAATTCGGGATTCAGTATGTTGCCCTTAGGACACTTTGGCAAGCAACGGGTGGAGCCGGGGATCGACACGCCAACCTTGTGATTGGCGGACGACACCGCTCTACCTGAGCCACAGCTGCCCACTGTATATTGTGCAAGTAAAAATGGCATTCGGGCAATGTGGGTTTAAAATAATGTTTTGGGAAATGTCATGAAAGAGAGACATGGAATAGAGAAACAGTTAGACTGGCAGAAGTAGTGAAACCAACAACGAGAAACAGCGCTAAGGAACACATATCAAACTATGTTGTATTCTCTGAACTAAAAACTTGAAAGTCACAGTTAGGCATCTTAAGCCAGTCACATGGAGAACAGTCTGTCCATGAACCAAAGGTTTTATAATTGAGGGTAAAATAAGATGTTTGTTCTTCAGTGCTTTGGCACCAGAACAAGAAATAAAACATTTTGTTGTCTGTTTGATAGATTACCATCTGCCCACTATTCCCACAGCATGATTCTTCAATCAGACACAACCATAGATCTTTCCAGATAAATCCCCATCTCTAATACTGTAAGGGGGAGATGGGAGGGACAGAGAAAACAAATCTAAAATCTAATTTAACTCACAAACAGTAGAATGTGTACATCAGATTACAATCAAATTGAATTTCCACTCCCTGTCTCCCAAGTTGCCTTTTTCCTACAACCACTTGTACACAAACCTCCCTCAGTGTCCATGTTTGCTTTGATATTACAAGACATCAGTTGGGGCAGTCCTCCGTCTCCATCCGACCATACGGAGCACCCTGATGCTTTTCTGTGTGTCTTCTGACATTTTTATTTTCAGATGTGTGGGTTTGAATGCTTTTGCAGGTACAACGTTTATGAATACAATAGAAACTAATCATCTGCAAGTAATTTCCCATGGTAGAAAACTAAACTCACAGATTTCCCTTGAGGTGGCTGTCTAAAAATGCTCCTACTTTTGTGGTAGCTGTTTTACATACTTCCTATCTTTCTCATGTTTTCATCATCCTCTCCTTGTTGCCCCCTGATAGACTCCAGAAACAGAAGAAGTATTTTTGGAGGAATCAGATTGTGGGTGTTTGGCTGTGTATTCATGATTCAAACTAGTTCATTTCAAACACATACTCTTTTTTTGTATGTGCTGTGATAATTTGACTGGGTAACATACTGTATGTTAGCCTTTCTTCTGATATTTTCCAGGTTTACATCACAACATAAACCTGACTACAGAGCTACAGAGCAACAAAGGAACCTTACATAACCTGCACACCTTCCATAAATTGTTGGCTTCACCATCAATAGGTCCTGACAGTAATTAAATCTCATCTCAATATAAGGAGTGAGGATCTCACCCTTATATTGTTTGTGCAGCTGAGTGACAACAGACAAGCCTTGTTTTTTTTTTTTGTGTATGTGTGTGTGTGTGTGTGTGTGTGCGTGCATGCAAAGTCTTATTATAAGGCACTTAAGATAAGCTATGGGACATAAAAATAAGAAAACCCTCTGGAAGCCTGTAGTTACACATAAATGAGTTGAGTCATGACCTCACATTAGTGGCAGCTGCAGGGCTGGTTCTGTTATTTGTGTTGTTAAATTATGCAGAGAATTGGTGGCAGCTGCATGTTTTATTTTTAGGTTGTTGTATTTTTCTTAGTGTGTACTTAAAAATAGCATTAACTCTCAAGATGCAGTCCAAAGTGTCATCTCTCAGTCAGAGCTCATTTTGCATATTTTCTCCCTCCACACGCCCTCATACACAGTATTAATGCTTTTGTCTCTCTCTCTCTCTCTCCTGCATTTTATAATTAACCAACACAAAATTTAGCAAAGCAGCAAACACGGGAAGGAGGGTGAAGAGGACAGATTGGCGAGGTTGCCACCCATGCTGAATGTTATACGAGTGCGTGAGTGAGCAAGAGACTGAAAATAGACAGATCAAATAATAAACAGACTGAAGGAGGCAGAGGACAAAACACTCATTATAGGAGAGTAAAAAGAAACTAATGGGCATGGACGACAGGAAGAGTGGCAGTATGAAATACCATGTACTAGTATGAGACTGTTTTACATAATGGTGCAGACCACACAGGTCCAAAACTATGTAAAAATAAAACTTTTGTACAGCAGAACCAACTTTTTCAGTGGGCGATTCAGTGCACTTCAATAGCGAGTGGGAACCCCATTGTAACCCACTGAAAAGTTTTTTAGTGCTCTTCACAGAGACAAAATCGATAATGGACCTGTCACATAAATCAGCTAAATGCACATATATTAATAAACGACAAACTGTTGTTTTACTCTTATCATGAATGCCAAAGTGACGATGTTTCCAGGAGTGTTCCGTGCCTGGAGGCCTGGCAGGAAGTAGTGTTGATAAAAGCACAGACTGCTAATGATCTGTCAGCAACACCTCCTCTGTGATTCAGAACAGCTTTGGGTGTAGTGTGTAAATTATCCGTTACACTGGAAGGTTCATCACAACATCCCTTAAAAAATGTTATTAATTTATCTACACACACACACACACAACAACACCACACACACACACACACACACACACACCACACACACACACACACACACACACACACACACACACCAGCATTATGGCTGTGACCTTTCCTGATAACACTCCGGATTGCAATCTGCTGACCTTGCTGTGTTAACAGTTTGTCCGCTAGCTGCTTTTTCTCTCCCTATATTCTCACCAAATGGATCTCCCCTAATGTGATTGTTCTAGGAGAAGAGAGAGAGAGATGGACGATGACGGACTCGACCACCTGAACGAGAGAGAGATGGACGA
>NW_023339796.1:15519967-15524293 GCF_004916995.1 Morone saxatilis | reverse complement strand
CAGAAAAAAATAATTTTAATTAAAAGTTCAACCTAAGTAGTTAAATGAAGTCACTGACAGGGAGATGAGGAGGTTGACAGCACCAGCTCCCCAAATAGATCACTAAAGTGTGATGCAAGTTCTCAGACTAAATAAGGGTTTGCAGCTTCATCACCTCATCCAACGTGTAAGATGAAAAGGACACTTAGGATACGCTCATACCGCAGGCACAAGTAGCCCAAACCTGATTTCCCTGCACATATGGGACCCAGCCATTCATGACTTAAAACAGCACAAATCACATGGAATATGATCTTTTCAATTCTGATTCACTTGTGGTCTGAATCAGATACAAGTCTGATTTTTTTCTTACAATGTGACCTCAGTGTGTCATATCAGAATTTACATGACTTTTACATGTGGGTCACTGATATGGGCTGCATTTAAAAAATAATGTGTACAGCAAAACCAAAAAAAATCTGATCCGAGCAATAGATCAGAATAGCAGCTAAGGCTTGCAGTGTGAAGTAATATACGTATATTGTCTCAAAAGAGACAAACATGCGTGTTGAAATGTTTCATACTTCCCAGTCTTGAAGTCAAAATGCAAACGCTGTGAGCACCCAAAACCAAACAGAAACTAATAATTGACAATGGATGACTTTACCCATTCAAACAATCTAAAAGATAAGATGTTGTTTTAATCCTAAATTACCTATAGTCATGTAAGAATACAGGCCACAAAGTCTCAGACATTTCTGTGCTGTAGCCGAGGTTATTTAGATCTTGGGTTGCAGGTGGGATGGCAGATGTCTGACGATGTAGCTAATCAGACTTCCTGCTTGGACTAATGGCTGAATAATTGTCCCAGGCTTAGCTGTGGTCTGATAACGCCCTACCAGCCCAGAGTTGTCATACAAAGCAAACAGGGATTGAAAGTAATGCAATAGGCAGAGCAGGCAAATTTTATTAGAGATGATAAAAAATGGATTCATAAGTCTGGATAGAAATAGCAAGAAGCGAAGAGCTGCAAAGCTCATTGCT
Source organism: Morone saxatilis (assembly GCF_004916995.1). Taxonomy (NCBI): domain Eukaryota; kingdom Metazoa; phylum Chordata; class Actinopteri; family Moronidae; genus Morone; species Morone saxatilis. The sequence continues at coordinate 15,523,270 of NW_023339796.1, read as the reverse complement.
CTGAAAAAATGGCTCTCATCCTCTGACCTTTCAGATATGGAGTGGGAGAGAAAGAGGATCTCATTGTGTGTGAGGAAATGTTCCCTTGTGTGATGAATTATTGTCCCACCCTCAGTCACACATACTTTTGTATTTCTCTCCTATAACAGCGAAGCAAAGGGATCCTCGGTGAACACATAAGCAGACAGTTAGTTTCTATTGTTAAGGTATTACACAGTTAACAGAGAAATGTTCCTGAAATACATGTCTAGAGAGGGTTAATGTACTTCCATTAGCTACATTATTGAAATACAACAATAATTTTAAATAAATGGACATGGCAAACTAAGTTAGTATATAAGATTATTATGCCTATTTCCTCTACTGACCACTGTTCATTGTGCATACAATTAAACAATACATTTAGCATTTAAACAGAACCACGTATGGTAAGCCACCTTTTTCAGCAAATAAAGTTGATCTGTTGCAGTACTTCTTCTATGTGTGGAGACGTCTCCTATGTCTCTGTTAAAAAAAAACATAAAAAATAAAAATAAACTTCTAACTCCCAATTGTTTCCCTTTACTCTTACATTATTGCTCACCTCAGGGCCATTAAGATTGATGGATAAACCACACAAACACACAACGCAACTTGTTGATTTTGTAGCTGGTATTTCACTACGCTGAGTGGAACAGAAACATTCCTACACTTTTCACCAGTAAAAGCAAATTAAAATCCCCTTACATCTTGGCAGCACGCCACTGGCTTCTTGATTCAATAACACACTTCAAATCAGCTTAAAAGCATCTTGGTGAAAAGCTTACAGTGTTTACTTTTTAAACATTCTCGCCACTGAATATTGTATCCTAATGTCAAGTTGTGCTCTTTAGCGTGTGTGTAGAAAAAAACACAACATTAACCAAAAAAAAAATCACCATAGCGCATTCTCTAAAAACGGAAATCAATCCAATTGCCTGTTCTCTACAGTATCCGCTGTGATGGCTGCATCCCTCACAGCCATGAGCAACGGTTTGTGCAACAGTATTATGCATATAATCTCTCTCCACCAAACTAAATGTCAATTTCTCCAATTTCTTCAAGCTCTCAGCATGTCTTTGGAATTTTTTACAGTGCATTTTCAGTTTTCTTTTCTAGGCTGTCTTTTGGTGTATGACTGTGAGCAGCTCTGCTATATGGCTGAACTGAAAATTCATCTTCTTATCAGCAGCTCACATGGTTCTCCCAGATTGTCCACACCGGCTAAAAGGGAAAGATGTTGGATATGCGGTGTTTCTTCGTCTCTATGGCTAAATTTGTTTTGCGAGTCATATCTGCAAGAAAAAAAAACATTCTTTTAAGTCTGACCATATTTCACTTTGTCAAACCCTTTCTCTTCATCTCAGTGCCATTTATATAAGCAGATATGACAAGGTACATAAATGTATGTATATGTTTTGATCTACTACGTTTAGGCCGCAGACAGACACTATAGCCAACAATGATTTCTTCCAGGCTTATTATTTTTTCATTTCAGTTTACATGTCAAAGTTCTCACCCTAACCCTGCATGAACTCCACCATCATTTACATTTAAAAAGTCATCCTGATTTGGGCAAGACCACCCTAAAATTAAATACTGCATATAATCAAAGTATTTCAAATGTGGTATTTGTCAAAAGATTATTGCACTAATGCTTTCTTGCATCTCATCAACAGTTTAAAGTCGCTTTAAAGTTTTGTAGCCGGTGGTGAGTCACGCTTCAGCAGAGTTCAAGCAGCAGCTTATTGATGCGCTAAGGCTGACAGTGTCCCTCACTGACTTCAACGGCCACAGGGAGAAAGTAATGATGCAAGATCATAAGAGGACAAACAACCCTAAACTTTCTATTTCGAACATAATGTGTGCAGGTAAGCAAGTGAAAAAATGGAAATAAGATCCACCTCCCCCTGTTGATCATAATGCATATGAGACGTTTTATTCGTTACACATCTTCAGACCAACTTATCCTCAGTTAGTTGTATGGCATTATGACCCCCCTGGCCGTTGGCAGTGGCAGTTTGTGGTCAAACAAAGATATGTGTCAGCGTGCATGGCTTCTCTGCTGCCTGATTGGAAGCGCAACAGATCTCAGCACCTTGCCTTGCAGGTGGTGTGCCCATATGGCAGCAGCTCCTTGCTGCTCTTTGGGCTGTGGTACAGTCCCAGGGACTCACACTCACTCAAGCTCCCCTTCTGAGTCGGGCTCCAGCAGAGAGCCCCATTCTCAATAGTCCTGGTGAGGTTGATTATACCAAAGCTATTGCAGCTATTTAGGGGTCTTGAAATCGCTCTCAGTCTTACCCCCTCCTGAGACCAATTTGCCTTTGGAGCCCGTACAGGACAAACAGCAACAGCTCCCAGGAAAATGGGAGCATCCAAACCCCACAAACCCCTCACCCACAACAAGGTTGATCTCAGAAGGGATCCCCAATGAAGTGCTGCCTTGCTTAGCATGCAAACAATCTGCTCAGGCAGTCAGTATACTGTTACAAGTGCAGTTAGCTTAAACTGCAGCACCAAGGTTTTTTCCAGGATTCCCAAGTGGTATGACAGGATTAATTAATATACCATAGTGTTCCTGTTTTCTCATTAGTAGTATATGGAGTAATAAATTATCACCAGTAGAGTAGTAGTACTAATAGTTGTAATAGTAGCAAGAATTAAGGGCACTGTTTCGATATTATGTTTAATTTACATTTTACGATGCAAAGCAGTGGGGTGAGTTTCTCAAACTCCCACTTGGGATAAAAACTAGAGAAAAGAAAACGTAATTAAACTCCAGTTGGACAGTTTTCATGGAGCATGGTGATTTTAGTGCTGTATCTCTCTACCTGCCTTTGTAGCTCCTCTCTCATGCAGTAATGTTACTTATAAAAGCTAATGTTCCAAGACATTATCTTAAAAGCTGCCATATCAAATTCTAGTCTATGGCTGCCTCAGGGGCTAACTGTGGCCAATGCTCTGTCTGTGCATGTGTGTGTGTGTGTGGATAATATAATCTTTTAAAATGTACATTACATGTACACTGAACTGAAATGAGATTGCTAACTACGTGTGACAACGAAACCTGCTTTCTATATATAGCTTTTCTTTTTCATGTGTTTCCTCTGATGCCCTCCTAATCAGTAATCATGACATCAAAATATTGAGAAAATAAACAGCTATTGGTGCATTCTGCCAGTTAGACCAGACATACAGTGAAAGGCACACAGCATTTCATTCTGAGGTACATCACAATGACCATATAATACTGACCATTATAGCAAATATAAAGGCAAACAT
>NW_023339796.1:15519643-15519833 GCF_004916995.1 Morone saxatilis | reverse complement strand
ATTTTCTGAAACCCGTAACAACCATTCTTATATGTATGTGCAGGCATGTATTGTAAAAGCAAACAAAGGTTTACACAGACACCACACAGGATTGACCACGCTGTAAACATCGTCAGTGTATGCATGTGCTGATAGTCTTTATCATCCCTGCAGAGCTGCCAGACTCAGTGCGTCTTGTCAAACAGCATAT
>NW_023339796.1:15508542-15519543 GCF_004916995.1 Morone saxatilis | reverse complement strand
CATTTCGATGATATCCACTCGCGATCATGTTGCTCTTCTACCTGCCACACAGTGTTATGTCTGGTACGTCATCTCTCGGTCTAGTGGGTGCGCCACCTGGGCTGGGGGCTTCGGTGGGGTACATGGTAGGACTCTGAAGCTATGTAATCAACGCCTTTCTCCGTCCCTGTGCCGACCCACGTCAGCAACTTTTACACACGTGCCACCATATCGCACCCGCCTTTCGAACACACTTCAACAGCCAAGGCTATGGCAGGGCATCGGGGAGCATTCGGCCCACGGGGGTGTGATCAAATCTTGCTCAGGATAACATTAAACATGTGGACCGTAAAGGAGCCCGAGAGGGATCGAACCATCAAAACCTTATGACTCGATCTGAGGGGACAACCCCTCTGCCTCTGCACCCAAGCTCCGCTTCAACATCAGCACATATACAGTTCGCATAATGAACCCCAACCAACCCTGACTCATCAAAACGTATTTGGCTCTCAGGCCCTGCTCGCAAGTTTTAAAACCTTAATTTTCAGCGTCTTTTAGAATCTTCCCGCCTTCTAAACTCATCATTCTGCCACAGTGATCACGTCAACACATCCAACTTACTACAAACATTTTGAGTGCGTAGCCGGGACTTAAACATCCTGAGTGGCGTGTGGCGCCAGGTGCACTGCAAGCCTGCAACTGTTGCAGGGCCCGTGTCCACCCAACACTGCACCTTGTTGTGCCTATCTTTGGGTTGATGCTCTCGATGTTGTCGGCACGCGATGCAAGTCTGAACACGCTTACCGACGGAAGTTGGTGTCAACGTGTAATTATAGGTCGATGCATTGATGTTCCTGATATGACAGATTCGACACTGTTTTCACTTTCCCTCGACACACTCGCTGATCATAGATACCATTTTTAATGTAATGCATTTCTTTCTAATTCACCCTTCGTCTTCTCATCGGTGCAATCTGCATCGCACCACTTGTCTAGCAAGATACGCACGTTACCAAACAGGGGCCACCGCCTCAACTTGGTTCAACATTTCACCACAGGGAGTCAGCTTTGAGCCAAAATACAAAATCGGCTGCCTGCTACACAGCAACAATGTCCTATTTTACGTTTAACATGCTAAATAGTATTTATTGATGAGGCTTGGAAGTCTTATTTTATGGCAAAATAATGTGCTTTTTCTAAATTATTATACCTTCCTAATAAAGACTCTGGTTTCCATGTTACCTTTAGAGCAGTGAGTGCAAGCCGTCCTGTCAGGAGGATGTCAAATAGCATTAAGTATAGGCCCACAGGTCATCAGTCTGAAACAATACGCATCAGGACTTCTGCTGATCCCCTTCTAGCCAGGAAAGCAAACAATGTAATGGTCCTGATTCCAGAGTCTCCTAATTTCGGAAGAAGAAACTGTGGCGAACCTGCACGGTAATCAGAGATATGAATATGTAATTCTTATGCAATTGGTTACATTGCGCAAATAGTGTCAGTATTGAGTGGAACAAGATCATATGAGAAATAATCCTATTACAGTCACAGTATACCGCTGGTCAGGAATCACATCAACGACAGCCTAAAAACCTGGGTATGTATAAAGACTTATTGGGTGTCCATACCATGCCTGCACTGCATTTTTTTAATTGACATACCCTCGCGCGTGTGCTCCTGTTATCAGGTCCAGCTGGTGATGTAATTGGGGTTCGTGGTAGACATAATGGAAGTGTATGGGCGACTCTGAGTAAACATCATGCAGATGATAAACGCTCCTGCAATCCAGGCAGTCTGATCTATTCCGTGATAAGAACACATTCCTGCCTTTCTACTGGACAATGCACACACCACATTTACAAACACACATACATACAACCACAGCTTTCCTGGAACACACGAGGCAGACAGAGGTCAGTTGGCCATGCGTCTGGCTGGCACTGTCACAGCAGCCAGCTGACACTGCAGGTTTGTCTGTCGTGTGTGTGAGTGTGTTGTGGTGTGTGTGTGTGTGTGTGTGTCGTGTGTGTGCTGTGAGGACCAGTTTGAGTTTCAGGCCTTGAGAGTGAGGGCAGTTTTGCAGGCCTGCTGCAGCAACCCGTCATCCCCAGGTGTGTGAGGTATATCATATAAGACTATTGTTTTGAGTGTTTTTTTTTTGTACTGTCACATTACATCCCACCTCACCAGCTCCCTGTCACCAATGATATCTTTTGTTTTAATTATTGCGAGTGGAGCAAGCTTTCAGATATTTTCCTGTTATAATATTTTGTGTAGTGTCCTGTCTTGTCTATAGGCCTATTGATTTGTTGTTGCAGGAAGCAAAATATATTTTAAATGCAGCTTTCAACCAACGAAAAAATATTGTGAATTTTGCATAAGGATCATGATGCAACAGCCTGCCCACAGGAAATCAGATACACATCCAAGAAGTTTCCTCTAGCCTTCATTTCTTCAAAAAGGTTTTTTAAGGTTTAAGACTTGGTTTTAGGATTAAGGTTAGAATTATGTTTTAGTTAAAGTAAGGGTTAGAGGCTAGGAAATGCAATAAGTGACTGAGGGAACTCACTAATATAGCACAAAAGTGTACTTGTGTGTACACATGTGGGTATATGTGCATGTATTCAAGCTTTTGTTTCATTTATATGGCATTTACTGTAACTCCATGGCCAGGGGGTGCGCTGTCCTAGATAGTGAAGGTGTGTGCAGTCTAAGATGCATAGCTCAGTGAAAAGTAAAAATGGAGCACTGGTTTCTGGGGAAAAATAATTTAAATTTTAATGAAGACAGAAACTTAACACTCTAATGAGCAGTGACTCCATGCAGTTGCAAAACATGCTCAACCTACCTCTTCAATACTCAGCCCAGTCACATAATTATGATACTGGTTTCCAACATAAGAAGAGTACCAGCGTTTTAATTAACCTGGTTTGAGTGAGGAAGGTTTAAAAGCAAGTTAAAAGGGAAATAGTAGAGCAAATTAAATATTCCACTCTGTGTGTGTGGATGTTTGTGTGCCCCAGTTTAGTTTGAGTGAATATTCGTAGATGTTATCTATATTTTATAAGAACAAAAGACCCTCCTTTGCCCTCTCATCAGTAAAGCTGCGTATGTATTCTGAAAAGTACAGAAATCATTGGAAAATATAGCCAAGCTCAAACTCAAATGTACTACAGTGGATAAAATCAGACATTATTAGTTTAGGGGCATGCAGGCTTATTTTTGGAGGGAAGCCATGATCTTGGTGGAAAAGTTCAAATAAACATTCATCTGCATCTATTATTTGATGTCAGTGGAGCAGCACCAGGGATTATCTCATTATTTTTGTAAAAGAAAGCGTAAAGAACAAGCATGAAGGTATGCAAATTAGAGGCTGTTAATATTACAGTGCAGAGGTGTCAATACCAAATAAAGCTAAAAATCATTAGGTCAAAAAATCTGAAGAAATGGGGCGCCCCCCATGGCTTACAAGTTAAAATGCCAACCATGAAATAAAATTTTTCCTGTTCCAGTCCGGCTGGGGACCTTTGTTGAATCTTTCTCCCTTATTTCATGTCATCACTCTACTGGCGTTGTCTAATAATGGGCTAAAAAGGGAGATTTATGCATAATAAGGGTTACAATTCCTACACAGACTGTTTGATGCAGATATAAACACCTTTGAATCATGGTGAAACTCTGCATTTTACCCTAAAACTCATTTTAATTTCAAATGCAATGTAAGGAAGAACAGAGAAAAAAAACACAGACATAGCCTGTTTTCCCTCCGTTGGAGAAACATGCAGAGTTTAGTAGGACAGCCTAAGAAAACAAAAGCATGAATGAGATGTTGTAGTACATGTTGTAGCTGACTTACAGAAATAACTCAAATCTGTGTATTTCTTTGTATAATCATTGTAGAAAACATAAAAGTTAACTGCTCCTTGAAATCACAGCTTCTGTGTTGACCGATAATGATATTGGCAGGAAGAAACTATCACTCACTTAACAGCTAAAGTGAATTATATAAAACAAAATGGCGAATCAGTCTCATTGTCAGGCTGTTGAAGTCATACTACATACAATTTTCAGTCTATGTGCTACTGTATGTATTCCTTGAAATGTTGTTTACCTGTCGGTATTTTGGTGCTCAGCATGCATGTTTCATGTACATTAACTAACTAACCAACTAACTAACTAACGCAGCGTATATTTATGACGCCACATGTTCCCACGTGTTGCTACACTGAACCTTCTTGACAACTTTCTATTTGATGGGCCGTTTTTGTGTCACTGTGATTGGTATGAGACAGGTAATGTGATGGCTGACAGCATCACACTGTAGATAAAGATAAAGAGGTAAGGACAGAGGGGAAAGAGGTGAGGGGGTGCTGTAAGGTAATGATAACACATTGTAAGATAGTCCTCCAGGGCATTCAGGGACACTCCTGTCTTAAGTCTATAATACCTTTTAACTCCAGCCAAGGTTCTCTGGCATTCATGAGCATCAGGGCAGCGCGACTATGGATTACAACCTCAGGAGTAAGACGCTCTTCTGGCTGCAGTAACTTCTAACAATCTAACTGACGCAGATGAGATGCTCATCTGCTCACTTGCAGAGGTGGAAAGAGTACCAGGACATCCAAGAAATACTACTGAAGTCACTGCCAGATCTCTTTTCTGGCTTTTCTTCAAGTGTGTGTGTGTGTGTGTGTGTGTGTGTGTGAATAAATAAAGCAAAAATAAAGAAAAGAAAACAAGTCAACGGGAGATAATCTCCAATCTTTCACAACAGTTCTAACCATATCTCCATACAGGTAATTGCATAATCTCTATAAATGTTGTATTTTTCATTGACTATGATTTATTCATGCATAAGGAAACTGGTGTTTTTGTTAACTGTCTGAAATGATCAATGGCCCTGCTTTACACTCCTGCTGTCTGTGATATTTGTCCTCCCCCCTCTCTCCTCAACCTTTCACTGCTCCCAATTTTGGATGGGTCTCAATTAGACAATCCCGGTCATTTCTGACATTAAATCTGGGCTGAAGGGATGTAAGGATTTTCCAGTCAGGATGACTCATACAGTTGGGCAGAATCAGAACGTTAAATAGATTAAAACTAAGGAAATAATTAATTTTTCTAAAAGAGATTGTCAAGTGAGAGTGTCCGATGTGCAACCCCTGCCCATTTTCAGCCTAAATGGATAAATCGATTTCATTAATTAATTGGATCTAACAATGAAGGTGGGTAAAGTACTAATGTCACAGAAAATAGTTATCACAGTAGCCCATGCAGATTTATAGTATGACTGCCAACTTCACATATTTGGTACAGTATGTTGTTCAATGGGAACTACCACTCTGTCAGCCTTTACCACACACCTGCATGAATGCTGACTAAACATGTCAGTTTCAGAAATAAAACAAGAAAGTGAACTGATTTTCTAGTATCTCAGAATAATAATGGAAACTAAATTCAATAATTACATTGACGTCACCTTTTTTTTTACCAATTCAAAAGTAGATATTGTTGTATATCATTGTATCACAGCCATCTGGGCACAAAGCTAAGTAACAAGAGTCAACCTTTTCAATTTTTTTAGAAAGAAAGCTGACTTTTTATTCTATATTCACTAGGGATGTCCCGAGTCCTGATCCAATACTTGTATTTTTCTACATAACACAGGTGCACAGTGCACACTTTAAAAGTAAAATTATTAAAATGAATCCAATGTATATGCTTGACAATTGAATAGCTCTGCACTGCATTAAGGAAAAAAAATCCTATATCTAAGCCTTCCTGTTCTTTAATGTTTATTATTCTTTTTTCACAGAATAATAAAGTAGGCAATAAAATAAACCCTCTCTGTAATCTTTTTGCCGCTGTCTCAAGGGATTTCCTTTTCTACTAAAGCTGCAGTGTTTTTTGATTCAGCACTGCGTTACCTGACTTAACTGGATTCTGTTGAGTGTTTATTTGTGTCTGTACACATTTTGCCTGTGCCTGTGTACAGAAATAAATCCCTCTTACTGGCCTTTTGCTTGCAGGGCACCTGCAGTGGTGTGGTGAGTGTGCAGCACCCCACTGCTGTCTGTCTCTCCTCCGTGCATGGGCAGCCTCACCCGTGACAAAATGGTGCTGCCCCTGCAGCTGAGCAGAGTGGAGACACAGCAGGGAGAGTTGCAGAGGCGACACCAGCTGCACTTGTTGCATTGCTGCGCATGAAAGCTTCGCGAGTAAAAACACCAGTTTCACAATATAGCCAGTTAAAGATAGCAGTCAGTTTGCTCAGCCCCGATACCCATATTGGTCAATATAGTCAAAGCCTGAGTTAAGGGTCCGAAGCCACACACACATGCTACATTGTGTCTGGTATAGAAACACTTTCTTTAAAAAAAGGGTCATTTAATTGGTGGGGTGGGATCTCCTCATTCTTTAACATGATCCAGATGTAAAACTGAAGACATTTTGTTGATTCCAGTAATTCTGTTAGTGAGGGTTTGAGGCTGATGAGGAAAATGTGTCAGCAGCGACAGTCAAGCAGTCTGAAAATAAAAAAAAAATTCATTGACATCTGTATGGAGAGGTCAATTGACAGTTTTGTCTGTCTTTTTTAGAATAATAGTTCAAAGCCTAGTTGAAAACACTTAATCACTTCAGCTCAAAGTTGTATCGACACAGTCATTATCTCTCAATCAATAAGATCAATTCGGAGAAAGGAAGAGAACTAGAGAGTTCTGAATAAGAGCATAATTTCTCCTGTAACATTGCTCTGACTTTCTTATCCTTAATGCCAGAAAGATTTTTTTTTATATAAAAAACTTTTATTTGAGCAAGAAATCCGATATCAGAAGCAGCAAACCTCAAACTGAAATATTGCAGTGAAATTCTGACATTCATATTTAAACCAAATACTGTATAAATTAAGATGCAGTTCAAGTTCAAGTTGGTTGAATTTACCGAATTAACTAGAATTATAAAAACAGTCACAGACTAAAAATGTGTCCACAGAAAGACTTAATGAAATTCTTTCCAAGCTCCTTTGTGTTGAAGTGCGTCATCTTGAAGTGGACTGTGGCAGTGCATCAAAAAAAATCCAATATTAACTGAGAGTGACTGTTCACTGCATCCACTTTCACACACAAACAGACACAGATTTTTCCATTTCAGCCTTTTTACAATTCTAACCAGCCATTTTGACAAGGGCACTCACAGATGTTCACACACACAACCACACGCGCTACATCTGAACATCTAAATTCTCTACAGACCAATGAGAAGAAAATTTATATTTCAAGGGACAAAACAAACAATAAATGTAGCAGAAATCAAAGTTTCAGGTCAGAGAAAGAGGAGTGAGAGTAAGAGAAGGTAACTGAGAGCTTTCTTAATGGAGTAAGGAAAGAGAGAGGATGGAGGGGATGGTGATAGAGAGGGACGAGGAAGAAATACAAAATCTTTCTTATTTCATTTAGATTTTGTCCCCCTCCTCCTCTGTCCTTGCGTTCTTTTCTCTCCTGTTTTAGGCCGTCCCCCAAACCCATGGAAGTTTGCTGGCCTTGCACGTCAGATCCCCTTTAGAATAGCTCCTTACCCCTACATCAGGGAGTCTTGAGATACTTTGTCCTTTTCCAGACAAACTGAGGGCAGTACTCACATTTCACAGAAAAGGCTGCACTACCTTTGCAAGACAAGTATTAACAAGCATAGTTTTGGCTTGGTCTAGAGATGTAATCCTGTTAAATATTTGGGCTAGACCTCTGTCCCCTCCATTTCACTGCCTCTCCTCACTTTTCTATATCTGGAAAAACAAATGGAAAAATTAACATAAAGTACAACGTATAGACAGCACCATCAATAATAGAAACATGTTGTCATGCAGCGTGGATGATGCACAGGAACAATAAACTGATTTATTTATCAGCTGATTCAAGTTAGAAGAAAATCAGCTAAGCTCTAATGTCATGGGGCATAAAATAAAAATGACTTACTTACTTAATCATGTCATTTTCTTTAGAGTTCCCCAAAAGATTAAAAAAACAAACAAATAAGACAGCGCTTTACAAATATGATGAAAGAGACTAATATTACACTGTTTAAAGGCTACAGTTACATAGCACATAGGCAGTGGAAGCCCGCTGAGACATAAAAAGGAAGATTTTTGTTTTACTTTTCAGAATATTTAACTTGAATGATGAATGGAATAAAAACAGAGCATCTGTGAATTCTACAACAGAAAGACATTCATCACCGAAATACTAAATGTGACAACCCACCCCCAGCACCCAGCACACAGTTGTTCAGGGTGAGGGAACAAAGAGAGACAAAGGGAAGAAAAAAAGAGTTTAGGAAGATGGGAGTGAAATAAGAAGAGGGAGTGAAGGATTATTTATTTTTCTCTCCCAGGCTGTTTTGTCTGCCCAACCCATTCTTCCAGAAAGAGAAATCAAATCAGAAATCATCCGGTTGTCCAATAATGTATTTTACTCTTATCTTGTGTCAGAGCAGAGAAACAACACATGGCAGAAAAAGACAATAAGACAGAGAGAGGTTAGAAACCACTTCACAAAACGAACACACAAAATGACTCTTTTGTTTCCAAAGATATGCAATCACATTTTATCTTACTTACACAATGTTCACGCACCAATCATATTTTTCTGTGTATTGTAGAGACACCTGAGTTTTGGTTTTAATGACAGTGAAAGCAGAGAATGCGAAGCAGTGTTTCCTCTACCACAGATAAACAGGGAAGGCAATACGATGATGAGAGACAATTATTAGGAAAACTAACTATTCTGCAAAAGACAACAGCCTTGGTAGTGACCTTAGCCCATTATAATATCACCCAGAATATTGCATCAACTTCACTACCTGCATTTTCTTTTCATTAAATCTTTGATGTGAAGTCGTTGATTGCTACACCAACAGTCCAGGCTTGTTAGCTAGTTTTTCCATCAGCATTTTTCAGAACACAAAGTGAACCTGGAAGTGTGTGAAACAGAAGCACAGCGAGTGATGAGCCCCAGGCAAGCCAGAGAGAGTTTTATTTTCTATAAAACGACAACGAAAGCCTCAGAAAAACCAGCAGTCCCATCCATCAGCGATGATATCTCAGCTGACAAGAGCAACCCCAAATCAGGCAACAGGCCAATACATCACATCCAGTTTGGCTGGAAGACCATTGAATTATGGTTTATTAGGACTATGTCTTCTAATAAATTTCTATTGATAAGCATGTTATTAGTTTGTGTACATAAATCCCATAAATAAAGCGGAAAGCTTTTGAAATTAGACTTGTCTTAAGTGGTTTATTTACTTAAAAGACTTTTTGGCAGGAAAAAAATCAAAAAGACTGCCTTGGTACTGGATGAAAAAGGAAAGCAATTACTGCCCCAAAAATCATTCTAATGGGAATACTTATCCCTGAAAAGTGCTGATCTGTTTGCGTGTTTGAGCATGGGAGCAACTTTTCATCTGCTTGTTTCCCCGTCCTTCTAAAAGTCTGAAAGTCAAACATTGGCTGCCCTTCCCTCTCTCAGAGTTGGTGTTGTCTTTCTTCCCACCACCTGCTGGCCCGCCCGTGTCTCACTCAGTCTGTCAGTCTGTCATTGAATTATGGTAATTGCTGGCCTTTTTTGTGCGTACTGTAAGCGTACGTGCACATGTGCACAGTTTGCATGGTTTAGGTGATACAGCTCTTGTGCGACTGTAAAACCTTAAAACTCATCCAATATTGTTACCAAACAGAATCGCTCAAGGGAGGATTTCTAAAAGCTCAATGTCAATTTCCTCCCTTCCTTTTCTATCTATCTATCGACGTTTAATTTAATACTGCAGGACAGCGCTGAAATCCCACAGGAAGGAGGATAAATGAACAGCTAGAAAAACGATATGGTTCGACAAATTATGCTTGAAATTGTTTGGGTATTAAATCTGACATTAAGAACAAGCACTGTACAATAGAAACATTAAAGCAGCTAATAATGTTATTGTTTACAGTGATTACTTTACATTTATAAAACAACTGATTTACAGAGAGACAGTGATCTCATCAATATATATATATATCTATACCCTACCCAGCTATATATACTTTCTGAAGTAGAGTGTTGCTGATGCTTTATATTATTCTAGTTTAACTTCTTATTTACTTTTAATTGCTCTTGATCATCTAAAATAAAAATCACCTCAACGGGACATCGAAGGACCAATCATTAAAGCTTGGGAAATTAGGGAAAAGTCACATTAATAAAGAGTTTTACCGTTCAGATTAATATGATTTGCAGCCCACTGTTAAATATCAATCTGCAAGTGGCTTTTCAAAAGCGAATGAGAGTTTGTTTCTTTCTTAGTCTCTCGCCTCTTGTCCTGGTGGTGATGTTGAGGGTCATTACTATAGTCATTATATTATTATCATTATATATATATTTATGACCTCATTCTAGTGCTGGGCACAATGACCAAACATTTGTATCACAGTAGTTTTTTGGTAGACTCTGGCAGTTTCATGGTATAACACAGTATTTACATTTTTTTGCATGACTGGATCCTTAAATAGGTTTATTAAGCTTATTCTACTGTCAGGAGTACATAGAATATAAAAACATTTTCATCTCATCGTGTATATAAAGGATGTGATTACTACTTTTACTTTTTTGGCCCAATTATACAATATTTTAAGGAATCAGAATCCATCAAACAGTTGCAGAATGTAAACCATTTTTTATTGTGCAAACTGCAACATAATGAAAACTGGACTTAAAGGTTCAGTGTGTAACATTTAGGAGGATCTATTGGCAGAAATCGCAAATATAATATTCATTACTAGGTTTTTACTGGTGGATAATCACCTCAATACAGGAATCGTTGTGTTTTCATTACCTCACAATGAGCCGTTTTTATCTACATAGGCCACCGGTCCCCTTCCATGGAGTCCCCCATGTTGAACCACCATGTTTCTACAGTAGCCCAGATGGGTTAGGGTTACTGGCTTTAAATTGGGGAATTCACGTTTCTTTTGTCGTAGCAGCTGTAGTT
>NW_023339796.1:15500487-15508528 GCF_004916995.1 Morone saxatilis | reverse complement strand
TGTAGCGACAGAGTTGCAATCTGCAACCACTCCGCTAGATGACGCTAAATCCCACAAACAGGACCTTTAAAAATACTATACATATGCCAACAACTTTAACACAGATTACTTTTCGAAACTATATTAAAAAAGTTGTAAAAACACTATAAACTGATCTAATGCCATCTGCCAAACTGTAGCTTCCGCTAATGGTCTTGAGCTCATCCTCGCAGTAAAGTATATTTTTGTTATATATCCATATCTACTGTATGCAGTCTGATGCTTAATTTAAGTTTATTTTCTCTCCTGTATTTTCAAATAATTGGACGCTGTGAAAGAAAAACAGCACAGCCTCTTGTGGTGAGTAGTGGATGTTGATGATAGAGGATAAACTGGATAATTTGTGACTCCATTTATGTTTGTTGGTGAGCAGTTAAGGTTGAAAAACACAGACATTTGTGCAGCTCCTAGGTCATAACTTGAATAAAACGCAGCAGCATTTGAAGAGAGAGGCATAAAAGAGAACAATATTTAAGTGATTAAGAGCCATTTATCTGAAAGCTGTCACCCCCTTCACCTGACCATTAGAGGTAACAGGTTCCATTAATGTCTCTTGTTGACGAGATAACAGACAAACAGACTGATATTGTTCAGTGAAATGACTGTGATCGAGGTAATCACAGTGGCTTCTTTTAAATGCTCACAACAACTCCTATGTCCAAATAGCCCATTAACTATTTGAAATGAAATTATGCCATTATCTGTGAAAGGAAGGACACTGCAGTTTTGTTCCTACTGCGTTTATGGAAATAATAGCCTGCATGTGACTCTGTTTTTAATTCCACATCACTCGAATTATGACTTGAAAGACGTGTCAGTTTTTGCCACAGTAGCACATGCCTTCCTCACACTGTTGTGTGCCAGTGAAATGCAGCTTGGTGTTTATAGCCTAAACAAGGGTGAAACGCGATGAATAGCTAATCAGTTTTTTAGACACTTAAGGCAAATGTGCTTCTTCTATTAAAAACTCTGATAAGCTTAGACCTTTTCATGCATGGTCTTAGCTCAAAGAGAAGGTTATGGCTGACTTCCAAATACTCTACAGTGGTGATGTGTGGGAGGGTCCCAAACGGGCATACGGTTCAGATTGAAATGTATTATTTACACTTGAAATAGTTTTGGCCCCAAAAGAACAATTATTAAATTATTAAAAACTCCATTTAGTCGAAATCCCCACAGTGTTGCATGACAGGGGAGAATACTATTGTAACCATTTCCCCCCCAAATATCCTTCTATTTTGAATTTGTTTCCCAGTCTATAAAAGCGTTAGTGACCCTAGATCACTACTGAACTACAACCGTGCTTGTAATTGGGCTATAAATGTTTTGGGAACCTGTTTTTGTTTGAGCCCTCAGATCCAGACTAACTTTTCCTTTGGTAGCAATGGACAGAAATATTACACTGCCAAATGCAGGTACATTTTTTCCTCTTGGAATGCTATTGGCCACACTGACGGGTAAATGTTTGTACCAAAATAATCATGTAATGCATGTTGTGTTTTAGTCTGAAGCATAACAATTGGGTTAGGGAGGAGCGACTGATTTAAAAGCCTAAAAAATAAGAACTGTTGTTTTTTTGTTACCTTAGAATGAGCAGTTTTTATGTACAGTAGAAAGCGGCCCTCTTCCACAGTCCGCCATGTTGAACCACCATGTTTCTACAGTAGCCCAGGAAACACTGGCTCTAGATGGGGCCTTTTGCATTTTCATGGCCACCATAGTTTTTTCTTCACGCATGGGATGGGAGAGTGAGGTTAAGCGTTTGTAATCTGCAACTACACCACCAGATACCACTAAATCCTACACAGTGGACATTTAAATTATTTAACTCTTGCTAAAAGGTATTTTTGTCTCTTTCTGCCCCTTTTTTTGTGCAAACCCTTCCTACAAAACAACATCCATTTGTAAAGAGGATTTTCTATAACCTAAAAGCATGAAAGACCATCAATATATAATAGTCCTCTCAGCCATCTGACTGTACTGAATCGAGCTTTTGCCAAATTTTGAACAGCATATATGTTACAAAAAAATATATTGGTATATGGTATGGTATGGTATATATTTTTTTAACTCTCAAGATCTCTCTCACTATTACTAATCATCCTCATTAATCCACTACTGGTCTGGCTCTACCCTCCACAAAACTATACAAAACACTGCATCCTATTAATCAGAACTGGGAGACACTATAAAGACTGCAGGAAACACTCTCTGTGGACATTTAAATTCTGTAAATAACATCACAGACAACCTAGTTACAGAAATAAATAGGCTTTCACAAGTTACACATAATGTAGGCTATAACTAGGTCACTTAATCATTTTCAAGGGAAATTTTAAGGAATACATCACGTCATTTAATTTAAGTTAAGCATGGATGTTATCCAGAGTTTCTAAGGATCTCGAGTGTTATCCAGAGATGTAAGCAAGTGAGCTCACTTCGGGTGTCAATGACAACATAGGGCTGGGTGAGAAGGTGTTGATTGCTGTTATTTTGTCTATGAGTAGTGCAATTTAGGAACAAAATCAACTCCTTGAAATAGAAGGAAATATAGATGTTGCACAGAATGCACAGGCGCTTACAAACATGCCAGTACTTCTGCATAATATCAGGCAGGGAAGCACATAGTATACACATTCTGCTAAACAGCTGTCCAAGCACACTATGTCGGGATAAAAAAAAAAATCTAAATGACGTTCTGCTCTGTTTGCCTCCAAGATTATGCTGACAGCGCAACACTGCAGACGGGTAATCATATTCCAGAGCACCTAAGGGCATAGCAGCACACTAACACGAATACTTTTCAGTAATATAGACTGCCAACTAAGTGATTATAGTAGATGATGACTTTGACAGTATTTCCCCCATTTAGGCACACAGTTTAATAGATACTGTCGACATGAAGTAGTAATTCGTATCACTTTGGCGTCTTTGGTTTTTGAATTGCACCTTTATGAATTATTTCTCAGTCAACATTGTGTCCAGTACTGTAACATCTTTATATCTAACTCCATCTTGGCATTCCATCACTTTACACATGCAGCTCAGTTCATTCATCACAGGTCCAAAGTGAGTCCGGGAAAACTGTTTTATAATGTATTCTGTTGCTCTGGAGAAGCCTTCCAATATTTGAAAAACTAACCCTAATGAGGTCACTACTATGTAGTGTAGGGTTTAGAAGATATTGGAATTTAGGGGGCAGAGAATGTGTAATGAAAGCAGCACCTGAGTTACAATATAGGAAGTGTAGAATCCAGGGATTGACCCATACTAGAGGGTAAAAGTCAGAATATCTCTGTCTTTGATGCTTTGATTTAAATCGTGCTTTTTTTGTCTCTCTGTCTCTTGTAAGCCCCCAGAAGTGTGGTGCTGTGTTGAGTATCATTTTAAAAGATTATGCTGATGTTATTCATATTGTTTTCGTATTGTCAACAAATCCCATACATACACCAAAACCAACATTGTATCTTGTAATATCATCCGACTTCCTTCCCCTGTCTATCTCATTTGTTAGGACTGAAGACCTACATTTTTAGAAATGGCTCATAAATGTATTGTTTCATGTTAAAAAGGCTGTGAATACTCAAGTACTAGAATACTTGTTAGAAGGATCAAAACATTGCTATGGACATTGGATATGTTGGCAGTAAGAAAAATTACCAGCCTTATTATTATATCACATTGTCTGTTGGGCCATGATGGTTATTGCTGCTAGTGTTAACTGTCCACTTCCCATTTTCTAAACATGTTGTTGCCACTGCTGGAAATGTCAAATGCAAAACCTCCTGTCTACTAAGGCAATTTCCCCAGGAAAGGTCTTTAAGAGCAACAAATGTAAAATGCTTTCATGAACTCAATCTAGCTTGAGCTAATGTTGCAGTACATAAATTGTCAGGAGGGACGGGTAAAGGGGAGCATCGCTGCAATGGAAATGTTTTGGATCCTTACTTTTATTAAGTACACATCAGATAAGTAAATTATGCTGCACTAAAATGGATTAAAACATGACCAAGCAGTGGTAGATGTACAGTGGCAAGCAAGTCCATAACCTATACAATATTCATGGAGTGACAGCAGTAAGAGAGAATGACACTGGTTATAGCTGCAGCCTTGGCAGACAGACCACAGAGGCAATCATTAATCATTTAGACTTTCCTACCACCACACTCTGTATTAGAGACTAAGTGTACAGGAAATGCACATGACATTACACTGTGCATATGTGTGTGTGAGTAGGTGTGTGAGTGTTTGAGTGTGTTTGTGTCTGCTCCAAAAACACCCACCCACAACTATGTGATGAACACAAAAAGCTGCACACACACAAAAAGTTACAAGCACCAGAGATTTTTTTTTTCACAAGTTCACACACACACACACACACACGGTTTACAAAACTGCTGACATTTGGACAAACAAGCACTAGGGTTCATCACTGCACAGCTCTTTTTGTAAGAATCGAAAGGTGGCTGACTGTGAAAAGAGAGAAACATAAAAGAGATGTCAATGATCAAGGTAAGAAATGACAGCAAATGCCACAGAAGAAGTTGGAGACACGAGAAAGGTAAAGGTAGAGAATCACAGAAAAAGGGTGAAAGGGAGGAGAGAGCGAAAGACAAGGAGGTGACAGCCAAACAGATGGAGACAGAAGTTGGCATTTGACATTTAAAATATCTTTAATGATTCACTGAAGCTGTGTGTGACACTACGGGACGGGAAACGGGGAGTAAAAATAACCAAAAACATCAACATAGAAGGCTAAGATACGCCACCAATTTGGGAATGTAAAAGCAACACATTATGTGGACCTGCGGGGCAAATACCAAGCAATAACCACAAAAGAACAGAGAGATATCCAGAGGGCACAGTAGAGACACAACACAAGCTGATGTGACCAACTAGATCCTGCCTGGCAAAAACAGATGCCCAGAAATAGCGGCAGCCTCTGCTTCTAGAGTGCCCAGCCCTGCCTGCTGTGACATTACCTGCCTACCACCACATAATCATGATGAATCGCTCTGGGGCTCGCCGCCGACCACTCACACCACCAAACAATGAGTGGCAATGGCAAACATCACCACACTGTGCAGCCTCTCTCCCTTATCTTCCCTCTTTTTCTGTCATTTTCTCATTCTTTTCTTTATCTCTGCCTCTCTTTTTCTCTTTAACATCCCGCTGCTCCTCTGTCCTTGGCTTCTGTACTTTCTCCACATTGTCTCTCTTCTCGCCCTCCTCTGATTCTTTTCTGTCTTGTATTTTCTGATGCATCTCTGTCCTCCATTTGTTTCTTTCAGCTATAACAAGAAAGCTGGAGGAATACTTAGAAGGACACTGGAGGCGACTTGCACCTGTAAAGGACAAATAAAATAAAATAATAGTTAATCTGATGATATTTAAGGATTGCAGCAAGTCGACTGTGTATAGTTGTTGAGCTCTCAAACTAGTATACGGCAGTCTGCTGCAATGTGAAAGCCATGACAATGTATGTCAAACCGTATCCATTCTGCTTTGTACTTATGGTAATAAGACACAACTTGACACTTTCGATGGTGTGCCGGATGAATTGTAACTCAAAAGCAGGAAAGACATTCATGTGAAATTTCATAGTGTTGCCAATATTTTCTTCATGGCATTTGTTTTCTACGTCATCTCTCAGCATAACAAATGTGTGTGGTGGTGCCGCTACAGCGGGGGAATTTGATATATCTGGAGTATTGTACTCCCATAGTTCCATAAGAAGACTGTGTGGAGGGCATTTTCAGAATCTAATAATAAGCCAGTCCACATTACTCTCAGCAGTTTGTTTTAATCTACCACAGGGATCAGGGTGGGAAAGAAAACATTGTTTATCATCACTTTTCGCCTAAAATCAATATCTGACAACTGGGATGAATTACATATTCTGCAATAACAAAGAGGGTAGCATCATCGCCTCATATTTTTTCAAATGGCACCATGGCTACGAAATTGTCCTAATTTCTCAAAGGTAGTCGAAATAACACAACTAAAAGAAGAGAGTCTTCTGAATATAATGATACTAGTCGACAGAATGCCTGTAAGTCCCCCGTAACATCCAAAATGGCTCCCAAAGCAATTACTGGTGTTTTCCCTTCACTTTGCTTCTCCAGGCTACTGTCTAAATAAAGAAATGATGCTTGAGAGGTAAACAGCACCTTGAGAGGTAAACAGTGTAGCTGTTTTAATATTGTATGACATCTCAGCCTCCTTTCTACCGACGCGAGCAATCCTACAGTATCAGTCGTCCAAGTGGGCAGAAACAGAGGAGAGAGACAAAGGTCGGGAGGTTAACAACAGAGTAAGCTGGCCATCTTCTCCCTGATGTGTCTCATCTGCGAGCATCTGTCTGATCCTTTGTGGAGCTGCCATCTTGGACCACTCCACTCACAGATGATCCCTATTACTGGGGAGGACAGCAGCCTTATTACAGAGGCTGAGGAGCTGCTAACTGAATGTGTATGTGTGTGCGCTTAATTGTGCATGAGGGAAGGAGAGAGGATGTCAGTGCAAGGGCCATGGGGAGAAAAGGGCAGCTGTGGGAAAGAAGGTATGAACGAGGCAGGCAGAGAAGCAACACACTCGTGTCCAATAAAGGCAAACAGCCATTACACCCTTAAGTTGCAAGCTCGGAGCCACCATAGCTGCTAAAAGGAGAACTTTCCTTTCTGAACCATTTTCTGGCCAATTACTTTAAATAAAGTGTAATGGGTGAGTGGTCACACATGGAGAGAGGAGAGTAAGGGAGGAGAGAGGACTGATGATGTGTTTTAATGCTAATACGTCCCAAACCAATACATCAGCAGTGTGATCAGTGCTCTCTTATTCACTTCCACACACTTTCATTCTGGTTATTTCATCTGTGACCCTCTGCTGCTCCCCCCCCACCCCACACACACAGTAAATATCCATCTACTGTGACATGTAATAAAGTGTAATCACAGGTTCAAACCTCCACCAATCCGGGCTTTAAAGGTGACTCATAACTGATATTCAACACAATGTAATTATAAATGACACATTTATCATTGCAGTTTGCTCCACTTCAACCTATTGCTTTATAAATGCAACAACATATTTTAGTCAATGTTGCCAGTGGATCACATAAATGGTGAAATGAAAGCTATAAAGTTTTTATCGCCTTTAGAGTTGAATTTACTCACCCAATTATCTGGAATAGAAAAGCACATTTCTGTCAATAGTCTGAAAAGTAAAATATTTCGTGTATGTTGCCAAAGCGAGGAGGTTTCAAGTATTTCCTTTTTTAACTATCAAAAGTCATTTTTGCACTCCACTCTGATGTGCCAGTGTGGTGGCGTTGTCTTTTCAACTCAAGACAATAAAGTTATTGTCTGCTTGTTAAGAAAACTGACTAAAATTACAGGGGAAAAGTGCCACAGAGATACGGGGGTGAGCAATTCACAGACAAAGCCTTGGCATTTTAATAGAAATGTATAGGTTCAGTAGTGGGTTAATTGTGACAGGTAGACTGAAGAGGACGTTCTCACTTAAGGCTTTTTGTTTGAAAAACCATCTCTTTGATCTGACTGTCTTTGTCCCTCTAAAAGTTTATTTTAAACAGAAGGAGTCAATACAATATAAATGTTTTTTGTCTGCTGCATCTGTCTAAACAGACAGAAAAGATTGTTGAGGGAGAGGCAGACTGAGATAGAGGAGGGAGGATTTCTTGAATGTAGAGACATTTATTTACCTATTCATTTAACAAAACTATTAAGAAAAGGTGTAATAAATCTAGCTTAACTACATCCACCCTTGACAAACACCAAAAAGACAAAAAAAACAGAAGCAGAAATGGATAAAAAAAATAAACATTTTGTGAAACAAATGTGATAGCGAGGCATGAGAAGAGTACATCATCCGACACCTCATATAGACTTTAACAAGTCCTCAGAAAGAGACCGAATACATACGGACTGTCAGTGTAATGACCAAGTACCTTTTCACGAACTTACCACACACACACACACAC
>NW_023339796.1:15499788-15500387 GCF_004916995.1 Morone saxatilis | reverse complement strand
TATAGGAAGTGTGCACAGAGGAGGGGGACCAAAACGACTGGGGGGGGGGGGGGCAATGACAGACTATACATCAGAAACACTGCAAATGGAAAGATGTGGAGTAAATTACAAACCGGAAATTGAGGTTCTGTTCTGACAAGTCCAAATTTATGGGTCAGGGAAACATGCAGTAGGTGACTCACAATCACACTACTTGTTTCATGGGAATGCAGTGTAAATGGCCTTATAAGCCCCATGCACACAGTTCGTCTTTCATGTGGACACGCATAAATTATACTATACTGAAAGAATAATAAATAAAAAAAAACTGTTGATAACACAAATGAGGTCATTAACTCCCTGGAGAACACTTCCTGTTACAGAAACCAGTGACTCGGAAAAGTCAATATTTGAGCAGGTGCTACCCATAGCAGGTTTTCATCTGCATTGTACTAAGTAGATAAATAAGCATGGTTCCGGTGATCCAATCTATACAGTAAAGGCATAAGGAGGACACTTGTTTGAAGTTATATATAACGATTTAAACAAGTGTCCTCCTTATGTGTCACACTCCCATGGTCGGTGTTGCTAACACAGGCTCAGAGTTAGTGGGTTTGTTT
>NW_023339796.1:15494931-15499775 GCF_004916995.1 Morone saxatilis | reverse complement strand
TTACAATGATATGCAAGGTGAAATTAGCATTTTTGTTTATGGAGTCTGGTGAGCGTCAAGCTCCTATTACAGCTGTTGCTGGTTAAACAACAGGTCTCTGTAGGAATCCTTTCCTTAACATTGTCAGATACTTCAAATAACTCTCTGAGCCTGTCAGTAGCATAAAGCACTTTTAGTGGACGTACTTTGACAGCTGCATTTGTCCCCAGGGATTACTGTTAGCTTACTTGTTGCGGCCATTGCAGCGCATTTCCCGAATACGTTTTCACTGGCGCAGCACACACATATGGGTGAATATATTGACAATCGCCAGTTGTTGGACTGAAAGTGGAAAATCTGAACATATCGCCCTATATATTTTATGGAGCTAGGGAGCGCCTTTTGAATATCCCTTTCTATTCAATATATTTATTTCCTGCCAAAAACACGTCATAACTTCGGCACTTGTGCTGTACGCAGGGAAGGCTCAAGAGCATGGAGAAGGTGAACAAAAAAAAGAGATAACACACCACAGAAAAGAAAGAAGAAGAAGAAAGTGTGCTTTGTCCTTTTAAATACACTTTTTTTGTTTTGTTTTGAAGAACCCAGAAAGAAAAAAGAAAATAAACCAGTTTCTCTTATTCCCACTAGTCTCTGAGCATCATTTTTAATTAAACAACAAACATCTCCACCCAAGAATATTTCAAAAGAAATACTGCCCATTTCTCATTACGGTATATGGTACATTATTTATTTTATAACATTAAACTTTTACCACTCCAGTGTTGATTAATTAAAGTTAAAATAATAAAAGAAAAGAGAATAAAATAATAAAAGAAAATGTTTTCCTTTCATATTCCAACCAAGGGGTCATCATTTTTCAGGAGAAAGTTAAATCATTTGTAGGTGTGTGACAGAAGGATATATACAAATATATGTTCTCAGTCAAGCAAACTAATCTACTTTTAAATTACGCAATACAAAACTTAATTTATTTTCGTGGAACACAACATCACATTATGAACATGATCCAAGTCAGAGAAGTATGAAGCACCTAATTAGCAGGTGTCTCCGGTAGACATATTGCTACATGATAACTTGCACAAACAATCCATTATACAAACACAGAGACAATATACAAACACCGATGAGTTGAAGCAATGTCACCTCAAAAACACAGGTACACTTCATAACTACATCATCTAAATGATTTATAAATGCAACACTAGAAGGCGAGGGGACGGAGAGCAGACAAGGACGAGTACAAAAGAGGAGACGTGAAGGGCGATGGCGGAGGTGAGGACATACTCTCTGTAGTGAGGGTGGGCTCAAGACTAGCAGCCTCACAAAGGAAGGAGAAGATGAAAATATTAAAGTGCATCTGAGAAGAGAAACAGGGATATTTGCAGTGACACACACAAATCCTAACCCTATCTAATGTGCTGCTGCCAGGAGGGAAGAAGGAAAGAGAGGAAATGTCAATGACACAGACAGAGACAGGTGGGGGGTGGAGAGAAAGTCCTAGAGGAAGAAACAAGAAGACAGACAGAGGGGAAGAGATAACTCGTCTGACTGATGACTCATGAAAATTAAAACCTTTCTTCTGGAGGACATGCTTTCTTTTACTCCCCCTGCTGTGATTCCTTTCTTCCTGAGCAGCGATTGTCGCTCCAGGTACACCAGGTGCATGAGTTTGTGTATGCATGCGGACGTGACTGAAGGTGTGAGCAAAAAAACCACACAAATTCTTTCTTTGTCTGTGTTTCACACGCACAGACACACACACAGTTATGTTCTGTCTCCTCTCAAAATATTCCTTTGTTGTTTTAAAAAAATGATTTGTTTTTCAGTCACACAGTGAGTCGCCTTGTAGGCAAAGTATTAGAAAACTTAAAAGAATTCCCTTTGGCATGACTTGCAGTAGCACCTGTGATGTTGATGTGACTGTGTAGTTTCACTTTGTAGCCTACCTCTCCAACATTCACAAAAACCTGTGGTTGTGAAACATCTCCAGAATCATATCTCATGATGGAAAACATGGCTCTTTCATGGTTACTACGGGAGGGACTCAGAAGCAATAAAAAAATTTAAATATAAAGGCATTTCAAAGCGTACAGTGAGGCTTTAGACTGACGATACAAGAGACCCACACAGAGCAACTTGAAAGGGAGATGAAGGAGATGACTCAATTCATGTGTGAGTGGGTGCGTGTGTGGGTGCATGTGTGTGTGTGCGGGCATGCACATGTGTTTGTGTGTGTTCCTGATATTTGGCTGAACATGAACACACAAGTTAGTATTGGAATTATAATTAAAACAGAGCGCAGTGGTGCATGCCTTCATAACTTCAGGCTTTATCATGGCCTATTGTTTAGTAAAGGATTGCCAGGCCTGTGTACATAAGAAAACATTCCAATGACACCAGCTCATGGGACACAGTAGAAGCATCGTGCCTCAGTTCAGTCTGTAAGTTGCTGCTGAACATTGCTCTGTTGAGCCCAACGCTGACTGAGGACTGGCCATTTTCAGAATTGGTAGTCTTGCATGCTTTGACTAAACAAGCCGAAATAATTATCTCACCAAATGAGAAAGTGACAAAGAAAAACCCAATGGAAGTTCAAAGGCACTCAACCTCCTTATTTGCCCTGGGTCCTGCTCTGGCTGCCAATATTAAGGGTATTGTTTGTATCTTTTCACTGTAATAGCAGTGAGAGCAAACAAGCTAACAGAAATATTGGGCACCATTGGGAAAAATGTTATTAGATTTGACTTGATATAAAGAGATATAATTACAATTACATTACATTAAAGCTCTGGTGACTGCACTCGTGTATTGAATAATGAAGAAAATCAATGGTGACCACTGATTTATCATCAGAATTCATTTGTCAACTTGTTTTATGTCCCTTGGTCCAGAAGCACAAAAATCCTGACTAAGAATCATTCATAGATTCAATCTGTTGTCAATAAATGAAAAACTACCCATTTTGAAAAAAAGGCATAATAGAGAGTTGAAACTATGATTCATTTGACTGACTGAGTTCTGATCATGTGATTGCAGTTACACGAGGAAGGTGTCATGTACATCTCATCAAATGTGTTTCCACACTTAAACAGTTATTATATCATTTATTATTAAGTTGAGTTAATGTAATTACACCGTAAAGTGTGTTCAAGATTAAGCAGATTTAATTGGATGGGCAAATTTCAACCTTGTGTTTGGTTCACAAAATAATACACTACTCATTAAAATAATGTACTGAGACTGGAAATGAAAAATCCAAACTTGTGTCAAAACAGTCAAATAAAGCTAACTCAGTTATCCACATATAAAGAACAGGGCCCGGGTTTGATCACACAGTCACTGCCGCTCATGGACTGTGTTACACAGCCATGACTACAAACACAATCCAATTAAATGACTTTGCTGCTTTCCCTTCAACTAATATGAACTATTCAGAAAATGCAAATACAAAATAAACAATAAAGTAAGTTAGATTATAGGAGTTAAAAGTGAAACATTACAGGCCAAACTGTTTAAAACACTGTTAGAAACACCAACAAAAACCCCAACTCATACTCATTCATAATCAGCTCAATAGTGTGTCCCCACTTTAACCCATTAGTCAATTTGTTGATGTTGGAGGGTCACGGTTTGGAAGGGTTGATATCTACCCAATTATTTCTGTCCCATTCAATGCATGTGCTACTCTCTTGATTCCTCAAGCATACGGAGGAAAATCAAGAAATGAAAATAAAAAGAAGGTTGTAATGAGAAGATTGTAGAGAATCAACATAACATTATATTAGGCTTTCTGGTCTGTTGTGTCCTATTAGTCACCTGTCCTACTGTCTCTGTCTCCTCTACGGCACCAACTCTGTCATTTATTGACAACCAGCCACCTGGTGAAGCTTCAAGGGGAAAATATATGCATCATTATTAAGAAATAAAAAGGTCTCAGTGTCGACTCAGATGGTTTTAATGTACAGGAGTGTCAGAGTGTGTAAATGCATGTCCACATTACTGAGAGAACAGGGGAGGGTGTGTGAGGGCGTCTCTCAGAAGTCAGCACTGCATGCAATGTTTATCCACCACATATTGAGCAGTGCTGACCAGAAAGCCCCAGCGGGGCCATTTGACCAGCTGGTGTAATACTGGAGTATACACACAACCCTAAACACAAACACTTCTCTCTCTCACACACACACACACACACACAGCAAACACACTCATTCTCTCATAACTGCACATACATCATTCTGTGGCAGCCCTTCCATTTTGCTCCTCTCCTCCACCTCACGCCTCATCAGACATATTATAATTAGCTGTGCTGAGTAATTAACATCCAAATTAGGACATTCATTTACATATCTGCCCTCATTTGCATATACTCCTAGCATCACACAGATCTGACGATCCTCCACACACTTAGAAATGCCACTACAAAGCACAAGGGTACTCAGTCTTTTTCAACGCAATTGCCAGCTGCCATTGAAACTCATGCACAGACCTCTTTACACATAGCAAACATGTATTTCTTTCACCTTTGTGAGGGATTAATAAACCAAAACGACAGATGGTAAGTAAAGAACGGAGGTTTGAGTTGGAGGGAGGCTGAGAAAAGACACAACGGGAGTAAAAGACACCAAAAATCTGTACAGGCCAGCAAAGGGAGAATATAAATGGGACTGAGGAGGGGGTCTGTAATAGAGGTACCCAGGATAGAGTGAGAATTTCACACTCTCCAGATGAGAAAAGGCAAAGTAAGACAGAAAGAAGACTGCCTCGCCATTTACACATCTCACTTAAGCCCATAAAACTTTGAAATTGAATCCATGGCTGTGCAGAGAGACAGAGAGAGAGAG
>NW_023339796.1:15493777-15494915 GCF_004916995.1 Morone saxatilis | reverse complement strand
AGAGAGAGAGAGAGAGAGCAGCGGCTCTGGAAATCAGAACGAAGGCTGTTCGAGCTTAGAAAAAGAAGTGAGAAGGAGAATGACGAAACACTTCTCTCTCTCTGTGACATTTGCCCTCTGAATGGCATCAGCTCAACGGAGCGGAGAAACCAAACAGTGACAGGGAGTCAAAGGGAGAGAGAGAGAGAGAGAAACACGAGAAAGAAAGCAGAGGAAAGAGAGAGAATAGGAGGGGCATGAATGACAGTAAAGAGGAAAGGAGCGACAGGACGGGCAGTGCAGTTCCCGCCAGACATTGTTTCACCAGTCATTGCACAGAAGAGGAGAACCTGAGTTATGCTTCTGCGTTCCACATCGCTTTCACGATTTATGTTCCGGCGAGGATAATGCAGCTAGACGGCTCTGTTGAAAAGACACCCATAAATCTGATCTTGTTTTCGATTTTTTTTTTCCCTCTCCCTTTCTTTCTCTTACAGCGCCCCTCTAATCTGCTCTCTGTGTTCTTTGGCATTCATCTGCTCTGGTCTATTTCCTGACTTCTTATGTAAAGGTATTCAGCAGCAAGCCTTTGTCTCATGTATATACTGTATTCTGCTGAGCTTGTAGAGCTTGTAAATAGCAAATCTACACACGCACAAAAGTCACTTTATGTGGCCCACAAGAGAAAACCCAGCCAGCGCACAGAGAGAGGCCTTGATCCACTGCTATTTAAATGTAAATGCCTATACTTAATACTTAATTAATTTGAGACGATTTACCGAGGCAAAGTAAATTCAGCCCTTTCATCAAATGTTTGGTATGATATTTGACCTGCAGAGCAGATTCTGTACGTGCACGGCATTGCCAATAAGACACGTTGACATTACGCTCACTTTAGACAATTAAATGAATCATTGAAGTCTCCACAGAAAACAGGCTCTTCTCTAAACTTCATCTTCTCTAAACCTAGTTAGCCTTCCCCGTGGCTCACTGCCATATGGAGCTCTTTCATAAACAGGGGAAAAAATGATAATGTTTGAGCGCAGACAGCCAGTCAGCCCAGCGCTCTCACTCCAGAGACCTAATTAATACCACTGTAAACCGCCGCTGCCCTTCATAGGCAACACCAGTCGACGCTCTGCGTGTGTGTGTGTGTGTG
>NW_023339796.1:15492510-15493738 GCF_004916995.1 Morone saxatilis | reverse complement strand
AGAGAGAGAGAGAGACAAACAAGAGTATCAAGGGTGAGGATGTGATTGAATACAACACCCTGACCATGGCTGCCCTCCCCGAGCACTTATCGATTATCACAGACAGAAATCATCTTCAGATCACTGGCCAGTCAGGACCAGCAACCCAAACGCTAATATTCTCAATAAATGTTGTGTTTATGGGGTTCATCACTTCAAAAAGCAACTGTGGCATGTAAGGTTGAATCCAAGGCGTAACATTATGGGGAGAAGAGTCTCCCAGTAACCTTTAAGGATGATATAACTATATACTAAATGCTACTATGTGAACTGTTATAGTAGCATAAGTGACACTGTGGTGAGTTATATCTATAATCAGAGCTGAAGCTATATTATCATCAACATAAAACCTGATAATCAAGTCATTTTTTTCAAGTTAAAATAGCAACCATCCTCTTATTTGTGAGGATTTGTGGCTTTGTGTTGTCTTATGTAACATATAAAATGTCCTTTGGTTTCTAAATGTTTAGTTAGACATTTGAAGATAATGAGAGTAGATGAGGTACTTTGGGTATTAGAACATTTTGATGGGTGATTTTCACTATTTGCTGTCAGTCTACATCTTAAATCAAACGATTCATTGATTAATCGATAATAAAAAACATTCTTTAGTTGCAGAACTAACTACTAAATTACTAATGTTTAAACTAGTTATTTACCCACTTATTCACATTGTCCCACCAATATAACTGTAGCCTAATTTCAAACACCTGTCCCGCTAATTGCCCTGTCTGCCATTACGTGAACTTTGACTAACTAGTCAAAAATAAATAAAATAATACAAACAACCGACATAAAGCTACTGAATATACAGCAGAACTTAACCGAAAATACCTAAATGGCGACGAAGTTGTTGGACGGACGGTGGGCCCTCTCCTCGACAACTTCAAACAACAAACATTTCCAAGAACCAAGTAGTTGTTTGTTTGTTTTTCTCTCCATCTTTTTCTTTTTCATGTCCCTACCTTTTCCGCCGAGAGCGCAGGAGTGGCCCCAGATGAGCCAAAGCAGCAAAAAAGGGACCCCGAGTATGTGCATGGTTGTCGAGCTGTGTGGGTGATGTCTCCCCGTCCTCTCCTCTTCTCAAATCCTGGATCACCTCCCGAGCGCGAGGAGGTTTTCAGCTGGCGAGGGACAGTCGGTGGGGTAGAGAGACAGCCACTGTGTACAGAGAGAGAGAGAGGGAGAG
>NW_023339796.1:15465522-15492451 GCF_004916995.1 Morone saxatilis | reverse complement strand
AGAGAGAGAGAGAGAGAGACTGACGTTCAAACAGCGTCAATAAAACAACACTTCCGGTTATTCGTTTTCAAAATAAAACACAACCGACTGTTGCTGTAGAGAGTAACGTCAAATAACGGTACCAAAACAAGGCTGGGTTATATATAGTGCAAATTAAATAATTTTAAAACGTGTTTTAACACTTAATTGATTATGGGTGCCCCCGCCAAGCATGAGAAATTTTAAATTTTTACACTGAAAAATAAAGGCGCCCGTTTCGGACATAATCTGATTTTCTTTGGCAAGCTTGACTGAACTGTAGCGAGAAGGAGCAAGGGATGGAGAGGGGGAGATGTAGGGAGGGGATCTGTCTGAGATGTGTGTGAATGTGTTGGTAGTTCGGTGTTAAGAGGGGAAAAGATTGATTTTGACACCCCAGGAAAGGGCTGCTGTAACCGACAGTTAGCTGCCAGTGATTGCATTCCTTTACAGCAACACAGCTACAGTTTTTTAATCAATTCAGTAAACCCCGAGCTATGGCAAGGTTGGACACCAGGAGCTACCACATTCCCGAAAATGAAGCAATGTCTGATTTAATATGGAAGCCAGAGGGTTGCAGTGCCATGAATACACAAACATTAATTTGCCAATTTCAACACACGAAACTTCCAAATTCAGTGTTTCCTCAACCTTTCTGGTTTGTGACCAGAACAAGTGTGAAAGTGTGAAAACAAAACAATGTCTTCTGCTAGTACATTCTAGAGGCGAAATGAATGGACTAATTAATTCACAAGAAAACAAGTAAAAATGAGCGGAAAGTCTGAATAAGTAACCTGAACAACTACCAAACTGTTCTAAATTATCTTCACACTAACATTTGCTTGACATTTGCTCATTATAATAATAAAAAATACAGTATCAGATGTGATCTTATATCAGGGGCCATATGTTGGTGATGCCCTGCAGGGCATTTGTTTTTCAGATTAGACCTATGTGCATCCTTGCTAGCTGTTACCCTTCATTAACTGTGTAAGTTAGGCTACATTTGGGAAATGTAAAAAAAAAAAAAAAGATTGCTTTAATTAAGGAGTACCATGAACTGCGGATTCTTGTTCATTTTCTTACAGCAACACTCCTTTCATAGTCGAATGAAGCAGCTGCTGCATATGATGTTTTTCCAGCTGTATCCTCCTAACAAGAGCCCGTACAGCACAGCTATACTCCCCCTCACAGATTTGAGCCTTTCAGTTTTCACCCTGTGGCAGAATCACTGGTTTTCCTCTAACGGCCGTATGTTCTTCAATTATTCCCCCATGTTTCGTCTTCTGTTGGGTGTGGGTGTGTGTTCTGGGGATTAGAGAGAGAGAGGGCAGACCTCAAGTGACTTAAGAGGATAACAAAGATAGAACAGAGACACACACACACACATATGCAGACAAACACACACAGGACCACATTAACACGCACACACAGTCACTTACACACACACATACTCCCAATTGGCTGTTTCTATGGGTAGTGGCAGCTAAGTTACAGCAGAGCAGTAACGTGGGAAGGATGGTGCAATGAGCAAATTTCTACTTGTGGTTGAGCCACCAGCCCGGCAATCATACAGGACAGGGGGCAGGAGTAATTCACTGTGGCATCACTGAAGTGTTGCTTGTTATGTTATTGACAAATACACATTTCACACAAACTCATGTGGAGATGTGGAGTAGCCTGGTTGTCTTCCCTTCTTTCCAGCAGCTCTTGCAAGCCCAAACAGTTCATAACTAATACATTATTCAATTGTTTATGACTTCTAAATTATTCATCTTATTAACAAATAGATTCATTCAGTAAAATACTGCATAAGAACTTTGAGTTTGCCAAGAATTCACATTAAAAAGCATAGTACTTACAAATGTTAACTTTATCTTAGATAGTTCAATCAGCATACATGAACATGAACTTTTATTTTTCATATTAACAAACCACTGAACCAGTGATGCAGGATATCAGGACACATGAAAAAAACAAAAAGCCTATGTAACCCACAGTTCATTGTTGGGTTTAATACTGACAAAAACACATTTACCCTACTACGAAATAGGTGAAATTGCTAACATAATTAGCTACATGTTTATGCATGCACATACAGTAGGCATAACAGACATAACTGTCCACACTAGGCAGTGTTCTGTTGTTATATACCAGTGGTCTGTGAAATGCCATGGCGTTTACTTGAACCTTCACATTCTTTTAAGGTAATTCTTATCCCTCTGCGATAAAGCAGAGTTATCGGAAAAATCATTTGCTGTACGGCCATTTTTTAATCAGTTGCAGGGTGCACTACAGACAGTCAATTAGTGTTTGACACAGCTTCTCCTTTTCATCTGACAAGCAGTTAACAACAATAGAATGAAAGGTTACCAGGAACATGTAGGTGTTTGATGCAGCACGGCAGTAAAGGTCAGCTGATGATTACAGTAGGTTTCTTTTGGGAAGATGTTGTCCTCAATCACAGACGCTCAAGACTCAACATGTTGGACTAAAACTTAGTGTAACAGTGTAATACTGGTCTCAAACAAATAACATGTTTTGTCCATCTTTACTATGTGTCATTACAAAAGACTTGCCCACTTCGTCCAGTGTATTTCAGTACCACGGAGAGCTCCCTCACTCTGCTCAGAATGACCTCTGTCCAGCAGGGGTCGCGGTTGAGTCGGTTTTCCTCTGTGGAACCATCGAGCTATAGCTCCTCGGAAAGGGGGAGTGGAAAGAGTGTGACACAGTTACCGAACTGTAACAATGTAAACAGCAGGTAACTTAAACAAATTATTTCACATTTCCTACCCTTACACGTAGTGTGTTTTGTAATATAACCGTTTGAAGGTGCTGTTGTTCAGTGTCATTCATACTTCTCCTCAAGTGTGTGTCTGTCGCTTTGCTGTGCTAGGCTAATTACTGTTAGCCGCCTGTTCAATGTCAAAGCTTCGTTCACTGATTGTTGTTTTGTTTGCTGTCCAATAGCGTCAAACGTGTGAAGGCGACAGTCTCAGGTGTGTTGAACCATTGACAGTATATATATATAACGTATATGTATATATAAGAGCTGAACTTGTGCACCTGCCACCAGTGCACTAGATCTACACAGCACCAGACCAAAGAATTGTCTAGTTTACTTGTGATTTAAAGTCAAACATCGCACAGTTTATTTATGATCTGCCCTGTCTCAAGACATCAGTTGCGTATAGTAGATGAGCCATGGCATTCATGTAAAATCCAATATAAATCCTTGGATCAGTCATTCAGATAAAGGTGTTTTTCTTTTTGTAGCACTTTTCAAGCAAGCAGGACTAAGGGAATAATAAAATGCAAAAAGGGCATTATACCACATATATGGGACATAAAATGCATTGGTTTGGGATCTCTAAAACAGGGTAAGTCATGCAAATACAAGACCAAATATATTTAGAGGAAACACAAATGGTGGTAACATGGTAATGTGGCTATCGCCTTATTATATGAACAATATATCTTGTGTTCGGACAGGAAGGTGACAGGCATTATATAGTGCACATACAGTTTACCATTTAACTACCAAAGCACATGTTTACATTGTAAGTAGTTCCTCAAGTGATAGCTACATAGCTGCCAGAGAGGCTAGCTGAAGCAAACCAACTTATGTGTGGACATTGGCAGGTGTTCATTTCCCGATAGACTCTCTCTACACACTCACATACACATTAAAACAAAGTGCCACTGCAGTCGTTCCCCTCCTCCAGTGTCTGACTCTGGCAAAATGCCGCCACATTTATTCTTGCCAGTGTTTCTAACAGCTTTGGGTGTCCCAGTGATAAATGGGCAGAGACTGGCTATGCTATGGGTTGCTTCTCACTGGGGCCACCTATACTAACGCTGTACTCATACATTGTAGGGTGCTTTGGGATTACAAATGACAAATTGGTTGTTAAGGTTTAATGCAACAAAGGCGAACCTCTGCCAAACTTTTATAACGTGGCAGGTACTTATAAGCACAGACTGACTTTTCGATATATAAAATCTTGGTGCAGAGTATCCTGCATAATGCTTCAGAAGAGGACTCACTCTCTCTCTATTTGTCAGCTTCTTTCAGTCCTCTCCTTTTCTTCCCGCTGTGTGACTCCCACATTGTTAATAACTCTTTCTTCTGCTTTCCTCCAGAGTTCTTTGACAGTGGTGTGAGGGGGGTAAACCAAGATGGCCACCAGCCGCGTTCCACTAGTCTTGTTAGCCTGTGGCTCCTTTAATCCCATCACCAACCAGCACATGCGGCTGTTTGAGCTGGCCAGAGACCACATGCACAGCACAGGTCAGATCCGGACATCACAGACACTGTGCCAGTTAATCGTTTAATGTGTTTTATTTGACTTTCTAGATAACCTTCAGGGTCAAAGCAGCTGCTGTAAAAGCTCCTAGATAATAGCCACCAATTAATATTATTTTTATTAACAATGAATCAAATGGCTATGTGTATAGTGAGAGTGCGGTTGCTCACAGAGATAAACCTATGGAGAATTATGACCCAACTCTGCAGCTCTACAAGGCTTTTTATACTCATTGTTCTTCTTTTATGTTCTACAAATTTATGGCTTGGTTTCCCCGCTCTCATCAACCGCAGCAGCATGGAGTTGTTCCCAGCAAACAAGCCCTGATAAACCTACTGTCTCTTATCTACCCAGCACCAAACGGCAGACGTACAAAGTTAGAGACTAGCTGGAGAAGAAAGTTGAACACCTAACAAGCCAAAGATGTATTTGTCTCAGAAATTGGTTGAATCCAAGAGCTCAAAGGAGAATAAATATTAGACCTGCATGTCAGGTGTCCAACACAAACATGACTTCAAATGAATGCTAATGTGGCTTTGTTTGTGATGTGTTTGTTTGTGATGAGAAAGCAGGGTATTTGCTAACACCTTTGTAACAACTTTATAAGACAATAACAGGGCTTAGTTTTTCAGCCTGTTGTGGAATCCTAGCCCCCTAGTGGCCCGAATATTGATTAATGCAGCTTTAAACACCCCACATTATTGTGTATTTGCTGAACTGCAATCAACAACATGAATACATTAAAAGTAAAAATTCATCTCATTGACTGTTTGCAAATATACAAACCATGTGTGACTTTTTTCGGATGCTGCAGAGACCTAGGTTGCGCTCCTTATTGTTTTCTTTTTGTTTAAATTATGAAGTCAGTCACCTGAGGTTGCGTGTCTTGACATGATGCCACACAGCCCCATGTAACCGTGTCAGCAGACACAGTCTCCTTATATAAACCCAGGGCCATTTGCTTCCAAAGCTGCTCTTAATACGAGTACTGGCCTTGTCACATGGTCATAACAACATCATTATATCTTAAGAGTTACTACTAGTCCTGAGTCAGCTCTCTCTAAGATGCTTTCATATAAGTTGCACGAACATAAATAATGCTCTTATAGTTTCCCTTTGACCCCTCACCTATAAGACATCAGCTGACTAAATTGAGGGTAATGAGAAAATGTGTTTTCATTCTCCTGTTTGCTAACTGTTTGTGCTACTGTCGCAAATACGACCCGTGTTTAAACTTTTAGTCTAACTCATTGTTTAAAGCTGTTTCTAAGCCCCTCAAATCGATTACACATTATAAGCCACGAGTAATTATATAGTTTGATACTTCATGTCATGCTCAAGTGCCTTCATCTCCCTGATCAGTAAAAAGATCAGTTGTGGCGTTTGTCCTCAAATGTGAGATCTGATGAAGCAGTAATAATAACATCAGTATCTCTCAGAGATTACCACTGATTTATATTCCATTTCTCTATCGGCTGTCATGACCCAGAAAAACTGTATTAATCTTCTCTCCCTCCAGGCCAGTACCAGGTGGTGGGTGGCATCGTGTCTCCAGTGAGTGACGGCTATGGAAAGCAAGGCCTGGTACTTGCTAAGCACCGAATTGCTATGGCAAAGCTGGCGCTCCAGAGCTCCAACTGGGTCACGGTTGATGAATGGGAGAGCGAGCAGCCAGACTGGACAGAGACTGTGGTCACCATGAGGTATAAAACATGTTTAAAGCAAGGAAAGTGTTTGGTCCCTCTGTCACCAGTTGCCAAACTACATCAGTGATTAGATCCACTATTACACAACATCTTTATAATGCAGTAAGTAATTCCCTGTCCTTCCATTGTGTAAATCAGAATGCTCCCGTCGTTTATGAGAGAGGAGATTTACTTCACAGAAATGTAATTTGGGCAGAGTACAGAGAAAATGCGATTTTTTTTCTGTGTTGACCTACACAAGTGGTTTCCAATCAGAACCCCCACTAGAGGTTGCCAAAGCTTCACGGGGGGTTGAAAGGCTTAATTTAAAGGAGTGCCAACAGAACAATGGCCAGGTGTCAGGGAGAAGAACACAGAGGATGTGCCAAAAAAGAGGCCTATAAAGTATGTATGATTGTTAAAATATATACATAATACAAACAGAGAACTGAATAAAAACCTCCATAAAAACTAATTTCTTATGCAATATTCACTGAAAATAACTAAACTAAACAAAATTCATCCAAATTGCCCATTTTACTCAAAGTAGCAGTTATTGTGTTCACTGTTTGGGTTAATGGTATAGTTTATCAGTTGTTTTGTACTCTTATGTATTGAATACAATATGAAATATCCATAAAATGTGTCACTTAGTCAGGGGTCGTCAGTTTACTAGATAGAAGAAGTGGTTTTCCCTAAGGAAAAAGGTTGGGAACAACTGACCGAACAGTGTCAGAGCTGTGATTATGATTATGCTCCTTACTGACATGATAGCATGTCACGGGAGATCTTTTGGTTTCATGGCAGGACCAAACACATCATGGTTCTGACTGTTACTCTGTAACTGCTCATGGTTTCCATTAGCTTTTACTGTCTCCTGTTACATCCTTCTTTATCCTTGTTGGAACAGAAATACTTTTTCTTTTCTGACACGTTGTAGATTTTCACGGTAATGTACCCTCCTCTGCCCGCCTTGCTGCATGCCAGCTTCAACTTCTTATGTAACAGAATATTGCCAGGTTCCCTGAGCCTAAATTTCGGGTTCTGGTCTCTTGGGGGCTGCCAGACTAGACTGAACCCATGTCAGGTCTGGGTTTTTCATGAGGTAAAATTGAGGGCACGGGCTGTTAAATTCACTGGCCGAGTGGGAACAGTGTAGTTGCAAAAGGCAAGCAGAGGTGATGTGAATAAGGGATGTCTAAGTCTAAGTAATGGCCCACTCCATATCTTTGGCCCCAGGGAATTAATCATCTAATGGAAGAATT
This sequence comes from Morone saxatilis, assembly GCF_004916995.1. NCBI lineage: Eukaryota > Metazoa > Chordata > Actinopteri > Moronidae > Morone > Morone saxatilis. The sequence continues at coordinate 15,485,173 of NW_023339796.1, read as the reverse complement.
GTACCTCACACTGTATTATTGCACACACTTACTGTATGTCATGTATTAGACTTATTTTAAAAAGGCCTCCTACACCGGCATTGAACTTCTTCCATTTCATCCACTCTTCGTCTTTGCTGCTCCACATTTCTCGCAAATCCATTCATGGGTTAACCCCCCACCTCCACCCCCACCCCCAGGTGATTTACTCTAAGCAGTGTTTGCGCAACACGGGTGCTGATCAAGGCATGAAGTGACCCGTTGTCCAGAGCAGGCACACGTCATCTCACTCCCCGCAAATGTACTAGAACAGCTTTAAGAAGCTTTACTTGAAAACAGTGAAGTTTTTCATTCATCTTTTTTTTACAAGTTTCTCTGTGATTCTCTATAACTCAGTCCAGTTTTATAAGGCTCGAATGGCATTACATAGAAAAACATGTTGCCTATGCACGTGCATAAACAGTGACGTAAATAATACATGAATGTACAACAACAAGCTACTGCTAACAACCATTCACATAAATGAAAGAAATAAATTCTCCCTCTCTCTTTCTGTCATACCTTTGGTTGTTGGGCAGGTATCATTATGGGCGTATTCTGAAGGAGTATGAGCAGAGCACAGAAAGGCACAGTGACTCCAATGAAAACACCACTCCCCTCTCAAGTAAGAACCTCTTACTGTTGGGAACTTGGAATCAGCTCAGAAAGCCTTTGACTGTTTTCAGGCATTCTATAATTGGTATTAATTTGTGGCATTGGTAGTGAATTCTTCTCATTTTGGGATGTCGGTGTCGGTTGGTCAGTTCACCACATTGATTCTAATATGTCATGAATATAAATATAAATATCTCAACAAGAGTTGGATGAATGAAATTTTGTACAGACAGTTATGGCCCCCACAGGATGAATCCTGGTGTCTTTGGTGATCTCCTGACTTTTCCTCCAGCGCCACCAGAAGGTCAAAGTTTGACTTTGTCCAATACTTTAGTTGATGACCAAATACCTGCAAAACTAAAGCCATTTCCATTGGCCGGAGCTGCACTTTGTATTAGTGCTAATTAGCAATTGTTAGCATACTTACACGCTTAGATGGTGAACATGGTAAACATTATACCTGCTGAACATCAGCATATTAATATTGTAACTGTGAGCATGTTAGCATGCTAACTTTAGCATTGCTGTGCCAAAGTACACCCTCACGTACTCTTTTTGAGATTAGAGTTTACATAATAATAGTATTCTTCCGTCATATAAAACACACATTGCAAATTACGTATCAAATCTTTAACAAGCCCTACGGGTTAAGGATTTACATCAGTCCTACATAATGTGCCTGTGTGTGCTTAACACATGCAAAGTAGAAGCCTAATGGTGCTCTGGGGTTCTGACTAACAGTGTTTAAAGAGTATTAGGGATCATTTTAATACTGTTGAGACTTTGTGTGTGTGTGTGTGTGTGTGTAAAGGAGAAACCAATTCACAAATACATAGCTATAGCATCTGTGATTTATCAAAGTCATTAACAGTCATATCTGTTTGGGCCCTACAGCTTTTTTACATAAAGCTTTTATGAAACATAGAATTGTGGATAGGAATAGCTATGAGATCTGTCAGAGATGAAGTGGAAAACTGCGTATGTTGTTTGTAAAGGTGGACATTCTTGCCAAAACAAAGTCTCTGTTGGTCTGTTTTTAGTTAATTTATGTATAGTCTTCTAAACACAAATCGCAGTTCAGTTTGAGTTTGTGGTGGTGTTGTTAGGTTTCACTTTAGCCTCCAGCACCATGAATATCTAAGTTGTGACATTTGTGCAACTAGTATGTCAGTTTCCGTCATGTTCTGAATTTGGTCTGGTTCGGACTCAAAATGTTCACTCAATTTTTCCTCGATATTCACATCACCAATGCCTTATTCAATCAATCAATCAGAATGTATTACACTCAAACACACACACACACACACACACACACAAAGTAAAGTAAAGTAATATATGTTTTGGTGAACATATCTTATCAAGTTGCAGTGAGGAAACACTGGAGGACCATAGTGATAAAAAGATGCCTCATCATGGATCTTTGTTCTGACTTTTTAATTAAAAGGCCACTACCTGACCACCTAAGGGTTCTAGAGGGTTCATAGTGTATAAGCAAATCTAAAACCATTAAGAGCTTTACAAACCAACAAAAGGACCTTAAAATTGGTTCTGAAGCGCAAGCTTATTTAGCTTGATTGTGGATTAGCCTTTTGGCAAATGCTCCCTGGGCTGTTTCCATTTATTCTTGAGGATTATGTCACTCTTTGCCATCATGATTGCTCAGAAAATAACACAGAATTAGAACTGATACGTCAGTGATTTAATGAACAAGCCGATCACAGGATAATTTTGGGTGAAATCATTTGAATGAAACTAGTGATGCCAGAAAGGTGAAAATTAAAATTGTACAGGTGACTGATGAGTGAATACCTTTTGAAGGTAAAAACAAAGGATTAATGGGACCGATTTGAGGCAAGCTCTTTATTTTTATGAATCATTGTTTACATCAACAAGCACTATAAACCTTAAGGTAGAATTAGTTATCATACTCAGAATGAATTATATTGAGCATTAGCTCTGGCCCGTCACTGCATATCAACTCCCTCAGCATTAGGAAGAGTCAGAATGATAGAAATCACAACCTATTTATATGTGTATATGTGAATTTATTGGGTAGACATTCAAAGATGATTCTGATGAGTCTGATTAATAAAGAAGTAACCAGTCTTCCTCCTCACTACCTTATTCCACCTCTCCCTCAGGTCCCTGTCCCCAGCTGAAGCTCCTGTGTGGAGCTGATTTCCTCGACACTTTCAAGATCCCTGGCCTGTGGCGGGACGACCACGTGGAGGAGGTGTCCGGGCGTTTTGGCCTCGTCTGCGTCAGTCGAGGGGGGCTTCAGCCTGAGAGAGCAGTGCACGAGTCAGACACGCTCTCGCGCCACCGTCAAAACATTTTCCTGGTGAGGGAATGGGTTAGGAACGAGACAAGCGCCACAGAGATCCGCCGGGCTCTGAGACGGGGGCTCAGCGTAAAATACCTGATCCCAGACACTGTGATAGAATATATTCATCAGCACAATCTCTACACGGAAGACAGTGAGAGGAAAAATAAAGGCACGGTGTTGAGGCCGCTCGCCAAAGAAGCACAACAGCCAGTGAAGAGTCTGGATGACTGATTGATGGAAGGGTGCAGCTTTGAGCCGAACATGGGAGCCCTTGAAGTGTGAATTCACTCACAGATCACTGCTTCTCTTCATGGCCTGGTAGCTCTGTTGAATTCCACCGGACTGCAGCATGATAGAGGTTTGCACAAGCTGCAGATGCCTACAGAGACACACCAGTTGGCCTAAATGTGTTTTCCAACCATCTCTTGTTTTCAGTCAGAAGCGTCTACACGGTGTCTTTTGAATCATACACAGTGTTGCAGATACTGAGCCTCATCTTTGTGCCACAGTTTGAATGAACAATTGTTTGCTAAAAGTTTACATCCTTTGTAGTTTTACATATGGAACATCATTGCAGTTTAAATTAAAACCTGTATATTTGAAGTATTTTTGTCTGCTTGGTGTTTTTCCATGTAGCTAAAATATAATCATAAACCAGGCAGTGCTGTAACCAGGATTTTAGAAATAATGGGGTCATGAGTCCCCCCAACAACCCAAATCCCACCTGCAGAGAGAGAAGGAAGTTTGTACTAGATACTACACTACTGCCGTTTTACATTTTAATATATTTATATAAATATAAAACATATCAGAGTTGCCCAGGGATAAAATTATAAAGGCATGGACTTATTTCTTGTATTTCCCCTGGTGTTTTCAAAGTCTACCAACCTTTATCGAACAGAGACAGGCATTCAATGACTGATATTAAGATATATTAGAAAATAAGAACTTAAGAAACTGAAAACTGAATCATATTAACAAAGGATTTTTTTTCAGAAAGCAGAGAAGATCAAAAGCAGCAAAGACAACCAAACAAAATGACTTCATAAAAGACAGGTTGTGAAACATAGTTCAAGGTGCAAATATTCATCAGGATGTTATGGAGTAAAAAAAAAAAAGTGCCCTGTTCAGTTCCATTTTCTGAATATTTTATTTTACAACATGAAGGTCTTAAACTTGAGGGACTTGAAAAATGTATTCCACTGCATTTAAAATACAAGGATACGAAGTTTATTAATGGCCATTTTGTTCATCGTTCCTTGTATACTAATGATAAAAACATACAAACATTATATAGAGTAAAATAGATGAATAAAATACCACTGTGTGTGTGTGTGTGTGTGTGTGCGCGCATGTACTGTTTATATTAGATGGCGTGCATCCTAACTACCACAGACTATCCGGATGCCCCAATGTGTAAGTTTTTAATTGTACAAATATAAACTTCCCTTTCCTGTTTTTAATTTTTCCTTACATTAAGATCATTGTTGGTGTTTCTACTTTAGCACAACGGCAATTCATTGTGGATCTATTCAGCTTCGCCATTATCATCCACACACTGTGTCTGCGAGGCATGTTTTTTTTTTTCCACCAAAGGATTTAAAGTAATCCTGACAGTTGCGCAGCTACAGGAGGTGTTTTCTCACTGAGGCCAATGGCTGAAAGCACCACTGTGAATGATACTAACTGGCATCCTTTGAAAGATGGTCTGTGTATGTGTGTTTGTCTTTTTGTCTGTGTTCCAGTCAGTAAAGGATTTAGACAGTGGGTTAGCTGCAGCTGGCCCAAAAGAGAGATTACCAAATTAATTGAGTTATTTAAGCGAGACAAAAGATGTGACAGTCCTATTGTGCTGTGTTTAATTGTTCCAGTTGGATCATTTTAAACTCAGGTGATTCTGCTTTTGTTCTGTACATATTATCCTCACTGCGCACTCCATTCAGCCACATTCACTGGCTGATCAGTGTTTTAATAGATCTTTGTGTGATTTTACTTCATTAGGCGAGATTGTTTATGGCCCTGCATCACGATTATAACCCTGATTAAAACATGATTGAAGTGGCTTCATCTTATACAACAGAAACAGGCCAAATCTGACACACGTGGAATTCCCTATGAGTGCATCTCTGTCAGTTAATAAAGGAAGTGTTTACATCCTAATCCCACATAAGCATTTTCCAACACAAAGCACACAATTGTATTCAACATTATGTATGCATGCTGCATGTTCCCCCGATGTCAGGAAAGCATGGTGAGGTGTTACGCCGAGTCAACAGAGGCCCTCCCTCTGGGAGGCGCATACAGGCAGATAATCAGATTAAAGTGAGTATAGAGTTCAAATTGAGGCTTTTCATAGCAGGTTGTGCACTCAGTCACAAGTAGCCATCCACAGTGGACCTCCTCATTCACTGGAAGTAAGGAAACCAGCAGAGTAACAGCCAACATGCCAGTTGATTTGAATGGATATTGGAAAATGATTTCCAATGATAACTTTGAGGAGTACTTGAAGGCCCTTGGTGAGTTGATAGCAGCAGGGGGTAGTGGATGAATAGGCATGGTAAAGGCATATCATTATTAAATCACAAATATTAAGCTCTTAATTTCAAAAAGTTGACATTGTAAAGCTGTAAATAATCTTCTGCTATACATGAAGTAGTAGTGCATCATGTTTGCAGTCATCTAGTGTTCAATTTAAAATCTCCCATTGTATCAGTGCATTAATGAGATAAATGCACATTTATTGTGACATCTTAACATCTTTCAATTACTTTTAACTAATAACTGTAGTTATGGTCAGGAATACCAGACACTTTTTAAATGTAACTCGACAGAAATGTTCCACTTTGCATCAAAATAAACAAACCGGATTGAAAAAATAAACACTGCTGCAACATGTTTTTATATCTGCACACACATACTGGTTCAAACTCATTCCCCTTCTCTCCTGTTTCTTATTTATTTGCCTCCTTCTTTGGGGACCTGTTTCAGATGTAAATGTTGCCATCAGGAAAATCGCCACCTTGTTAAAGCCTGACAAGGACATCACCCACGACGGGGACCACATCATCATCAAAACCCTCAGCACCTTCAAAAACTACAACATGGACTTTTATGTGGGCAAAGAGTTCGAGGAGGATCTGTCGGGAGTGGATGACAGGAAATGCATGGTGAGTACTTGGACCAAAGAGGACATGTAATGCATTTTAATGAACGTATACATGATGCATGACTTTTTTTAAAGGCTTGAGAAACCTGTTAAACCACTTATTTAGGTGCTATAGTTAAATTACATTGCTGCAGGTGAGGGGGCCATTTTGCATTAACACATCTCCCATTGGTGCAAAACCTGTAAAATGTATAAACTGACTTTTCTTGGTGGCACCCCTCCAGATTATAATGAGCATATGGTGTGCTGAGATTTAGCCATTTTATACAAAACGTTGCACTTACTTACAAAACTTTCCTCAAACTTTTCACACTCTTGTCAATTAATTGATGTAATGAGGACCAATATCAGTTACTGCAGAAAAAAATAACTTGGATAGGCAAGACTTGCCTTTATTTAATCAGATTTTATCCCTGAATACTAAACAGGATCAAAGATTATCTGTGGTCCCTCTTGAAAAACCTTTTTCGTATGCTGATTATAGATAAGCTATAAGCTGTTTGGAGGGCAGCTGAGAGAAAGCGTCACGTGTGTCTGTATGTGCAAATTTGATCAGAATTTGTTTTTTTAAGAGGTGGTGGAGGAAGACTGAGGCTTCCCTTCCACATACATAAACATATACATGTATATAAGTTCAACCCTATATTTCTATGAGAGAAAAAATGATGCATCCACATCATGTATTATAATCAAATTTTCTCCCTGACCTGTGACCTCATGCAGACCACCATCAACTGGGAAGGAGACAAGCTGGTGTGTGTGCAGAAGGGAGAGATTGAAGGAAGAGGCTGGACCCACTGGGTGGAAGGAGATGAGCTTCATCTGGTGAGAAAACATCAGCTCCTGTCATGAATATTAATGTATGCAATTTAGACACTTTAATCCAAATCCAAAATGCCTCTCAGCTCTGTATGTGCAGAGCATATATTTTTTATGTATGACTTCTGAATCGGCTCACTGGCTCCAAAAGCAGTTACATTACATGTATGCTGTGTGAGGTTCATTCACACCGTGAAAAACGTTTATGCAAGTGTGTGGTTGTCATTGTGCTCATTTGTTACGAAATAAATCATACTATTTAAGGAGCTACCTGTAAGGGTACTGTTTTAAGAGGAAAAACATATGTTCAAGAAAGAACTTTTTAATATATTTTCAAATGAAAAACCATACAGATTCTGCTACTCGTCATCTAGCATCAGCATCGGCCACTGTCATGGTATTATCTGGACTTTTCCAATCTAATGTCTGTTAGAAGGACTTCATTAACTTTTCTTTTTTTAAAACATGTCCTAAGTGAAATTCATAGTGTGGCCCAGTGTGGCCTGTAATGAAAACATTAGCATCTGAAAAGACTTTAAAGTAATGACTAGCACATTACCATTTTCATTAGCTCAGCATTATCAGATTTCCCTCTCTGTGATTACTGCTATCAAAGCTAAGCAAAAAAAAATCTGCCAAATTATTTGGTTTAAGTGATGCCAACAGATGTTTTCAATCAGCCACCATGAAATTAGTTATTAGTTGGAAGTTCCCAAGAGCTGGAAGGAGGTTTTAATGTGGAGCAACAGTGGCCTCTGTTGGCAGAAAATAGATTGCTAGAAGGTTGCTGGATGCCTAGGGTAAAGTCAGACAACTGTTTTTCTCTGATTGTACAATTTAGGGAGGAGAGTAGGGCGTTTGATTATGTCATCCTCTTCTTGGTCATTCCTTTAGGTCCGTCTAAAAACTTTAAATTACCTTCTGTTCTCTGTAGGAGCTGAGAGCTGGAGGAGCTGTTTGCCAGCAGGTCTTCAAGAAAACCTAAGCTGGCTCTTACTGAACGGGACTGTGCCCCTGGATGACGTTGGCTCACAGTTGGAAGACTCTGACATACCATCCACCTTCCCTTTGGTCCATTCATACATCTCTATATAGGTCCATCTACCAATCTTTTATGTACTTTTCTATTACAAACGCTACTTTTGCCAAACATCACATCAGATTTTTGCATTATTCTGCCAAAGCCTATTCACATTATATATATTGTTATACAATTGAGTACAGTGGCAGGGGCAGTTTAGATGTGTTGGACGCATGCATACTGCTACTGTGGGTGTAACTGATCTGATGGGTGAGCCAGATTGGTAATGCATTTTAGTTCTCTGAAGGCTTGCTGTGGATGGAAAAAGATAAAAGTGTGAGTGTGTTTGAGGGCTGTGAACTCATTTGCTACTGATGCTTACTCTCCAGAATGGATATCAGATATAATGTGTGTATTTATCCCTCCCAAATTCCTCTGGGACTGTGACATTGACAGTAAAACTAATTAATTAATCAATAAAGTGAACAGTGCTACATAATGTCATTTGTCTTTTTCTGATGGTTAAATCACTTTTTTTTGTTAATCAGACTTGTTGGTAAAGTAAAATGTTTTTGTTAGTTCAGTCACACAAAAGAAATGACTGGTTGTTATTTACTGAATTTTATCCTTTTACCTGAAATTACCTTTTCTAGATGCACACAGGGAATCTACTTAAGAGTTTCAGTGAGTGAAGTGAAGCCTGTGGAGCTTCAGACAACTCGAAGCACACTCTGAATCAGCTCATCAGTCAGCTCACTTTGTGCAGTGCCATTACCAATTGGGCAGTCTGTATAAGCTGTCCAGCTCACTTGCTCATTCCCTGTTGCTGCTCGCCCTGCTGTTCTGCCTCCTGCTGCATCTTGTGCATTCACACCCCGCCACAACCCCAGCATCTACCTGCAGGCACTGTTTATTTATGGTTCCCCAGGGGGTTGTTATTGATCTCTCCCTGCTCTTGCTTTGGCTGATTAAAAAAATTATGCTCCCAGGGAGGGGTCGAAACAGAGTCTGGCGCCAGAGTAAATTTTATATTTGCATTTATTCTCCATAAAACGTTTCTACTAAGTGCAGCGAGTAATCTGGCTGAGAGTCTGTTACTCAACTCTCATTTTGATCAACAATCAACAGGCGAGCAGCTCGACACAGAGCATTTCATTTTCGTTCATTTCAAAGTCTACTCTACTAAAAAAAAATGTTTTCCTTGTTGTTAATTCACAAGGATGTTTTAACTTTACTGTGAATAATGATGTATGTGCACTAGGAGACACCCTGTTAACTGTAGGGGGAAAGGTTCTCTTTGCTCATCTTAATATGCAACTCAAAGAAGTGTGATATGGGAACCTGACCCCTTCAGAACATACACTGTGCACTGAGAATGGACTTTTTAGATATCTTGTGTCTGGTAGTTAGAATTGTAATCCTTAAGAACTGAGTCCTGCTTGATTTGGCGACACCTGTGGTTACTGGTGGTAATGCAGCACATTTTAATAATGTCCCAGACTTCAGCAGAAATTACCTCTTTATAAATCACTGGGAGCAGAAAATGCATTTTGACCATAGCTTCCTGTGAACTTGTCTCAGTGTGGGAATGGCCGTCACTGACATTTCTAACTACCATATATACAGATAACTAACTGAGAATAAAGCCATAAACAGCATCAGAAAATGGGTTTGATATGACCAACATCTCAAAGATTAAAACTTTATACTTTTGAAATAAACCTATTTGCATTTTCATAGATTCTGGATTTTTCAATTCAAGATCATTTTAAACAAGTTAACTGAACTTTTTGAGAAATTGCATCTATTTAACGTATTTCCAGAAATATTCACAAATGCAGATTTTTTTACTGTTAGACCAGTTGAACTTTATTAACCTTCATGCTCAAAGTTCAGGTATTCTGGATTAGTATTTGAGTTTGCCTCAGAAAAAGTTCAATAAAGAGCACACACTGTTGGCAGATGTTACAAAATAGCCTCTTCTGTCTGTACATTGTACACTGACCATCACTGTAGTGTCTGCATGTGTGTGAAGTGCATGTGGGACACAGCTGGTGTGTGTGTGTGTGTGTGTGTGTGTGTGTGTGTGCGCGCACCCTCATATAGGCCCTTTGCAACCTCCCCCAGTGACCGTATAAAGGCTGAGAGAAAAGGGTTAGTCTTCCCCCTCCGCCTCCTAAATAGCTGCCCCTGCCAATCACTTTGAAGCCATAAACTCACTTATCAATAGTTTTCTGCCCTCATGCCCCCTGACTCAAATAAAAGCAGCAGGACTCCCTGCACCTTCCCCCTCCTTACACTGTCTAAAGTCTACAACAACGCCAGCTGCCACCATGCCTGTAGACTTCAATGGGAAATGGATACTGGAAACCAGTGACAAATTTGAGGATTATTTGAAAGTGCTGAGTAAGAAACTTTTTTTATTTTGGTTTGAGATGCAGTCATATGTTTTGTTATAAGTTATATGTAGTATTACAAGGTGATGTGAGAGGTAAGCAAGCTCCACGTGTAACAAAATCATCCAATTTCATGCTCTCTCTCCTTGTGTTACTGTTAGATCTTATCTGGAGGTAATGCAAAAATTGTTTTATATAGCATTTATTTTACTACAGATTATTGAATATAAAACAATTATGATGTCAAATACAAAAATTACTCTCAGCTGCATTTTTTCTTTTCAATCATGAACAAAAATCAAGACTATACTGTAAGAATTTACATTGAAGTGAGTGAAACTCTGCACATTACCTCAGCTATTCCTGTAAAAATAGAATTTATGTACTACAATCTGGCTACTCTAAAACGTATATATGTATAATCAGTCTCTCTTTTCTGGCCCTAGATATTGACTTTGCAACAAGGAAAATTGCCATCTCCCTGTCTCAGACAAAAGTGGTAGCTCAAGATGGAGACAAGTTTGACTTCAAAACACTCAGCACCTTAAGGAACTATGAGCTGGCCTTCACTGTAGGGGTTGAATTTGATGAGTACACCAAGGGACTAGACAACAGAAATGTCAAGGTGGGTTGATCTCTCTTGTATATGGAGTCTTTGAAGTGACAAGCCCATGATAGTTTATCTGACTAGTCAATATTTCCCCTTTTCCTTGTTGCTTCTGATAATGAGAACATCGTTATCTAAGTGTGTCCAGGGCAAAGATTGGTCTTTGGTATCAGAGCTGCAATCACCAGTATTGTGCCGATGGTAAAAAATGAACAGAGATGAGCAGTGATGCACTGTTACGTTGAATGCCAACGAATGGAAAACCTTTGAAAAAGAAGTCCAGGGAAGACCAGGCTTAAATATGTTTACAGTTTCTCATAATATCACTGACAGAAATGACTTGCCAATGGAACCTCAGATACCTGCAGGCATTTTAGCCATATAATATAATAAGCCACAAGGAAAATAGGAAATGTTGTTGTGAGAGTAAATTAAGTTTATTTTTTAATTGAATTCATAAAACAGTTTGAGGTTATTAAAGCATTGTATTTTCACAGTCTCAATATAATAGGCCTATGTGTAACAAGTTGTTATTTATTAATAGTGTACGTTTAATTATAATTTTGGGACAGCACAGCTTATTTTAGTGACAATTTTTCTGAGACTCCCCAGAGGCACACTGACCGATATGTTTAGTATGTTTTTATGAAAAAGAAGAGCAAGTGTTATTAGTCTACAGTAAAAGCTGTTTTCATTCAGTGCTAATTACACATCAACATGAAAGCAATCCTAAATTGGCGAGTCTTAATAGCAGCAGTAACTTTGAGGTTTAAAAAGTCAGCCTGTGAGCGGTAAGAGTAGAGAATGCAAGTTTAGTGACAGGCTTGTCATTAGAGGAAATTCCTTACCACAAAGAAAAGAATACATTACAGAGTTATGAATTAAGCTCATTATTTAATGAATGCACTAAATGTTGTGTTGTAGAGTGTGGTGACCTGGGAGGGAGACAAGCTGGTGTGCACTCAGAAAGGAGAGAAAGCCAACCGTGGCTGGAAACACTGGATCGAAGGAGACAAACTCTACCTGGTGGGTTGGCAGTATCTGTCATTATAATTAGAGTTTTGTGAAAGATTTGAACCAGAACATGGGCTTATGCATTTGTTAAGTTGTCTAAGGACAGTTTTTACAATGTTATTGCTTTCATTTCTTTCTAATTATCCCTCTGCTGAATGATATTAACAGATTGAATTTTCTCCCACAGGAGCTGACGTGTGAAGACATAGTTTGTGTTCAGGTGTTCAAGAGAAAAGAATAAAAGGCAAAATATCTGCTTTTGTTTCCATTTACTCAGTTAACAAGGTCTTTGTTAGCTCAATAACATGTTTTTATCAAACTGATGAACAAAATAAAAAACGGTGTTTTTCAGACAATGTTTCGTTCTGTATGTGAATAAAAACAAACCTGTTGATGTTATGAATCAGCTGTGAGTTTGGGTCTATACAGTGGGTCTAACACCAGCATTAATAGCATTACTTTACACAAGGTGGCTGCTAGAAAGTCAAACTGATATCAAAGTTTGACTAATAGTACCTTTTATTTTAAAACACTTGTAATTAATGTGAACTAACGTACTTCTTCTATAGAAAGTGTAACACTAACTAAAGAACCGAGTAATAATTAAGTAAAAGTATCTGTTACACATTGCATTAAACACTTCCTATCATTGATAAAGTTGGGTATTTTCTAAAGCAATTCTTAAATCGCCATCTGCTGGAAAGATGTGGTAGTATGTTGGAGGTGTAATGAAATGACAACATATAACAATAACACCAAATCTAAACCTCTTCCACTTCTCTGGAAAAGTTGATGCAACCATGTGCAAAGTGTTTTTAATATATTTCATCACTATGCAGCATAATGCGATGGCTGGCTTGGAAAATAGCTGGTAGATGGTTGTTTATTATTATAAATTATTTCCATTCCTCTTCCCTCACTAGGATTAGTTTGACTGTGCTCTTGAGGGCGTACGTAGTTATTTTCTAAAGTAATGACTGACAGCTATTTGTAATCAGACCGATTCTACCGTGATGCCTCACAGTTAATATTCAGTGCATGTGTAGGCCTATGCTGTTTTTTGGTTGTGGTGTCCAGTCAGCTCAGTTTCTCACTAGGGATTTTCTTAAAATGTTATTGCAACATTTTACTGTTACTATAATATATCGTCTATAGTCCTATTTTATGTTTTAACATTTTACCCAATATTTACAAATGAACTACTGTATGTAGGATATACCTTGCTACAAAAACACGCCTGGCACAGTTTCCAAGGTCATCCCAATGTCCTCAAACACCTCTATATAGTTGAATTAAATCAACTCATTCATGTATAGGTTTATTTTCAGTTAACGATTAACTATTTATTGCTCAATAAATCTCAGACACGTATGAAATAGTGCAAACTAGTAATGTGACAGTATCTTGGTATAGTGGTGTTTGAACTCATTCACCCAGGGACAAGACAAACTGCATTATGTTTGCTTTCCTGTCACCGTGGCAGCAGCCGCAGCTGACCGTGTCACGTCACCACTTCCACCGCGCAACTCTCGCGAGATTGAGTTACAGGAACTTCCACGTCAGTATCCACTGCTCTGTTCACTGGAGTCGCAACATTTGGACCCGGATTGCAATTGTTCCCAACACAGTTATCTGATCTTATTGCGACAACGAGGGGATAAAACATGGTGAGAGACATTTAAAAGTAGTTACCGTCATGTTTTGTTTCCGTACATGTCACCCGATTCATTTTTTAAAGAACAATTAAGCAGTGTCAAATAATAATGCATCCTTGTAAATAGCTTAGCGGCTAACTAGCTTGAGTTAGCATGAGCGCTTGTAGCTGACTGCTGTTAACATTTCTAACCACGGCGGCCTGTAACCTTTGTATGTGCTTACAGTTGTTTTGAGTCAGTTGTCGATTTATTCATTATAGGTCGTGTAAGTATAGGATTATTGGAGCCTCTGAAATATATGAGGCTCAGTGTTAGCATGCTAACGGTTACTGTACTGCCTTTCCTGTTATTCCGGGTTTTTACGTTTGACGCTACAGACTTCTACTAAATGAAATAGTTAAATGCCCATAAAAAGCAACTTACACGGAGAGTTTGAACAGCATAGGAAAAGACACTGATGTCCTGTATCCTTTCAGCCTCTGAGGCTGGACATTAAGCGGAGGCTGACAGCCAGGTCAGACCGAGTGAAGAGTGTGGACCTTCACCCAACTGAGCCATGGATGCTGGCCAGTCTGTACAACGGCAGTGTCTGTGTGTGGAACCACGAAACACAGGTATGACCACAAATCACTGGACCACCTGTACAAAGCTGCACTACACGGTATAGAAAGACTGATTGCCAAACATTTATGCAAGAACACGGAGTGATTTGATGGACACCTGAAAGTAGTGATGATGCTGCAAACCATAACCATGTCAGCAATGTTCTTTCTTTTTTCCCCAGACTCTGGTCAAGACCTTTGAAGTATGTGACCTTCCTGTCAGAGCTTCTAAGTTTGTGGCAAGGAAGAACTGGGTCATCACTGGAGCAGTGAGTTACAACCAATTGTTTGTGGGATTACCGCCCTGACCGTCGTCATCCGTGACATTTATTTTGCAAACTAGTAATAAGAGAGTATGAGCTTAAATGTGTTTAACTTGGTGTGGTTACGTAGGTATGTGCAGTAAAATCTTGAGGAGTGTTATGTGATTATCTTTCTATACGTTTTTCTTATTTTCTGAGCTGTGTGTTCAGCTAATTATCATATTCAATAATCAATAATAATAATAATCTTTTCTCCCCTTTTCTCTCCCCGCGCAGGATGACATGCAGATCCGTGTGTTTAACTACAACACCTTAGAGCGGGTCCATATGTTTGAGGCCCACTCTGACTACATCCGCTGCATTGCTGTCCATCCGACCCAGCCCTACATCCTCACCAGCAGTGGTATGCTAGTAAAGCTGTGATGTTTTGACACTAGACTTTATTCATCACACAACTTAAATGTGTCTTTACACTGGTGTCCTCAAACACACATGTATTTTTGAGTGCACACATGCATTCATGTATTTCTGTTTCTGTTTCTGTGTAGATGACATGTTGATCAAACTATGGGACTGGGAGAAGAAGTGGTCGTGCAGCCAAGTGTTTGAGGGCCACACTCACTATGTCATGCAGATTGTCATCAACCCCAAGGACAATAATCAGTTTGCCAGTGCCTCCCTGGACAGGACTATTAAGGTAGAGAATTGCTGTTGCCACTTTTACTGCTGCTAATTTTATCTTGTCATTGGGTGAGTTCTGTGGGACACCCAGATCCTACTACAGCTTCTTTAATGACTACATAAAGCTAAGTCTTACATTACACACCTTACCTTCTACACACACACACACACATATCATATAATATCATAATCATGTGGTTATAGTACATTTCAGTCATTCTCTATAATGTCCTCTGGGTTTCAGGTTTGGCAGCTAGGCTCTTCATCTCCCAATTTCACGTTGGAGGGTCACGAGAAAGGAGTGAATTGTATTGACTACTACAGTGGAGGAGACAAGCCCTACCTAATCTCAGGGGCTGATGACCGCCAAGTCAAGATCTGGGACTACCAGGTTAGAAACCTTTTCATTCACTTAGGAAGGTGAGAGTAAGCAACAAAACACTCATCATGGAACTAACAAGTACTTGAGCCGGGCACAGGCTAATTTCCTGCTGAAAGGTCTTTTGTATCATTAAATTTAAAGATTAAATCAAAGATTATAGCATACTAAAGGAGCTGATAGTTCTAAAAAGATTGCGTTCTTCAATGATCTGCTAAATCCTTTCTGTGAGAATCCTTAAGCATTGTGTCTATATTTAAATGTTTCAACTATCTTTCTCTCTGTGTTGTAGAACAAGACCTGTGTTCAGACTCTGGAGGGCCACGCCCAGAACGTCTCTTGTGTCAGCTTCCATCCAGAGCTGCCCATTATCATCACTGGATCAGAGGATGGTGAGCAGGAATCCCACTAAATCTCCACCACAAACGCGTCTTCTTATGGTCTCATTGATCGTTGCTTTATCAACATTACCTCCTCCCCCTGTAGGCACCGTGCGTATATGGCACTCAAGCACTTACCGCCTGGAGAGCACTCTGAACTATGGTATGGAGAGAGTGTGGTGCGTGTGCGGCCTCAGGGGCTCCAACAATGTGGCGCTGGGCTACGACGAAGGCAGCATCATTATCAAGGTGAACAGAACAAAAAAAAAAATGCTTGAAAATTTATTTTGACTAAAAAAGAAATTGTCATTATGAAAAGTATCCAAAACTAAGTTGTCTTTTCTTTCTCTTCCTGTCTTTCTGCTATGGAGGTGGGGCGGGAGGAGCCGGCCATGTCTATGGACTCTAACGGGAAGATCATCTGGGCTAAACACAGTGAAATACAGCAAGCCAACCTGAAGGCCATGGGTGACGCTGAGATCAAGGATGGAGAGAGGCTGCCTTTGGCTGTCAAAGACATGGGCAGCTGTGAAATTTACCCCCAGACCATCCAGCATAACCCTAATGGAAGGTACCACAGGCCCTTTGATTAGCTATTGTTTTTTTTTCCAGAAACTGACATGAGCACAACTACTGTTTGTCTTCAGTAGCCAGATTAGAGATACATTTATAATAAAATCCCTGTCACTCATTTTTGCATTTTTTTTTTGTGCCCCAGGTTTGTTGTGGTGTGCGGAGATGGAGAGTACATCATCTATACTGCAATGGCTTTGAGGAACAAGAGCTTTGGCTCAGCGCAGGAGTTTGCCTGGGCACATGACTCCTCTGAGTAAGTATGATGTTTGAAATAGATGAGATACTTCTCTGCACCATACCTCTGTACCAGAGAGATGAAAGTTAACTGCTACACTTTTTATTTATTTTTTTTACCTTACAGATATGCCATCAGAGAGAGCAACAGTATCGTCAAAATCTTCAAAAATTTCAAAGAAAAGAAATCTTTTAAGCCCGACTTTGGAGCTGAAGGTAAGTTGAACATTGCTCTATAGTAGTATGGTGGCTTTGGAAGTGGATAGTTCCCACCGTCTTTTTCACTCGATGGGTTCCCATTCTTCCCTGCAGGGATCTATGGAGGTTTCTTGCTTGGAGTGAGGTCAGTGAATGGCCTGGCATTTTACGACTGGGAGAACACAGAGCTGGTCCGCCGCATTGAGATCCAGCCCAAACACGTAAGACTGTATTACTAAATGTAGTCTCTGGCAGTGTTTACCAAATTATTTGGTTCTACACCCAACTGTGGCTGTTGTCCAGTAATTTTAATAACTCTTTCATAATTTGTCCAGATCTTCTGGTCAGACTCTGGTGAACTGGTCTGCATCGCTACAGAGGAGTCCTTCTTCATTCTGCGTTATATGGCGGAGAAAGTAGCTTCCTCTCAAGAGAACAATGAAGGAGTGACCGAAGATGGTATTGAAGATGCCTTCGAGGTGGGTGTAGATGCATACACATCCTGTTTTAATTAAATTATTTTTTTTTTTTTTTCAGTCATTGGTTTTAATGTATGCCCTAATCAATTTTGTTTATACCCACATATTCCATAGCATAGCTTCAACTTCACTTTAAAACTGTACTTTACATTCATCATCTTTGTATTTTTGTGTCCAGGTCCAGGGAGAGATCCAGGAGATTGTGAAGACTGGTCTTTGGGTAGGAGACTGCTTCATCTACACCAGCTCTGTGAACAGACTCAACTACTATGTAGGAGGAGAGATCGTCACAATTGCTCATCTGGACAGGTACAAAAATAAATGGTTTAGCTTGAATCTAAGTGGGTATGTTTAAAGACTCTGAACATTGTCTGTGTCTCTCAAACAACATGTAAACTATATGCTCATCATAATAATAAACTAAACCCTTCAGAGTTGCATACGAAGTGTAGAAAAACAGCCGCTAAGCTCTAAATGTTTTGAATGCTGTGATGGATGCTGCATCTTTACCACCTCCTGCCTTCTCTCACTTCAGAACCATGTACCTGCTGGGTTACATACCAAAAGATGACCGTCTGTACCTGGGAGACAAGGAGCTCAACATTGTCAGCTACTCCCTGCTGGTCTCCGTCCTGGAGTACCAGACTGCCGTGATGAGGAGGGACTTTGGAATGGCTGACAAGGTGCTACCCACAATTCCTAAAGAGCAGCGGACCAGGGTGGCACATTTCCTGGAGAAACAGGTAATGAGATGTACTTTTTTATTTAATTCAACTTCTAAAACAGAAAAGATACAGGTGCTGCATGTGTTTTTTGTACGAAACTCAACAGGTAGGACTTGAAACGGAAACATAACGTCATCACTAGAATTTTATGTTACAGTCATGCAGGGGCACTATTAGTGATAGCAGATGACATTCTACATTATAATGTTTTTTTGAATCCCAAAGGGGTGTATACTTGTAGAATGATGGGTTTTGTCTCTGTGTCTCTTCAGGGTTTCAAGCAGCAGGCGCTGGCTGTGTCCACAGACCCAGAGCACAGGTTTGAACTGGCGCTGCAGTTGGGAGAGTTGAAGATCGCCTATCAGCTGGCTGTGGAGGCAGAGGTAAGAACATTCACACACCAAACTCAATAGCATATCACATCTTTTCCCCTTTTTAAAACACTGCCGGAGACGCTCACGGTACATTTCTCATTCTAACCCCTGCAGTCGGAACAGAAGTGGAAGCAGCTAGCTGAGCTGGCGATCAGTAAGTGCCAATTCGGCCTGGCCCAGGAGTGCCTGCACCACGCCCAGGATTACGGCGGCCTGCTCCTCCTTGCCACAGCCTCCGGTAATGCCACTATGGTGGGCAAGTTGGCTGAGGGGGCAGAAAGGGACGGCAAGAACAATGTGGCCTTCATGACCTACTTCCTGCAGGGGAAGTGAGTACCAGAAGAATGAGACTGAAAGGTGGTGACATTGGTGGGCAAATAAGGAAATGTAATTTTCTACATGTCATCTTTTCTCCAGACTGGATCAGTGTTTGGAGCTTCTGATCAGGACAAACCGACTACCTGAAGCTGCCTTCCTGGCTCGCACCTACTTGCCCAGTCAGGTGTCCCGTGTGGTCAAATTGTGGAGGGAGAACCTGGCCAAGGTCAACCAGAAGGTCAGTTCTGTTATCAGGATCTTTCTTTATTAGAAACAACATTGCTACAGCAGATAAGTTGTGGAAAAGATAAGATTAAGAAAAATTTTGCCTTAAAAAAGAGAATAAAAGAGTTTTAATATCTGGATATTTCCTGTTGATCATGACAATGTTGTACTGAATATTCGTTACAGGCGGCCGAGTCCCTAGCAGACCCTACGGAGTATGAGAATCTGTTCCCGGGGCTGAAAGAAGCCTTTGCAGCTGAGCATTACCTTCGAGAGACCTGTCTGGGTACCACTAGGCCTGCCAAAGATTATCCTCTTGTCACGGTGAGTTGCATGAGTTTTAAATTGACAATAAGGCAGTTGTGTGTCTACACTATTGTCTCAATCCTCTCTACTGTATTTTAACAAGCTCTTAACTTTTTTCAGCTCAATGAAGACAGGAATATACTTGAGGAGGCTCAGGGATACGAGCCAAAAGGAACCTTCATTCCTTCCGTCTCCAAGGTTTGTCTGCAGTGTCCGACATTTTCTGTTGAGCAAACTTTGATCTTATAATAATTACTATCTATCTATCTATCTA
>NW_023339796.1:15446004-15465469 GCF_004916995.1 Morone saxatilis | reverse complement strand
TA
Source organism: Morone saxatilis (assembly GCF_004916995.1). NCBI lineage: Eukaryota > Metazoa > Chordata > Actinopteri > Moronidae > Morone > Morone saxatilis. The sequence goes on along the minus strand of NW_023339796.1, from coordinate 15,465,467 downwards.
TCTATCTATCTATCTAAACAAAGGGGGTCAGATGCAACTAGCAAATAGTAATTAATATAAAATCAAAGTTTAGTCCTGCCGGCGCCAGAAGTAGTGTTTACCCTCTGCACCTTCTGTAATCTGTCATAACAGGATTTTACAAAGGGTTTAATGGAAACAAGAGGAACTCGGTAATATTCAAATGTATTTATTTTGGCAGATGCAGGATAGTGAGGAGTCGGTGGCAGCAGCTCCTGTTGCTGCAGCAGCTGTAATGTCTTCACTGCCTGAACCTGCTGCTCCTACAAAAGTGGACGAAGAGGAGGAAGTCGCTTTATTCTCAGAGTCACAAAAAGATAAGGTTGGACATTCTTCTGTCTTTGTCTTTTGATTATAGTGTTATAATAATGCCATAATTCTAAAAAGTAATTCTCCTTTGTGTGTAGACTCTGGAGGAGCTCGAGGTGGACCTGGACAATATGGAGCTGGATGACATTGACACCACAGACGTAAACCTTGATGATGACTTTCTGGATGATTGAGACCTGCCTGACCACTGTGCTGCCCAGCACTCTTCAGAGCTTATTTAAAAAAGAAAGAACGAGAAAGAGACCAAACCCCCTTTTTGTATTTGTACGTAAAAATATTATATTGTCATGTCCTACTGGAGTGACAGGATTCAAGTAGATGATGATATGGATAATGTTTTATTCTCAGAAGAAAAGTAGACGGATCATGTCTATTTCAGAATCTCCATTTTGTACACCATTTATTGATTGTTTGAGGAGCGTTCACTAACTGTCCATTAAGCAATGTTATATTTACTCTTCGCTTTGTGTTGTCTGTAATGGAAAATCTAAATTCTTTCAGTCCAATAAACTGAGGTTGCTGTACATATTCACATTTGACGTGAGAGTGTTTCATACTAAACCTTAAAGTGATACTATGATACAGTATACATATATACGACGAGAGAAGCTGAACTGAAGTGGAATAAATGTTTTAACATGTCACTAGTACTATGCCATCCATCGTAATGTGAAGCACATATGGTGTAAACGTGCTCAAGTGGTAATTTGGGGGTGAACCATTAATTAGTCAGTTTGTGTAATTTGTTTTTCCCGCATGTCAAAATAAGCTATGATATGATGACAGATAAAGTACATGTTCTGACTTGCTGAAGAAGAATTAGCTTTAAAATAGGTTATGTCCTTTTAAAGTTAATCCCTTCCTACTGCTGGTGAGACCTCTGCTCAGGTTGGGTGGAGATCTTAGATGGCCCTATGTAGATAAAACACCATAAAGTGCCCTCTACTGTCGCCCAGTGAGTTACAGAATGTGGTAAGTGCGCCCCCCCCAGTGGAGAAAGTGTTTTGCAGTGCCATAGAGGCTGCCCTACATGCTACAAAATTGGTTGGCTTCTAAGGTTAAATAGTTAATAGTTTCCTGCCTTGTTTTCATTAGAGGGGTAGTAGCTTAAATCTGAATCATAAAATAAAATAGTTTTAATCTTAGCCAGCGTTTGGAACTGTGTCATTGTAAATGCGTCATGATTTTCTACGGGTTGAGGCCCGATCACATGCAACTGGTTCATCAGACAGCCTGAGTTCACCACTGGAACCAACTCTTGGTTTCTTCTTGGTTAGATTACAGTGCCATTTAAAATGCATAAGGGCATTTACATGCTGCTTGCAGTTATTACTTTATAGTACGTTTAAGTATTGAGTTTGATAAAATACTAAGAATCTTAAACCCAAATGCTATGAGGAATAAACTTGTTAATATTTCCCAAAGCATACAGAAATAGGCTGTATGTGTGAAGATAAAGTGTACAGAAGAAAATATGATTTTGGTGACCTAGTGACTTTTCCTCAGACATTACCATTTTTTAACCTTTGAACCATTAATCCCACATCGTAATGATTTTACGTCCCTAATGTGGGTGCCCCCCTCTAGCTGCAGGGGCCTGATGCCCTTCTTTGTAGGTCCGCCTCTGTTGACTCATTCACTGCAGCAGTAAAGCTGTCACTCTCCTCCTCTCCTGTGGGTGGCGCCCCTCCGAGACAGGCTTGGACGATTTTGTGCAGTTTCGTGTGCAACAAAGTGCCGAGCTTGGCAGCTAGCGAGAAGAGAAAACCGACTCTTCTGAGGTTGTTTACCTCTCCTGCGTTTTCAAACGGGTTTTTTCCAGTTATTTCTAAGCTTTCGGCGGCATATTGGACGTTTGATACAAACGGGAAGTAACGCGATTCAATCCTCGGACCGTGTTAGGACGCTTTGTGGAGGAGCAAGGTGCTTTTTTTTTTTAACAGAAAGGCAGGCGTAACATCAGCGAGCTGGCGTAGAAAAGAGAGAACCAGGACTACGCAGCGTGTTGGTCAGCCAGGGAGAGCCGGGAGGACCACGGCACACCGCCGCCAGCGCCACGGGGAGTCGGGGCCCGAGAGGGAGCCTGCCAGGCCCTCGGCTTGATGCACCCTGCCTGCCTCGCCTTAGCCGCAGTCCGAGATGGGGGAGACCAAAATTATCTACCACCTCGACGACCAGGAGACACCGTATCTGGTGAAACTGTCGGTGCCGGCGGACAAAGTCACTCTGGCGGACTTCAAAAATGTCCTCAAGAAACCAAATTACAAATTCTTCTTCAAATCCATGGACGATGACTTCGGGTAACTGTTCACGGGTTTATTGTGTTTAACACGGATTCGGCACAACAGCCCCGGGCTTTCTCCGCGGTAGTGCGGCAGGATTAACATTAACTTAGTTCACACCTCGTCCGGCTGTCTTGTCATCAGTTACAGCGTTACCTGGCTGTCGATCATTAGCTAGCTACGTCCATTGCAGTTCCTTTGTTAGCTGCTAGCAGCGTTAGCAGGTCTGTTCAGCGTCCCGACCCGTTTGTTTACATTGCTGCTGGGGCTAGCTTATGCGTCTTGTGCCTTGACTTTGTCTCACCAAGTTTGGTATTTGGCACTTTCACAAACACTCGCCAAAGCCCCGAGTGGCATTTTAAACCTATTTTGTGTGAAGTAAGTTGACAGCGGTGATAATAAGCAGTTGTTGATGGTTGGGACTGTCAGTTCCTGTGTAGCTGATGTATGGTATGTTTCTAGCTAGCAGGCTAATGTCAGAAAGTAAAGGTCCAGTTTGAGTTAGTCGGTGAGTCCAGCAGGCCCCTGCTGTTGTTGTCTGTTAGCCCGAGGAATGCAGAGTTGGACACAGGAATGCCCTGTTCATCACTCTGGCAGCTTTATGAGCGTGTCCTTTTGTGTTAAAACATGGCTGGAAAAGTAGACGTTTATGTTCCTCCAGACAGTGCCCTCCACAGAGGTAAAGAAGAAAAAGAAGGGGGGGGGGGGGGAAATGTACTGTTTTTTAAACATTTCAGCCAGGTTTCCAAAGTTGTTTTTGGCTAAAGTCAAACCAGGGTGGGGCAGCAACTTCTTAACATTTGCAAGTGGGAAAGACATGTTTGGAGAGAACCTACAGCTATTCATGTTGTGAAGAGTGGAGGTATATTCTGTAAATAAACTACTGAAACCTTTACTCTGAGCTGTGGTGTAGGTTGAGCAACCTGCCAAACTGGAATAGCTCTGGGGCTCATATATGCCAAGACTCTTAAAGAAAGTCTCACTCACCGTTACTATTCCTTCCTGTCTGAAAGGCACAGCTAATGTTGTCCCCTCCAGTAGTCTGAGGCTGATTTGCCCTCTGGACTGTTTGGCAAGGTGAATTTAAAGTACCATCTGATTCTTGGCAATCATTCAGTGAGTGGAAAGGTTTGCTGAATATTCACACATTTGAATTGGTTGAAAATGTTCAGGCCAAACCTTGTTTGCCCAGGAAATCTTTACATGCCTCTTGTTGATTTCAGAGCTAAGAGCTTTCCTTTTTAGCAGCCTTTGATGTAAAGACAAACACTATAGACTCCTTTTATATAACACCTGAACAAATGTATTTACGACGGGTTTTCCATGTCTGTGTGGGAAGTCTCTAACATGCAATGGTGTTGGCTGTCCCCCCTGATATTCTGGGATTGTGTTTAACAGTGCTACACTGTAAAATCCTGATTGAAAGATCTGGCATGCAAAATTGAACTGGTTCCTTAATTTACATTGAGTTATGTTGTAATACACAGCAGTATGTGTGTGTAAAAATCGGGTAGTAAGTGTACTATTAAGTCAGCATTGGTTGTCCCAGTTGTCAGTGTCTGTCCCGACTGATGGAGGTATCTCCATTGACTCTAAATGCATGTTTTATTGCCCTGAGAGTGCTTTTGTGTTGGTAAAGGTTTACTGAAACAGAGCTTTGTTCTCTTTACAGGGTGGTAAAGGAGGAAATATCTGACGACAACGCTAAGCTGCCCTGTTTTAATGGACGTGTGGTGTCATGGGTAGGTTCAAAATACATCCTGGAGTAGTTTTCTGATTTGTTTGTCTGTGTTCACTGTATTTGTGTGGGCAAGTGGCTGTGTGGCAACTGCGTGCGTGCATGTATAACAATGATTCCCATCTGTTGACCAGTGACCACAACCATACTCTGTCTCTAGGGAGAGGCCCCCTGCGTCTGTAATAATGTCATTATCACATAATGATCCTAGGAGCCACATACACATGCAAACACCCTGCTCTTGTGTTTTGAAGCACTTTTTAAGAAAATGAGCTGTGATGTTTAAGTATTTTTGTCTTCGCACATGCTAGTTACCAAACGCAACACATACACACGTACTTGCATGTAGTATCTCATTTGTAGGCTCTAAGTAATAATTCTTCTGTCTCCACAACACAAGAGACATCTGGTGCCGGTGCACAGCCTCCCTTCCTCTCTTCTCGACATAGAAATTGGATTAAGAGCAAGTGAAATCACAGGATAGGAGGAAAATACCCCATAACAAAGAGCCTCACTGCATGTCATCTAACAAGAAGATTGAATCTCTCAGGGTGGGGAGAATAAAGTTGAGAGAAAGAGTTTTCTGTGTCTTGATGTGAAAGGCTGATGCATTTGGTTAATTTAGCGCAGTGTGGTTATAATTATAGGGTTTTTTTTCAGAGTCATCAACACAGTGTTATCACTAGATGTGCGTGTATAATCCAGCGCGCTCGTCCTGGTGCGGCCGTCTGTTGTGGTCATTTTCATCAGACTATGTGGAGGTTTGTTTGGCTGTGGTTCAAAGCCAGGCCCCCTCTGTGTGTGTGTGTGTGTGTGTGTGTGTGTGTGTGTTTGAATCTGTTTGTTATCTCTCGGGGGCTGTTGAAATGTTCCACGTACATTGAAATGTTATCTCTGTTACAGTACGTCCATTTGCTTGTCTCCACCGTTCATCTGTTGTTTCAATGACCTGATTGATTGTTCTCTGGGGTCCGAGGGCTTGGCTCGCAATGCTCACGTTCATCACAACAGGCCAGCAGGCAGTACTTTATTGTCAGCTGACAAACAGATTTGGTGTATCACACACTATTATTTACACATTATCTTGGTGCACCTTAACTGCGCTGCTGTAAATACACTTCTCTTCTTTCTGCACATAAAAGTAGCCTGCTTGTCAACTGAAACTTAAACAGTACAAACACAGTATATATGTGTAAACTGCATGAAAGGCTAAACAAAATTAGTATTGGTTCCTTATTCTGTTATCTGTCTACCTTTTATTATGTATGTAGAGGTGTTTTTTGCTCAGTTGCAGCACAAAATAGTTTAACTCCTCTTTTTTTTCTTTTGTCAGGCCATATTTTACTCCTCACGAAACTCTTATGGAACCCACACTTTTGTCAGTTTTCTTTCATTCCAAGTCTCTTTCTCCCTGACTCCATACAGTATGTGTCTTTCTCACTTTCTCTGTTACTCACGCAGACACATTATTCAGAAATTTCCCGTCACCCCAGAAGCTGAACTGAGTCATTCTAGTTGCTCATGGATTTTTCAGTTTGTGTTCAGGGGTGTAAAAGTTCAGTTTTTTTATTGTGTCTGATACAGCTGAAACAATTAATGGAAAAAATGCTCCAGCTTTTGAGGATTTACTGTTTCTCCTTGATGTACAGTTTCCTTTTAAGATCTTTTCTGGTCACATGAAAAGAAGACATTTGAAGACATCACCCAGGAAACTTTTCTCTATTTTTTTTTTTCTAGTCCTAATCATTAAATGTTAAAGAAAATAAATGTTAGTTAAACAGCCCTAGTGTATGGTACTGCTAAACCACCATGGAGAAAACACTGATTAACTTGATAGATGTGATGCCAACATGAAATGTGATTCTAGAAACATAAAAATGAACAGCCCAGCGAGCTCACCCGGTAGAGCTGGCGCCCAGTGTACTAAGTCCTTGCTGCAGCAGCCCAGGGTTAGAATCCGATCTGTGGCCCTTTGCTGCGGGTCATTCCCTCTTTCTCACCCCTTTCCTGTCACTCTTCAGCTGTATATAAAGAACCAGAGATTCTTTGCATCGGACTTTAGTTCAAACAGCTGTATTTTTATCCAATTAAACAACAGATACAGTGTACTAGTTGAAAATGTATGCTATGACACATTTTAGCTACTCTACAGCTGTTAATAGTGGGACAGTTTTCATGTTAGCTTTTAAACTTGCTTTTGCATCCAAATCATGCAAGTACATGCTTCATATCTAATATGGACAACATCCAAGATCCATCGAGATCCATGGAAGATTGGAACAGAAAGATCTTGAGTGAACAGGACTTACGTTCACTGGAATGTGCTGAAAATAAAAGGAAAAAAAAACATGGAAATGTAAACAGCCCAGTATTCGAAATTTACCAGTCAGATAATATCCCCTGAAAACACAGTCATGGTCCATTGGATACCACTTTTTCCCACACTTTGGTAACTTGGGCAACACTGTCAGGTAGACAAATCGCAAGTCTTGGCAGATGCTCTCTTTCACAACTTTTTGAATCCACAGGTGCTTTTGTATAGCTTTGATCTTTCAGCAGGGTATTACAGACAAATGAGTTTTTATGTTAAATTAGTCACTGTAGCCCCTAAATGCTGGTAAGCCTTTAAGCAGTGACATTAAACTGCAGATACCACCCAGCCATTGGCTATGGTGTAGTGTAAACACAGTAGTGCTCTGACGTGGGTCTGCTGCCCACTTGTTCTGTCTTTAATGTATTCTTCCCTCATGAGTGTTTGCCTCGTCCCTCTGACTGACCTGATTCTCTGTCTGTTGACAGTTGGTGTCTGGAGACGGGGCCCACACAGATGCAGGCTCAGTGGCAGATAGTTTAGAGGCGGCACCCCCTCTGGAGAGGACCGGGGGCATCGGAGACTCAAGACCACCTTCTTATCAGTCAGTATATTCAGAAAAGACTTTGTGGAGTTTTTCTTTTAGTCTGCAATAAGGAGATTCTGTGTGTGTGTGTGTGTGTGTGTGTGTGTTAGTTAAAGAGAGAGATGCCATGCGTACTTTGTGTTTGGCTCTGTGCATGTGTAATGAATGAGTCCTTCTGTGTTTCCTAATAAGTGCAGAAACAGAGGAAACAGCAAATTGAATGGGAAAAGTATGACACCTTGTGACTGTCTAGGAGGAAACAAAATCTATCTTTTTTCTTCTACCCGTTTATCATTAAGTTATCTCCATTCTGCAAAATGAATCAGCCATTTTTTATTTTAATTTTTAATTATTTAATATATTTGTGAAAAAGAATCTAGTATAGTCAAAGCAAGTTTTCTCATTTGTAAGTGCAGATTGGCTCAAAGTGTAGGGTGTGTGTATAAGACACATGATAGTAATGAAAAGAAACTCTGAAATAAGTCAACAAGACAACAAGTGCAATTCCTGCCAAATTTTCAATTAAAGAGTTCAACCTCAAGTAACGGAGCCAGAGAAGGCTTTATACTCTGCACAGTTTGTGAAGTGATTCTAACAAGAAGCCTTTAATATAAACTTTTGTTTTAGAGGCTGTGAAGGGAGGTTTACTGCCTTGATAGCAATGCGGTGTATCTCTTTTTACTTTTTAACTCTGACCTCTCTGCTGTCTCTGTCTGAAGTGGGAAAGCAGCAAGCGGTCGGGACAGTTTGGACAATGACACAGAGACTGGCTCCATGGTGTCGCAGAGGAGGGAGAGGCCGCGGCGGAAACACACTAACGACCACGGTCAGAAAAGATGTTTGCTGCATTGTGATTTTGTTTTTCTCATTGTACTGTGTGTATCAGTTTTATTTCCATTGTATTCACAACTCGCCAATGTTGTTTACATGTGCATTTAAAAAAAAAAGAGCATGGAATTCACTGAGTTGTGATTGTATCGGAAACCTCTAGTTAGTAGTAATCTATCAATAATTGAGGGGGTTATTTTCTCTAAGCTTCGCACACACACGCCTTGTTGTATACATGTGTCATCCTGATTGTAATGCTGTCCCACTGCAGGTGGAAGACAGAACGGCTACTCATCGCGGGGAATGGGACGCGGGGGCGCAGAGTACGACAGCTGCTCGTCCTTCATGAGCAGCGAGCTGGAGTCTACTTCCTGCTTTGATTCAGAGGATGATGACGCAACCAGCAGGTCAGATGTCCTGTACAGCTCTTCATCTTTTTCTTCATAAGTGCAGTTCCCAATGAAAACAGGATTTTGGCTTGAGGAATACATCTGGTATTGCAGTCGATGGGTCTTGGCAGAGATTAGTGCAATCTAATTGTCTGGTGGGTTTTGTGGTTACCCCCCTGGGTCCTCCACCAGGATCCGTAGAAATATCTGCAACCCACTTTAGAGGCTCCGCTGTTCTCAGTCTTCTGGTATCTGCCAAGATTGTTTTTCCTGTTGATTCAGCTCTTAATAGATCTGGATAAAACCTTCATCAGTGTATGAGTTTCCCTGTACCACAGCAAAAAATCTGGATATTGGTGTCAACAGGTGTTTTTATTTATGACATCATCTGTCGGGGTTTTTAAGCTTACTTCAGGTATACAATTAATTGATGTGGTATAATTTCTTTAGTCAAGCAGACATTTAGCAATAACTATTTGTTTTTAGTTTATATGTTACATGATTTCCATATTTGTGTACATAGGTGTAGTGGTACTTTGATAAATGGGTATACTTATTTATGCCCCCAATTTGTTTTTAAAGCGGCCCATCTAGAAAAGGATTAACACCTTGTGTTACAAGCAGTGGCAAGACTACTCTTTCATGTTAAGCTTGCCCAGAAATGGGTCAGTAGTATTTTCACATTGTCACTTAACATGTGCTGCTTGACTACTGGGAGAAAGGATCATTATAAAATCAACATTAGCTACAGAAGAAGTGCAGATTTTGCAGTGTCAGTACTGGCTCACAGATGGGTGAGAACTACATAATTATGAATTTTAGTGAAGTATCCTTATGTTCCTTCCTTATTTACTCCATCCACTCACAAAAGTTGGACATGTATGTTATGCATTGCCATCCTAGGAAAAATAAATTCAGCTCACAGAACATTACTGAATGATGCACATCAAAGGGGATTTAGAAATGGGTATACCAAGTGCTGACTGAAAATAAGTGGGTATACTCCATATACTTTGTATACCATGCACTACACCACAGTGGTGTATAGTTTCTAAAATATATGGTTTTATTCTTTTCTTGTACTTAGATTTAGCAGCTCCACTGAGCAGAGCTCCTCTCGCCTAATGAGACGACACCGCCGTCGCCGACGAAAACCTAAGGCCTCCAATATGGACAGGGTGAGGTCACACACACCTTGCATGTACAGGACTGTAAATCAGCCTCAAACTTCTTTATTAAAATTGTGTTCCAGTTTGTGACTTTTGTTTCATACTATTTATTCATATTTATTTCCTCTCCAAATCTTTTATCATTCTTCCTTCCAGTCTTCATCATTCAGCAGCATCACAGACTCCACCATGTCTCTGAACATCATCACTGTCACTCTCAACATGGGTAAGTGGCCATGTGCAAACTGCACACAGAATGCAGTTTGATTTGTTGGGATAAATAGACTTAATAATAAATAGACTTCTTAAAAAAGCCTCCTTATCACACACTGAACCCAAGTTCAAAAATTCCTTTCACCAGACAGGAAATTCTGCAGATATAATGAGTTTGTTCCATATTGATGCAGGTCGTCATCTTTTCCTTTCTTTACCTTTACCACTGCTTCACTTAACTCTTGGATACATACATGTGTGTTCCTCTCCTCTTCAGAGAAGTACAACTTCTTGGGTATCAGCATTGTGGGTCAGAGTAATGAGAGGGGAGATGGTGGAATCTACATTGGCTCGATCATGAAGGGAGGAGCTGTGGCTGCAGATGGACGCATAGAGCCCGGGGACATGCTGTTGCAGGTGTGTGAGAGAGAGAGAGAGAGAGAGAGAGAGAGAAAAACATGTGTGTCTGTGCATAACTGGGACGTGGAAAAGCAAAGTAAGTTTGCGTGTGTGTAGGTCGGTCGTTGGTTTACTGCCAGCACCTGCCAATGAAAGGACTTAGTAATGTGCGACCAGTTGAAGGGTTTTCATTTAGATGGCCTTATGTAAAATAATTTAAAAAACCTATTTATATACTACGATTAACTATAATTTAACATTTCTACAAAATGTATTGTATTCCAGTCTGATGTCTCTTTCCACTCATTCTCATTGCTACGTTTTCTGTGTTATTACATTATAATATAATGTATATTTGTCACACTGTATGGCAAGATGTCTCAGTCAGTTGTCTTTATGGATCTAATGATCATTTCCCATTGCCATTATTTGTTTATTTGTAACCCACTTCTGAATTTTAATATGATGTGCCATGTTTAACAGTCACTCCCACTAATAGCTTTGTGTGATGGGATTGGATGGGAACAACTGTAGGTCTGAAAAAGGTTTATACTTTTGTAGCAATACAGCAACTTGGTGCCAATGCTTTATTGTCATAATGAATTGTATTTTTGCACAAATATATCTTTACAACCCTTCTATAACTTGTATTCCCTGTAGGTGAATGACATAAACTTCGAGAACATGAGTAATGATGACGCAGTCCGAGTGCTGCGGGACATTGTGCACAAGCCGGGGTAAGCAGCACACATTAATACATACATATTCTTTAACAGCAATAAATAAAGAGACTTTCTTTCATAAAACACAGGTACAAAACAAGGACTACTAAAGTTGAAGCTAAAACTGTTATTTGTATCTGTTTGTTACCAGACCCATTACCCTGACAGTGGCCAAGTGTTGGGACCCAAACCCTCGGAGCTGCTTCGCTCTGCCTAGGAGTGAGTGTTTGACTCTTGTTCCTTTTGTCCTTTTCATTTCAGTAAGATGCATACCCGCAAATACATGCAGAGCCATGTGTTTTGATATGTGTTACTCAAGTAATATCATCAGCTCTAACTGCGTACCGTACGTTTGATTCAACAGGTGAGCCGATCCGACCCATCGACCCCGCCGCGTGGGTGTCTCACACTGCGGCCATGACTGGGGTATACCCTGCGTATGGCATGAGCCCCTCCATGAGCACCGTCACCTCCACCAGCTCCTCCATCAGCAGCTCTATCCCTGAGACTGAACGTGAGTCACATCAGCCCCTGCAGCTTTCTGTTATGGCGCAGTTATTTAAAACATCTTACAGCCGACCTTAACTCTTAGTCACAGTTTTCCATTCACTTTTCTTTTGTCACGATAAAAATCTTTGCTCGCGTTCTTCCCCCCTTTTTGTATTTGCAAAGTACTTCTTTGTTTTACTGTCCCTCTCTTTCTCTCTGTCAGAGAACCTACTTGTTAGAGTACTTTTTATAAATTTGACTGTTTATACGATGATGAGGTGAGTCCCCCAGGTTTTTTAATGTTTCAGGATTTCACCTTTTGAACGTTCAGCTCTCAATTTGGAGCCCAGTCTCTCCACCCTCCAAAAATGCAGTAAATTCAGTATCTTCCTCAGTAAATCTCAGTGTTAAGTGTGGCCCTGCCCTCTCACTGCATTCCTGTGACTACTCTCTGTTCCAGCTTTTACTGTGTTCAGCTTCACAACTTCCATCTGCTCAATAACTCTTGTCAAAACTAAGCCATAACTCACAACTCTCATCTTCCCTGTAATCTTTGGAAAGACAGTGGTGTTTTTTCTTTCTTTCTGGAGAACAGTCTTTCTTCTCTCAACACACTTTCTTAACCAAATTGATGTGATTCACATTTTTGTAGATTTTCCCTCTCAGACAGAACATAAATTTCACGTGAACACTGAAAAAAGTCTAAATCATTTAAACACTGAAAAAAATAATACTGTTGCATCTTGCATTTCTGGCTGCAATTTCTGGTTTAATGCTGCATTTTTCATATACTTTGGATAATTGGCGAACCGTATTCTTGCCAGGAGTTATTTCAAGTGCAGCTACAGTGGAGTTGTAAAAATAAATGTAACCTAAAATATCACTGCCTCACGATCAGAGCAATGGCTTCTTTCCACGCTCACTATTTTCTATTTTTCGCTCAGTGTTCAACGATAATACAGGGAAAAATCTATCGTGGACAGGATCCGTTCAACCATTTCTCCTTTGATTAAAAACCTCAACAGTACATAATGCAATGCAGCCAAAAACTTAAAAGGCTGAGTTTTGCATAAAGGCTTTGACTGTTACTGCAGCTGCAAAGCATCACATTGAAACGTCAGGGTAAGTCAAGTTTATCGGAGGAAAAACAAGTATTATTGTGTTTGCAAATGCTGAAAGCATTTAAAGGTCTGCTGTGGAACATTTAGGAGGATCTTTTGGCAGAAATGAAATAATTTTCATAGGTATTTTTTAATTGGTGTATAATAACCTGGAAAAAATACATTTTTTTTTTGTTACCTTAGAATGAGACGTTTTTATCTACAAAGGGAGCAGGTCCTCTTTAGGTCCTACTTTACAGTAGCCCAGAACAGACAAAACAAATACTGGCTCTCTCATAGTTTCTCCTACATGCTTGGAAGGCGAGGGTGAGGTGAGCTGTAGTTGCAGTGTGATACCTCACCGCTACATGCCACTAAATCCCATACACTGGTTGTTTTAAAGTAGAGGTACGAAAAAATATTTTTCAGGTACTAAATAAGTTTTTAATTCTCTTTCCTCTTTGAGGATTAGAAATATATTTATTAATTCACTTCTGCGTCTTAATAAGTTATTGCAAACTGAAAAAATAAAGTAATTTTTATTTGAAATAAGGGAAATCACTGATTGAAGCAGAGGTACTTTATACAGGTTGAGGAACACTAAACGGTAAACTACAACACTTTCTAAAAACATATTATGTAGGAATGCAGTGAACGTTAGTGAGATGAAGTGTAACAGTATAATAGTATCCTAGGGAGGACATTTAATTCAATATGATTAGGCTTTTGTTGGGGTTTTGACAAGACCAGCTCGGTTGTAGTCCAATTCAAACAAAAATCCAGCCTAATCCAGTTTGATTCATGATCAAGACAGAACGGGGGTCAAATTGCAGCCCAGACCACAGGAAACCAAATGTTATTTGAGGCAAATTCCAAAACAGACCAACACTTTTGAAGTTGTCTAGATACAGTAACAGCACTCAGCTGTGCTTTCATTAAATTTGTAGGAAACCAAAACAAACACAATAATAAGCAAGAATAATCAGTTGTCCTTTTGAACAGATTCAGTGGGGATAAAAAAGTCAGATTTGCAACAGATCCGACGCAAACTATGTGAACCCTGACGGGATCGTACGGTTAGCTCCCATGGTAAAATGTATGTGTGTCCTCTGATCTTTCCCAGGATTCGATGACTTCCACCTCTCCATCCACAGTGATATGGCAACAGTTGCTAAGGCCATGGCCTGTCCAGAGTCAGGTCTGGAGGTGCGGGACAGGATGTGGCTCAAGATTACCATCGCTAACGCCTTTATTGGTATGTCCGTGAAAGCAGAGAGCGTGGTCATCAGCATGCACTCCCATCTCTGTTGTGTGTCAGTGATGTGGCTGAAATGATGCCTTGTATGGTGTTGATTGTCTGATTTGTCATTTATGAAAAATTTCATCAGTTTCTGAAAAATAAATAAATTTGGATGTTATTCTGTATTACAAAGGTTACAGAACGTGATGAAACTGTAAAATTCACAATGACAGGTCCAGCACCTAAGATGTGTCTGTGTTTGTGTCGTCAGGTTCTGATGTGGTGGACTGGCTCTTCCATCATGTGGAAGGGTTCTCAGATCGCAGAGAAGCCCGTAAATATGCCAGCAACCTGCTGAAGGCCGGCTACATCCGACACACTGTCAACAAGATCACCTTCTCTGAACAGTGTTACTATATCTTTGGAGACCTCTGTGGCAGTAAGTAAATCTGCTATGATATATGTTATATAATATAGTATCTGTGCTTCCTGTAATGTCTATACAGTCAGCTGTAGAGTAAAGCAAGACAGACTGCCTACAAACGGAGTGTTACTGTGGGAGTCTAAATCCGTTCGTTCTTTTATCTCCCTCAGACATGACCCACCTGTCTCTCCATGACCACGACGGTTCCAGTGGAGGCGCCTCAGATCAGGACACTCTCCCCCCTCTACCACATCCCGGGGCAGCCCCCTGGCCCATGGCCCTGCCCTACCAGTTCCCTATTCCACACCCATACGACCTGCCACAGCCCTTCCATGGTGGACCAGGTGCAGGCAGTGCAGGAAGTCAGCACAGTGGTGAGTAGTCACAACATACCGTGTGTGTTCATCGCCACTGACAGTCGAGTGTTCTTCACAAAGAACCGCAGCAGTAGTGAACTTGAATTCATGTCAGTAACAACAGATTTTGATGATACGACATTTTCATGGTAGAAGAAGTATCAAAATGCTCATAGAAACTTCTCCAATTGCTGCAGATTCCTTTTCTCCATTATCTGTATGCTGCACCAAAATGTGATACTTTTGCTGTTACTCAAGAGCAACACAGAAACAGCAAAACATTAGTTAGAATCTTTGTAACTGATAAGAATTCATGCAAGAAACAGTAGTTTATGTTTTGTGAAGAAACAAACTACACACCTTTTAACAACCTCTTTTTCAAGCCTACAGAAACTTGAAAAATAAATTCAGAGGGGTTTTGGCTGAAGGGTAAATTTATACACCAACATTTTGGGGTTTGACAGCCTGTTTGCTGTCTTACCCAAGCCAGACAAGAATATCAACATACATATTATCTCCACACTTTGTATACAGTTATAGCATGTTCAAATGAGCCTACTTTAAAGACTTGACGGAAACAGCTTAGAAAAACATCCCGTCCAACAGCTCCAAAGCTGCCTTATTTTCATGTTCTATTTTGTGTATTTAACGTGTAGAAATAGAAAACCAGACATTGTGGTTTTAGGAGCCGTTTGCTTACGCAATGGAGATATTTACTGACCAACAACAGCTGGGCCCACTGACTGCACAAAACATCTCAGACATCCTGTCCTCATTTTGTGGTTGCACACTACCACTGGATTTATTGCTGAATAGTGACTCCAGGTTACACGTTAAGTTTTATATTCGTTATATTTGTTATGTGTATTTTATTCATTTTAAAGTTGGTGATAAGCTAGTCCCAGAACTAGACGTATCTAAAACATGCAATCTCACACACTCACAATCTGTCTGTGAGTTTGCTTCTCAAAATGTCAGAAAGCTCTTTTAAGAGCAGAAACTGAAGAATTTGCCTCAAAAGCAAGCAAGCAAGCTATTTGTGGTAATAAAATGAAAACATGTAATTGCCTTCAGTAATAGCTAAGCTTTGCTGTGAAAGGCAGTGAATGCTCAGTGACCATGTCTGCATTAGTCATGCAGCTCTCCTGAGAGTCTCCACAAACTGGGTCAGTACTGCCTGCGTTACTTCACTGACGCCCAGATGGGAGTGAGTGGCTCATGTAGGTCACATTTAGATTTAAATGTAAATGTAATGTGTATATTTCACTATTAATCATTGCCTCTTGCACTCTGTCTACAGGAAGCAGTGGTTCTAACTGCAGTAAGAACGAGAAGAAGTCCGGCGGCAGTGGCAGTGAAACTGAGATCAGGAGCCACCGAGCTCCAAGCGAGCGCTCGGTGGCTCCCCCTAGTGAGCGAAGCGTCCGTAGCTCCGTCAGCCACCGCAGTGCCAACTCTCACTCAATAGCATATGGTCCTGGCCTTGTCTATGGTCCCCCTGGCCTGCCCCCCCAGCCCCCACATCTGTCTACAGCTGCACCTGGCGCCCCACCGGGCAGAGAGCTCGCCTCCGTGCCACCTGAGCTCACTGCCTCACGCCAGTCTCTGCGCCTGGCGGTGGGCAATGCCGGAGAGTTCTTTGTTGATGTGATGTAGCGCAAGTTGTTGGCTGACAATGAAGTAGCAGATTGGGTTGAGGTCGACAGCATGATGGGACCGGAGGGAGGGAGGGAGGGAAGATTGCAAAAGCTGTAACCCAAGACCTTGATTCCACTCTCCTGAAATCAGAAATGGAACCCACCCCTGTTGTTTATGCTGAGGGAAAATGTTCCTCCTCTCTTGTGCTTTTCTTCCTTGTAGTAGTGGCCATACTTTCTTCAGTGAAGAAACCCCCTCGCTCAAGATGGAACCAAAGCGCCTCGCTCAGTTTCCGCTCCTCGGCGGGGAAGAGTTTGCATGAGGACAAAGAGAAGGAGAGAGGGGGGGAGGCAGTGGAAACGGACAGCTGGGGAAGATGACTCAGCCCTTTTTTTACATGGATGTTTTTCATTTGTTCTCTTCACTCTTCCCTCCTCTCTGCCTTCCTTATCTAAACTTCTGTGTCCTCCCCCACCCGTGTTCACGCCAAAACTGAGAGAAAGAAGCTTCTTCCCTCCTTCTGTACTTTCAGTTCCCCTGACTTCTAACGAGAAAAAAAAAAACCCTGAAAGAAAGCTGACATGAACACTAACTGTTAACCTTATTCAGACTTTTTAAATGTTTGCTTGACTTGAGAGAGAAAGAAATGGAAAAATGTGTATGTAGTGCAAGAGAATTGCAGTCCTTCTTACTGTAAGAATGCATTTGTTTTATTATATACGTAGTTGGTCACAACTAGATTCATTTTTCAACGCTTAACATGAGCATCCAGCTTCAAGAGTCATTTTTACACTACTCAGCTGCATTTTCATCTGTTAACCAGAGCATTTTAAGACTCTGTGTTGTGATAATGTATAATGGAAAAAAAATTTCTTACCATGTCTTTCACACTACTCTTTTATCAAGGAAAAAAATGTCTTTTTATTTATAAATATAGTTTTATGACTTAACTTTGCTGTTTTCTGTTGTGTCTTTGAGTGTTTGTGAAACTTTGCAGCCTAGTTTTGTGTGTGTGTGTGTGTGTGTGTGTGTGTGTGTGTTTCCGTTTCCATGTTACCTAAGGTCATATTTGCATTAAAAGGGGGTTGATGCCAGACTGTCCAAAATCAGGAATGTGAAGGTTAGGCAATCTGCTGCACAGATGAGTGTGTGTGGGCTGTGGGTGTGTGCATGAGATCAGCCTGTGTGCATTTAGATTTGCCTCCAAACTGAATGACCCTTTGCAAAATGTTCCCTGTGGTTAAAGGGGGGGGAACTCCTGTAGAGAGGCGATTTGATTCAACCTGGACCAAAAAAAAGAGTTGAATCAGATGGACTCCACAGGACAGAATAAAATAAGACCACCCACACAACCATTAGTTTAAAGGACAACCATTTCCTGTTTCCATACAGGGAATCGGTTGTCTTGCTCCCATTCAGTGAAGGTGGAAGTTTAAAGGCAACTATCTGCCTCTGCAGCTGAAAAGCAATCCCACTGTATTACTCAAGAACATTTAGGAAGTAAGTTGGATACACGCCAACATGGTCCCAAATCCACTTTTTAAAAGGGAACTATCACACCGCGCTGCCTCGCAAAGCTCTCACACACACAACACCTAATGAAACTACCATGACACTAATAATAATTGGCCAGTAGCTTCTGTAGCTTATCATAACAAGGCCTGGGTGCGGTTTACACACCGCTCCAGCCGCGCCTTTTCCTGTCACAGCGGAACGGCTGTGCGTAAGGACGGCGGGTCAGCTGACAGCTATCAGAGGAGCAGGAGGAAGGAGCGGAATTAGCGGGTGTGTGAACTGGGAAGCCGCTGGATCCTGACACAGGCTATATCCGAGTCAAACGGGGAGCGAAAGACTGGTGGCGTTCGTGAGAGAACTCGGGTAAGTTCACCAAAGTCGGGACGGTTACACGTTTTCTCGTCAAAATGATGGACTGTAGCCCGGTAACCGTTTAGGAAAGCCGGTGAGACGGTTTCAACCGGGGGCGATGCTAACGTTAGCAATGTTAGCCGCCGCTCCGTTAGCTAACGTCAAGCTAGCAGCGGCGACCGGTATGATAACGGAAGGAGGCGTTTTTTTCCCTTCAAAGTAAAAGCATACTGTGTGTAATACCTGCAGTTTATGAGCGATTAAACGTCACCGTGATTGGTCGGTGATACTTACTCAAATTTGATTATTATTAGTTATATAATTAGTAGTATTGCTTGTAAAAATGGTCGTCAAGCGGTCTGATTTTCTTTGTACCGGAAGTCCATTTAAAATCCCGCACGGCTCGACGCTGGTTCGCTGAACACCACCGCCAGCTAGACAGCTATCTTAAGCTAAATTAGCTAGCTACCTCTTACTCGGTGTATTCTCCATCACTTTGATCTTAGCTGAAGGTCACGTCTTCATCGATTGCTGTAGCCACTTAAGGGCGTTTAAAACAAAGCGTCTCAAGCATACGTGTCCCTCTTCGGTCGAGGAACAAATGAGGAAAATATGAAAAATGTATGAACGGTGGGAAATGGCCCGAGTGAGCAGACATCTTGACTTCGGCCAATAAAAGGGCGATTAAACCCGCTCAGGTCGTGTGCACGGTTTATTCGGTCACGACTCGCCAGTGTCCAAATGGGAAATGATTTTACTACTGCTCGGCCTGTGATCGTGTTGTATACTTCCTCTAAGCACCGTGTGTTTGAGTTGTCTGGCCTCTGTCTTCGAGGAATTTCAAGCATGTCCTTCATCCCCTGGTTTCCAGAAGCTTCATTCTTCAATGAGGGCAAACTCCTGTGAATTGTTGGTCTCTGAGCCATAAACACTTAACACTTATTGTACAACAACTTCACTGCCTCCAAATTTAATTCGCTGTCTTGGTTTTAATCCTAATTCTGGCTTCATATTTAGTCTAATCAGATCCAGACTGCATCTGGTAGTAAATGCAGTATCCCAGTAAGAGCAACAGATTTGTAGCTGTCTACCTGGTGACATCCTGCTTCACACTGGCGGCTGTTAATCTCCTGTTAATCTTACTTTGGAAGAAAACAAGGAATTGACTGTGGTCAGGGTGTTGGTAGTGGAGTCATTTTAGCCTGTATTTGAGTGATATTTGGTTCATGGATGTATATGCACGTATAAACAATGAGTCACCACAGTGGGGCAGCTGCAGGGTATCTTCAATTGGCAATAGAGTGATGTGTGTGTGTGTGTGTGTGTGTGTGTGTGTGAGGGAGGGAGAGGGAGAGGGAGAGGGAG
>NW_023339796.1:15443177-15445904 GCF_004916995.1 Morone saxatilis | reverse complement strand
GGGGGGGGGGGGGGGAGACAGAGAAAGCGGATGTGAGGGACAAGCACCTCCCTGTACTGTTGGTCACTCCCTCACTTTTCACTGCTTTCACTTATCTATCACCCCTTTTTTCCTCTCCCTGTTTCCTTCCCTGCAATCTCTCGCTCCATATCTATCTCTTCTCAGGCGGGGTTTGGTTTCACCATGGCCAGTTGGGACTGAGAAGCAGCCACAATGATTGGAGGATTGTTCATATACAACCACAAGGGGGAGGTCCTCATCTCCCGGGTCTACCGAGATGACATTGGGTACGTTTCACAGGAGCAGAGCTGCTGTAACATTCCTACCTAAATTTTGGGGGACTTGAGGTCAGTGAGAAGGTCCGGATCCAGTGGGGGGAGGGCTGACAGGTTGGGGTTGATTCTGAACAGATGACTGAGGATTATGTCCCTCTTCCCAGCTAAGAAGTTTGCCTTTGTGTTTTGTTATCTCCTCTGAAATGTGTCTGCTAATCCAGGATTACATCTAGCACAGTGTTACTAGCTCTTGGACAAAATACACAATTTGCTGTAGTACAAATGAACATGAAGACTCTCGCAATAAATAAATGATAAGACCTGACGTGCTGTAATTAAAAACACACACACAATCAGGAAAAATGATGTCCTCATTCATTTCCAAAGTCATATGAGATAATGATTCGGTTCACTTGTGCTTATCTAACCACACCTTTTCATTTAAAAGATCATATCATCATCACAGCTGTGTCAAAAGCTCTTCCAAATTGACCTCAGTGTTGATACGAGACACGTTTTTAATGATTACCATATGTAAATCAAGTACTGATAGCAAGCACCTCTTCATATTGTTTACTTGCATATAACATACATGTTTGTTATAGTGAAACGTTATGCAACTGAACCTTTTGACCTTTTTAAAATGATGAAAATACCTAAGTTATGTCAAAGAAATGCATTTTCTTAGGTTTGACATGGAGGGATGGGGAGTTAATTATTACTTTGTTGGGGACAAAACAACCAGTTGTTAAACTGGCTTAAAAGGAATAGTTAATTGGTTGTAATGGATCACTTTAAATATGGAAGTACACAGAGACTTTAAATCAAACAGAGCTGAGGCAGGAGCCTCTACAAAGCTGCTGAAGATCTGGTGTTGGCGAAAAGGAAATTGATACTGACTAAGAGACAACTAAAAACGTGGCTGAGTCCAGTGTAGACTGGGAGCAACATGCAAAAAACCTAGCCACATGTGGCCTAACCACATAGTAAGAAAAGTGGGTCAAGGTTTGGTACTTCACGTGTGTCAGGTTAAAGGCTAAACAGGAATAGGAACTCAGCTCTGTGGCCAGAAGAATATATTACTGTTACTGTGGAGATTTGACTCGTATACTTTCCCTTTCCTCTTCCTCATTTGTTTGTTTGTGACACATTGTTGATGTGAATCACTTGTAATATAGTGACCAGTTCTCCATGCTTACAGCCAACGATCACTTTCTGTTTTGTGTAAATCCAGCCATATTCAGTGATTGAGTTGAGGTTAGGCTTCTCTCCAGAACACACACCAGTCCAGTGCCTTAGCCTCCTAGTGTCAGTTTTGTGGGTACACAGCAGCAGTGCTCGGTCAGTTATTGTTTTTGCGCAGACCTTTTTTAAAGCATTTGTTTTAACATTTTATCTCATGAACAGTTTTGCTGTAGTTGTAGGGTTAAAAAGTGAAAGACGACAACAAACAACGTCAGGAACAGAGCGGTATATGCTCCATTTTAGAGCTGTTCGGTGTAAGATGTTGCATCAGCAGACTGAGACACCATTAAATAGATGAATGCAAGGTCTGCAGGCTTGTTTAAATGACAGACGTATGTGTACATGGATCCCTTCCGTCTATTGTCCTGCGTCAATGCAGCAATGTAATTGTGGTTGTTTTATTTTTAATCATTGCTCCTTCCTTGTCTAGCAGCAGCACAAATATAGTAGAGCTGTTCTACACTGTGTACTACAGAATAGCACTCAGTACATACTAAGGAATTTAGGGCCTCATAGCCGCAGTTCATTTAGATAAAAGGTGTAAAAAAAAAAAAGTCTTTTATTAAGATCACAGCGAACAGCTATAGAGTTTTCATATTATGTTTAGTAGAAAACCAGAAAATCCATAAATTGTGTCCACACATCTCCACTATGGTCCCGCCATCAGTTACCGTTGGTGATCCTCTCTGTTGCTGCAGCAGTGCACAATAAACCAGACACATTATGTTGCTCTCGTGCCTGCACTGTATTTGCTATAATGTTGTGTTGACAGCTGTGGTGGCACTTTTTTATTTGATTATTGATCAGAGCCACTAGTTATAGTTGAAATAGAAATTGATCCACTTGAAATAATCAGAGGGTAACTGTATCTGTATTCCGTATCAAACTGGACCCTATTTCCCCATGTTTTTGTGTCGAAAGTGATTAATTGACACGATAAGTTTTGAATTTGGTCCAGTATTTAGTGAGAGCGGGCTATAATGTAATCCTTGCAGGCAAATCCAATGCCTCTGACCTGCTCTGATTGGTGTTAATAAGTGTCTGACAACATCATGAAAAGGACCCTACAGAGAAATTAAAGAATTGTGGTACTTTACACTTGATCTAGTCTGTGAAATCTCCTTTTGTGGACATTTGGTTACAGCACCAACAGGATCATCGCCAGTCTCCCGAGTTCATTCTCCTCTGTCTGTTGCCCCCCCCCCCC
>NW_023339796.1:15427572-15443077 GCF_004916995.1 Morone saxatilis | reverse complement strand
ACTCTTGTTGGAGCTCTTTATCCTTACACTCCAGCTCAAATATATATAGGCTGCCAGCGAGTTCAACCAAACGATCTCAACCGAATTGGCTAAATATTCAGCCATGGCATTAGAAATCTTTTACAGAGCACTAAGTGACGCTTTCTGTTCTCCAACACAACAAACTCTTCCCGGCTGGCATACTACACTACAATTATTTCTGTGTACCGTCGTGTTGTCAGACACTTCTAATAATATTCTGAGCCGGTCAGTGGTTAAAAACAAGCACTTTTAATGGATGTATTTTGACGGTGCACAGTTGTCCACGAGGATACGTTGTAGCTAGTTTCAATCAGTACTTGATGTCCCTGTTGTCACTTTGACACACAAACATGGGAAAACAGGTTTGAGAAATACCAAAATTACCCTTGAAGCTGTTACGGAGTGATACAATTAATGAAGAAACCTGCCATGTAGAGTGACGATAACACAACGTAGATTACAGAGCAATATAATGCTGCCGACCTGTTCCCAACATATGCGGTTTCAATGATGGCGTCATAATAAACACCATGTTACTCACCTTGTCTGTGTACATGATGCACGAAAATGTCTCTTGTGCATTTTTGTCTCTCTACTCTCCTTTTGCTTCATCCTTTTTTCCTCTCTATCCTCTGTATCACCATTTTCCTCCATCTGTCCATCTTGGCCCCTGTAGGAATAGGTAAGAGATGCTCGAGCCTATCAAGCATGACTCCTCCCCCCTCATGGCCACCGATCAATGACCCCCTGAAAACCCCTAACTGCATGCCCATTGATTCCACAGTCAACTTCCTGATACTTCCTCTGAGCATGAGTCACCTGTCATGACCATACAGTGGTAAATAAACCACCAGATACCGAGATCCAACAGCCAATCGAAGCCAGCAAATTCAGCCACTATCATAACCCTTCAATGATGCTCACAAACAGTTCGACCAGTGCCTAAGCATGTAGTCTGAGCATGAGATCTGATGTTTAATTTAGTCTCCTCATCCTTTGAGTCGATTTTTCACACAGAAATGGAGAGATGAGTTGCATCATTTCCTATTAATTTTACGAGGTCTCATTTGTAGAAGTGGATCTTGAATTAAATAACATACACTGGAATTAACTGTTAAATGTTGTTTCAGACATTACAATATTTTTTTGGCTCTCAACTCTGTTAATACTTTAGATGTGATATAGAAGCACTTTAATGGACAAGGCAATCGCCCCTTTGACTTCGTAACTTGCAGACATAGACGATATTTTGGTGACATTGTAGAAATGATATCTTCAGTGTATCTTCTTGTACGTTTGTAGTACATTTGTTCTTCATTGTACCCTTCGAAATGGTAGAATCAGCACAGAATCAGTAAGAGAGGTTAAATTGTTTACCTGCAGGCCTGGTTCTTCTAACATGTAATATAGTATGGTATTAGACTTTAGATGCACTCTGTACGTACATAGTATGTCAGCTATTGTATAACTTAAAATAAAATAGATAATACAAGTCTCTTAAATATGAGTAAGGTCGACAGTTTGTGCCTCTGGATGTTCTCAGGCATTTCTCAGTAGGATTTGGTGTTCTTGTCAGAACGTGCTGCATCCTCTGCACTAAGCCCTGTTATTTCTAAATCCACATTAAGCAAGGATGTGTTTCCCCAAAGCATCATGGCACTAAGAAATACTTAAACTTTAAAATCACCAAACAGACCAACGAAGTTCATATTTGGACCGTACATGTTTTGGAAAAAAAAAAGTTCCCATAGAGTCCAGTTAGTTGTAATGATGTTGCCTGGTTGTTGACCTAAACTCTCCGAGCCTTCCTTCTCCCTCCTTGTAATTATCACCATTTACACAAAACAACACTCCTTTTCTCCGTCTAAATGCACCAACTCCAGGTGTCCTCTTCCAATTGGTTGGAAAATGTTTTGATACTTGCTCCTTGAAATGTGTGGATATGTTGTCACGGTCTGAAGGGGTTGTTATTATTATTATTATTATTTTGAGTGCAGTGCAGAACTGGATATTTGGATATGCTATAGTTCTGATCCCAGGATGTCACAGGGTGGGATTGTGTTAACATCAATCTCACCTAAAAAAGCCTGAAACAATTCTCTCAACTCCCAACATAAACGTGTGTCTCTCTCTCTTTTTCTTTTCTGTTTCTCGCCCTCCCTCCCATCTCAGGCGTAATGCGGTGGATGCGTTCCGCGTGAACGTGATTCACGCCCGGCAGCAGGTCCGATCCCCGGTGACCAACATTGCACGCACCAGCTTCTTTCATGTCAAGCGCTCCAACATCTGGTTGGCGGCGNNGTTCGAGTTCCTCTACAAGATGTGTGACGTCATGACGGCCTACTTTGGCAAGATCAGCGAGGAGAACATCAAGAACAACTTTGTGCTCATCTATGAGCTGCTGGACGGTAGGAGACGATCATGTTTGTGTGGGGGATTAATTGCATTATCCAAAATATAATGAGAGGAATGTGAGAACTGGCAGCTGTGGAGCATATAGAATCAAATTGTTGCATGTAGATATTGATAGTGATGGTTCAACCTGAGTTGTAGTTTAAATCTCATATGTAGGTTGCATTAACTGTTCTTAAGGGGCCAAACAAGATAAACATTGCAGAATATTACCCCACTGGCTATAGTGTCAATTTTTTTTATGAACTAAAGTCTCATATTCTTCCATAGTTAAGCAGTGATGTATATTAAAGTATCTTGTGTGAAAAGTGATGACCCAGGATTAACCTGCAACAGCAGACTGGTACTGAATTAAATGCAGATAGAAATTGGCTTCATTTTGCTGCATTAAACACAGAATTTGTGTTTGTCCTCCCAGTGAAAGTTGTATTAATATAATGTCTCACTCAGTCAATGCTGATTCTTTGCATCACTACCTGTCCTAGTTTTTTTTTTTTTTTCTTCTACCCATCTTATCTCTTACCGACAGTTATCTGTCCGTGTTTGTTCATACAGAGATCCTGGACTTTGGCTACCCCCAGAACTCAGAGACAGGAGCTCTGAAGACCTTCATCACCCAGCAGGGCATTAAGGGACAGGTCAGTAAGACAAGTTTCCGAAGGTTGTAATGTTCAGTTTATATTGTAACAGTTTCAGAGAGGTGTTGATTCCACTTCATGGTTATCTTGGAGGCTGTAGTTTGTGCTGCTGTTGAATTGCATCATACAATTGATTTATGTACCCTGTTTATATCAGAGAGGGTAGACTGACTATATAACTCAGGACCTTGAGAATCACAAGTGATAGACGGGTAATAAATACATTGCTTTATGGGGATGTCAGTTTGCTCGATCAGGATAAGGTGGACGAAGACATTTTTATATGATTGTTGAATATATAAAGCCAGAAATTTCCAGTTCTTTGTTTATTATAATCCATTTCACTGTGAGTAGCAGCTATCAAGTAAAGTAAACATTTCATTACACTGGAACAGCATTCTTTAAAGCAAAGCGCTGCGAGTTAATCGAGCAATAACTGACACTGTGATTTAATGAATGATACAAAATACTGTAGACACAAACATTAGAGGTCAACTGTTCTGTTTTGCTGAGCTTTTTATCTGCCAAGTTTAAACTGAATGTGATCAGCTCCTTTAGTGTGTGTCCCCCAACAATGTATTGTGCAAAAAAATATAAATACTGGAATCGCAGACGGTCATTGTTATGAGGTTCTGTGCAAAACCCCCCCAAAACTTGATTGGCATCTTCCTGGTTTATATATGAAATAAATGTATATCTATTGTTATCTATATATTTTAAATGTTATGTTTATGTTTTCTCTCTCTGTTCCCCCCAACTTGCTGTTTTGGACACTTCATAATTCAGCACCAGGTAATAAACAACACACAGATTCTAGCTCAAGAAATTAATTTTCTCCCCCTATGGGGCCGTGTCATATTTGTTTTACAGCCTCCCCGTAGTGCTAATGATGCCTTTTCATCGCCTTCCTTCTTTTGCCAGTCTGTCAGCCCTCTCCTTTTGTCAGTAGTGATACAGTTTCTCTCCCTGTCTCCCAGACAAAAGAGGAGCAGTCTCAGATCACCAGCCAGGTGACGGGGCAGATCGGCTGGCGTCGCGAGGGAATCAAGTATCGCCGCAACGAGCTTTTCCTGGATGTACTGGAGAGCGTCAACCTGCTCATGTCACCTCAAGGTCTGTTTAAACGGCCTCCCCAAACTGGGTGGGGTCTGCAGACATGAATAATTTATTGCATTTGTATCATTCAGAACAACTAGAGACAGCAGTTGAGAGTTTTGTGTTTCATGTCTCTCCTTGTTAATAATTATAATTATTTATTGCTTTATATTGGTCAGATCAGAGATCAGTACTCCTCCGCCAGGGAATGACAAAACAAATTCACCACAGGGTCCATTTAGTAGCTGTTCTGGAGCTTTCAGCAGCAGTGGATGTGGACATTTCCTGTCCATGTTGGCTTAAACGTTGAGACTGAAAGTTCATTCTTAACCTTGAAACAGAAGTTGTCAAGACTACAAGGTCCTTTTAGTTGCTGTCATGGTGCTTTTGATCATATCACACGTGTTCCTCAGCAGAGGTTGTTGGAGGGACTTTACAGTTTCAGCTACAGAGAGAAAATTAAACAATAATAAATCAGAATAGCAGACTATTTTTGCTTTGTGCTTAAAAACACTACTCTTGAAAGCAGATTTTGTTGAGTTTTACGGCTTTTATAAAAAAAAGACTCATTTATTTTGAAAAGTAATTTCCAACCTCGTGTTTTGATTGTCGTTATCAGCGTTGCATTTTTCTGTGAAGCAGAATTAGACCTGTCAGCATTCTTTCCCCTCTCCAGGCCAAGTCCTGAGCGCGCACGTGTCGGGCCGAGTAGTTATGAAGAGCTACCTGAGCGGAATGCCCGAGTGCAAATTTGGCATGAACGACAAGATTGTCATCGACAAGCAGGGCAAGGGAGGAGCCTCCGACGAAGCAGGGAAGAGGTGAGTGACACAACGAGGACGGCAAATTCAAATATCTAACATCAACCATACTTTGATAGACAAGGTTGGAAATGATTTTAGATCATCTGTTTTATTGAGATTAGTGTTTCCATCTTGAAAACCCTGAGCAGGAAATGTATTGTTGAGTCAACTTTTAAAAGACCACCTTGTCTGTTAGCCCCGTGTCTGTGTTATGAGTGTTGTCTTGCTGTTTACAACAAGACAGGCTTTACAATTTACTTTGATTTTTTTTTCTTTCCTTTTGGATGCATCTCTCCTTTCTTTCCCTCTCTTTCTTTTCTATGTGCTGTACCTCAGTGATTTAGGGGGAGGAAGGTACTGTACTGACAAGTGTCCTCACCCTCTGCCACCTTCAGATACACACACACACACACACTCTGACACACACCTGTCTTGTCTAAGCCCTTAAGCATATTAAGAATCTGAACATCTCATGCACTGTTACTCCGCACACACTCAATACAAATCAAACACGCCCTGTTAACACTTCAGTGTACTTGCCCGGTGGTTGTTTGCCTATACTGTGGAATGGTTGGTTTGTTTTATTAGCCCACACCTTCCTGCTTGAGTTTTAACTCTTTACCCAAACACCTAACAGAGATTGTGATTTGTTTTATTGCACCGTAGTGTCATTTTTATATTTTAGTTTTTCTGTCTTGATACTAGCAGTTGTGTCCCTTTTTTGTGTACTCGTATCTTTTTTTTTTTTTTTTAAACCATGAACATTAGTTTAGGGAGAGTAGTAGTTTTAACTTTTGAAGAATCGTTGTCATAGTTATTAGATCTCATTTGAAACAAACCAGTGAACTAATATTCTTTCGTCTCTTTTGTGTGTGTCTCTGATGTGTTTTTTCTCCCAGCAGTGGGAAGCAGTCCATAGCCATCGACGACTGCACTTTCCACCAGTGTGTGCGCCTCAGTAAGTTTGACTCAGAGCGTAGCATCAGCTTCATCCCCCCTGATGGAGAGTATGAGCTCATGAGGTCAGTAGATGGAGTTCTTCTTTGATATTTTTTAAAGCTTTTCTTTATTATTAAACCAAGAGCAGAATGTGCTAGAATAGTTTTCAACGTTTTAGTATGAAAACCATATGAAAAGCATATGACGTACTCTAGTTTGTGTCCATTCTGTCTTTGTATAAATAGTTTTGAGCACTGACTGATTGAGAAAGGCATGGATGGACAAACAAACAAGAATTCTATGAAAGTGTTTTTTCTCTTCCCCTTCCTGCAGGTATCGCACCACTAAAGACATCATCCTGCCGTTCCGAGTTATTCCTCTGGTCAGGGAGGTAGGACGCACTAAACTGGAGGTCAAGGTGGTCATCAAGTCCAACTTCAAACCCTCGCTGCTGGCCCAAAAGATCGAGGTGAGCTCTTGTTATAGTCAGGATGATGATAAATGCAAACAGGCAGCAAACAGTTTCCTCACATTACATCAGAGACACTCAGGAATCCCCCCCCACTCCCCCACTCCCCCATTGCTTTGGTTGCTTTAATTGCTTTAATATTAAAGGTTTTGTTCATCTTCATTATCAATTCCTCAGGTGCGTATCCCAACGCCCCTCAACACCAGCGGTGTGCAGGTGATTTGTATGAAGGGAAAAGCCAAGTATAAGGCCAGTGAGAACGCCATTGTCTGGAAGTGAGTAGTAGCTCGTATATTGATATACAACCAAACTCAGTTTGTATTCTGTGTGTGTGTGTCAAGTTAAAGATTAACAGCTTCTCTTTGGTGGCTTTGTTTGTTTAACCTCACATACACAATCCTCTAGTTGGCCCTTATTTATATACATATATAGAGAGCGAGAGAGTGAGTTTTAAATGAGGTTCCTTGTTACTGAAATGTACGACACTTACAAAGCTTTACTGTGTGTAGGATCAAACGCATGGCTGGGATGAAGGAGTCTCAGATCAGCGCTGAGATCGAGCTGCTGCCGACCAACGATAAGAAGAAATGGGCCAGGCCTCCCATCTCTATGAACTTTGAGGTCAGAACCCATTAATAGTTTACAGTCTCTGCCTTCCTCTGTCACACACACACTCAAATGTGGCCCTGGTATCAGACACAACCTGCTTACTGTTACCTCACACACACACACACACTTCCTGCTCAGAGCTTGTAGGAAGAACTCGACGACCTGTGTGGCCTACAGCTCCCAGCATGCCCCGACACGTCGGTAACCTCCCTCCTCTCGTCTCTGCAGGTTCCTTTTGCTCCCTCCGGTCTGAAGGTTCGGTACCTGAAGGTCTTTGAGCCGAAGCTCAACTACAGTGACCACGATGTCATCAAATGGGTGCGGTACATCGGCCGCTCCGGCATCTACGAAACGCGCTGCTAAAGTTCAACCCCGCCTGGCAGCGAACTGACCACTTCTCCTCCCATCTATCTTGTTAAGATTTTTTTTCTTCTGCCCCCTACTTTGTCTCTCTCTCTCTTCCTCCCCTCAAACCTTATAGCTCCTCTCATACACCCCCCCTCTCCCCCTCCACCACCCTCATCCCTTCCTAACTAGGTGTTGGAGATTGAATTTACATCGTTTAAAAAAAAAGTAAATATGATATAATGCACAGATATATGCAAAATGTGAACCATTGTATCGTATATATCTCGTAGTGATGAGTAAACCTGTAAACCAACTGGTGTCCGAAAGAAAAAGACAAGCGATGCAGGTAGGGACCAGGGGGAGAGGACTGGAAGCACCTTTTGGTGTCTTTTTAAAGGGTGCCCTGTCGTGTTTATTCAGTGTTATAGTTCCACTATCTTCTCTCCAGTTACTTTTAGAAGCCCCACAAATCCTCAAGTAATCACTGGTAAGATGATTAGTAGCTGTTGTGGTTTAAAATGAATCCTGATATTGTTCCTGTGTATGAACCTCTGTCTCAGTAGAGTCTACCCTTTAAACTGAGATGCATTTTCTGATTCTGTATTGTGGACTGATTGATATTTCATCTGTGTTTTTGGTCACTTGGATCAAAAGTCTCATTTCAGCGTCTCTTACGGGTAGTTAGGAAAGAGAAGGAATTGATAGACTGAGCTGTTTTTGTACTTTTCTGGAGAGTGTATTGTTTCTTCCCCCCCCTGCTATTTTTCCACTATTAGATTTACCAGCATTCAGTGAGCTAAGGTCAAAGTAAAGTTAAAGACATAGGGGAAACATTCCAGACAGTTTTGAGGTTTGACCGTCATCCCGATAAGTTAGTACGTGACCTACATTTCCTGTTTCTTAAGCACTGAGATCAACTTAGTCACACTAGTTTGATTCAAAGATGCTCTTGGGAAATCTGGCACTGGGAGTGTTTGTAGTGAGGTGAGGTCTCCCCCTGGTGTTTGCCTCGTCACTGTCTGCTTCTTCATGTTTGTAGCCCTGGTGACCGTTCTGTCCAATAAAATCTGACTATGTAACCAACCCTGCCTCTACCCTCTGTGTTTTTCATTAAGTTGATATTATTTCAGTTCGTCTTTATTCTGTTGCATCACTGTTTCCTCTGTATGTTGTATAAATGTGGGAGGGGGCTGCACAGGAACAATGGGTTTTGGGGGACAGTGGTTGCAGCATGGCTTTGCTTAGTCCACTTTTCATCCTGTCCTTTCATTTGACGAATATATTGGCTCAAAACCTTTTCATTCTTTCACATGTTGAACGGAAACTGCTGAATTGAGTGAATTGTGCCCAAATGTGACCAACAGACTGTGAAGGGATACACTCCCTGATCCCAGCCGTTCTCATAACAATAAATGCTCATTACAGAAAAACCCCTCTGCAGGTTTAATAAGCCAGATGACAAAATAATTGGTCAAGGTCAGGAAATGCTTTGGCTAACATGTTTAATACATTTTTCCTGTCTTGCTCTTTCTCTACATCCAGGACATTTAAACAAAAATAGCCCCAAACAGTAACATAACACATGATTAAAACACTTGGTGTTAAAAACATTAACATTTGTTTCTAGTAGTAGTGGCTGTTATTGGCCTGCCACTCGAGTCTTTGCCACCTAGAACTCTTTCTGAGAAGTTCCCACTGATTTAAAGGAAGAGATTCCACAAGAACTGAGGCAAGGCTTCCCAAAAGTAGCTTAGCACCAGAATCTAGGCTAATTATACTCAAGTTGTACTTCTAATACCAAGAGTAGAGTTTGTAACTCTGAGAATCCTTCTCAGTAGTTTCCCAACGGATTTACATCCACGAGAACAGAGGCAGTCTTTGTCGCTGCAGCAAAGATTGATTGAAACTGAGTGCTTTTGGGAAACCAAGCCGAGAACAGATCTATCAGACACCTGCCAATGTTTATATTCGTGTCATCAAACAGTATTGCATTACATCTTCAGATGACCTGTGATGTTTAATTTTTCGGTTATATAGGAGACACAAGACATGCTTTTATCACTTGAGATGCAGGACGCACACCGAGGCTGGAAAATCTCAAATATTTGACCCAGTCACATTGCTTCAGTGCTGCAACAATGGCTCTGTTCAGAAAGGAAAAATAATGCTCCTACTTTGTGCTCATCTTAGGAAACAGAATCAGTTCAGGGAAGGAGGAGGTAGCTACATAAATGTTGATCTGGAGTTTCACTGATGCATAAATCTGAATCCCTCACACCACTATAGGGCAGTCCTGTCTGTAAAAACGCCTCTTAACTGCGTGGACAGTTCACCTGTATATGGGTGCAAACCCCAAAGCCCTACGCTTTTGGGACGGCCACCAATGAGGAAGCCTTAATTCAGTCCTACTTTGTGCTTGCGCCTCTGACTAACCAAATGATGTCATTTCTTATAAGAAGTAGGGCATTTAGACAGTTCTCAGGTCTTCTTTGATACAGCTAATTCTATTGTCATCACCTGTTATCAGATGAAGAGTATTATTTCCCTACGGCCCAGGTGATTCATGATCTGCATTACAAAAAAATATAGAACTCCAGCCTTGCTCGTGTTGATTCAGTGCTCAGACTGCTAAAAAGGGATGATTAAAAGAATTATCTGTACAGAGAATAAAGTAAGGAAAGAGGAAATCTACAAAAATAAGTATTTCTACATAAACACTGAAATGGGTCATCCTTGCATGACTGTCACTGACGCCACGAGAAAGGTGTCCAGTTTGAAACTAGTCTTCCAAAGACCGAATCTTGTCAGCAGACAAAAGAACATTTAATAGCAAATGTATTACTATACGCAGTGAAGTCAAAACTGAACCCAGACCTGTCGACAGATGGAGAATGCTGACAGAAGACGTTTCAGACATGCCGACGCGAGAGCTTGCACGCACAAACATCACATGCACATACACACAGACACACGCAGCCCCAGTGCAGGCAGGCAAACTTGGAGGAGAAAAAGCTGCTGTTTAGTAGACATTTAACGACTCTGAGATTCACCTCAGATTCCATGTGAGTTTGTTACTTTAAAAGAAAAGAAAAAAAGCCAGGTTGGTTTCCTGTTAATATGAGCAGAATATAAACTGCCCCACATGAGCAGGTCATTTAAATGTCCAGTTTTATGACCTGCCCTAAAAAAAACCTCCCCTGGAGACATTCAACAGTGTCTCCACGAGGTCTCAGCTCACCTCTCCCACACCAACATTTAGATGTGCTGTTCCAACAAGTGACCAAAAAACCTGCGAGCCCTCCCGCTAAAGCCATGACAAAAACAAATAAACTCCTACCTCACTGCAACGCCAACCTTAAGAATACCGTCGTAGATGAAAGAGTGCACTGAGTGGAACCCCTGCAGATATTCCTAAGTGACAGTGAGTGACTAACAAACTCAACATCAAAAGTGAATCAGATATATTAGACTAATTTTCCAAAAACTCAAATGACTAGTGGTAACTTTTACTGACCGTTACACAAGAACAAAAAGGACAAAAATGAGCTGTGGAGGAACTGGCTGTCCAAGTTAACGTGACACTGAAGTGCTAAATGCCAAAGTAAAATCAGAAACATAAACAATGGAAGCAGGAGCTCGGTGAAAACCACGTTACTCGACAGCTAACTGGTAGCACTGGCTGCGGCCCCGACAAAAGCCAACAACTCAAACACGCTCTAGTTTTCGTCGTTGTCGTCGTCGTCGTCGTCGTCTTCGTCGTCGTCCTCGCTGATGAGGTATCCGCGGGCCCCGCTGTGGTGGGGCGGAGGCGAGGGAGGCGGGGAGGTCTTGGTGAAGAAGGGGAGACGGAAGGTGGGAGAGGGGGAGCGCTCCTCGCGGGTGGGGCTGCTGTTGGGGCTCTGCCGGGGGCTGATGGCCTGCAGCATGCGGCCCTTCCCTTCCTTCAGCATGTGCTTCTGCGGAGGGGAGACGGAAACAGAATCAAACCCAATCCTCTCAAACGCTGGACTGACCTAACGCAGATCTGAAGAGACGTTACAGTAGCATCCACATTACTCTGCATGCTCTGTTAGCATACCACAGGCTTCTATCAGGTCTTGGTTATGAGGGGCCGAGTCAAGTCAAAGTCCTTAACTCTAGGTTTGTTTTAAGCCCTAAAGAAGTAATCATGGGCACCTCAGTAACTGTTGCTATTTTAAAGAGTAAAAGTATAGTAAATTAACTCCCAATAAAAGTCTGTTTCCTATTCTATTCTATCCCTCTGCAAGATGTCTCCTTGGCCAGCAACAGTGTAAATGTCTGACTGCCTGAATAAACAGCGATGAAAGACAAAGCATAACCAACATCCTCACCAGAGCTCCCTCAGGGCCAAACATCTGCAGGAAGTTGCCGATGAACTCCCTGGATTTCTCCTCCCATTTCTGGATGAGGTCGATGCTCTTCTCCTCCACCTTCTGGACGAACTCTTTGCTCTTCTCCTCCACGTCACGCACCTTCCTCTTCACCTTGTCCACGCGCTCCTGCAGGTGGTACTTCTTCTCCTGATAGGAGTGGGGACAGCAAAGGTTACAACACCATAAGAGGAGAGCTCAGTGCTGCCACATATTTGACGAGATTAAACCCCACACACTGAAAGTGCCCTCACGTTACGAGCTCTCTCACTCAATTAAACCAAAGCTACGTTTCATACGTTGATGAAGCTGACGTTGAGTTCCTTTGCTGTGTATCCTCTCTGCAGGTTGCGTCTGACGTACACGTCATAGTCACGGACTATGCGTGTGATGATGTCAGAGGTGGAGATGCCCTCTGTCCGCTGGGTGGGAGCGAACATACCTGTGGAGGGCAGAGGGGGTCACGAGCGTGAAAAGGTCAGTAATCAACAGAAACCGCTGTACAGCTGTCAGTGAGAGGTGCAGCTGTACGTAAGACTTGAGCCACAGGCTAAAGATTGCACAAATGATTGCAGTTTAGATTTCTAAAGAGGTTGCCATAGTAACAGTGTTTGTTTCTTATCTCATGCCTAAAGGACAGAGTAGGAACTTGTGCTAAATCTATTTCAATGTAAAGTTTTCTTTGGGGTCATCGTGGAATGTTCAACTCTATTAATCCACTGATTTTACATGAAGTGAAGCACAGGTATTTCACTGTCTCTCTTTTCTCTTCTTGTTACGTTTAGATTTGTGTTGCTTAACTTCCAACGGCCGTGTATGCATGCCGTGTGTGTTGCATATATGGTGTATGCATGTGAGTCTGCATGCATGAATCTATGTTCTGAATACTCCCCTGCATAAGGTTTGAGCAAAACACATGTGGACACAACACATATTTAGGATGATAAATCATTGGTATGACTATATACAGCACTATCTTCCACTGACACATGCTCCATTTATTAAGTTACACTAGAAAAAACCGGTCTGGCACTCACCAGCTTCCTTGATATGCTTGTACACATCATCACTGCCCGCTGAGGAGTATGGGATGTCGTCATGAGCCACAAAGTCAATCTGGAGAGTTCATTACAACATACATCAACACAGTAGATTCAGATCTACAAATAGTACAGAAACAAAAATACACACAAAAAAAACAGCAGGGAAACGGTTACAGAGGATCAGCCAACTCATTCTTAATATCTGATCATTTTACTTAATAAGTTCTTGGTCAACATTTCCACATTTCCAGTTTATGTCCTTTAACTCTGGTGTTTCTCGGTTTCATCCACTCACGCGATGTCTTATGAGGAACTCCGGCGATAATGTCCAGGGAGCGTTTCGCACCACTTCGTCCACATAGCGGCAATGTCTAATGGCATCGTAGCGCTCATCCTCATTCATCACCGTGAAGCCCTTGTATTTGTGGGTCAGGTCATCACTGCACACTTTAAACAGTTCAAATAAAATACAGAAATTATTGTTTGAAATGCCTTAACCGTGATTTCAATTCTGAACCAAACAGAAAAAAGAGGCTGGTTAACACGGGACTGTAATTAACTGATGGACGGAGGAAAAGCAGAGGACAAGAAAACTGCACTGTTTGTCCCTCCCATGTACAAAACAGACCTAAGAATATCCAGCAATAACTCTTAACTTTCTTTTCTTAAATTAACTTTAAGTTATCTAACTTGTCCCAGATGTCTGAATTTATCAAACTTGTACTGAACTATCTCGATGGTCTTCCTGTTTTTCTGAGTCTCGCACTTACGAAAGAAGCAGCTGGTAAAACTTCTGCTTGTGTGAAAGTCTATATCGACACAGACATTGACAGACACACACTTACCTCCGACGATGAGGTGTGTGTTTGGGAAGAGGCACTTCGCCTGCATGAGTGCTCTTGCGTGACCTGAGTGGAAAACATCAAAGATACCATCTGCATACACCCGCACCGGTCTGTCAGCTGGACGGAGAGAGACAAGATGAGACGTGAAGTTATCAATGATTCATTGTATCAGTGACTGTACAGACTGAATCTAAAAGTGTAGTTGTTTGTTCATATGTATGTTAAAGTTAGGGTCAGTCGTTCTGGAGAAAGATCGTCGACTGACCCCACCTTTAGGACCAAGAGGAAATTTACTGACATTAGAAGAAGAAGAAAAAAATGAAGAAGCACAAAGAGAAAGGGGAAACATGAAAGATCTTAATCAGACTGAAATGGTAATTGTCAGACATGTGGAGAATCAGACTCACGTGGTGTTCCCCTCTTGGCCTCCTCCATGCTGACTCTCACGTAGGGTCCATCAGCTGGCTCCAGCTCATCTGCAAAAGGTGCAGGGTGCTTCAATCCCTAAACAGAGCCATTCCAACAGAAAGGGGAAGATGTCTGTTTATTCACACAAAATGACAGCTGTACACCAAAGTGAAACATGTTCTCACTTTGTCCTTCTGTCAGTATATCACAGACATGCACAGAGCCTATAGAAGCTGCTGGACAAACACGCTGCTCAGTGACAGCCCAAGAACACAGCTGACTCACCACAGTACACCTGGGGATTTTCCCAAGCCTCTCTCCTTCCTCGGTCTCCCCATTGGAGCCCTCTCTTCTCCTCTTTCGGGACAGCAGCAGCCCGCTGGAGCTTTGGGCCTCCATCTGTATCAAGGGCCAAAACAAACGCAATTAAAACAAAGCACACTTCACGTAAACCGTGCTTATATGATTATATAGGGACGCACTCGCGGACATGAACTCTATGCTACATAATTACAGCAGACAGCAGTGAGGGTTATGACAGATGACACGTCCTGAGTCAACTTTCCCCCAGTAACAGAGGGAGAACATAGTATGTGCCTTGGCTCAATGCACCATCAGGATGTATTGGATAAAAAGAAAGTAGTAGCTTTTACTGGCACACATATAAAGGTCAACTGTAAATAAAGCAAACACCACCTGATATAACATTTTAAAAAAAGAGTTCCTTTCTAAACATACAGAAAATGAACCACGTCCAGCCTTCACTTCAGATTCCTGTTCTGGTCGGCTGCCATTTCCAAAGATCAAGTATCACTGAGAGCAAGTTAACGTTGGATTTGGCATTAGCCCTGTTTCACCAGACTTCAGCTCACTTTGTTTTGTACATAACAGCCAGCTGGCTGAGTACCTGGTGACTATGCACACTGGTATGTTTAGTGCTGCTTTTAACCAAATCCCAAACTCCATTATCAAGCATATCAAAAACAAAACAATGATTTCAAAACATTCTTTAATGTGAGTGTAAGATATTAGCTCAACATCCTGGATATCTGTAACACATATGATAAAGTATGGCTGAAAACAACTCATCATTTTTATTGTTGATTATTATCTTAATTAATCTATCTGTCTATAAAACATAAAAAAAAGAGAAATATCTTGTTTTGTCCAACTAACACTCAAAAACCCAAAGATGTTACATCTTACATCTTTACAATGATATGAAACAAAGAAAAGCAACAAATTCACAAACATTGTAGGAGCTGGAACCACCAAATGTTACACATTCTTACTTGAAAAAAGACTTTCATTATATAATAATTATCAAAATCGTTTCCTGTCAATTAATTGACTGTGCATAACCAAATAAACCTGGAAGAGTGGAAGTCCAATGATCACTGGGTAGTCTAGAACTGTGTATAACTGTGTATAACTGTGTAAAACTGTGTATAACTGTGTATAACTGTGTATAACTGTGTATATAA
>NW_023339796.1:15419160-15427472 GCF_004916995.1 Morone saxatilis | reverse complement strand
AACTGTATATAACTGTATATAACTGTGTATAACTGTGTATAACTGTGTATAACTGTGCTGTGTATCCTGGTAGAGCGGCACTGGGACCTAAAACAGTCTTTGGATTTTTAACATCACATTACGTTCTCTAAACAGAGTTTGAACCCCTTCACAGATCCCATCCACAACAACGAGACGATGTGACATTCACCCTAATATGTGTCAACATTTAATGCAACAGTACAAACGACTGCTAATAACCTATTACAATGTTTCCTGTGTTGTAGGTTAAGGCTCAGCCCCATTCCGCACATACCATCACACCACCAACAATGAAGCCACACATCATTAAAGGGTGGGTTCATTATTTTGAAAAGCCTTTCTTTGTCACTTCTTTCATTTGCAATTAAGCCCTAACAGGCCATGACTGCACTTCTGCTGTAAGTGTGACTCAGTACAACAAGTGAAAGACGTGGCAGTGCACAGTCCTGGAGGTGACAGCGACCCGATCCATCGCTGGGCACTCGCCCCAGCCACCCGCTGCCTCTTCCTCCAGGCAGCAGCTGAGCACCGAGAGGGAGAAGCCCTGACACACACTGACAAGAGAAGATTTACATGAGCAGCACATGTCCGGCTCAAACAGGCTGCTATAATAAGAAAGCAACAAAAGGACAGTGCCAAGTCTAGTTTAACCAGATGCTTTAAAACAGAGGTTTGTGATAGCCCCTGCAACCGTACTTAGTAAGACAAAATGTAATCATTAATTCAACTAAAAACTAAAGATAGGAAAAATTGCACATGACGATTCCCAAGTGCCCAAAGTGAAGGTTTTAAATAACTTCTTAGTTCAACCAACAGTCGAAAACAACCAAAGATATTCTATATGAAAGCATGGAAGCAGAGAATATTTCACATTTTGTTTGATAAATGACTCAATAGTTAATCAATGATCAAAAGTAGCTGGTATTTAATTCCCTATTGAGTAACTGATTAAGTGAGTACTTACTTACTGTAAAGTGCAGTTGTGGGTGTAACCGTGTGGACCTGGATACCCTGCTGTATCCAGTGACTGTCCCTTACATACAGTTAAAGTTAGAAACAGAACCGTTCAGCTGGTGGCCGCTGGGATCGGTTCCGGGCCTCCTGAACACTCAAACACGGCTTCAGCTGCATTTCACACCATGTTCCCAATGTCTGCCCTCTCGTTTATTGCAATATGTCCCCAAACTAGATAGCACCAAAAGGGACACACACAGACGTGCCAAA
This sequence comes from Morone saxatilis, assembly GCF_004916995.1. NCBI lineage: Eukaryota > Metazoa > Chordata > Actinopteri > Moronidae > Morone > Morone saxatilis. The sequence continues at coordinate 15,426,227 of NW_023339796.1, read as the reverse complement.
AGTTGTGAAAAGTAAAGAAGTGAAACCAGTGAGCCAGCAGCTGACAGAGGAGTTGTACCGGTGACACTGGTTGTGCAGCTCAACTGCCAAAACCCAGTTTAACCCAGCTGTTACTGGACGCTTTCTCTTCCGGCAAAACCAGTAAAAATCAACATCTAACGTTACATGCCCCGGACGGTTGTGTTGGCTAACGTTAGACAGCAGCTTGAAGTCTCTGCTCACTCACCGTTCACTCTTTTGTCCGGAGTGCTGCTCTGCAGAGTGGGCGGCTTCCGAGCCTCGTACCGCCAGCAGGCTAGCTAGCTAAGTGCTAACAGCCAGCTAACGCTAAGCGGGCGAGCTACTTGTGTTGTCAGCTAACTTGAAGCGTTAGCTCGCTGGTTAGCTGACAGCAGCAACAACGGTAAACACAAAGGATCCCGAGAGTCCGACGACCTGCTGCTCGCTGTGTCGCTGGGGGGAAACTGCAACTACCAGAAGGGTGGACGAATTGCCAGCAGTGACAGCTTGTACTACAACGCTGACAGGTCAACTACACAGGAACTACAAAACTTCGACAACCTTTAAGGAACTGACATAACGAGTTGGACATTTCCGGTTAACAATAGCGCTGCCACCTAGTGGACGCACTGTAAGTGGCAGGACGACACTGAAAGAAGTTGTCCATTTCATAATACATAACGTTACCTTCCACGGATGTGACATGGTGAAATGCCGCCTGCTTATGAGTAATTTACTTCTCATATGTTGGCTATGCATATACAGATAATAATATATACCATATATATGCATTGCATGAGCCTTTTTATCACACTTTCTATCACAGTATAAAAATGCTTCAGTGCAAGTAAAAAGTCTGGGATTAAAAATTGTACTCAAGAAAAAAAAGTAGGCCTCCATAGGCGATGGTTGTATGTTTCCTATATAAAATCTAAGTCTGCAAAGGCAACAGTAAATATAACTGTAAAATGTAGTGGAGTAAAAAGCAGACAAGGCACATTTATTTATAGAACATTTATTTATATAGCACATTTCATACCCAAGGTGCTTTACAGAGTTCAATGTTTCCCTCTAACATTTAGTGGATGTATAAAGTAGCTTAAAAAATGCCAAAGAATTGGACTTTATTTCAGTACTTAAGTAAATATACTTACTTACATTTCACCACTGCCTTTCATGGTAGACATTTTGACATGTCATTGTAAGAAATGCGCACAGGTGTTACTAATAACATTAACGATGGCTCTGTTCTATTTTAAATGTCCCAGTAAGTCATGGCCGTGTCACAGTGAGTCAGCATGCACAAAACCAGGACCCTGGGCCTGAAACAGCTAAATGGAATTCAGCCATTATTCATTTTATTGTTTACACCTTTGCTACTGTGAGGTGAAATATTCTGTAGTATAGTTTTGACCTTTAATTTATGTATTTTTATGCTTATTCTAGCCTGTTGTAGTCATCTGTAACAGTTAGACACTAGACCAGTTGGGTAAGGGTTAGGCCTGATAATAAGAAAAATGTGAATGTATATATGTATAGATTTAAATGTGAATAAATATTTGTGTAAATCCCCCCACTGTCAAAACAACTTGCTGACCCCATATAGGACCAACAGAGGGCCAGCTGTGTTTACAGAGAGAAGGTTATCATGGCCGGTACATGACCCTGTTCTTGTAACCAGATCTTGACCACCATTCAACCGTCATTCTTATGTCGACTGAATGAAAGTGGACTATGTTGGTCGTCACAAGGCCAAACCAAAATTTGCTTTGTGGGTTCTTTTCGGCCTATTTGACTCAAGAACTGCACATTTCCTTCTGCAGCAAGTGAGAGAAAAGTTACAACAAGTAACAAGTTTAAATAATTTACCCCTGGGATTATTAAAGTATTTCTGATTCTGATTCTGATTCTGAAGATATCTGTATTGTTTCATGACTTTACAACAGGAAAACTGAGCACCATGCATGGTGATCAGAGTCAGAACTAAGTTGCCGTGTTGCTGCTGCACCACAGCATGAAGGGAATGAAGGGTGTAGAGCTGAAAACATTACTCTTGAGCTGATCATCTTGTGGCCTGCAGAGAGCTCCAGGACAAGGTGTAATTTCACTTGAAGATCAGAGGGGCACAGGTTACGATAATTGATACCCTGGAGGTAGTGGTAAAGTTGTGCAACAAAAAGCTGCTGTACATTGCAGTAATGCAACTATTCATGGTGTCCTTCGGTATCGGTTTGACCTGAAATAACGAACAATAAGGTGATTCTCTAATATTAAGAAGAGTTTAATGGGTAATCATCTCTCTAAAAAGCCCAGTTGTAAAATACTTGCTATATATTTTATATTTTCCAGTTTTCCATCATTAAACAACAGAGATTTAATTTTCGCAGTCAACATTTTTCACCCTTTGTAACAGTTACTGTTTTGTAACTTTGCAGCATTATCCATTGGTATCAAGGATTTAACTGATGGCTCCGTTTATCGTTGTATAAATGATGAAATATTGCCAATGTATGGAAACAATATTCAAGTGTTATTCTGACAAACCTGCAAAAATAATGAAAAATAATCTCAGATTCCTGAGTGAATTACATGTTTTTACTTTACACCTTCTGTAAAACAAGTTGATTTATTTTGTGCAGCGGCTGGTTGCCTCAGTGTACAGGTAAAATAAATGTATATCATTTAAGAGTAACAGGTACCCTTACCCTTCCATTTTTGTCATGTGCACAGAGCAATTACAGTATGATGTTCACCCATTAGCCACCTGGTAGAACCCCTATAGACTCCCTGTCTCCTTCTGGCACTCTTTGATCGCAGCCTTACCTGCTGGTTTGAAGGATAGAATTTGCTTACTGTTGAAATGACAAACACTGAGCAAGCGGGCAAGCATAGAAGGAAATAAAGACAGTCGCTATAAAGTCAAAAGATGACCTGACAATGTAAAGAAGTAAATATAAGTTAGCTAAAGAAAAGGCAGGAGGTAGGGCCAATTAAATGTATCCATTGCATGTTCTGGTCAGTGGGGCAGCTGAAATAAACACACAAAAAGTAATTTGACTCTAATGTGTTACTGTAGGAGCCTATAGTGATGCCAAGCTTTATGGTCGTCACACTGTTAAGATTTTTCATTATAATTTGTATCATTTACTACTATCATGAAGTCTTAATGCAGCCTGGTCACAGTTTCAGAAATGTGTGGTTGTTTATACGCCATGTAGTTTCACACAGGCCCCACCACATTATATTCTGTATCACTTGTAATAGTTTCCCTCTTGAACCCACGCAATCTCACAACAAATAGGGAAAAACATATATTGTTGGTTTTGTGTCATTCTGTGCATACTATGTGTTGTATTGTGAAGTTTCCAGGTTTTGTCTCCAATTGAGAGAGGAAAGGGAAGGGAAGGGAAGGGAACAACAACAGGAAAGAGTATATTGTGGGGGGGAATAACTCAAATTTCTTTGTAAAGATTTATCCAAATAACAGTGTAACTTATTATGTGCATTCAAGTGTATTCTTTGCTATCTTGGCATTCAGAAATATGTGTATCAATGTGGAAACTCATAAAAGTCTCAACAACAATTCCCAGGCTGTGTTACATTGACTTGGTGTTTAGACCAGCTAGCCCATAATTCCTGCATATTTCTTGGGGACTTAAACAGCAGTTGACGCGGCTCCCCCTCTATTTTTTGACTGGCCAAGACCAAAGTTAAAAGCACATATCCAGCTGTTTTGGGACAGAGGGTTAATTTTTACCTGCTAGGCATGTTTTGTCAAGAATTAGGCTACAGTAGCACGGTGCATGTCGCCATATTTTGCATATCTGGTCCATAAAACAAACAGAGAAATCCATGTTTGGCAGCTATATATTCATGAAAACACAGTGCTTTTGAATGCATCAATTCTGCCTCCACTGATGGCTTCCTCCAGGACTGTGACTCCTAAAGAAGGGATAAGAAACTGGACTGCCTGTGCACCCAGTATTTGCCCCGCTGTTACAAGGCTGTTTCCTGTGACTTTACAAGGAGTGACATTTTGTTTGAAGTTGGTGTTTTACTGCTGGTTCTTGCTCCGTGTGCTAATGAGTTCTTCCACGTCTCAACAGAACATGCATGAGGGGTGGAGTTAGGCTTACTTGCAGGTCAGTGACCAATGGAGAGGGCCCAGCATTAACAGCAGTATTTATGAACAGTTATGTTGTGCAGCAGATTAGACCAGGACTGGAGAGATGCAACAGCAGGTGAGCAGTTTTCTTTTTCACTCGAGTTGAAGTTTAAAAGTAGAGCCATTCAAATAAGGTTACCTTTGCTTTGCACTGTTTGTGTTGATTATTTATCAGTTAATTTGCCATTGTGCAGAAAATGCCCACAAAGAATAATTTAGAGGATTGGTAAATACATATCAGACAGCTACTATATTGAAAAAACATGGAAGATCCAGAAGTAACTTCACGGGAAACCAAAAACCCGTATCACTATTATAGGAATCTTATTGGCAGTGGACTTTTTTCTATTTAGATTTAGAGTGTGATAGTTTTCAGTGTCCCTGCATTTTTTCTAAGCTTTTTTATTTATTTCTTTTTGTGAATATCAGCAGTGATGTAAGACAGATTGCAAAATTGTTTTCTGTAATATCGCAATTGCAGATGTGGAGGATGATTTCCCAGGTCCCCCTGATGAGGGCGTTATGCTACCTGCTGTTAATGCCAGGTTTGTCTCAGTAAAATGCATTGAATTATTTTAGCTGAATTCCTCCTTTAGTTGCTGTGAAATGCTAGAGCCAAGTGTTACATCGTTTGGTGTGTGTGTGATATATTCTCTGCCTCCCTCCAGGTATGCTTGAAGCAACACCTCTGGTGAAAGTGGAGAATCCTGGAGGTATTTAATCTGCAGATTGTGATCTTATTGTGATACAAGTCTATTTGGTGATCAGACACAGACAGTGATACAAACAGAGTTAAATGTGTATTTAGGTTATTATTTAAGGAATGAATAGTACCTTTACTTAAGTTAAGGTGTATTGTAAGACATAAAAACAGAAAGTTAAATACAGCTATTTCTGCAAAGACACTGGCACTGTGTTTATACTGGCTTTTCTTCATACAAATAACTGTTATCCTGTAAATTGTTTAACCAAAGGGGTGGATTATATTCAAGTTTAATTATATAAGTATAATATATTTCATATAATATACTGTATATACATACAAATTGGAATTGAATTTCTCATAATTGCTAATTATGTGCTCTTTCTCAGGGAATCCAGTCAGCATTGGCTTTGCTGAAGCACATGATTTCTTGACTAATTCTCGACCTAAGAGGAACGTTGACCCAAAGTGGTACCGAGGCACTCCCGATTTTCAGTCCTACTACCGCTTCTACAACAGTATCGGTCACATTGAAGGAGTAAGTTGAGATAGATTCTTACACATGTGGTTCCACTTAGATTACACTATTCAACTCAAATCTTTTTTCCCCCTCTCTAATATGTTTCTGTTTCTCTATCAGCTCTATGAGATTGACAGGATCAGGATGTTGTATCAGCAGATGCGTCACTTGGAGGTGACCTATGGCCCAGATGCCTCCAGTTACCAAAGTGTCATGGGTGTACTGACTACCACTGCTCCACCAACCACTACCACTCAGCCTCCTCCACCTCCCACCACCCCTGCTCCTACACCAGACCCTCTGGAGAATGCTCAGAGGATCTATCTGTGTCACCCCAAAGACCCGCTGTGCAAACCTCAGATTGTCTACCTGCCGACGGGGGCTGTTCCTGTACTGTGCGACCCACGGCTCAACCCCGCCTGCAGGCCCAAAACAGAAGAGGAGATAAAAGCTGCTGCTCCTCCCCAACCACCCCCGGCTCCTCCTGCTCCCAAAAAGTCTGTGCCACCTCCTCCTCCTCCTCCTCCTGCTATCACTGTTAAAGGTATGGAGTATGACTGCGACCCATACTGGGACCCTGACTGCCTCATTGATCACCCTCCCCGCCCCATCCAGGAAACAATTGCACCAGAGGAGCCTGCTGAAGAGAAGGTGGTGATAGAGGAAGTAGCAAAAGCAGAGGAAAGTGTCCCTGCAGCACCAGCCACCCAGAAACCCCTCTACCCCTACTTTGATCCTTATGATTTCAAACGTGACCTTTTTGACCCCCTTAGTTATGCCGATCCAGCTCCAGAAGAATAAAGTGCTTAAGAAATGGTAGCCTTCTGTGCAGGGTGTGACTATAAAATTAAATCACGTGAACAAACAAAGGCAGGACTGTGTGCAACTCCACATTAAAAACAAAGAGGAAAAATCGAATCATGCACATCATCAAATGTTTACAGAACAGACATGGAAACAGTGTCTTCATGTTCATAGTTTACCCATATGACAAATCACACTATGGCTGTATGTTTGTATGGATGTTCATAAGAAATGTACAATAAACTTTTTATGGAATAAAAATAACACAAAAGAATAAAAATTGATTATGATAATAAATATGTGTGATTTCATTCACAATTCTGTGGGATTCATAGCAATGGCGGGGGTGAAATAAAAATAAAAAGGGTACCAGCTACATGGTGGGGTAGCAATGTGCAGAAAGAAATGATGCATTTATGGTGAAACAGTTCCAAACTGTTTTGTTATGTGACTCAGAAGTATAACTACTACACCTCTGTAATAAAAACACACAAGGGCCTATTAACTATTTAACCATTTAGAGACATGTAGAGGTCAATTAATTTGCATGTAAGGCAACTTACTGCATCACATTTTCTCCACTGGAAGGGCGCCCCAGTGAGCACTTTGTCACACTTTCATGCACATTGAGCCACTGTAGAGGGCACGTTATCATGTTTTATCTGTAGGAGTTGTCAACATTTTAAAGTTCTTCATAGTTAAATATAGGCTTGATCTCTAGCCTTCTCTGTTCGGACATTACCATGTTGACTGGAAGCCCATCCAGGGGCACCAGTGTTGTGTTGTATTGGTTTGAAAAGAAAAAAGCCTAATTCCCCACTACCATTAGATTTATTCAAGTCAAGTCAGTCAAGTCAGCTTTATTGTCAAATATG
>NW_023339796.1:15398227-15419060 GCF_004916995.1 Morone saxatilis | reverse complement strand
CAAAGTCAAAGTCAGCTTTATTGTCAAATATGCTATACATGCACGACATACAGCACAGATGAAATTTCAGTCCTCTCTGACCCACGGTGCAAACAGGCAATAAAAATACATTTTCTATAAATAGAAAAGACATAAAATAAACAATCAACAATTTAACAAGACATAAAATAAACAATCAATAAGACATCAAATAAACAATCAACAATTTAACAGGTATAAAGTAAACAATCAACAATCAACAGTCAACAAGACATAAAATAAACAATCAACAATCAACAAGACATAAAATAAACAATCAACAATTTAACAGACATAAAATAAACAATCAACAATCAACAAGACATAAAATAAACAAGCAACAATCAACAAGACATAAAATAAACAATCAACAATTTAACAGATATAAAATAAACAAGCAACAATCAACAAGACATAAAATAAACAATCAACAATCAACAAGACATAAAATAAACAACAATCAACAATCAGTCAACAAAACTTTTTTTTAAGACATAAAATAAACAACAATCAACAATCAGTCAACAAAACCTTTTTAAATAAAAGATATATAGATGTATATATATATGAGTATTTGACAGCTGAATTTAGTAGTTACTTTAAAGTTAAAAATTAAAAAAATATTCTTGATTAAATAACTGAACAGTACAATTAGATAAAATTGACTCCACCTTGGCCAACGACAACCTAAACATCCTGCTTTATCCAGTGGGAACATAATACAACTTTTATTATACATTTTCTGAAATTCTGCATTATGAATATTACACTCACACTGTACTTTTGATACTTTAACAAACTCATCAAAACCTTTCTAATATTTAGAGGTATTAGTAGCCGATAGGGGGCGCTAATACTCCACTCGGACGGTGGAGCGACCGACCTCCGAAGAAGAAGACCGCAGCGGAGTAAAGTACTCTCTTCCAGCATCATCAGTCTCCACCATCATCACTTCTATTCAGCCTTAACGCTCACGAAGCCGGGTCCTGTTGTCACCTGTGTGTTTAAATCCACCGTCTGATCTCAGGTATTTTAATCTGCCTTCATAACGGGGCTTCTTGTAGCCGCCTCAGCTACCGACAGAGAGGCGGAGGGGCTCGGGCGTTGGTTGCGATGCTACCGTTAGTCGCTCGTTATAACGGCAGGCCCGCCGGCTGCCATGGAGATTAGCATGCTAACACAGCTCAGCTATCTGACAGTGGAGCCGACGACAGTATAAAAAGGTTTGCTCGTATCCTTGACCTAGCAGAAAAGCCTTCATAACACGAAAGGTTCGCTCAGTGTGCGACTTATAACGGAGAAACGTAAGGTGAAGTGCACATAATAGCTAGTGGTTTTTTTTTTTTTTAAATGTATTTAGGCGGAGTGGTGTTGGAGCATCTCGGTTGTCCAACTGTTATGGACTCAAATTTAATAGGATTAAAGATGAATGTGGTCAGTTTGTAGCTGTATATGGAGACATTAGACTAACGTTAGTTAAGTTAAGTTAGCTGCGCCATTATTCAAAACGCTGCTAGCCCGGACTTGTACTGTACAGACGTGAGAGTTAGGATAAACAAAACGAAGGATATTTATTTTTTGGGACAAAAATATATAAATGTGGGAGTCATATTTATCTAGCCCAATAGCATATGTTCAGTTTATATATTTTTTGGAATAATAATCCCTCTCGTGGTTAGCCATCAAATTACGGAGAAAACAGATAAAGAGGACATTGTTATGGTTGTTCACATGTTACCAGGATGACAGGCCCAGGGCTAATGCTGCACAGCCACTGGTCCAAACATCACAGTCTGCAGTTTGCTACCACTGATAGGTGAAGTTTGCACACTGGAAAAGTCACAAGGCAAAGCACAACTTCCCTAACAAAAAGGCATTTTGTGGGGCTGTGCAGAATTTCTAATGTTTCACGAATGACCTTGCAGCTGTTAAATATATCTTTGTCACTCAAGCACCCTCCTTTTCGAAGTGTTTTCCACAGGCTTGGCCTCAACCTGGACAAAGGAAGCTGGAAAAAGCTTCCTTTTACTCGCATGAATAAAATGTCAAAGTGTTTCCATGTGTTTAAGATAAAATTGCATCAAATAGAGAAGGGCGGCATCCATTCATTATCGATTCATCTGAAGATTTTTTCAATTGTATATAAAATATCATTCCATGTTTTATCCCACACTCATTCTACAGTATTTATTTTACTATGTATGAGAAAGAAGCAGAAAAATTCACATTTTAGAAGCTGTGAACTAAGAATGTTTGGTATTGCTTGAAAAAGGTTTAGTTGTTGATCTATTTTCTGTCAATTGATTAATCCGTTCAGCTCTAAAATAGATCTGCAGTGTAGTTTTGAAGCGTTTGCAATTAGATCACCTCAGCCCGAACAGTCTTCTTGCTCAGGGCTGAGTCATTCACAAATTAGTGTTGGATTGTACATAGATTCAGTGCTCATGTGGACTCACGGGGCAATCAGGGCGATTAAATGATTATAATCTAATAATAATAATGTCATACATAAGGATTTCTTAATAGAGATTTTGCCCTCCTTGCTTTGTCTCCAGTACAGGAATGGCTGCACTTGTACGGACTCTGTGTATTGCTCAAGGACATGATGTTTTCAACACTGGAGCTTTAACTCTGGTCCTCCACTTGAATGACACTCTCCTCCTGTCTTTGTGACGGACATTTTTCACCATTTTTCGACCTTTTTAAAGACCAAACGATTAATCAGTCAGAAAACAATTGGCAGATTAATGGATGATGAATATATTTGTTAGTTGCAGCAATACTAAACACCCTGTAAGCCTAGTATTCAGGCATTTACTTCAGGCTTATTATGAGTGAAGCCAATCAATAAGCTAAGATTAAATAACTGATAAAAACTCCAAAAACCTTCCTCCCACAGTATGTCTGACAAGAGTGAGCTGAAGGCTGAACTGGAGAGGAAGAAACAACGGATCGCCCAGATTCGAGAGGAGAAGAAGAGAAAAGAAGAGGAGAAAAAAAAGAAGGATGTAAGTGGTAGAAACAAAAAACCCAACGCCTCGAATTTCACATATCCCCGAAGAACCTGATAGGCTACAGCTTGTCCTGTACTCTGTAGGGAGACTCCAAGCGTGGAGTCGAGGCGGGTGGCGGGTCTTCTGAAGACTCTGACCTGGAGAGGAAGAGGAGGGAGGCGGAGGCTCTGCTGCAGAGTGTCGGCATTACCCCTGACATACCCCACGGTAAACACGCAACACCCGCATGCTTCTGTTCTTCTCGTTCACCCTCACTTATCTTCCATCACTTTCTGGTCGTCTGTTCGATGGATTTTCAGTGTTTCTAAGTGTCACCTCTAACTTTGCTGTCTGGCTTGGTTTCCGTCACTGCCACGCCGCCCCCTCACCTCCCACAATATCTGAACATTTTATATAACTGTTGTGCATGACACCTAAACCTGCCTGCCATTTATTTTCATTCTCTCTTCTCTCCCCTTTGTTTGTCCTTTTGTGTGTTGTCCTCCTTACTGCATGCAAACTCATTCACTCACACACTCATTGACACACTTCTGTCATACCTCACTTCCTCCCTCACGTTCTCACGCTCTCACTCTCTCCCTCACTTCCTCGCCCATTCATCAAATGACACACACTTACAAACACACACGCACGCTCACAGCTCAGCCCCTGAGGGTAGTAACAGAAGATACATGTCTGTTTCACTACCTAGTCCCCGCCCCCATGTCTCCCTCCAACAAATCAGTGGGCAGCGATGCAGGAAGCCAAGATTCTGGAGACGGAAACGCAGGACCAAGGTCTGTGTGTGTGTGTGTGAGAGAGAGAGAGAGAGAGATGGAGATTGGTTGTTTAGGTCATTTTTATGTAATGTTGGGTTGTACCTGCATGCCAAGTGTGTAAACATGAAAAATATACTTGATGAATTCTGACATGTCTCCTCTTTGCTTTTTCACCGGCACGCTGACGTTTCTCAATTAACACGCACTCCGTTCTTCTTCTCTCTCTGTCTTTCTCCCTCTTGGTTTGCTGTCTTTCCCATCTTTAACGTCCCGTATATGGCTCACCTTTTGCCCGTCTTCTGCGTTTGGTTTCATCCTCTTGTTTTCCTCTTTCTTTCTGTCCTGTCTTTCTCTTACTAACATCGTCTGGTGGTTTGGCTGTTTAAGGACATTGCATTGGGATCCTGACCCCTCTACTCTGCAACTCCACTCCGACTCTGAGCTCATGGGGTACTGCTCCTCCTCTCTCCTTTAGCTTGTCTTTCGGCTTTATTCAGTTTTTGTGGTTTCATCTTAGATTTGTCTAAATGTAGTAATTATGTTCGTACATCATTATTTATGTCTCTACATGTAAAATTTGCATTCAGTTCTGCTGCGTAATGCAAACTCGTGCATGTGTGAATGCTTATTTCCGCAATGGTATATGTGTTTGTTTAGACGAGGAGCTGTGAGACTGGGCATGTCCAAAGTGACCCAGGTGGACTTTGTTCCGAAGGAAATGGTGTCTTACTCCAAAGAAACACAGACACCCACCGAGGCACAGACGCACACCGATCAAAAAGCAGGTGAACAGTCATAGACACAGACGCGTGTTTTCCCAACCTTTTACCTTTGCTGAATCAAAACTGAATAAAAACCAATTCCAGATGAGGAAGAGGATGAGGAGATAACTGCTCCCCCACCAGCAGAGGACTCCCAGGAGGAGAAAGATGAGCAGGGCGAACAGCAGGATGAGGGTAAGGAGAAAAGTTGTAAACTGTCATTGTGTGAGTTGGCTCTTAATGACCTAATTAATGACCTAGTTGTTAATACCAATAACTGTGCCAGGTAATCAGCTGTGCTTTAGTAATGCTGATTAATGGGAGCAAATAGTTTCCTCCTACCATACCAGATTTGTGCTTTTAAGTAATGATTTTGGGCTCATTTCTATCTTTCTGTCAATATGTTACTAGAAAGCAGGGTCTTTTCTAGTATTTTTCCTTATCTGCTATTGAATTATCTGTGTGTATAGACACTCCCAAAGAGCTGACAGAAGAAGAGAAGCTGCAGGTCCTGCACTCTGGAGAGTTCTTGTCATTTTTCGAGCGAGGCAGCAGAATTGTGGAGAGAGCTCTGGCCGAGCAGGTGGACGTCTGCTTCGACTACAGCGGGAGAGATCTAGAGGATAAGGAGGGGTGAGGCACATGAAAAAAAAATGTATTAAATGATAAACAGACGGATAGGCAGGGTTGATTATGTTTTTGTTTTTTTCTCGCAGTGACTTGCAGGCAGGTGCAAAGCTGGTTCTGAACAGACAGTTTGCAGATGAGCGTTGGACTAAAAACAGAGTGGTCACCTGTCTCGACTGGTCTCCTCAGGTGGGTCCGAACACTCACACAGCTTTAACCCTCTCCTATCTAACCTTGAGACCCTATTGTTCCCAGTATGTTGACTTTAAGTGACAGAGAGAGCATGTGTGCGCACAGTTCAAATCAACTGTAAATAATATGTTGACTCATTCTTACCTTGCCTCACTGCTTCTTCTCTGCATCTAAATACGGCTGCCATGTTCCTCTCAGTATCCAGAGCTGCTGGTGGCCTCTTATAACAACAATGAGGATGCTCCCCATGAGCCTGATGGAGTGGCACTGGTCTGGAACATGAAGTACAAGAAGGACACACCCGAGTACATCTTCCACTGCCAGGTTAGGAAAGAATTCACATGCAATTGCCTTACAGTCCACTGGCATAAAGGACATTCTCCTTAAGTTTACATTGCAAAATAAATTGTTCTAAGCTTAATACAACCAAATATTTATGCAGACATCTTTAAATTGTGTTATTTTCTTCCTCCAGTCAGAGGTGATGTCAGCCGGGTTTGCAAAGTTTCACCCCAACCTGGTGGTGGGTGGGACGTACTCCGGACAGATAGTCTTGTGGGACAACAGGAGCAACAAGCGCACTCCTGTTCAGAGAACTCCCCTGTCTGCAGCTGCACACACAGTAATGCACTGGAGCTCACACACCAACGTCTACACACAGTGTCACTTTTTTCTTCACATCTTTCCATGGTTTCCTCGGTAACTGTGTGTTGTCTTAACTCTGTGTCCAGCACCCTGTCTACTGTGTCAACGTGGTAGGAACCCAAAACGCTAACAACCTGATCAGCATTTCCACTGATGGCAAAATGTGCTCCTGGAGCCTCGACATGCTCTCCCAGCCACAGGTACATTGAACACGATGTACAGATATGCTGTGGTAAATATCAGCTGGTTTGCCAGAGAGTCTGAGGTTGCGCGTGTTTTCCCTGCAGGACAGTCTGGAGCTGGTATTCAAACAGAGCAAAGCGGTGGCCGTCACCTCCATGGCCTTTCCTCTGGGCGACGTGAACAACTTTGTGGTGGGGAGTGAGGACGGCTCTGTCTACACAGCCTGTCGCCATGGGAGGTGAGTGACCTCCGTCCCCACTAGCACTGTGACTTCCAACAAATGCTGTTAAAAGACTTGAGGAAAAGAAGGTAATTAGTAGAAGTTATTTTTATGTGTGCGTTACAGTAAGGCGGGTATCACTGAGGTGTTCGAGGGCCATCATGGTCCGGTGACCGGACTGAGCTGTCACAGTGCCGGAGGACCTGTTGACTTCTCTCATCTCTTCATCTCCTCCTCTTTTGACTGGACCGTCAAACTCTGGAGCACTAAGGTGAGACATTTACAGTCGCAGTTACTCTATTAGATGCACTATTAGTCGTGTTTCTTGACGTTAATCATTTTCTCCCTCTGTTCTTCTGCTCAGAGCACCCGTCCGTTGTACTCGTTCGAGGACAGTTGTGACTATGTCTATGATGCCATGTGGTCCCCAACACACCCCGCTCTGTTTGCCTGTGTGGACCTCGCTGGACGCCTGGACCTGTGGAACCTCAACAATGATACAGAAGTATGCAAACAAACAATGCTCTGAAACCTGAGACCTTAATTTCACCCTTTAAAGGAATGTACTTATTCCCTTTCTTGCTCAGAGCTAGATAAGTTGATCGATACCACTCTCATATCTGTACAGTGTAAAATACATATTTAATGGAACCAAATGAGAGTGGTATCAATGTTGGCAAGGAAGCAAAAAGCCACTTTGCACAAAATATCCCTCAAGTACAGATAAATGATATGTGATTGTCTTAGATTGATTAGACTGATGGACATCCATGAATCTGCTTCTTTGTAAGCTGGTGTTTGTTTTTCAGGTTCCCACAGCCAGTGTGTATGTGGAGGGGGCTCCAGCACTGAACCGTGTGAGATGGGCTCACTCTGGCAAAGAGATCGCCACTGGGGACTCGGAAGGACAGGTGCAGGTCTACGATGTAGGGGAGGTAAGATGTCATCCTATGTTATGCTTTTGGGTATATTTTAATTGACCGCCCTTCAGTTATACTACTGAAAACAAACGATATTGGTTCAGATATTAAGGTGCTGTCTGACATTGTCGGATTTGTTGTCCTTTGTCTTTCTGCAGCAAATCTGCGTGCCAAAGGCTGATGAGTGGACGCGCTTCGTCAGGACGCTGGCTGAGATCAACGAGAACCGAGATGAAGCCGATGAACTGGCCAACGTCTGATGTTACAAACCCCACGCTGACAACTGCTCATAAATTTCTCTCCTGTACACTCAACACCTATAGCACACTACACAACACTGGCTTCCAGCTTTTCCACCTACTACAACATGAATTGGCCTGAGGAGATGTGCAGAGCTAGAAGGGATAGAAAAGACAGTTTTAGACAAGTTTTAGATGTGTTTTTCAAAGTGTCTTGAAGAGTTTTAGAGTACATTTGTAGGAACAATGAATGTCAGGTGTAGCAGTAGTAGTACAGAAGCCACGGTGAAGTGGTTGAAAGAATACAGGGATGTGATTTTCAGCATAGATGTGGCTGTACACTCTAAACCTCTAGCTTTGATAACATCCTCAGGGCTCCAAGAAACTGCTCTTCTCCTGAGGCCTCAACCAACTCAGTTCTTTTTTAAATATGCAAACCTTTGTACTTGCACCTTTTTCTTACCATTTGAGTGTTTTTACATGTTTTAATATTTTACAGACACACTTTTGCACATGGCTGGCGAAGTGTGTGTGAACAGGGAAAAAAGGAAACGCTGACATATCACTATCAGATCCTTTACCCTCAGAAGCACTTGAATTTGATGACTAAAACAGCTTTTGTGCTGACACATGCACACACTGGCCTGTGCAGAAGTGTGGCATTCTTACATTTTGACCACTACAATATTTAATATTTATTCTGGTGGTTGCACTTATTTAAATATTCTGTGTATTGTTTAAAAAAAATGCTGCTTTGTACTAAGAGCTTGAGTAGTACATTCCTAAAATTAGCACTACAAAACTTTTTACCAGGCAAAATCTGTTACTATACCTGCCTTGGATTTATTGACACTAGTACAGTTAAAGTGACATTTTTCTGTACCAAAGGCTATTGTTTTATACTCTGTGTAATGAGTAGTAGTAAACGGTTTCCCGACTTGTCCTCTTTAAGAGGATCTAAATACACTACATAAAGTTTTAAATGGAGATGTAAAGTTGGGGTTGGAAACTATTTTTTAACACAGAACATAAATTAATTTTCATTAGTTTTCTTTTCCATCCTATTCTTCATTCCATCCAGGATGCAGCAGTCCAACCTCGGCAGGCTGGTAAAACTTTCAGCCTCAAACGCTTTCTATTTAAATGTTTAGAGTGAGCTAAAAATGCACTGTAGCAACCATATTTGATATAACATGAACAACATCAGTATTCTGCATAGTCTAGTTGTACTGTATTCTCCCGTTACCGTTCCTGATACAGTTAATGGTTGCACTTTTTCATTGGAATAAAAGTCGAGACATATTGTTAAAATTAAAACCATATGGATGATTTATTTCAATAAAATACAATGACTGAATTCTGATACATTTAATTTATTAATACCTAATTCTCTGCTCATGATTCTTGTTTTATCAAGAAAACACTTAATTGAAAAGTTCTGTACATCAGTAAGGTTGATTCTCAGAGACCAGGACCAAAGGCCCCACGTTGCCATAACATTACACTTACTGTATAATGATAGTGATGGTTACGGAGCTTTGTCTTGTAACATTTTCTTCCTGTCCATGTGCTGTCTCAGTACAGTTATACAATATGTACAGTATTTAGCCCCCCGTGTGAGGACCAATTGAAAGGGAAGCCCCACGCACCATGCTGGCCAATCTAGTATTTTCTATGCCCGCTGTCCAATAAGAGAAATCCTACTGACACAGAGTATCAGACAGAAAACAGAATAAAAATCATATCAGCTACTCATGAGAGAGAGAGAGGACTGCCGGAAGCTCAGTTTTATACAAATTCTGGAGAGAAGAACACAAAAGATGGAGATGCCAGGAGCGTGCAGCCACTGAAGATACCACACAGTCAGTGCTCTGGTCCCGCCACCGTCTACTTGATTACACCCACAGCTGCAACCAGCTCTCCACCCCACCCCCACCCCCACCACTGGCTGGGGGACCAGCGGGAGCACACCTTCACTCAGAGGAGAGTATGACAGGCCGTTGTTTGCGTTCTTATATGTTAACGCCCTAATTTGTGGAGTGTGTTTTAACTGTGTGGTTTTGTTGTGTGTATCGTTATCTAAGTGTCTTGGGTCCCTGGGAGTTTGGAGGAGGAGGATGGCAAGGTGATTCAGACCTCTATGGGGCCTGAGCCGGCGTGGCAGTGATTGGCTCTGGGTGATGTATGGAAACCACACCAGAGGACTTGAATTTGGGAAGGTGGAGGCCGAATTTGTTCTCCACCCCGGCAAAAGTAGCCGCAGCCAGGCGGTAGCCGCCGGTGTGGTCCGCGTTAATGGGAGGAAGCTCTGAGATGCGAGACTTGGGTGTGGGCTCAGACCCTGCCGGGCGACTGCAGAAAAGAGAGAGGAGGACAGAAGCAATCATTACACAACAGTAATGGCATTTGTGATATATAAATGTAGTTAAATATAAATGTATGTTCTTATCCAATCCTTTTTTTTTTTTTTAAATGTGATAAAGTCACGATGAGTCATGATGGAAATTAGGACAGTAGTGTATCCTGATGTCGACCCAGGAAGTTTCACACTGCCAGTGTGTTACTCTAGTCTATTAAATCCAAGTAGTGCAGTTATAGTTGCCTCTCTTTAGTGCAACAGGCATCATCCAATCATGTAAGTGGAATGTGATTAATCTCAATACAAAATACAAACAAAATACTGTTTGGTGAATTGATATGTCCAGCAGAGTGAGACAGGTATAATAACTGCAGCTGATCTTTCTATACTGAGTATAGAAAGATATACCGTACAATAAAAGCCCCATTAACATATGAATAGATTCTGTCCACAGAAACAGACTGAACACTATTTTTGTTGGGAACCGCTTGTGGAAAGAATAGAAAAGACCTCGACTCTCTACTGAAGTGTCCCTGCAGCCGCAACTCAGGGTGGGCAGTGTGACTGCTCTAATTTGTTAACATGGGCGCCAAAATAACAAGCAAGACGTTCAGCCACGTGCCGCTCAGCTAGGCAGTGTGAAGCCGTAAGAGTTACATATCCTGTCTCGCAATTTGACTCGAATTTGGTAAACTAAAAGCAACTTAACTTCTCACTCTCCTTTTAACAAAAGAACAACTTACTGTCCTCCGAAGTCGACGTAGAACCACCGCTGCAAGAGCTCATAAGTCACCAGAGTCACACCAAACTGAGGAGAAGACCGGCACATACGAGCTGGAGAGAAGAGAGAGTTCACAGTTCAACATGGTTTACAAACAAAGACAGTCTGAGACACAGCGTTTATGCATGCAGATGTACACAAACACACACCTCCAGCTCCCTTCCACAAAGCCCTGAACCCCTCCTCTTTCATAATCTTCCTGAAGCAATCGATGACCCCAGTGTAAGTGGTCTGTCCCGCCCTTGCTGCAACCTGCAGACGCGTCTTGATGACATCAGCAGGCGTCACGAGGGAGGCTGCAGGGATACCTGGGAAATGGAGTTACAAAGAAGTCAGATGATGCAGTGTTGGTGTCAGCTGAACACAATACATTTCTCTCATGCAGCATTTAATAGGATACAGTGCAGGAAGTCGTGGTTCGTGTTCTGAATGAGCGCTGACTGACCGCTTCTGCCGTTCTACGTCACAATATTACCTGCAATTGCTCCAGCAGTGAGAAGCTGCAATGCTCCCAGCCTGCCTTGTTCATCAGCCATCTGGGTCTTGAGGTGGGCATACGCGGGGAAATAGATGGCCGAGAAAGGGATATCTCTCAGGAAACATGCTTTAGCACCCTAGACACACACACAAAGAGCAGGCGGATGTATGAGACTGTGCTTGGGAGTAGACAATGAAAGAGTAAGAAGAAACCTACTCATGCAAGCAGTAGTGGACAGCCTGAGAGCAGATTGTGGTATACTGAAATACACATTACCTTGTAGAGGCCGAAGAAACCCAGGTCGCGGACCACACTGACAGCGCTGACTCGAGGTCCAGTGGTGATCTCGCCTGCCACCTGCAGGCGAATCTTCACTATCTCCAGAGGGTTGGTAAAGATCACCTGAGAGCCTCCAGCCTGGATACATGGGGAGAAGAAGAGCTTATTCACACATACACCAAAAAAAAGACATTAGTGCTCCTGCATCTCACATGTACGCAGCTGAGGGATACGAGCCAAGTCTTAGTCATGATAAGTATTAAAAGTAAAAATTAAATCCTGATCAATCATTTACTTTGCCATTTCCTCGGATGGTAAGGTGTGCTGGGCCAATGTTTGTAAGGATGAACAACGCTATCAAAAACAAAAACAGAAAAAAAAAACATGTTGCATTGGACAATGACAACTTAACTCTGGATGCAACTTGCAGTCCACTGTTAGTAATCTCATTCGGAACTCTGCAAGCAAGTTAATACAACAAATAAAACAGACTGCATGCACCAGCTTTACAACGGAGGAGACACGCACTCTTGGCTGACTGACTATTAGCATTTTTTCTTATCTAGTGTTCATTTATGCACACACAAACAGATGGAGCAGGATACAGAAGTGTTTGGGGACTTGGTACTTACACAGCCGCCGGCCAAAATCTCAGCATAAAAAGGAATTGTGTCGTCTTTTCCGGTGAACTTGTCTCTTACAAGGTCATTCACCTGTGGGACGCAAACACGAGCAAGCATGAGACCAAAGACAGTCCAGAGTAATGCTAAAAATAGGTCTGTCATCTCGCCTTTGTAAATTAATGTGACGTCTTCCTATACATGTTCACTTTTACGTTGATTTTAAGCTTCTTCATACTGTATTTTTCATCTAATTTTCTTTTAATTTGTTGGATTTTATCATCATCATGAATTAAACTTTGGTGAAGAAGCTCCTATAACATCATTATTACCAATGTAACATAACAAACGTGGATGCTAAACGAAAATGGAGTGAAGGGCCGTTTTGTGTTGTGTATGTGAGAGAGAAGGTACTCACTGTGAGTTTGATAGCCTTCTCAGGTGCCACACCTATAAGCTGAGGAACCAGACCTGTGGGGCATCATGGAGGATTGAGTGACAGTAGAATCTCATTTCATTAGTATTACTGCGCAAACAGGAGCAAGAGAGGACAAATAAAAAGGAAATAAGATGAAAAATAAGACGTGAGGTCAAACACATGAAGGTGGAGACCAACAGAGTTAGACAGAGCTTTGACTAAGGATCTAAAAGATGAGGATGCTTGACAAAGGAAAGAAAGTACACACTTAATAGTTGATTATTATTAGATTATTAGAAAGAATGATGCTGCATCACTTCAACAAGAAAAAAATAGAAAATATTTGAACTGGTTTAACAAAACGGTCTTCACTTACTCTCTTACTCATACTCTGAGAATCTCTGATCTGGCTCAAGTGAATTATATGAGTGGTGAAAAAAGAACGAGTCAGATAAAATAAAATGTTTCAACTGAGCAAATGTATGTTTCACATTTGTTTGAAGTTAACTGCAAGTTTGTGACAGCAGATATGTATTTTAGAAATTCACGGCATGGTGAGGAAAAAGAACATTAAAGTGGAGAAAGATGAAACACAGAGCTAAGATAAATGAACAAAATAAAAGAAAGGACACTAAACACCAATAGTGTTGTTGTGACTGCAGACGGAATAATACAGGTGACATTTCAGTACTCTGCCTTTCTGGCCTACCTCTATAGAAGCCAAAGAAGCCCTCATAGCGAAGCACCTTCTTAGCACAGTCAAAGCTGTTCTTGTACATCAGCTCTCCAACAAAGGATCCTGTGGACCTCTGGTTCTGCATACGAGTCTTCACCAAGTCGATGGGGTACACGGCCGTCGCTCCCGTAGCTAAACACACACAAGTTCAGACTAAATACTACCCATCAGATTAGATAGATCAGAGGCTGCCGTGTGTCCGTTAGACAGCCACCTGTCTTTGGCCACAGGATAACTCACCTCCAGCAATGGAGCCCAGGGTGAACCTGTAGGCCGACTCTGCAACTTGGAGCCAAATGGGCCTGGAAGTGTCCCCATGGGCCTGTTGGAAGGTCGCATATGGGACCAGGTTAACTTTATATTATGGACTTGTTTATGATGCCATCAGTGTAAATTGTTCTTGTTCCTCATGTAAGCCAAATCCTGCTTTCACGTTGTGAATATAGAATGAGACACATTATATTCAGAGTTGCACACACAGACCGCCACAAGCCTCCTACCTGTTTTTGGGTTTCAGCCAGGTGGTGGGGCAGACATCCTTCCTCTAACGGAGCTATCCTCTCAATGTCAGTAAGATTCAGGCGCCTGATACACAGATGTTTATTTCCTTATTATTCATTATATTTTTCAGTAAATATCTGTGAAGTTTGACCTGACTGACTCTATCACAGACTTAAACTGAGTAGCAGAGTGAGTGTTTACCCAGAGGGGGAGTGCAGGCCTGACAACTGGTACAGGATGTCAATTTCCATGGGAGTGATCTGACCAAACTTGTTGGCAGCATGAACAAACTCTTCTGTAGAGAGAGAGAGAAGAAAAGGTTGTTTAATAATGAAATGGACATCCCTGAGACACGCATGCAAAAGCTAAAAGACATCATCACAGTAATGTAACAATCTGACCTTTGGTCACGAGTGTGTCCTTCCGCGTGCCAGCCAGCGTGCTGTAGATCTTGCGTATCAGCTCCATGTTGTTCAGGAGGGAGTTGAAGGCATTGAAGTATGAGAAGCTGACCATGTGAGAGGTGCTGCCGCCTGCAGCCTGGTAGAAGAAAGGCAGAGGAGGTCAGGTACTAATTTTACTACTGTATGAATGAGGTTATGTACATTTAAACTGTCCCGTATTTTATTTATTTTCTTTATAAGGGCAAAGGTGTAACTTTACTCCTTTACTTCAATTGTTTTACTGTACGGTCATATTTGTTTTATTATAGCCTATGCTTGTGCCTTAATCATTTAACTTTTGACAGTAACAATGTTTTTAATTCAGCTTTATACAAAACAGACTCCTACAAAGCCAATCGTAATAGTAGCATATTTAACTTTATGTGACAAGAAGGTAAATCAGAGTAACACCTCAGTGTTAACCACCACATTCAGCCCTGTCATGTTTGTCACAGGAGGACGAAGGATTAGAAATGCACCAAGCTGAAAATGACCGGTATTGTCCTTTAAGGTCAATAACCACAGATGCGAAGCAGATAAGGAATTACCTCTGCTGAGTGTGCACATTTTCATAACCCCACAGGTCAGAGTAGATTATATCGCCACTAGCCAGTGATCAGAGCACAAGCACTGTTTCAAACTGTTCAAACTTTGGGGCAAAATAAAACTTTTTGTCCCCATTAGACCCATTAGGAATATAACTACTCCAAAAAGTGGGAGAAGTCGCAGCCTAGTAAAAACTGAAATGAGTGAGCTTCCAGCTATGAAAATTAATTTAGAACAGTCAGTGGTTTTCTGAAAATAACACTCTTCCTCCTGTCAATCAGAACTGAATATTCTCTGTGGCCATAGTGACAAAGTAAACCAATTACAGTCAGCAAACACTCACTGAGACAAGGTTTTCCTCCACAAAAGGTGTGAGCATGTGGTGTCTGATGGTGGCCATAATGTCACTAAAGTCCATTGCAGAGATGACGCCATTCTTCCCTTTGTCCTTTTGGGCAAATGCCTGGCGTGCATGCTCCAGCTGCAGCTCCTTAAAAAGAAAAAACAAAAGGACACCACAAGGCTGAGTGCAAATATAGTCAAGTAAAGGACAAAGAGAAAAAGAGGTAAAACAATAAGTCTCTGTATGTTTAATCAGCGGACCTGCAGGAACTGGGTGAACTCGAGGTAGCTGAGGTGTTTCTTGTTGTCGTGCCCAAAGTGCAGACGGATGAACTCGCAGTCCCAGTTGAAGGGAATGTGGTGCACTGTGGCTTGCTGAAGATGTCCAGCACACATTCCTGCAACAACAAATACACATACAACACTTTAAAAAAAAAAAAAAAGGAATCAGTAATCAATATTCCTGACTATTGCCATAACATTAAGCTTTGAGCGTGTGACATAAGAAAGGAAAAGAAGGAACTGTGCATGAGAGTGGTTATGTAAGTCCACTCAGGTGCAATGACTTAGACCGAGGTTTAATCTGGTTAACAATGTCACGTTAGGACATTTTTTCTCCAGATTGCACCGCAGGAAAACCTGTAAACTGGTCTGATGACGCAGCACACAAACACATTTGGGATGGATTCAATACACAAATATTTTGTACAGTGTAAAATACAATATATATGCACAATATATTTTTGGATTCACTGAAATCGTGTGAACTGAGCTCAAAGCTCACGCAAAAAACAACAACAAACACATTGGTCCATACCAAAGGAAATGGCTCCAGTTCCAGTCTTGTCAAACAGCTGGAAGGCTACTATGAAGAGAGCGTCAGGCGCACACAACACCGATTCAAATGCCAGAAACTCCTGGAACGAGATCAGCCTGCCGTTGTGGATGTATATTTGGTTTATGGGAAAGAGAAAAAAAAGATATATTGTTAAACACGTCAAAGACGAAGATCATACAGTAATGCTTCATTAAAAGGACCGGTTCGCCACAATCACACACAAAAATGCACACATACATGTATTTTATGGGTTAAAAAAAAAACAAAAAAAAAAACATTTGTCATTGTTCAGAAATGCATGTGGAATTTGTGCACATATGACTGCACACACAAACAGTCTGGGAAATGGGAGTCATTGAGAGTTTTATCTTATCTGTAAGTGGTTGTAATGGCAAGTACCAGATCAGACATGGCTCAATAAACAGCCAATTAGTAATGATAAGCTGTTTGCAAGCGCGCACGTGTGTGTGTGTGTGTGTGTGTGTGTGTGTGTGTTTGTGCACACCGTTTGTGTATCAGTACGTACCCGTCCTTTGTGGTGTCAGCCACAGCAGAAATGAGCTGTACAGTTTTGGGGTTGTGGTGGATCTGCGTGTGTAGTCCTAGATACCTCTGGACAAAGTCTCCTGGGGTCATAAACTTCTCTCCATCTTTGTCCACTACACTCGCATACTGAGGAGAGAAACAAGAAATAACATCAGCAAATATGCCTAACCCCTCACAGGCGCTAACTTCTTTTCCCTTAACCCTAAGTGAACTAACTGTGACTAATTAAAACAATTGCATTCTTTTACCCCTCCAATTACCTCTGTACGTTCTGTTCACCATTTACATAACCATGTGTTAATCCATCTCAATAGCAAGGCTTTTCATTCGCTTTAATCAACAGCTTTGTTAACATTCACAGATCCATTGCCAATGGCCTGTTTGATCAGCGTTCAGAGGCATGAGTGTGGAGCATGACAAGTACATGGCTTTGAGTGAACCACAGGTCAGCACTACTACACTGTATACTGTAGACTCTGTTTTTACACCACATTACTAGGTCCATGTTTTACTTATTACACTACACTGACTTATCCCAGTGCTATCTTTACTTTGTGTCAGGATGACATGAGTGATGTGCACTGGTGTGGTTGGCTTGAGCCTGTCAGCTATTTGACCTATGTATATCAGCATACCGACAACTGCTGGCCCACAAGACAATCACACAGTGGATCACACACTCAGCACGCAGAAGACAGTGGAGAAAGGTGACTGTTAACCAAATACATTCTTGTTGTAGTCACTCGTGCAAACCTCATGCTCATACGCTGCCTCTGACATGCAATAGCCTTAGAATGGTGTCCAATACATAACAGGGGCACCGGTGTGACACAGTGCTCTCTGATCCGTTAAGTACAAGGACATGCAAGTCCTTACTTGTGCTGTAATGGACACAGTGAAACAAAAACTGACAACACCGCTTGAACAGAGACATGAACTCTAGACCCGCCGATTAAAAGTCGGATGCTCTATCGACTAAGATATCCAGCCTTATAAATGACAATATCCTCATACATCTGGTACAACAGCCCAACATATTTCCTTAACATGTCACGATGATCAAAGCGGACAGACACTGAGAAAAGCTGATACTAAACACTTCCTTTTCCAGTACTGACTCTAAACAACCTCTCCACTTACAGCAGCTGCGGCTGACTTGACAAATATCAACCACAATTATGTTTAAGCTTCAACTTATGTCATTAAAAAAACAATGTTAGGCTAAATGACGAGTATTATCACTGACAAGCTATTCAGTTGCAGCGATTTGTTTTGTGAAGTAGCAACAGCAGTCTGTGCTGGACCTTTAACTGTGGCTAAAGCTGTAATTTAAACCCCATGACAAACTTACAAGCTCATTCACCAAGTGAAAACAGCTGTTTTCTACACACAGAGCTGCTTCACAAACACATCTGGTGGATATCTACAAGATAGGCACACATATTGGTCTCAATGCGCAATGACACATTGACACAATAAACATTTGAATCAGATATTGTCTGGATGAAAACCTCACCTTCTGGAAGATTGCTTTCAGCTCAGTCGGGTCCCCGCGTTTGGTTGATTGCACCTAAAACAATACACAATAAAAACAACATTATGACATTGCGACACTGCGAATGTTTTTACATTTTCAAAAGCAGCTGCTGAGTAAAACCTAAGATTTCGCAAGCAGAGGTACTTAATATAACACGAAGCAAAACAAACAAGCTACTTTGGGTTTAGGTCTCCTTGAAACGACCACTGCTGTGAAGGAGACACACCACCCGCTACGACAGGCACAATAAACGACAATAAAGATAAAACACTACACTCTGGCACTGCCGTGAAGCTGAGCATCAGCTAACTAAACAATCGAGCAGCCAACGAGCCAAACCTCTACTCAAGCTTTAACTAACTAACGTTACAGCTGGGTAGCCGGCTAGCAAGCACAAACTGCACACAGGAAGAGGACACAAACCGTGGCAATGACATGATAAGCTTTAAACCAGCGAACAGAAAGAAGAGAGAAAGACAAAAAGGATGAGAGCAAACTGACAAACAGTCGGCTGCTGTAGAAAAGACGAGACTTCAGCTCGCGTTAGTGGTTTTTATCAGCAGTGTTAGCAGTCCGATAGCTTGCTTAGCATTATCTCGCTAACTTCGAGGTTGTGGATGTCTCATCAAGGCCAGCCGGGCGGCGACGGCTAGCCCAGTGATGCTACAGCCCCGAGGACACCGCCTCAGAGCCGCTGTACCCGACGGCAGCGGCGACTCTAACCCTCACAACGCCTACACAACACAACGAGCGGAAGACATGCAGACATGTTCAAACAGAGGTTGGAGAATCGCTCAGAGAGCGATGCCTGAAGTCACCTTGACCGCCATGCTGGTTTGATGACGTCACGTACAGTGAGCGTGCACAGGGCGCAGCGCACGCGATATTCTGTACGCGCCGCGGTGGCAGCGTGAAAACGAAACCGCGCGACAGGGCTCAGGGGGGAGTAACGGATTACATGATGTAACTGAGTAACGTCATCAGGAGACGCAATGAGAGGTGGCTGTAATCCACTGCTGGGACTGATCATGTGACCTTATCGGATGAGGTGACATTGATCTGTTACACCTGCATCAATACTTCTTATATCAGTTATTCAATCAATACAGTTCATTCATCAGATTTGTTAAAGGATTTGTTGTGATGAAGGTAATGTATCCTCTCTCTCTCTCTTTCTCTCTCTCCTCTCCCTCATTCAACAGCAACCACACACCACACACCACACCACACAGATATGGCTGCAGTAGAGTCCCTCCCTCAGAAATATGTTTTCTTTTTTGTTCTATTGGATTTGAGCTTCACTTGTGCAGATGAGTATGTGCAGACACTAGAAGGATTTTCTCCTTTGCTGAATGTGGGAAGTTTCTCTTCGCTCAGTGAAAAGCTGATTTTATGGGCCTACGAGCATGATTTGTCTGGAAGTCCACTGGATTTTACAGTGATATAGGAAGAACCATCTTGTTGTCCAGCCAGGAAAAACTTAGAAATGAACTTAAATTAAGCAATATACATAGGTTTTGGGAATCATCCAAATAGGTTCGAGAGGAGTTGGAAATGATAACTTTTTTTTGCGAAACAATATCAGTACACACCATTACTTTCCAAGCCCAGACATTGTGAATAAATGGTGAAAGATGAAAACAGACCCATACGTTCCTGGTTGTCTTACACAAGCAGAGCTCATGGGGAAGATGGAGAGACGGGTTTAGATGACGGTCTGCTATAAGCCATATACAGTGTTTCTGGGTGTATTTAATGTCCGTAACAGCTCACTGTCACACTGTCACAAAGCCTGTTTGGAACTATACGAGCCAATGTGCCAAACCTTGGTGGTTTCAACATTACTATGTCTTTCAATACTGGACTCCAATCCCACCTAGTTGTAGCAATTGTTTACTTTTTGTGCTGTAGAAATGTTTTTCCCTTTTGAATCTATTTACTGTTAGTTGACCTTGGTGAGGAGTGTCCATATGAGCCCAGCAAAAGTGTTTGATTGTCACCTGATAAGGCGGTGACCTATAAACCTGTAACAGCATCTCTCCCAACTAACTTTGCAACAGCCAAGCACAGGCGAAGTGGTGCTGTTACAATAACTTTTGTTTAACGCATTTGCAGTCAAATGTTCAATTTGTTGTAAAGTAGGTACGTGGTTTGTCCCAAATACAGAGGCTAGAAAGGGTATGTTTTGGTTCAGAGCACCGGGTGGGTTTGAAGTCCTGGATACACACCAAGGGCTTTAAAGGCTGAAACCGTTTCTAATCAATATTGTACATTTATCAGTATGAAAAGAACAACCATTCATGCTGTGTGTATTCACAATTGCAGCTAATTAATTAATAATTGTAGATTATTAAGTGTAATTTTTAATTAATTTAACTCCACGATAAATTGCAAAATATTGAAAAGTTATATGACCTAAAGAAAAGTGAAGAAGGCAGGGATAATTCACTGTCACCAAAAAGTTTGCCTCCAAGTAATCTGAGCCCTGGTGGATAGATTTAAGGGATTTAAGCATAAGATAGATTATTATTAATAGTAATTATTCCCTCTGTCTTCAGTTCCTGAAAACTTTTATAGGGTCTTGTATACATAATACCAAATGTATCTCAGGATACAAAGTTGATAGCATAGAATTGATAATCTGGAGCCTTGCCCCTAACCAACTAAAATGAGTTAAAATGTGTCAGTTTTGGAGTTCTCAGCAAGGGTTGTTTAGATAGTCTGGGAATTAAACTTACAACCAAAGCTCCAAAACATAACTCATTCTCATTCATTCCATTCATAATTCAAATTATAATTAAATTGATAAGTAAACTACTTAAATAAGCTGAG
>NW_023339796.1:15398073-15398202 GCF_004916995.1 Morone saxatilis | reverse complement strand
TCACTAAATGGCTTAGCCACGCCCCCAGACACATATGACCAACATGTATGAAAATTTAACACACGTGTTCAGATGTTCAGCCGTTTTGGATTTAGTGGTAATTTTCGCGTTGCATTTTAACAAACTCCT
>NW_023339796.1:15396103-15397988 GCF_004916995.1 Morone saxatilis | reverse complement strand
ATCAGAGCTGGGAGACAGCAGTGCAACAGCTGGGGGAGGACAATAGACAGCTGCATGAGTTTCACCTGCAGAAGAAAAAGCTCAGGAGAAGAGGCTTCAACATCCTTCAGAAGAAGATGATGACAGAAAGAAAAGGCAAAGAAAGAAAAAGAGGAGGAGGAGAATAAACCTTAGAAGAAGGGATTTATTCACTGGCTGCTGAAAAAAAACAACAGTGACAGTGAGGTAACAGGAGGCTGCTGGACAACAGTAGCTCCTTCTTCCTCCCTCCTTCACCTCTCCAGCCTCCCTACATTTCTCCTTACCACCTCTTCCCCTTTTCTCCCTTATCCTTCCCCCTTTCCGTGGGTACTTTAGCCACCAAAGCTGCTAGGAGACTCTTGGAGTCATACTTCCCACAGGGACATAATCAAGACCATAACAAAGAAACAAGCCCACCAACCTGCTGGTCCCACTGGACAGGTGCAGTGTTTTAATGATACATTCGGTGCAACAGTGCCGTGTGTTAAAGAGCTCTGTGACAACGAAGCAGAACATAAACTGGGGACAACTAATGTCACCAATCCTGGCAAGACCATTTGTAAGTTTCCAAATGGGTTCAGGTTTATTGCTGGATGAATGCAACGGTGCAAGCTGCAGTTCACCTGAAAGTTTAGGGGACAAAGTAACGCACAAACCCTCAACCCTCAAAAACCCAGAGAGGCTGTTCGACCAACAGAAGTGTACAGTACTCTGGTAGAACTAAACGCGGTTCAAACTACTTTTACGTTTGTTCCAGACAAATGATCCACTGGATTTACTGGGTCCCTTATTGCTCTGGTTAAACCAATGTGGGGGTGCTAAATCCACAAACTGCACCACCTCAACCTTGGGTAGTATTGTATTTTTACCACAACCTACTACACACGCCATGACCTTCTCTCTTCTTAAGCTCTCTTTCAGTCCACGAATGACAATGTAAGACATGTGGTTCCATCGTAGAGAGAAAACGTGTGGAACAGCCCGGATATTGTAACACTATATTTATCTCGAGTATTCCCTGATGGATCAGTACTTTGGATATACCTGTGGGTGAAGACCAGACGCAGCTCTACAGCCACACCTGTACTGTAAGCATTGGGCACCTTTGGTCTTATTTGTTTTGTGTTGATAATATAACCATCAAAATAAATGTTTTTTTTACATATCAGCATCAAAGTGCAGACCAAGTGACCTTCACAAACATGGGGATAGTCTTCCACTATGAAAAGGGTGCACAGAGGCCTTTGAATAGCTCCAAAAAGCCAAAACGGAGACAGTTTCACATCAGACAATGTAAAGAAAGATCATTTCAAAAGGCTCCATTAAAGTCCAGGTGAAATGGAAAAATCAGAGTGCTGTTTGCTTCCGCACATTTATGTACTCCTGTAAAAACAGGCAGCTAGCAAGGGACTCATCCCCCAGTGAAAATCACATTAAGACCAGGACCAATTACAGCATCCAATGCCGACAGAGGACAGTTCGAAGACAGGGATTAAAGTACGGAGGTGTTTTTATTACCGGTTTTGGTTCCTGCCACCCTAAATTAGCTAAGTTGGCTAACATTAGCTGCATTAAACCGTCCCGTCTGTGTCAGAGGTTGTGTTCACTGTGAGGTTACTGAGCCCCGTTCAGTTGCAGGCTAACGGCAGATACATTAGCAGAGCTGCCAACTCTCACGGTTTCGCCGTGTGACACACGATTTTGCCTGTTTCCACATGCACTCACGCTACACATCCAAATTATCACGCAAATTCTTTTTTCTTTTTTGGGTGAGAAATTCCGATCTTGGGCCGAGACTCGTTCGTTCCTTTTTAAACTCCCCGACGGTAGAGGCACTGCACCCACATATGCTACAGTCTATGGC
>NW_023339796.1:15395866-15396003 GCF_004916995.1 Morone saxatilis | reverse complement strand
GCTACCGTTAGGCCTGCCTATGCAGTACCCAAGGTACAGTACCTTCATTCCCATAATGCCACAGTCCTAAACCTTATTGTGACTGGAAAGTCAGCCAACCATGACTTCGAGTTTGATGTTAAGTTTCAGTTTTTTTT
>NW_023339796.1:15380884-15395673 GCF_004916995.1 Morone saxatilis | reverse complement strand
TATGGGTTGTTGTTCTCCAGGATTTTGGCAGTTCCATCATTTTCGCAGCTATGCACAATTTATATTTTATTTTTTATGGTGATGTTAGTGATTTTCCACGATACCTTATATAGATATAGTTTGTCCGTGGTACATGTCTTTCAGTTTTTGTTGGAGAGAAATAAGGGTGTTGAGTCATATTATTTTTGGTTATAGTCCTAGGAGGCTGATTGTTTTGCGCCAATGGGTGTTGGCTTCAAGTGTTTTCACTCTTTGAATAGGTTCATTTTTTGTATCATCTAAATACTTTCTGCTCTAATTATTAAGTTTGCTCGTATTTGTATTGCAAGTTCCTGTATTAAAGATTAACCAGGTTAATGCCCGATACCTTCATAACCAAATTATTCATTAAAAGTGATCTGCAACCGGCCTACAACATTCTGTCTTTTAACAAAAACGAACATGAATCATTCAGAAAGTGGGGTTTCTTTGGTCAGGGTGTTGTATTAGATACATTAGTTTTTTGGTTAGGGTGTCCTAATAGCTGGCTTACGTACACTGACGAAGATATTTATAGGTTTGGAATCTACCAGGGAGATATTTTTGTTTAGCCTCTTCTGGGTTAATAGATAGTTCATTGTTACATTCAAGTTTGTATTCGCCATCAATATTAATGAATAACATTCCAAAATATATATTATGTGACCTTTTTTTGTAGGTAGAATTAATAGAAAGAATCTTACATTTTATTCAACTGATAAGGCCAACAACAAAGTTAAGCTTTGAACGGCAATATCTGTCATGTCATACATAACTCGCACAAACTGGTTGTGTCTAGTTGACGTCTAGCCCCACTCTTCATAATTTGAAGCTGGAATTGTGAGAACATGGTTGTGGAGGGGCCTTTATTGTCTTGCTCTGCGGATCAAACCGCTCATCTACAATCTACTGTTGTGTGTTGGAGTTTCATGTACAGCCCACCCGCTCTCATGGTTCCATTGTCACATTTTGCTGGTTTATCGTGGCCATCGATGGGCCTAAAAACATTTTAGGCCATCATTTACTCCTCAGTGTTTTTAAGCCACAATGGGTGGAATTTTATCTGTAGTCTGGTGATACATGAGACTGCATATTCAAGAGCACCGCTCGCTTTAGTTAACAGCCTCGGTAGATCGCCGCATGACTCGCATTCTTCTGTAAGTAATTGTTTTAATGAAACGGTTTAACTCTGTCTTTGTTCGGGGGGTGAGTCTATCTGGGAACCTTATTGCTTTTAAGGTTCATAGAAGAGGGCAGTACTCGTCATCCTAGGCTTGGTCTTTTCCTTCGCAGCGAATTGATTATTATCACATGTGTCAGTGCGTTTTCCGGCTGGAATTTGTCTTTAGGTTCCAAGCCGTCACAGCAACACTCACCGCTACTACAAATTCCTTGTTTTTTTTGTTAATTCGTTCTCTCTGTGTTTGTATTTAAGAATATTTCCCCGTATTTCACATTCCCTCTTGTTGTCCACTGTGAGATAGCATATACGTCACTTGATATTTCGCCGTAAACCTTGGATAGGGCGCTATTGGCAATATACAAAATACTGTATCAACCTCAACCTATTCCTCGGAAGGGCCCGTTGTAGTTTCAATTACTGCAAGGGCTGGGGCTACAAACACCACTTACTTCATGACGCGCAGTGATAGCTGCACATTGCCGCTTCTTAGTTGGACTTTACTGTGGGCGGTGCGGAAATTGATGTGGGACTGGGGGCCAAACATCTTGAGTGCTGTATGCTGAGAGGGGGGAGGGAGAGGGTTGGAGGGAAGCAAAAGGGCGAGGGATTGTGGGAGATAAACGGAGGGGAGTTGTGCTGCTGTTTGATTCATGGAGGGAAACATGGTTGGGGTGTACTGATGTGTGTAAGCATTAAAAAACCTTTGGTTGTTTGCCAAGGGGAGGAATTTATATTGTGTTTCCAATGAAAACCTCCATCAACTGTTTCTGCTGGTTTGCTTCCTAGGCCACTGCAATTCAAAGGGTCATTTATTCCCTTCCTCCAATTTCCTTCACCAAACCACCCCCAAACCTTAATTTCATTTTGTTTTTGCTGTTTGCACACTTCCTTCCTCTCTTATATCCTCCTCAGGGTTGATATTAGGGGGGCTGAAGGCGGATTCTATTGTTTACATATCCCAGCTCTACAGAACCTCTCGTACACGTCTAGGTGTCATGGCAGTGGGATACGTTCGTTCTCAACGCTCGAGGAACAACATGGGGGGTGTCGTGCCTTTGGGCGCCGCACCGTCCTGAGTCTATCTTATGTGCTATACTCAGCGATGACTGCTGATCGGCAGTCATTTCGCTGCAGCGCTAATTTCCCTCGGTAGTATATCTCGGAATCCTCGCCTCGAGTCTTCTCATGGCTCCTGTTCAACTGTTGATTCTAGTTCTTAGCTGGTAGACAGAAGAATTGAATGTTGCGTTTCGGTCTGTTTATGCTTTTTAACGCGCTGCATGAATAAAAAAACGACCTTTATGGCAACAATAGTGTTGTGCGTCACCATTTCCTCTTGCACTATTGTACTATCTGTAACCCTCTTTCCTTCATTAACGCAAATGACATCGGAGCTAGTGTTATGTTTTGTGTCATGGGCAGTCCGAGGGGGCATATGTGATTCGAGTGCTAGTTATCGCGGTCAGA
This sequence comes from Morone saxatilis, assembly GCF_004916995.1. NCBI lineage: Eukaryota > Metazoa > Chordata > Actinopteri > Moronidae > Morone > Morone saxatilis. The sequence goes on along the minus strand of NW_023339796.1, from coordinate 15,393,005 downwards.
CTCGGTAGTAAAAGCTGACTGCATTTGACCATGTTTGGTGTTCCAGGTTCTTGCACCATAGTTCTGATGTGGCATTAATTGTTATACGTTAGATCTGGGGTTCTCGCAATGTTCCACAAGTGGAGCCAAGTGTGAAGGACCTACCTTTTGGGAAGACCAGCCCTCTGGGCCAGGAGGCTTTCAATTTCTGTCCTTGGTCTCTGAGTACCCACTGGTTTTACAGGGTATTACCATATATACTCGTCAAGCTCTAGACTTAATTGACCCTGATATTATATTCCTGGTTGTGTGAATCCCCTCTTGTCTTCTCCTCATCTTTTTCAACACTGTGATGTATATTTTCCTTCCTGAACAGACCTCCATTTTCATGTTTTTTATATTGGTTACTTTAACTAGGTCTCATTCTCTTGTCTTGCTCGGTATTGGTTTCTGTTTGCTTCTCTCTCTCCACTTTCTCCTCTGTCGTCCACTATCTTCCCTGCTGGATCCCGTTGGTTTTCCTATCAACCAACTGCACCCGGCTGTCCATCGTGCAGCGATCCTTCATCACTCGCTTAAAGGGTAATCTGAGCGCTTAGTCTGCAGCTGATTCGTGACGACCGCTTCGGCGCTTCCGATTCCAACTCTGTTCCACTTCCGCATGTCGTTGCGCACGATCTCGAGAAAAGGAGGCAATCCGGTCTTTTCGTGCGCGCGCTCGATTCACAGCTCCCCCCAAGGTCCGGTGCTCTTTCCCATATCCACACAGAAGTGTTCTTTCACATCACCCTTTCTGCTCCAGCACAAGCCAGCGTCGATACAGGCCAGGACACGTTTTCAAAAGTGGCAACCTCCAGGGTTGCCGCGCTCAGATCGCTTGACTTTTATAGATGCACTGGTATTGCTTCCTTATGCTCGTGTGAGTATCTGTTTAAGATTATATTTCTGAGTAACTCATTGGTTAATCACTGGCTATCAACTCATACTCTCTCAGGAGCACTCTCTGTAGCTTGATTAATAGTTTGATAGTTGGTACTGTATTCTCAAGCCTTGAAGTTGGTTCCTGATCCCGCGGGTGATGTTCGATCTTGCACCTCTAATTGTCAATTAATTAAGTCAGGTAAATCTTATTACAAAAGCTTTATTGAGCTGTGTGCCATAAACTAACTGGAAATCCGAGATAAGACAGCTGAATTGTACTCAGATTTTCAGAATACTCATCAAATTTGTTTATATAAGGGCGTTCCTTTAAGTGACACAAAGCCTTGATTACAGTCAGCTGGAACAACCATACCATTTTTGTCATGGTAATTATTTTTCAGTTTGTCTAATTAGTATTATCTTACTTACAATATAGCAGTATGCTCTCAAGAGACAAACATGCTGAGTCCTTTATTATATTCTCTAAAGGGCGATTTTAGAGAGTCAAGTGATACAAGTATTCGTCGATATCCATGTGGCTTGTACTTAATTTCCACAATTGCTTTCTCTATATGTATAACGGCTTCTACCTACCTCCGATATAGTTGTTGGATTGAGTACTGTGCTCATGGTCAATTGGCATTGCATTCAGTGCTGTGTACTATGTGATGTTTACACTTACGGACTGGTTTATCTTGATTGGAGTAGAAACTCTTGATATTAGGCTCTTAGCATCCCATAACCCTATAGACTTGAACTGATAAGTTACACATATGTGAAACATTTATCAACAATAGGTTACCAGGAAACATTGTATCTTTGCGTTTTTTTGATGTTATGGCCTTTTTCTTTCCTTATATAAGGGAAACTGTGTCCTATCTGAGTTTATCACTTGAAGGCTTTTGTTGAATCATGTGTTGAAATTTTACTACATGGATCCTAGTAGTTGCTGCTGTGGATACCTCTAAAAACATGCAGTTCATACTTATATTGGTCCCGTCGCCCTGTAAGTTAGGTCTCTTACTGGTATGGCAATCCATCAGTCGGTGAATCTCTATGAATCGATACGGCGCGGTCATATGGACTGCTCGAACAATCTCAAGCAATTCCAAATTAGGCTCGTAGAAAGTATCTCTGCTGATCTAACTGTTAGGGATAAGAGCTGTTTCGGCACACATGTTATCCTGTCGCGGTGTTAGTTGCGCATGACATGATCCTACGTGGTTAGACGCCGAGGAGTCTACTGACGCGATGTTTGTCGATTACCTCTCTCTCGCTCCACAAATATCTGTATAGGGAGGAGGATTGGTGTTGATGTGTGTGTGCGCGGCTGCCTGTGTGTGTCCAATTGTGTGTTTTCGACTAGATATGTGTCCTGTGGTAAGATAAGTCTTCTAGTTCTTGTATTCATCTTGTTAATCGTTATCGACCGCTAAGGATTGGACCGCGGCGAAGTTCGTTGATCAAAATGTAGCCTAGTGCTGCTGCTTTTTTAATGCGTGGGATCTACACGGCAGCAGAGCAGATGAAGCAAGTTGCGCGGCTACTGTGGTGTAGGGCAGGTTGTACGCGTCATGGTCTCATGTTCCGGCTAGTTGCGCTGAATTGTACATGGTCCTCTGGCTGAGGGCTGATCTTCATGGCCTCCCTTGCAGCCTTCATCCTGCTCTGCTGTTTGCTTGGATCTCCGAGTATGATGGCGGGAGAGATTCTGTCAGACCGGGAGGTGGTCGACTTCCGAGTAGACGTAATCGTGCCACAATGCTGAGGTCACAAAAAAAGAATAAGGCAAACTAGGTGTGACAATATCTGGGGAATACAGATTTGTTGTGTAGTTGCAAAGACATGGCCTTAAAAACCGAAAACAACGTGTGGCGTGAGGATCCTTGTCTTCCAGGAGCAGAACATGGACAAAAACACATAGGTGTGTACGAATTCCTGTTCCATTTTTTCCGCTGATGAGGGGGAATTCATGTGTCATGGAATGTCATTAAGGGGGTTAGAACAACAAAGAAGAAAACTGCAGGGTCTGCAGGCTGACATTATTGGATAGTGATAAATAAGGGATTTGTGAACAGGTTCGCCAATGAGGGAGGTGGACGGAAGATGCTATCAATTCTAAACCCTGGTGGCTCTATGCGCTGTCGAATCGTGACAGAGAGTATTAATTGGGATTGGATGGTGACAACAACACATCTCTTCAACATTTGCTTCAGTTGGTTTCGACAGCTCAAATCTCGCCGGTTTTCACAGCTCTTCCTCTCTCGCTTTCCCGTGCTCTCGTTAACTCGTAACAAAGCGCAGATATGGCGCCGTTTCACTGGATCATCTACCAGTAAGTTGAAACACCTGCGAAGTCTTGGGTGATGTAGGTTTAATAGAAAAGCGGTGTCTATTAACGCGTTCACCTTTAGATCATCAAAGTCAGCGAGAGTTCCTGTGCTTATATCACGCTTCGAATTCGAATATCTTGCACTATTGTTCGATTATCGTATGTAAGGGCCTCAAGGTTTATCCTGATGTACCACGTTATTGCGATTTGCGGGCTTTTGTCTCGGGATTTCTGGCAACGGTGGAATATTGTTTTTTATCTCAAGTATGCCTTCAGCCTGTGAGTTGCCCTGTGTATTATCCTCCTTCAGAAGGTTTCCTCGGTCTCCATAGATTTGTGGAGCTTTGCATTCGCCTGTTCATTCTGAGGCCAGCTCATTGAGTTTTGCGCCCTTTAAGCTCCACCTCCCATGAGAGAATGAAATAAGAAGTAAGTAATTAATTTGAATGGAAAAGTGTTGCAAATGCCTGTTAGATGGATTTCTAACGGGTACTTTTTTAATGTTCTACAGAGGGTTGTTGGCAGAGAGTTGTGTCCGTTGTGCTCATACGAGAACTCTTGATGGTATTCGTGAGGGGATCCCTCATGGAGTGACATCGATCTCTATTGAATTGGCCGTTTTGGGCCTGTGGGAGTTAACAGAGGTTAGACGCGCGCGCTTGCGTTTCAACGTGCTGTGTGCGAAGCTTTTATATTATGTCTGGAGGTCTGGACGCGATATTGTCTCTATATCTCTCCCAATTTTAAAGGCAGGAATGCACAAGGTCTATTTTTTTTGTATACCCATACAGTTTACTTCCATTTGTTAGTTCGCTCTTGGACCTCCTTTTTTAGGGCAAACTAAAACAGCATCACTAACCGATTCCCAATCGTTCATTTCTCCTCTCTCCGGGCATCCATATTGTTCGCACTCACTTCGTCTCCCTCTCAACTTCGCGCTGGTCTCGCGCATCTTCAGTCCAGAACATGTAATTGGTGTTTTTTACGGGCACTGTCGCCGATATTCACGCAGTTGGAGAATTCGGAAACATAATGGAGCGTGTAGCATTCGCTCTTGCCTGCCTGTCATTTTTGTTGTCCCATGGCGCCTTTTTGTAGGCAGGTAACCATAAGGCCTACGGTAGCTGGGGAGCGAGTTACTACTTTGGTGAGATTTTGCCACTTTCTTTCCAGGTAGATACAGATTACGTAATGGGATTGTGGCGTTCCGGGACGGATGTTCATGGCTGTGAGTGAACAGCCTTTCTCGGTATCTAATTCCAAAGTCACTACATCTGCGAGGGATTATAGCGGGCCCGGGTTAGATCACTGAGAAAAAAAAAATTCAATCTAACATAATAGATGTAAGACGAGTACTTGTAGATATGTGGGAAGGATGTGTTTGTTTGTATTTTTTGATTATGAGATTGTAGATGGACTGGATGTGTGTTACTCATGTTAGGGTAAGATGGTTACTCTCATTGGGATTTCTGCACTGACACGAGATTATCGCTTGTATGTGTTGTTGTGTGTGATTTAGATTTGTGTTATGATAGCTTTTCGGCGTTACACATAAAAAATAGTATAGCACCGGTATACTCCGATGTATTAATACACAGGTTGGACTATATTACTACAACCCAGCCAGAGCTCCTCACTCTACATCGAAACTCCCCGCCTAATCTGGAAGATCAAGAGCTGGCGTATTCCTCTTTTCTATTTAATTATATCTATCTCTGGCATTCTGTCTCGTAGTATCTGCGTGCCTTGCGTTTTGGTTGTTGTCGTTCAAGCAGCGTGAGATGTATGAAAGTTTCAAATACTGTGATCAAGGCAGCGGGTAATGGCAAGCTTTGATAACGCGCTTGTGGTTTAACATGGTTGTATTGATGGCCTCAATATCTGTTTTTGGCAAGCCGTACTAGCAGTTGTGCAATATGTCCATGTGCGCTAAGCTATGTTGCTGGCTTGTGTTACTAGAAACTCGTACGCATTTCAAGTGATTATTGCGGTTGATGGGGTGCCAGCCTTTTAAGTTGTGGCATTCCCAGCTGGGTTGATCCATGTTTTTCTCACGTTCTTTAGATTTCTGGTACGTAGATTATTTGGTCATCTCGATTACACGGCTGACCGTAACACATGGCTAACATAACACAAGTTTTAGTTTACATACATTGTGCCTGACGTTTTCGTTTCACGTCTTTTAAACTTTTGTTGGTTGCTAGTTATTGTTTTGTAGTTGTCGTTTGTACATTTTTATTTTCCTATTAACATGAAGTGACCTTAAAAAAACATTTGTTTAATAATGAGTTGCGGTCGCTCTACTTCATTCCTGTGTATGTCCCTCGGTTCGGTATTTGCTCCGTTAGGGCTTAATGGGACTTTGACGGTGGCTTTTCTGCAGAGAGTTCCCTTGGGTTTGGTCTTAACGAGTCGAGCGGTCTCCCACCTCAGCCTACTGGTGTCTTGCAAGCTATATAATCGCCATGTTGTTCTCTTTCTTGGACCATAGACCAAAAGGTGGCCTAATATGTATTTGCTTCACATCAAACGCCCATTAGGCTTTATCAGGCCAAGCTATCCCCGTCTTTTTAGCCGGCGTTGCTTTATGTCGAGGTTGACTACCCTGTTATCTGGTTTATCAGACTGGTTTTTATAATCCGGGTCCGTTGGAGTCAACTTTATTATGTCAATTTATTTATTGTTGCAGGGCTCAGTCGATTATCGCTTGCGTTTTTATCTACAGACATTGCAGGTCTCCTTCAATGGAGTCCGCCATGTTGAAGCGCTTTGTTTCTACAGTAGCCCAGAACGGACAAACCAAACACAGGCTGTAGATGGCGCTTGATTCTTGATCTTCAACATAATGTGGTGTTTCATCTACATAATTACTCATGTAAAACAAATTGTTTTGTTGTCTCATGTCATGTTCACTCACTGTTCATAGCTAGATAAGTCCTCTGTTAATCCCTTAATGCACATGCAACTATGAACAGCTGGAAAAATGGAAAGGAATTCTGTAAACCTGTTTTTGTCATTGCTGGAGAGTCTAGACATGTTTGGTTTAGGCATGTTGAAACAACAAACCCTGTATGACCCATCATTCATATCCTGTCTTTCCTCTCCTCCCTGACTGTAGCACATTGTGCGGCCTGACTACGTAGACACTAGACTGGTCCCAGAATGGCCAGACTACATAGAGATCAAGAGCCAAGAGCAGATTGAAGGCCTTGCTAGAGCATGTCAGCTAGCCAGACATGTACTGCTACTAGCTGGACACAGTCTGAAGGTACAAGCCTGCTCTACAAGTAATGTGTGTGTTTCTATATCATAAAAACAGCCTAACATTTATAACCTGTGGTTTCCAGGTTGGTATGACAACAGATGAAATAGACTTCATCGTACACCAGGAGACAATCAAGCACAATGCCTACCCCTCCCCTCTCAGATATGGGGGTTTCCCCAAATCAGTCTGTACATCTGTGAACAACGTGGTCTGTCATGGCATACCTGACAGGTAAATGTGCAGAAGATCTACCCTCAACATTTAGATCAGAGAATATCACTGCTAATGGGAATGGGCCTCGTACATAGAGAGAGTGCTCATACAGTGACACTTAGTGTCCCACAATATAAACTGCATTTTAATATCCACAGCAGACCTGATATAATTTAAATTTCAAAATAACTCACAAGCCTTATGTATTACAGTGTCATAAAGAGAGGCCTAATTTAGAAGAAAAATGTTTTTACTACATTGTTGATAAAATGTTCAATATAATGGTATATATTCTGTCCAAAGAATCTCAAAGTTAAATCACATTTCACCGCACTTAAATTAATGTTGGCAACAGAAATCTTTAAATCTTTAACTTTCTATAGACATTTGGAATTAAGAACTTGGTTGAGAAGTTTTTGAGTCTGTATCATTTTGGATCAGAATTCCTTTTGCAATTTGTCCTTTTTTAAGGTAGATATAATAAATACAAAATATAAATATGTACTGTATATTTAAAAATTGAGGTACTATGAGTATGTTCTGTATTAGTTGTATTATAACGTAAAAGTTGTACACTTTATTTTTATATGCCCGTCTCCTGCAGTCGGCAACTTCAAGATGGAGATATCATCAATATTGATGTCACTGTGAGTTGATGCCTTAACAGACACAAATAAACTCAAACACAATACTACAAATGGGATCAGTCAGAGCAACACCGCTCCCATCACTAACTTCTGCCTATTGCTGATAGGTATATTTGGATGGTTTCCATGGTGACACCTCAGAAACGTTCTTGATTGGCGAGGTCGATGAGGTTGGGCAGCGATTGGTAGAAACTGCCAGGCTTTGCAGAGATGAGGCCATCGCTGCCTGCATGCCGGGTGCACAGCTCTGTGTTATAGGAAACACTATCAGGTAGAAACAAACACACACAAAGAATACCTACGTACCATATAGTCACATTAATTTTTCTAATATTCCAACTAATATTTTCTGTACTTCCGGCAGTGAAATAGCTCATGCCAGTGGCTTCCAAGTGTGTCCTTATTTCATTGGACATGGAATAGGCTCCTACTTTCATTGCCATCCTGAGATCTGGCACCATGGTAAGTTTGGGTCTGTCGACAGATGATGTGGTAGCCTCAAAAATACTTTCTGTGTCATTGTATGAGTTTATACAGCAATATGGAAACCATGTTGCCAAAAGGTCTTTTTATTTAATAAAGAGAATCTTCTTTTTCTTTCTTTTCAGCTAATGACAATGACATGACCATGGATGAGGGCATGGCATTCACAATAGGTGAGTTACCCTTTTCAGTTTCTGTTTGCACATTAAGAGGCCGCTGTGTAGAGGCTGATATTGTCTGTTTCTATAGAGCCCATACTGATGGAGGGGTCTGTAGAGTTTAAAATACTGAAGGACAAGTGGACCGCAGTGTCTGCAGATGATAAAAGGTAGGTGGTTGTCTTTGTGCTAAGCTAAGCACAGTGCCTCCTAGCTCCTAGAAATACTAGCAGTCTTCTCATCTCCCTCTCAAATAAGCATATTTCCCCCAAATGTTGAACTATTCCTTTAAATTCTCTTTATGTGCATTCTGTGTTTTTTTTTAAATTGACATTGATGCAGGTCGGCTCAGTTTGAACACACGGTGGTCATCACATCTGACGGAGTAGATATTCTCACCAAACTGCCAGAAGAGAGCAACGGTGACCTGAAGGGATCTGACTGCTGACCCACACATCGACTGTTAGAACCATCTTTACATCAACAACTACTTTTTATGATAATGGAAAAGACACTGTTAGAACAAGAACTTAAATAGTGACTCACATAGACCTATTTTAAACCTGCAGTTTCTACCTGTAAATTGTGTAAAAAGAAAAATAAATGTTCTTATTTTACTTTTAATTATTAACAAGAGATTATACATGCAGCATCTGTATATTCAGTTTGACCCATTTCAGTCAGTTCTTTTGCTACCCCATCAGCAGCTGACCAGTTTTTTACTTTATGACAGAAAGTACAGTGACAGTTAAATGTGATTTGATTTGAACTAGAAGGGATTCGTAACAGTTAAATGGGAGTAACACTAGCAGGGTCTAAACCAGGATGTTAGACTTACCACCAACCAAAAGGTCTTCTGATTATTTAATAAAATCACACAACCTCAAAGTTTTCATTTAACTGTTCAATTATATTTTCTGTAATATTTACCACACTACACTATTGTCTGAATGTTTTAAACTTTAAAGTTTACATATCATGACTGTCGAGAAAGCTTTAAATCTTTCTCAATAGTAATGGTATGTAACTGTTATTTATTTATTTTGCTGAAAATATTTAAGTGTTAGTCTGAAATAATATCTGAATCATCAGAAAAACCCAACAACTCGTTGACTTATTTTCAATAAACCCCCTGAATCCCAGAAATATGGTAGGACCTGCTGGAGCTTGTGCCCCCTGTATCACGACTGAGTCCTTGCTGCAGTGGTCCGTGTTCAGGTCCAACCTGTGGGCTTTTGCTGTTGTTATCATATGAAGGCAAAAAGTCTGAAGAAATTCTAATAAAACAAATCCCAGAAATATTGCACAAGACATTATTCCAGTGTTCTCAACTGTATCTATGGTCCTGAATACGAGCTCAGCTGGAGTTATGTGGTCAAGACGTTTTTTGCACCCCTTTGAATCATAAAATACAAACTGCATATCAGATACTGTGGCAATAATGTCAGTGGAAATCTGTCCTTTGGTGTCATATTGAATAGCCAGTAGATGGCAGCACACACACTAATATATTGGAGCATGTTGCAACCAGCACAGGCTTTTCCCCCTTATCTCTATTAACTTGTGATGGACAACAGCACAACTGCATCTGACCATCTAAAATGTGTTTGTGGCCCATAATCAAGAGGGGGAGACAAACAATCTCAATAAGTGTAAGCCTGCCTCCTGATGTTAAAGTCAGGAGAAAGTTGAAAGTCAAGGCCTGAGGTTATCTTGTTTATCAACTGCTTAACATGGAGCTTTTCAGTATCACTTAGTTTTCAATGAAAGACTGATTGAACATGTTGAAGACACATTGCTGCTTCAGCGTTGTAATTTCCAGGTGTAGAAACATCCTTTTGGGCTTTAACCGTTCCTCTGTCTATATCTTTTGTCTACAGGTGGATTTAATAAAGAAAAGAACAAAAGATCTCGCAACACCCTTTGTCTCTTTACCTCATCTACTTTTACAATAGCACTCAACATCTCTGACATTGCTCTCTATGATTAGAGCGCAAATTACAGGTTTGTTAATTCACACAGAAGTTGGATTAGAGTGCAGCATGTGAGTGATTAAAAGCGTCTCCTACCAACCTACAAAAAGTTCTCAGAGAGTCCGTCTGTTCTTAACGCTGTGTGGGTAATGTTGTAATGATACTTCTGAATACAACTAACTGAGCGTGTGGTGAAGATGCTTCAGAGAAAAAAAAACAGAGGAGGAGAAATTGGATTCCAGCCCACTGGGTGTGTTTTCACTTCCTGCCAATGTACTCTTGAGTGTATGTGTGTGTGTGTGTGTGTGTATGTGTGTGTCTGTGCTCATGCCAGTGCCAGTTTGTGGGTGGGGCAGGAAGGATTACACAAATAAAGGTGGTTCAGCTTATCAGGAGTCTGGTCATGTCCAGCCAGGATATGATTCAGGTATTGTAATTTAATTTAAAGCAAGACATAATTTGATAAGAATTACGTGTATGTTTATTCACAGGGTTGTCACGGGGTATACCATAAATTAAGGGACTCATAGCCTGAAATGTTCACGAGCACTCTTATACATTCAGCTTGAGGGACAAAATCTGAATTTTAGACCAAAGATCCACTAAAATATTTAACCGAAGTCCACTTTCTATTTGTTAAAGCAGTACAGTACTCCCCACTTGATTTTAGGGCAGGGTGGTGTGTGCGTGGCTTAAGGAGAGTGAGCTTCCTGTGAATCAGTACAGGAGTCATGTAAACTATTCTTAATGGCCTCCCACCAAAATATGATTCATCAAACATCTGAAAAGATATCAGAGATATCAGACAGCAAGAATAAGTGAAAGTGGATGCAGAGAGCAGACGTTAGATATTAGGGGGTGGAGGATTTAGGGAGGAGCAGGGAGTGGCGGGGTGAGGTGTTGGATTGTGGTCATGAATTCCCTCTCCTGCCTCTCATTCTTTTCCTGCATGTTGGGACGCATTCCTGCTCTCTCCTCTGGCTCTGCAGATCTCCTGTGAATCCTCGCCTGCTTATGTTGAGGATCCTCTTCGGTTTTCAGTCTTGAAATAACTATTTAAAAAATGTGTTCTATTGTTTAAGATTGAAACCTTGTGTATTGTTATTACCTCTGCAAAGGAGGCGATGTTTGGGTTCCAGTTTGTCGGTCTGATCCCCGTATTCATATAATCTTCAGCAGACTTGGTGAATAACACATTTGGATGAGGCCCAAAAAGATTCTTTTCAAGCATGGATAATGTGACATAGAATACCACAATTCAATCATATAAAGTCTGTAAAAACACTGAGCCTGACACAAAACAAATCTTCAGAAGCTCAATTTCTAAGGTTTACTGCGAAAAATGTCTCAGATAAAACTGTCTTTCTCTAAAAAATGAAACATTTGAACTACTACAACACATAATAATTTTACCTAAAATATCACAACAATTGTATATAAAAGATTGCTTTGTTTTTTGCAACAAATGTAAATGGATATAAGTAAGTGGTCACAAGTTCACCCTTTATGATTACAAGATTTCATGATTGTCTATCAATGTATGTATTTTTAATGCACAGGCAGATTAACTATTCCTAGACCAAAGAGACAAATAAAGAAGTTTCTTCTCTGGTCCTGAAAGACTGTATTTATATCAGATCAGCTGTTTATTTGGTCTGTTTGTTCAGCCTCCAGTTTTCTGGTTTGCTATTGTTGACATTTGTGCAGCCTTGATAGAGCGTGGGTTCTCTGACTGTGTTTTTTTTTTTTACGGCTATTAATGTTTTATCTCCTCAAAACAAATACAGCTTTCTTCCTGTGTTCACGGTGGATGCTGCTCAGCTATCAATTCATTAAAAAACTGGTGCTGAAGATACGGTCATGTGACGTTTATATCTGCCGTCTGCATTCCTCATTCATTCCGCCATGTGTGAGGACACCTCTCTCTCTCTCTCATATACATAATAACATATTTAATGTCTACTGCTTAGTTTTTTTTATTTTTGGGCTTTTGTTGCCTTTATTATAGTGACAGCTGAAGATAGACAGGTAGAGAGAGGGAATGACACACAGCAAAGGGCCGCAGGTCGGATTCGAACCCTGGGCCGCTGCAGCAAGGACTCAGCCTCGGTACATGGGTCGCCAGCTCTACCCACTGAGGTAACCGGGAC
>NW_023339796.1:15376830-15380859 GCF_004916995.1 Morone saxatilis | reverse complement strand
ATCTAGCTGGCACCGCCCCTGCTCTTATTTTGGCAGACCTGCTCTGGGCTGTTTAGGCACAGCGGAGTCAAAGGAACAAAGAGACACACAGAAGCCAAAAGATAACACCAGAAATGAAGACCACAACACCAGTGGATAGCTTGGGTTCCTTTATCTATGGTCTAGGAGCACCAGATCACTTCCTCGCCCCCCCCCAAAAAATATTTCCACTGGTGTTAAAAAGACATTGTAAAAGGCATTCCTCACAATGAAAAAAGTCAAGAGGTTAAAAGAGAAAGTTTTCCACCTTGTAAGTGTCAGTCAAGAAGGGAACCCTCCCCTGCCAGTCTGGTGACTTGAGTTTACCAACCTTCTTTTTCTGCTACAGGCAACACACACACACACACACCACACACAAACACACAAAGAGAATGCATTCTTGCAGATTAACTGTAACTTGTGACACCATATACTCTATGTGGCCTAATTTGACTCCAAAACACCCCCTCATGATAAATCTGCTTAGCCACGTTGAATCATTAAGGATCATTCCAGTAATCAGTGTCGTCTGTTACAGGTAGTTCTTGGTATCACATCGTCTATTTGAAAGAATTAAGTCTCTCCAGTCTCAATCATATTCTCAATACTGAATACTAGTCCTGTTTACGCCTGCCATGAGGGTCGCAACGACCTCAGGTCGGCTGGTCCTGACTTTCAGTCCCGACTGAGATATGGATAACATGCTGAAACTAAGATTGTGAACACGGTAAAACAGATTACACATACTTAACATCAGCATGTTACTGTGAGCATGTTAGCACGCTGGACATTAGGCATTTAGCTCAAGTTCTTCATGACAGGAGAGCCTGTTAGCATGTAGTCTGTTTACACTCGCCGTTTGGAAATAAATTTAAAAAACAGGCAAAATTATGGGACATAAATACAACAAATAAACGGCAATTAAACATAAAATCAGATGACAAAGGATGACAAATACCAGCCTCAATAAAAACCAGAACCACAGCGACACCGGCTTCAGTGATCACAAGGAGGAAGGTGTGTGGCTCTATGAATCTACCACTTCTGGGTTCCGACTGATTCCTATCTTAACCAAATGGAGAAACATCGTGTATTAAGGAGTGTATTAAACTTGAGCTAACTTTTCTTTTGCTTCCCTCATTTCTACTCATCAGTCTCACAATGAAGAAGCCCCATCACTGCTGGAGACACCCAAATGTGTTTACTTACTCAACATCATCAGCCTGTGGCCTGACAGTGTCCTGGAACATTGCATGCTCTGTTCCAAGTAACAAACTCCGCTGTTTTGCTTGGCCTTCAGGTGTTCCCACAGAGAGGGTTATTCAGGTAAAATTCAGTTCAGGCAATCTCTGCATGTGTCATAAAGATCTGCCCTCCCACAAGACTGGAAAATGATGTGTCACTTTGTTAGCCGAGTGGTGTGTGTGGTGTGTAGTGTGTGTGTCGTGTTGTGTAGATGGTATCACATTGCCCGAGGGCAGCTCTGAAAGGGTCTCTGATAAATGAAACTGCTCTGGCCTCTGTTGTCTTTTGACATTCACACTTTCACACACTACGTTCACCCCATAAACACCACACTGGAGCTTGCTCCCCAGCACAATGGCCTCCTGCTGACTGTGGTTTGGACGCAGAGGAAAACCGGTTAGGCAGCTCAGAGCAATTAATGGTGTGTGTTGTGTGTTGTGTGTGTGTGTGTGTGTGTGGTGTGGTGTGGGGTGTGTGTGTGAGTGTGTGCATGGGCCTCAGTGGGATGGTTGGGGACATTTAGGTCAGATCAGATAAGCTTGAGTTGAGTTATTCCTGATTCCCTTTGCTTTGATCTGTTTAAAAAAAGTGTTCTACCAAGACAAAGGGTTATTTATAGAGACGGAGCCCACTCGGTGCAGTAATATTGATATAATTGTCACTGATAGACAATACTATCATATGATACATGTAATATTTAAATTAGAGTGTCCTGTCTTGATGAGAGGACGGAGAAAAAGATGAACGACAGACATCACATTTAGCTTTCCTGCTTTGACTGCACTCCTTCCTACAGCCCAATGTTTTTTTCAACAACAGCAACTGAGCTGTGTGTGTATGTGTGTGTGTTTGAAAGTACAGTAGTGCAGTGGACAAAAACAGAGGGAAGGAAGTTCTCTCCGTGGAGCCAAAAGGAATAGTGGAGTGGTGAAGGAATTTCTAAAACAATCCTCACAAGTTCGAAAGTCCCTGCCTGAATCCTCAAATACCATTAAACAGCAGTTCACTACTTATGTGTGTGTGTGTGTGTCTGAATAACAATTAGTTCTAGCCAGTAACGTATAGCTCCCTCTCTCTGGCTGCCAAAGCAAGGCATTCATTATGGTGGAAACTGTTTTGTTGTGCTGTCAGCGTTGAGTTATGGACAGTTTGTGTGCACTGGTGTGTGTATGTGCATTCCCTACTGCAGAGCTGCTTCAGGTTGAAGAGGTAGATTTACTGCAGGGACCTTTTACCTTATGTATCATAGAAATCTTAATAGGATGTTTTTAATCATCATATTTTAAATAAGATTCACTCTATTGTTTCATAAAAGGACAAAGTTGGAGATTTTAATAAGTAAGTGTCAAACTGAATACAAGAAAGGTATTTGTTAATAACCCATACATTTAGAAATCTAACCTGATTGTGGTGGTTACATTGAAAGTTACAGGATTAACAAACTTATTATGATTCGTTCTGAAGGGTGGCACAAGAGCTAAAGTCAATGGTTCACCAAAGTCAGTAGGATTTATTTTCTGGGGACCATGAATGTTCAGAGGCAACCCTTCCAATCGCTAAGCAGGCACAATTATAAAATTTGTATGACAACAAAATAGAATTAATTAAATAAAAAACAGCATGTATTAGTCTTAAAAAAAAGTCTCATTGACAGTTGGAAATCGGGATGTCTCGGCACCTCCTTGTTTTAATTTTCGAACTGTTACACCCACACAGTACAGTCACAGTCTTTTACTGTTTGCCACTAAGCCACTTTACAGGAGCCATTTGGACTTAACTGTCTTTTTAAAAGAGTGGGGAGAGTCATATTTACAACCCTTACCTTGACCACACTCCCATAGTCAGTCCAGAGATTGTCCTATTAACTCTTTATTGCCCGATCAACGGAGAGAGGAAGATAACAAGGTTGTGTTTGATGGGGGTGGTAATATGACTTTAATGTTGCAGATGTAATGGGTTTTATTACAGCATATGACAGATAGTAAAGGAAAGATAATAAAATAATACAGTTCAGGTAGACAGTGACTAGTTTTATAAGCTGAAACCGTCCAACTTGAAGAAAGAAAGAGAAAGAAAGAGAAAACTGAACATTTCTCACTTTGCACTGCCCTCAGGTTACCTAACATCTTTTTTAAGCATACCTGTACCCCTCCCACAACTACTGCCAGCTCATATTACATCCTCTGGCTAGGGCTGGGACACAGACACACACACACATCTCAGTCAGGGGGTAAATGTACAAATGGGGGTTGCAGTTGTCCCAAGGGTGTTACAGCACTGCTGGACAGGAGAAGACATCAATTACTTCTTATTGACTGTAATCACTCATCAAGAAGGGTGAAGGATCTGTTACAGCCTGCACTGTGTGTGTGTGTATGTGTCTCTTTATGTTTTAACCATGAGTATAAGTTCTACTAAGAAATAGGATCAATACTGTGAATAAGATACCACATAGGGGAATGTAAATTAGACGTTTGTCCCCACAATGTCACTTGATTGCTAACAGATAGCTTTGCTGTCTTTCTCTTTTGCAGGACATTATACATCCTCACCACACTTACGTCAGCACCATCCTATGAGCTGAGAACGTTTATAAAGGACAACCCCTCTGAAATGAAAGCCTTAAAATCACATTTTCTATGGGTATTAGACTTTCATGTGATGTTTAGAATGCATTAAAATGCATTAGACCAGGACATTTCTTTGTTTGATTTGCATTATTTCAACATGATTTAGTTACATAGGCTTAATTTGATAACTTGCTGT
>NW_023339796.1:15354629-15376813 GCF_004916995.1 Morone saxatilis | reverse complement strand
TTTGCTCATAATCTCTTGGACTACAGGAATTTGATAAATAACACCTTCAAAGGAATACTTTGACATTTTCGGAATCTTGTTTCCAGTCTTGCTGACAGCAGAGGAAATGAGTGATGCTACGCTCATATCTGAATAGTGAATATTAAGCAATACAGCATAACATGTTGTATTTAATTTGTTTTATACACACAAAAACTGTTAAAAATTGTGATTAAATAATTAGTGAGCTGTAGAGGTTCTGGTAGGTGGATATTTTTACATTTGGACAGAGCCAGGCTAGCTAGTTTCCAGTCTTTATGCTAAGCTAAATCTTGGCAAGAAAGACAATAAGTCCCAAAATGTTGAACTATTCCTTTAAGGTATACTGCTGTACACCATGCATACTCTCACCCAACCAGCCAGCTGTTACTTGAGAAGAGCTGGGTCGGCACTCATTGATCATCCGCCTGTCCTGTGTTTTTGTTGAAGGTATTCAGCTGACAAATACTTACTTATTTCTCTGATCTGATATATCAGTTCTGAGATGATCTGCTGTCAACATATTTACAGGCTCACATAATCAATTGTACTCAGGGAAAGTGCATTCATGTGCTGCAGTTGTGACAGACCTTGGGTTAGAAGTTGAGTGTTATTGTGTAACTGACTGTGTGTGTGTGTTTTTATCAATATCCTAAGGCTATGTGTTTCTATAGTGTCATAAAGACACACTCACCCTACCACTCAGTTCATTGTGACACTCCCTCAGGTGAGTGTGCGTTTGTTTTATCTTAGTGTACCTGGAGCTGCAGCTTTAAGAACAAATACAGGGCTGTGGCTCGGGCGAGTCTAGGCGCTGTGTTTTCGACATAAGTGTGTGTGTGTCAGAGAACATTGCTTTTACTGTCATTCCTCAACTTTGGCACCCAAGGCAACCTTTTTTTCTCCTTCGGTGTCGTAATACTGAACATGCTGTACACGGAGGGCACACATTGTATTAGGAGATGTATTTTGTAATAATCATTAAAATCACTGGGTCTGTCAGATAAGCTGTAGCTTATATGTATGTAACTAATGTGCCAGTTGGCTCCTGACTCAGAGTTAATCGGCAGTGATTCATTAATAAAGTGATCAGGAAGTGAATTCAAGTTTGTTCTCGAGAACAACAAACTTGAATGATCTTATCTTTGTTTATTCAAAGTTGGGAAGTATTTGTTTACTTTTTGTTATTCACATTCAATTCTTGATCTTTTACTCAGTAGCTATGTGATATTTTGTGCGCCTTTATCATTACATGTTACCCTTAAATCATGACTGAATGTCAGCAGATCAATGCTCACTGTGTCTATGTGTAGACGAGATGTGTGACCTTTATTTCCCTGGAGCATAGTAGAGGAGAAGAAGAAAAGGTGGGGGGCGGGGAGGGTGTTGGTAAGCTGTGACATGTGTGATGTTGAGGTTAGACGATAAGCCACACAAGAAAAGAAAAAAAGGTGGCGGTGAGGCTGAAAAGCTAAACACTAGAGGAAGAAGGAGAGCTGTCTGTTCATTAATTGGAGGTCCTTCTCTTTACACTTTGGGTACGGAAGTTTACTGTGAAAAAACACGAGCCAAGGGCGAGCTAAGCTAACTCACCTCACTATACAGACTGCTGTTCTTATCAGTGATAAGGCTGATTCCTGTTTCTGACAGAACCATAAATAACTTGTGAACGTGCAGCTGATCCTACCTGGAACTGGTACAGTAGCAGACAAAACCGCATGGGAAAAACAACAACACGGACGCACAAATAGAGCCAACAGGCCGACGGTCACATGATTTAGGGATTCCACTACCTTTCAAGGAGGGAGATCTTTTATAAGATAGAGTAATATTATCAAGACATCTGCAAAACATGTGACTGACCAGGGTAAAAAAGAGCTTTTTGACACTCCACTCTAAGCTTGTTCTGGTGTTCGCGCAAAAGGTACGATATTCAAGGGCACCTGTATTTCTTATTTTCCAGTTTGTCATCCGCCTCTCTCTTACCTGTTTCTATACACAAGGTGAAGTGTATATAAAGATCAAGTGTTAACGTTCCTATTTTTGTCCAGCTCCAAGTAATGCTGGATCACAGAGTTGGTTCTTGCTGGGGATCATAAAAACTTAAGTAGATAACAGACCTGGAACCACATTCTTCCCCTTGCCCTTTTCCTTTTCTGCGCTCCCCCTCTTCCACCATTATTTGTGCCTTTTATACAGTATGTGGGCAGTTTCTTTCTCCCTCTCCCTCTCTGTCTGCCCTCTTTCTCAATGTGCAGACAAAGCCTGCGTTGTCTACTGAAATGCTGTGTTGTGAGGACAGGCTTTGGGTCAGCGTCTCATGGAATGCCTTGAAAACCATCTAGTTAGGGAGTATGTTAAATGTGCGGGTCTGTGCCCAGCCTGGCACTTTGACTCATCTAATGAGTCATTTACAGAAAACACAGGCCCTGTGGTGATATAGCATGTAATGATCTATGGGGCACGCAGAAAGGATTGTAATTTCTAGCTTTGGATTTCTGAGCTGTAGTTTGTAGAGGCCTGCTATTGTACTGCAAACACCCTCTCTTATTCTTCAGTCTCTCTTCCTGTTTCCATCCGCCTACTCTAGGTCACTGAATTGCTGTTGTTGTCTGGATTGATCACTCAACCAAATTTCTGGCTTAATCACTGTATCGACTAACTGCTACTGTGCCAGCTCTTGTCTCTAACAGCCTATTGTCTCTGCATCTCCTCCTTCACTGCAAGGATGTCAGTAAACAAAATCTACTGGGAGTGTGCAGATTGTGCTCTCTGTCACTGGGTGTTTCGCCAATATTTTCCCTCTTGAATGTTTTGTTTGTGCATGTTTCCAAGGGAGTTGAAGTGCAGTCTTTATTATAGTGTTATGCTTAGAGATCTACTGTCAGCGAAGCGCCACTTTATTCCTGCAAAATGTGTTTCGACAAAGCCTCAGGCATCACTCAGCTGGTTAGATTACACAATTGATCTGCTGCAAACTAACAAAGGCATTGATCTTCTCTAATTAAAATATACTTGACAATACAAGTTATGTCTTCAAGCAGTTTGAGGTGTGGTGTGATGGTGTGTGTGTGTGCCAGGAGAGGCCAGTGGGAGGGGCAGCTGAAAGTAAAGTGGACCACATTCAACCCTCCAGCAGTCAGCCAGTCGCACTCTGCACCTCCTTCAGCGAGGACTCACCTCTCACCGGTTCAAAGGGAGTTTTTATATTTGACTGTATCTCATGGAGGGCAGGATCACCTGTGGACTGTGGCCGGTCGTTTTTCTCTTGGGATGTGGGCGACTGGCGGCTTTCAACCTGGACAGCGAGAATGTGCTGCGGAAGAGCGGAGAACCAGGCACCTTGTTCGGCTTCTCTCTGGCCATGCACCGGCAGCTCAATCCGGTGGAGAAGAGAATGTAAGAGCCACACTTTTTTTAGGTTTTAAAGGGGAACGAGTCCATTCACTTCTAGGTCGTCGGTTACTTCTGTAACCATGTCATTAAAATGTTACAGCAATGTAGACGATTTATTTTGGGTTCTTGTGAAGCTGCTTTTGAGACGCGTTTAAGTTCCCGTAGAAATGTCAGGAGAGAGTTAAATGCTTCGCAGTCATTTGAGCTCAGGTATGTCGCAGGTAGTTTTTTAGGCTTTCCCCCCCCACAAAATAAGTGGGGGAAAAAAACTATTTCCCTCAGCTTCTTAAAATAATGTGCCGTACTTTATACACCTGTTGCTAGCTCAAACCGCAGGCCTTGTTAATCTTTGGTCAGCTTTTGCTTTCGGGTTACTTATTGAGTAAGTTTTTATGGGACCTGGGCAGATATTGGTTCACGTGCACTCAACTGCGCGCGCCTACATTTCTCTCTCTCTTTCTCTCCTTTTTTTTTTTTTTTTTGCCTGACATTCCCCCAGAGTTGTTTTTAGGTGAGAGCCAGTGAGACCGAGCCTTGGCGTTTAGGGCCAAAACATCTCATTGAATCACTGTTGGCATTTTTATGGGCATTGATTCAGAGGGATTTGTCACCCTGCATAAAGGCTCACTGCCATCATGTGATCACTAGTTTCAATAGCCTTAATATAAACTGACCTGAGATCAGACTAGTCAGATTCTTTAATCTGAGAGTCTCTCAGGCTGTAATGGGCCTGACAGAAATATACACGTTTGGCTGTGTTTGTGATTAAAGGGCGTCGTTTTGTTGGTGGAGGAATGTAAAAATGGCTCCTGTGAGTTATATTATGTATTACTGTTATATTATTATGTATATATACAGTTTATTGTTGTAGTTGGTTAGGTGGAACTTTTAATTATAAACTGCTTTACGATTAGTAATTTATTCTATAACAATGCATATTGTTGTATAACTCATCATATATATTTTGTATGGCCTATAAACTCTTAATAAAGTAAAGTAAAGTAACGTGCAACTATAGTTGTAAATACATATAGCGGAGTAGAAAGTACAATATTTTCTGAAAAGTAAAGTTCAGTAAGTGAAAATAAAGTCATGTAGCAATAAATGTACAAATACTTCAAGTGTGTACAGAACTACAATACTTGAGTAAATGTACACTTATATTCCACCACTGTCCATAATATGACATAAAATTATTCCATTCAAAGTACATTACAGTGTGATCAGTGCCTCTAGTGGGCACCGATATGTAGCGTAAACTACAATCAACTATTAACTGTATTTTTACACAGAACTGATCCACACACGGGCAACAGATGGGAATGAAACCTTGATCCAGGTAGTGGTTAGGTCACCACAGCGTGTTCACCGGCTGCAACATATCCTTAACTAATTCGGCTCAGAGTTATTAAGCATCAAGTCTTTAACCTTCTCCACACAGGTTAAACACTTATTTACACACTTCTACTACTGCTGCACATTCTCTCTCTCTCTCTCTCTCTCTCACACACACACACACACACATACAGTGGCAGTTTGTGTCCTAGTTTTAGGCTGTGTCTAAATGAAAGACACATGGTGATCAGCACGGGACCAGAGCAACCACAAAGTCCCCCTGCTTCAGGTTGTAAAGTTAAATACAAGAAAAAAAGAATTCTGTGAACTGGAAAACAACAGATACCAGTTTACCAGACTGAGCTGTCGCCTACTGAAACAATTAGTAGTAGATCACCAGAAAGGTAATCTGCAACATTGATAATCCGTTTAATTATGTAAGTTTAGGCAAAAACAAGCCAAATATTAGCCTTTTCCAGCTTTTTAAATGTGAAGATATGCTGGTTTTCCTACTCGGACTGTTTTAACTGCAGTTTTAACATTCAATTAATTGCGTCTCTGGGTTGTGATTGGAATTGTTCACTATTTTTTTGACCAAACTGTTAATTGGTTGATGGAAAGAGTTACTGGAAGATGAATCAATAATGAAAAACAGTGTTATTTGCAGCTCTAACCCTTATTTGTGAGAGCTGTAATTTCAGGCAGGTTTTCAGCGGGGTTTATTTCCCAAGATCCAGAGCTATTTGTCCTGATCTGCTGTTCAAATACAGTTATATTCCACATAGTTTAACAGTTTGTTGAAGCAAATCTTGTCCTTAATCGGTGTAGAAACAGGCATGTGCGTGTTACATTACAGCGCAAGTTTGAATGCGTGTGTTCATGTTTGAGCAGGAAGCCATGTTTGTTTTGCAAGTGATGGTGCTCTTACTGCTGTTACAGAGGTGGAATGTGCTCTCACTGTGGACTGTGTGTATGTGCTGCCTGTGGATGCATGCATGTGTGTGCGAGTGCCTGTTTAGTGTGCTTTAATGGTGCTGATGCATGCTGTGGCTGAGCACTGAGGCGTTGCCTTGTTGTCAGTCATTTGGAAGAGTGTCAGAGAGCTCAGTGTGCTGCTTGATACGTTCCTAACCTGAGGCGAAAAAAAACAAAGAGAGTGATAGTTTTTCTTTGTGCTGACAGTGATTTGAGTTAACATTGGATCAACATGTGTGCTACAGTAAGTGTTGGTGTGTATGTGTGCTTTTGCCCCCCCCTCCCCATGTGTGTCATCTCACTGTTGGGTGTGCACAGTGAGTCACAATCCTTTGCCAGTCATGCGTGGCAACTTTTATTCAGTCTTATATCTTCCGGTGTATTTCACGCCCTGTAGGGACGAGTGTTGCATGTACCTGCAGGAGAGAGCAGGAGCTGATGGGATTGTGTATATGCATGTGTGTCAGTGTGTGTGTGTGTGTGTGTGTGTAGCATTCCATAGTTGGTCATAATTACCAGATGGAGCTGTCTGTGTAATAAAATCAGGAGGGAAAGCTCAATGCATGAAGAGAAGGAGGGAGGAGGATACAGAGTGAAAGTTAAGGGAAGTTTAAGAGCTTGCATAGAGTGGGAGAAACGTGGGGGAGAATGTCAATGCATTGACAAATAAATTGGTTCTGGAGAAATGGATAGATGTAGAGTAAAGGATGTAGGGATGCACTGTGAGAAAGAGGAGAGCAAGACATGCTGGTGTGTAAAATAGTAATGTCTAGATTCCTGTAAAACGATAGAGGAAATAGAGTGTTATTAGTATACAAGGTCTGCATTTGAGTAGGATTTTCCCCCTTTCTTCCCTTCAGGTTACTTCAGGTTGTCAAACATCAAAAAGAGAGAGAGAAAAGAACTGAAGAAAAGAAAGAGGTGATGGTTGAAAGAATGCGGAGAGGAACATAAATCAGTCTTACATCTGGGCACCAAATATAAGCTGTTATTCAACCAGTCGGAGTCAGCTGGCTCGGATGGAGCGAGAGAAGTTGGGTAACAGATGACATGAACCTCTGGATCTGCAACCCATTTGGAGGTGAACGCCTCTAGCTGATAGGGTGCCACTGGCTGTCGCTAAGCAACGGGCTGTGCCAGTTTGCTGCTGTTAGAAAAAAAAACCAACACACCTCTCTCAACGGGACGTCCCTCCGATGGTCACTCTGCGCTGGTTGCTCTGTTGTCCTGCGCAGAGACAGTCCGAGTGTTGCTGCCGATATGCGTGTTTTGAGTCACTGAACACCCAAACACACACCCTGTCTCTCTGTTTGTCTTTCTCCTTCCTGTAGACTCAGCCAGTGTGTTAGATGATTATGATTAGACAAACAGCTGGGTCAATGTCAGTGCCAGAGGGTCAGCCTCATCACAGTGTTAGTCCCTGACACATCATGTCAGCACTTCACTCTTCATTGATAAAAAATAATAATCAGTAATAGATAATATGTGTCTAGATTTGTCTCCAATTTAGATTCCCGAATAAGACTTTTCATAATTTGAATCATATGTACACAACTCCTCTTTCTTTTCTTGCTTAATCTAAATGATCTCATTGTTCAGTTAATCGTGATGTATTGTGTTATTTTATTTTCACATTGCTGCTGTTTGTGCACTCTTCTTAGTTGCATTTAGCCCAAAGGAAATAGGTGAACAAGACCCTGAATGAATATCACAATGTGATTATGTAGAAGTAGGAACTACATTATCCATTCTCAGTTAATGCAGCAGAGACCCCAGACCCAGTGACCCCATTTCCCAGTGTGTCATGGCAGAGCTCTTTCCGTCAATTCTCCTGGCTTCCTGCATCTTGGAGGATAATGGAAGGGGAGATGTACCCACCTGGGATTCACTGATAGTCACCAATCCTCTCTTTGAAAGTGGTGACTCATCTTTGGATGACGAGCACATGCCCTAACAAATTCTCTCTGTGTGCAAAAATGTTTTCTGTTGGGTCCGCTAGTGCGCTTAGAGGTGGAGAGTTGACTTCAGACGGTGTGGTGTCAAATGTCAAGTGTCACTCACTCCCTGTGTAGTTTTAAAAAAGGGCTGGATTGGACACTTAGTGGATGGGATAACTGCACAAATTATAGTGCTCTGGTTTTTGAAACAAGGCCAAACCAATCCAGTGGTTAAAATGGGATAAACAATGTGCACTTGTCCACCATGCAGAAGGAGTTTGTTTCTATTGTGATGCCTTTTATTGGAGAGAAACGTCTTCATATTTTCGCAATACTTCCTTTTCAAACCATTTGAATCCATCTCATAACGGCAGCATTATAAGTCTTTGTAAACAATTTTAACGGGACATATTTTTGCTTGTCATATAAATAGATTTATTGTCCTCTGCTAATCCCCATCACTCCAGCTGGAGTCAGTATTCACGATGATTAACGCTTGTCTGAAAAAGTTAGCTGTTTTAGTTTGAAGTCTTCTCCCACATGCAGTGCGTGTTGACTAGTGAGGTCTACGCTGCAGACATGCTGATCACATTAGGCCTTAGCTCTTCACTCTGACTATATGTCTCTGTAAATTCCCCCCCAGATGGTGTGTGTGTGTGTGTGTGTGTGTGTGTGTATCTGAGAATGCTTTGTGTTCCAGCTAAAAATGGCTTTGGTTAATCTCATCTGGTGAAGACAGTGTGCTGTGCAATATTAACTGTGGAGGTCATCGGACAGACAAAGCAAAGCCTGAGAGAACTCCTGGAACATACAGAGCGATAGAAAGAGAGAGACGGCTATATTGACAGAGTGTATGTGCCCTACTCTCTGCTGTAAACCTCCATAAAGCATCAGTTTGAAGGATGACATCCTTGACTTGTTTGATTTACTCTGTTGAAAACCCTGGGAACTGGATGCCAGTCGCCAAGACTTGGGTGTGGCATTTGCCCTTGTCCTTGTTCCACAAAGGCGGCCTCTGTGTGTGTGTGGAGAGAGATAGAAAGCCTGGTTCAATCAACCACAGCAGGCGTTTGAAAGGGGTCTTTGACTCAGTCGGACCGTGAGGACATGGAACATCAGTTTGGTGGCGGATGTGTGTTTGTGTGTGTGAATATGGCTGCTGTGTGACGCAGTAGACTGGAATGTATGATAATATAATGTGCAAGTGGAAGAAATGCCATAATGCTAGATTGCAGATGAGTTTTACTGCTTCAACTGCTTTCACAAAGTGCATTTGTTGGAGCTGCGTATGTTTTAACACATTCATTTGTGTGTCTGTTTCAGGCTGCTGGTTGGGGCCCCAAAAGCAAAAGCCTGGAGTGGTCAAAAAGCTAAAGTGACAGGAGGACTGTACAACTGTGACATGAGCACCACCTCAGCTGGCTGCGCCAGAGTTCACTTTGATAAGACTGGTGAGAAATCTGCCCACACCTGTGCATTTCTGTGTTTGGCTGTTTCAGACCCTTTATTTCCTACGATATTTGAGTCACAGAATCCTCTTTGTGTCTAATTCTGTCTCTGTCTCTGTGTAGAGGATCCAAAAAGAGAAAGCAAAGAAAACCAGTGGATGGGAGTGTCAGTCAACAGTCAGGGCCCAGGAGGCAAGATTGTGGTAAGTCTGTGTTTTTAGGGTGCCCTTGTAGCTCACCTGGAAGAGCTGGCGTCCTAGTCTGACCTGTGGCCCTTTGCTGCGTATCATTCCCTTTCCCTGTCTTCTGCTTATCTTGAGCTTAATAAAAAGACAATATAATGTCTTTGTATCTGACCAAGACCTTGAAATTAAACCACTATTTTCATGCCTTTTTTGTTCATGAATGCCAAAATTTCTCCGATTGCAGCTTATCCTTTGTGCTGCTTTATTCTGTTTTATATCATCATAAAATTAATATTTTTGTTTATTGTACTGTTTGTTGGATCAAACAAGATATTTCAAGGTCAGGATAGTAATGGGTATTTTCTATTATTTTCTGTTACTACTTGACAGTAATCATCCATTTCAGCCCTGCGTAGACATCCAAATAAATGCCTTTAAACCCACAAGAATGTATTTTTATGCCAATATGACGTTTTTCCAAAAGCTATCAAACATGTCATGCTGGATTACAGGGGAATGTATAACAACATTTAAAAATGTCCATTAATAGAACAGACATGTGCTTTGGATTTGAAGTCAGTTAAATAAGTGATATGCAATGAGTCTGCAAACAATTTTAGACCTGCAACCAATAATTATTTTCAATCAATCTGAAAACATTTTTTTTAGATTCATTTTTTGTTTAATATCTACATTTTAATAAAATCAACATCACACATCACAACTTTGACCAAGGTGACATCTTCAAATTGCTTGATTTCTCCAACCAACAGTCCAAACTCAATGAAAGTAAATTAACAATGATATAAAACAGAGAAATTTTTTTTTTGCTTGAAAAATGGCTCAAACAATGAATAGTATATTATGTCAAATATACAAGTAATTGACTTATCTTGTTTTAAGGCTACTGGCATCTAAACTCTAAAAGTAACAACACAAGCCTTTTTCACAACATCTCATCAGCTTTGACCAACAACTCAACTGTGTGCCTCTGTTTCCCCCGGCAGACCTGTGCCCATCGCTACCAGCGCCGGACCAGTGTGAACACGGCCAGCGAATCCCGTGACATTATCGGCCGCTGCTACGTGCTCAGTCAGGACTTAACTATCAATCCCAGCTTAGCTGAAGAGGGAGATAACTGGCATTTCTGCGAGAGCCGGGCCAGAGGCCACGAGATGTTTGGCTCCTGCCAGCAGGGCCTCTCTGCCACATTTGACAAGGATTTCCACTATATCATCTTTGGGGCTCCTGGAGCCTACAACTGGAAAGGTAGTCCTATTTGTGTGTGCATAGATGTTTAAAGTAATCTATTCAAAGGTTTTACTGTAAAACAACTTAACTACACATGCTTTATTATCAATCTTCTCTATGTGATTTGTGTGTTCAACATTAGCGGCGGTTAGGATTATTGTGTTATGGGTTTTGCCAGATCTCTACCGTTTTAACGCCTCTTGTCTCCTCTCCTCCAGGTGTGGTGCGCTTGGAACAAAGGAACGACACATTGTTAGAAATGGGCATCTATGATGATGGTCCTTTTGAGGTGGGCGATCAGACGGAAAAAAACCCTGACCTGGTCCCTGCTCCTGCCAACAGCTACCTGGGTAAATCACAGCTTCATCCATTCACTGCCAATCTGACACTGCTACTTCAGCTCATTCACTGTCACAAAGAAACATATTCATGTACCTGACTGCCTCTGACAATGTAAGAAAGCGTCCCTTTCTCTCTCCGTCTCCCAGGCTTCTCTCTGGACTCGGGAAAGAGTCTGACCAAGAATCGGCAGTTGACAGTGGTGGCGGGAGCTCCCAGAGCGAACCACAGCGGAGCGGTTGTGCTGCTGAAGAAAGGCGGAGACACAAGCAACATCCTGCTAGAAGAGTACACCCTGGAAGGGGAAGGGCTGGCCTCGTCTTTTGGCTACGATTTGGCCGTGTTGGATCTCAACGCAGACGGGTGAGCGATACACACGACGTGCTGCTTCTGCTTTGAAAAGTGCTATCACTATTACTGTACACTCACTAACAGGTAATGCTCCTGTCTCATAGTTGGCAGGACATAGTGGTGGGAGCTCCTCAGTACTTTGAGAAGGACGGAGAAATTGGAGGAGCCGTCTACGTCTACGTCAACAAAGGCGGAGAGTGGAACAAAGTCAAGCCCACCAGAATAGACGGACCTCAGAACTCCATGTTTGGCCTGGCTGTGGAAAACCTGGGAGACATCAATCAGGATGGTTACCATGGTGAGGCTGCGATGTTTGTGCCTGTGCACATGTATACTACTGTCTGCTCGTTATTCTTGGTTTTGAATGAAATGTACCTGCATTACCACATTGTAGGTCACTGTTGTCTTTCTTGCTGTCAGATTTTGCAGTGGGAGCTCCTTATGGTGATAATGGTGCAGGGACCGTTTACATCTACCATGGATCAGACACAGGTCTCAGCTCTAAAAAAGCTTCACAGGTATGTAATAAATTGGCGGGATAACTTAGTGCACTTTGTCATTGTGGATTATGTTTGTATCTAAGAAACTAATTCAGGTCAAATAAAAATCTTGCTTTAGGTCCTGTCCGGCCAGCCTGTAGGAGCCAGGATGTTTGGCTACTCTTTGGCAGGCAACATGGACCTGGATGCGAACTCCTACCCTGACCTGGCTGTCGGATCCCTCTCGGACTCTGTCTTTGTCTATAGGTGAGTGAGCTGCCGTGTTTTCCTCACTGTACATTTCTGTTGTTCATCGTTACAGAGTTGCTTACTGAGTTCTGTCCTCCCAGAGCCCGTCCAGTTATTAACATCAAGAAGGTAATCAAGTTCTCACCGGAGAAAATCGACCTCACCAAGAAGAACTGTGGCAACACCTTCTGGTAGCATGTCTTTTGTTTTTCCCTGTCATGTCAAATATGAACCATTTTATTTATGGAAATAAAGGATGTTCAAAGATTCAGCTTGACGTAAATTAAGCAGAACTATAATATTATTTCATTCAGTTGCTGGTTTTATTCTACTAATTTCTGAATACAAATGTATGTGGAAAATGCCAGTACTGTGTCTGACTGTGGAAAAACTGCAATGTGTCTCCAGCTTGGAAGTTGAGGCATGCTTCACCTACACTGCCAACCCTGCGAGCTATGCTCCCAGTCTGAGTAAGCTGAGCCATCTTTTTCTTTATTAAAGCAAAATCTCAACTTTATCATGTTTTCGCTTGTTATTATAATGACACAACGTAACAGGGAGATTAAAACCATACGCAAAATGTCATTCTCCTCTCTCCTATGTCTCTGTCTCTGTCCCATCTAGCGGTGAAGTACACCCTGGAGGCCGACGCTGACCGCAGGAAGAATAGTCTTATCCCGAGGGCAACCTTCCTTGACTCTGAACACAGCTACAAATCAGAAGGGACCATCACCATGAAAAGCAAAGGAAAGAAACAATGCCTTAAACAACAGCTTGCCATACAGGTAGTGACTCTCTCTGGAAATTCTTAATTTCTTGATCAAGTGCATTGTGGTCTTAGAATATATGTTTTGTAACGTTGTCATTCTGCAGGAAAATATCAAAGACAAGCTGCATGGGATCCCCATCGATGTGTCTGTGGACATCCAGGAGGGCAAACGTAAACGCAGACAGAGCCCAACTCCTCAGCTGTCACCTGTCCTGGACGCCAGTGAGCCAATGTCCACCCGATCAGAGGTGTGTATGCATGATACTTAATGTAGGAACACATTTAAAGATGTGGTGATGTTACCACTGTATATATGTAATCTTGTGTGGTTGCAGGTGCATTTCCTGAAGGAGGGTTGCGGCAGCGACAATGTTTGCCGAAGCAACTTGCAGGTGAAATATCGCTACGGTTACAGGGCACTTGACGAAGATACATTCACTCCGTTAGAATTGTAAGAACACACACTCACACCTTTTTTCATTTAATAATTACTTCTAAGGCTGGTTCCTTGAAGCATGTGGAGCCCATTCGTCAGTTACATGAGATCATAACCTCTGTCTGTCTAAAGGGAGAACGGTGTGCCGGTGATCTCGCTCAGCGATCAAAAGAACATCGCATTGGAGGTCACTGTGACCAATCTAAATGGAGATGATGCATACGAAGCCTCTGTGATTGCCTCCTTCCCAAGCTCCCTTACCTACTCTACTTACCGGCCTCAAACCAATGTAAGCTTCTCTTTCTCTGTCTCACACACCCACATTCACGCACATATCACTTTGTGGTCCTGATTGGAACTTGTCTTTGATTTAATCCGCAGTTGGTAAATTGTGTAGCCAATACAAACGGTTCTCAGGCCGACTGTGAGCTTGGAAACCCCTTCAAACGGGGCTCAGAGGTGAGAGAAAGTCCCCTTTTAGAACCGTCTACATCCTCTGCAGGTGGCACTTTTAATACTGTTGTCTTATATATTGTCTTGTTTGTGCATATAGACAACCTTCTACATTATTCTGGGTACATCAGGCATCTCTCCCGATACCACTGAAGTGGAAATTGATCTTAAGCCAGAAACGTAAGTAAATCTAACTGCCTAATAGCATTAATTACACTTTTTAAATGATATGATGGTGGTCTTGATCATTTAGGGGCAGTTTTTAGAGAGTTTTTTCCTGCTTGAGTAGTAAAAAACAGCACTCCTGGACTGTAATGCACTTACCTTAATTATGTATTAACATTTGTAGTTCACTAGCAGTGTCTGACTTGACCTGTGTCAAACCTCTGATCTGACAGGACAAGCGAGCAGCAGAAATTGGACTCTCTTAAAGCAAAGGCAAAGGTGGCGATCATGTTACAGCTGTCTGTATCAGGGTAAGAACCCCCACCACCTTCCACACACACACACACAACAAACACACACCACACACCACACACACACACACACACACAACACACCACCACACACACACACACACACACACGTACACACAGTTCACAGACCAAAAACAAATTCAGATTCATGCTTCTAATTGTGTGACTGTTTCTTTCCAGACATGCCCAGCCATCTCAGGTCTACTTTACAGGAGAGGTCAAAGGTGAGGCAGCCATGAAGAATGAAAGAGATATTGGCAGTGCGATCACACACCAGTTCAGAGTGAGTACAAAATAGTAGTAGTAGTCAGTAGTCATTTCCTTTCCAGAGTGGCAAGTTCTTTTCAGCACTCTTTAAATGTATCTTGCATTTTGGATGTATTTGTGCTCTAGTTAGATAAATCATACTATATCACCAGAGCTACCACACTGCTCCTGTCTTGATTTACAGATCATCAATCTGGGAAAGCGCTTGACAGAGTTCGGCACCGCCACCCTCGAAATCTACTGGCCAAAGGAGACGAAGCATGGGAAGTGGCTGCTCTACCTCATGAAGATCAGCTCCACTGGAGTGGACCACATAGAGTGCTCTCCTAAAGTGGAAATAAACTTTCTTCAAATGGTCAGTGAAAGCATCACATTAAGGTGTTGTTGTGTACTTTTTCAGATAGCAGTTTATTTATATTTTGTTGCATTTATATATATTTCTTTACATTTAGAAAAAATGAAGAAGTTGAGGTAAATTTATTAGTTGGATGTAATTTTTCTCTTTTCTCTTTTTTAAGGAACCAAGTAGCAACAGGAGGAGAAGAGCAGCAGAAAGCACCCAGGGGGGCAGCGAAGGCACTATTTTAAGTTTACTTGATAAGAAGTCTGAAATTCTGGTAATACTACACTACCAAGTTCTATTTTTTTGTTTTATATTATTATATTTTATGTGCTTGTGCAGCCAATAGCAGGAGAATCCAGGAGTAACGTTGTGCTCCCTTCTTTGTTGACAGTCCTGTGGAGATGGGGCAAACTGCCTGACAATAAAGTGCCCCCTGCGGGGCTTGGACAGTAATGCAGTCATCACTCTCCACTCTCGCTTATGGAACGGCACCTTCATAGAGGTAAGACTGCAAGAGAGTTACATGTTTTTACTTAACTATTTGGTCAGGGTTTAAAATTAAAAATATTTAAATTCTTTGTTTCCCCACTATTTTTTCCACTATATTTTGTACTAGTCTCAGGTTTGCAATGTTAAATGGAAATGAAAACGGGACTTACTAAACACTCAAAACACAAAGGATTTAAATAACATGAAGTGAATTATTAACTTATGATTTAACTTATAACATGTATGTCAGTTCATAAGAGAGGACATGACATAAATGAGGGCACTTATTAGAAAACCTCTATGTAGAGGAACAAAGATTATGGCAGCAAATGTATTATTTTAGAGTTTTCTTTTATTACTCCCAGCACTATCTAAACTCGATCTTCTCCTTTTGTCTTTAAACAGGAATATTCCAAGCTCCATCATGTAGAGGTGAGAGTGAAGGCCGCTCTGCGTGTTGATAGCACAGTAAAGAACACAGTGCTGGAAAATGCTGAGACAGAGGTAAATTAATATGTGACAGAAGGTGACATGATTATTTATTGCATGACATGACAGTTTTGTCAGGTCTTAATGCTGATGTCAGCGTAGTGCATGGACATCGAAAACATGAATGTGTGTGATATAAAGAGAGAATAAACAGACATGTAAAAGTCTATCTGACACTGTACTTCCAATACTGATGTTCTGCCACTGTATTTGTGTTCTCCAGGTGAGACTGACGGTGTTCCCAGAGAGGCGTGCAGCCCAGTATGGAGGAGTGCCATGGTGGATCATCGTGCTGTCCATCCTGCTCGGGTTGCTGTTGTTGGGCCTGCTGGCTTTCCTTCTCTGGAAGGTAGAACCGAAGGACAAAGGGACACACCCTGCCCCAGCTAATACAAACACATACACATATGGCACATCTGTATTTTCATGGTTTTAACTGAAAAAAGCTAACTTCTAACACTCTGTAAAGCACCATTTTCTCATCAACTGTAGGTATACATAACAGCGATTACACACATTTTCTAACAATCTGCCTCTCCTCAGTGTGGAGTCTTTGGGAAAAAGAATAAAGAGGACCCATCAGAAAAAGAGACACTGACATCAAGTGCATAAAAAAAGAGAGAGGGTAAAATTAGCCGGCCTGCCACAAATGGGTGAAACGTTTTCTCTCGCTCCTTTTCGCTACAAAAGCACTGCTTTATGGTATTACGCAGGCAGTGAGCAATTCTCACACTGTGACATGAATGCTACTGTAAAAGCTGACTGATCATTTCTGCAAAGAGTTTATGCCTAAAAAGATTTTCACACATGGTTATGTGTGGATCATTACAGTTTACGTGCATGGCCAGGGGAGGTGATGGCTGATAAGCAATGTTTGAGGATCATTGGTGGATGGGGGCTGTTCTGCATCTCTTTTAGTTCCTGTCTTTTCCTCCATTTCCAATTTCTTCTTTTGCTATTACACATGCAGTGACTTGGTCTGCAGGTTTCCTTCTCTCTACTTTTAAAAACAGGGGCATTAGAACATGTCTCTTGTCTTTAAGAGGAGTGCAGGTGGATTGTCTACACCTAATGGATTTACTGCATCTTGGCTCCTGTGAAAGGGACTGATGACATTAAATGTCTCATCAAGCTCCCGTGCTTCCTCTGAATGTCTTTAAATAGCTTTTTACCCAAACAAAACATTGATTTTGTTTTTCCATTCTTCTCTTGCAGTGTGGCTTTTTTAAGCGAGCCAAATATGAA
The DNA here is from genome assembly GCF_004916995.1 of Morone saxatilis. Taxonomy (NCBI): domain Eukaryota; kingdom Metazoa; phylum Chordata; class Actinopteri; family Moronidae; genus Morone; species Morone saxatilis. The sequence goes on along the minus strand of NW_023339796.1, from coordinate 15,359,883 downwards.
GACAAGGTTCCAAGTTACAACGCTGTTCGGATCAAACGGGAGGAGAGAGCAATAAACCCTGGGAATGGTAACTGGGAAAACCTGGACAAGAAGCCCTGGATGACAACATGGCACGACAAAGAACATTATTCTTAACAGCTAATGAGATCTGACCCACACAGATTCCTGTTGCTTACTGATAAACTTCCAATTTCACTGTTTTTTCCTGCCTTGTCTTTGCACAGTGTGGACTGTAAATAAAGCTACAAAATCATTTGTTAAAAACAAAGAACAAAATTTTTTAAAACTAAAGACTTGATCAAACGTTCTGCTTCAGAGGCTGAATTGATCTCGGATAAAGTCCGTATAAATCACTGGAAGGAGAGCTGCAGTGCGGGATACGGTTCTGCACAATTACTGTCTGTCAAAGCTTGTTTTGTACATTTACTACATTCACAGTGTTGACTGGGGGAGGGAGGGAAGGAGGAAGTGAGTATGTTTCTAGGTTTTTTGTAAAAACATTTTGCAGTTTTGTTTGTATTTATTCTTTGAGGAGTACTTTATGTTACGTTCCCTACCGGCCAAAGAGTCTTGCAATGCAAATACAGGCTTTTTTTTTTTTTTTTACTAAAATGTTTATTTTCCCAATTTTTTAATTTCTTTTTTTTTTTAAAGTTTTTTTAAGGATCTGCCTTAACTTAGACCAATCAGCATTTTTCATGCTCAAGGCACCTCAGGTTGTAAGTTATGGAGCAACTGCAGTTGTCGAGCATTTGGTGTGTAAATACCAAACCTCTGCAGAATTCGCCTTTTATTCACTGGCTGTAAAATAGGAAGAAACAGAGGATACAAACAGTTTCTTAAATAAATGTTTTTTTAAAATATATCCATGTGTTCTGTGTGTTTATTCAAGGTGAAATTACTTTTTAAAGATGACTAGAAGAAGGTTTAAAACGTTATTTATTAATACATAAAAAAAGCATTTACAGCAGATACCTGCGTGCTTAAATCGGCACGTTAAATATTAAAATCATTCTAAGGATAATTTAAGGTTCATGATAAAAAATAAAAAAAAAAAACACTGTAAAACAGTAGCAAATTGTCACTTTACACCTGACGTATACAGAGAGATGTGCGTCTGCTGTGAGTGTGAACTTTGGTGCTGGAGTCGACCTCTGCTCTGGTCCAAAGTTCGGTCTATCAGTTTAAAACCAACCAGTGTTCTGTATCCTAAATGATAACTATTAAGATGTGAACAATAGATGTGTGCAGTAGATCTAGCTGTTTCTATTAACTAAACAGACATTTGTTCAAGTTTATTTGCGTGCGTTAGACTGCAAACACACCCTTATGCATCTCCGACGTCACCTTTACAGGAGTGACTCAGTTCTTACAGTTTTGCCACTGCGTCTGGAGTCTTTTACGGACTCCATCGCCATCTTCGCTTTCTCTTTTTCGTCGCTCTCCTTATCCAAAACCGCATTCTTCTCTCCTTTCCTTTGTCCCTTTTCCTCGCTTTTCTTCATCTCCTTCAGCTTCTTCTTGAGGGCAGACCGGTCGCTATGGCTGCACACCCCAAGAGCCTGACAACGAAGAGAAGAGAAACAGAGAGAAAACACATGTAAATGTTAACGGAATATACATAGATTCTGTACAGGTTCAGGTTAATTACCCTCCAACAAAACAGGATTTAACCGATTCTCATTTTTCTGACAAAAGTGGTTTAATCCCAATACGGGGGAAGGAAGTATCACAAAGGTAGTTCTTACCAATAGAGCCTTTCAGATATATCACCAAATTATCACAGATTAAATAGTATCACCATATAGTCTATGTCGACTACCAAGTAACTACTATTGAGAAATTGGAGCATAGATATGCCGAAGATATGTTTGAGGCAATTTAGAGACCACCAGAGAGCACAATTTTGTCCCAGTCAGTACAGAGTTGAAAGGTATTTATAAATACAAAATCTTTTGATTACCTATGATAAATAAAAAGCCATCTAGTTACAACACAAATATAAAACTATATATCTAAACACGTATATAGATACACACACACACACACACACACACACACACACACACATAAGTAAACTACAATAAAATACAAAAAATAATCTAAATTAACTAAAAATACAGTATAAATGACAAAATATGGCCTGGGAGTTTGTCAGTCTAGGATGGAAATGTTAGGGGAGTTTAAAAGATAAAAATCTCACTTTTAATCACAGTGTAATCACATTGACTATTTGATATTAGGACTACTACTACTTAATTAACTAAATCAGAAATAATGAAACTAATATGGAAAACAACAAAGGTTCCGCCCAGTCTTGGAAGTCTATGTTACTTCAAAATGTGACAAAATGCATCCAAAGTAAAGAAACTGTATCTGTGTGTACCACATTCAAAAATGATTCCCTCAACATCTTAAATGGCTCACCTTGAGTTTTTCACTGTCCATACTGAGCAGCGCGGCCCCATCCACACCTCTGGCAGTGAACTCAGAAGCGTACTGGTCCATGTTCATGGCGATTAACCACAGACACACCTGCTGGTTGTTCCACTCCAAGACGGGTTGACTTTGCCACTGGTTGTTGTTATTGGTGGGAACTGGGTCATCGTCCAACGTCTGACAGGACACCCGAGACAATACGCAGACAGAGTGAGGGAGCAGAGAAGAAAAGAAATAGGAGAGGAAACTGTAATTAAAGAGGAGAGCAGGCTTGGGAAAAGGAAGATTGGAGGAAGACTGTCATTGGGGGGGGGGGTAAGAAAAAAGGAAAGAAAAAGGAAGGGGGGGGACAGACTCACCTCAGTGGAGGAAAAGGTGAAAGTGTGAGAGTGTCCAGAGAGGGAGATATCAGAGACATGACCCACCATGCTGGAGCTGCACACTGGTGAGCCAATACTCTGGAAGTAAGAGAAAAAGGCTGCCTACATACTGTGCTTCACAGCTGCTGCATGCAAACCCATGCATGTGTGTTCATATCAAGGATTACTGTTGTAGAAATTTTTAGACAGAGGAGGAAGATGGCATGCAGAGAAGGCTGAGAGCCTAATTTAGATCTTTGTCACTCTGGCCACCTTAGCATGTTTAGCCTTCAATGTGCCATGTACACATTTGATCCATTAGTGCATCTTTTCTTACCTGATCTCTTCTACCTGTGGTGGTCAGGTAAGGTAGACTGCTGCTGGACACAGACCGAAGTCTCTCCCTGCCTCTCTCACCCTCTTCTTTTTCTCTCCCTCGCTCTCCAAACCAGGGGAAGGGGAGGCAAGAGGGCATGGAGGTGACTGAACCTGATGGAGAAACTCCAGCGGGCTCATCCACCAGGTCACCACACGACCCCCTGCTGGAAAACAATAGTTATGTTTCAATTAAAAATGTACACGTTTGGGGTGCCTTGGTAGCTCAAAAGGAAAAAATACCTTTTTTTAGCTTGAAAGAATGTCTGACCGAAAGATTGCAAAATAAATACGATTTTGGAACAAATTAGAGTGTGTGGTTGCTTTTCTTCATTGAGTTTGATAGTCTAGAGCTCCAGCACCTTTAGATAGATGTGATACCCCCCCCTTCAAATATCTGGTGTTTCCTCTCCTGTTTTTTAAAAACAAATTAAAAATGTGCATAAAAACAGGTGATTCTGAATGCTGTAAGCTGTAGTGTGCAAGTGAAACATTATGGATTGGATCATCAATGGCTTTTATTTATCGCCCTATCAAATGACATGTCAGGATTTAATGTTAATTGCAATTTTTTTTATTTTCTCCTTTGTTTTGTTTTTGTGTACGTGTGATGTCACACCTGTTTGTGGACTTTTTGCTGTGTTTCTCACTTCTCCTTTTGCTGAGAGACTTGCGAAGGCCACTGAAAGACAAAACATACTACAGTCATTAAAAAGTATACCACCAGCAAAAATGGCCGGTCAGCATCCCTGTGGCAGATATCCAGACATTAACTATGGCTCAACGGAAATCTATAGAACTACTAATGGCTACGCAAAAAATGTTGTCTTGGACAAAAGAAAGAGACCCTGCACCTTAAGTCGGGAAATTTCCTTTTGGACTTCCGGGATACGGAGGATTTGCACGGTGAGGGAGTGAACGTGTCGTTGATGTAGATGGGAGGGGTGAAGACGGCGTTGGTGGGAGGTTGAGGACTGAGGGCTGAGAAAGACGAGGTACTGGACTGGTCACTTCTGCTGCCCCTTTGTGCCACTGTGGGAGCAGACAGTGACTCGCTCTCCTGGCGTTTCTGACCTTCACCTTCCTAAAAAGCAACATGAAGACGCAGGTGTGCAAGTGTCTGTCAGAAACAGCAGATTTAGATTCAGTTTTACAGCTCTGTCACCTACCTGCTTCCTAAAGCTCTCTCTGAGTTTGTCTCGAGAAGGCGGGTGGCGCTTGGATTTCTGGGCCAGTTGAGCTCTGGCTATGTGAGCACTGGAGTCTAGACGTCCCGTATCAGGGACTGGAATATACCAGTCTGGACCTGAGACACAAACACAATTCCCCCTTTTTTTTTTTTTTTTTCAGTCAAATTTGTATTTGTTGTTTTAAAGAAAAACATTTTCCTCACTGTAAATATTTTGTTTAAACAACATACAACTCTTTGAATCCTTCCAGATCTGAATTCATAAAAATAACTTTAAAAATGGTTTTCAACGTTTTACTAGCGACACAAAGTCAAAAAGACACACAGTCACATAAAGAGTACACTCTACAGTCACAGTAATTTAGCTGCTTACCAGTGACTGAGGGGTCCACAGAGTGGTTCTTTCTTTCTGGCTCTTTCCTCTCCAGCTGTGCTATCTGTGATAAACAGTGTAAAACAATGACTACAGAGAAATGGCAGGCTCAGTAAAGGATTGAGAGGTCTCCTCTCACCTGGATTTGCAGCCTTTCAACTGTCTCTCTGTGCAGCTTATCTCTCTCCTCCATTTCTCTCCTCAAATCGGCTTCTCTTTTTTCCCTCTCCTCCTCTCTGAAAAAAAACAAACAAACAAAAAAAACCCCCCAAATATTATTTGAAATGTTTAGTTCCAAACATGGACGGGGGAAGACACACAATTTTACCAGCCAATAGAATACACTCCCATTTAGGAGTAATATTCCACGCTGTCAGAGAAATCACTGGACTGGATGGATTGATTAGATACATACCTGCTCTGGTATTCTCGGACCAGTCTCTTGGCCTTACTGTATTTGATCTCCAAGCTTTCTGATTGGCTCTGGGCATCTGCCAGTCGCTGGCTCACAACCCTGCA
>NW_023339796.1:15354132-15354573 GCF_004916995.1 Morone saxatilis | reverse complement strand
AATGTCTGGGCCTCTTGCCAATAACTGATAAAAAGAGTGGGGGGCGTTAGTACCCTCTTAACCGTCAATATCATCTTCATAAAGTTTCTTAACATGACTATTCTCTTGCAGGCTTTAGGCTCACACCTCGTCTTTGAGCTAGATCTGTATATACTTACAAATCTGTCATGTCTAAGATGGCAAAATGCATTGCTATGATATATGTAGTATAATCTACAGCATCGTACTTCTCTAGTTTGTCAGCTTTCTCCTCCCCATCCTCCACTTTTTGCTCCAACTCATCCTTCTGGCTCTCCCAACAGGCCTGCTGCTCCTCCAATGCCTTTAACTTGGGAAACATACAGTAAAAGAATACATTGTGTATTTTCATAAATGCACATCTGTGATAAATGTCATGTGCGCAAGGGGAAAGAAAAAGCCTCCCAAAAAAAAAAAAAAAAA
>NW_023339796.1:15335959-15354032 GCF_004916995.1 Morone saxatilis | reverse complement strand
CCTCCCTCCATCCCTCCCTCCATCACTCCCTTCCTCCCTTTGCTGCGGAGGCTGCGGTCATCCTGGTGACAGCCTGCATCTCTTCTGCTGCTGCCGCCGCCTCTCTTCACTTGGGTTGAAACAAAACAAGTGAAACTAATGCTACTTTGCTTTGTTGCACCATTTCACACGAGGCATCCTTCAAGGCCACGGAGTCTTACACACAGATCTTTATTTAGGCACATCAAAGCCTCTGTATACAGATGCAGTGTTCATATACAGTGAATGTTATCCTGCTGATCAGTATGATACTTTTAAGATAAAAACAACATATTGTGATACAGTCATGAAGGAATAAACATTTTGATAGGAAACCACACTTGGTTGTCTTTTTCTTATTCTTAAGTCTGCAATAACATTAACTGACACCATTTTCTTAACTAGTTATTTAGTTCCTGTCCTGCTGGTCATCATATCCAAATAGTAATGATCATATGGGTTTAAATCAATAGTGTGGACAGACAGAAAAGTGTAGCCGTCTCTGCTATATCCCGCTTGTTGCAACGTATTAAGCCTGTAAACAATTGTTACAAAGCAGTGTACATAAATAGACTCAGCCTTGAATTGAGGGCCAATCTGAAGAGCCATTTCTTCTATAATTAGGATAATACAACCACTCTGCACTTATTCTTCTCTTGGTTTTTGCTAAATCACTTTTCTACTTCCTGACCAAATCCTCCCATATTTGCATAATGTTTAAAATGTCTGGAAGGGGATATATAGACATTTGTAACTGTATGCAAATATGGGAGAATGTGCATGCCAATTTCATGCTGCCTGAAGTGAAGATAGAAAAAGATGCTTTTCTTCTGCATGCAGGACTGCCCTGCTTTCACTGTGGTGTGCACTGCTCTGATTTTTGCGGCTTAGTTGAACTTTGACCTCACATTAGAGAAGAGGAAGTGGATAGTGGGTGTTTATTTCTGCAAATTTGCAACATGGAAGCTGCGATTTGCAACAATTTCCTCGCTTGTTAATTTCGATGGTTAACTGATCGAATCAAACGCCATACATACAATTCAGGCTTGAGAATGCAAGAGCCCTGTAGACAAATGTATCTGTACTGTACTGTCATGTGTCATCTAAGATCTCCATTTGGGATTGGCTTGTAATCACCGCTCACAAATCACTTTAGTGAGACAAGCCCCTCGTTGGAAAATGAATGTTATGGTTGTTTATGTTCCAGTGTACTCTGTAGCATCCTATTTAGCTGCTTTGTTTGATGTTTAACTTCACACTGGAGCAGAGGGGCATTTAGGCTGACCCCAGTGACATGCCCACCTGCCCCATCCCCACCCTTATGCACACCACTGGTATAAATGTTGAAAGCCCCTGTAGTCTCACGTCCAAATGAATATGGTCATATTATTGATATTGACACACTTGATCAAATATATTGCAGTTTGTTGATATTGCCTTCCTCAAATGGGATCACTTACTGGACACAAGGGCCTAAACTCTACTTCTTCCGAGCATCATTTGTCCTATAGGAGGCAAACAACTGACATGTTGCTGTAATATATTCCATCATAATGTTTAATTATGTCTCCAAGCACTGCACTGTCTGTGAGCCCTCCAGTTGCCCTACAAAAAGCCCATTAAGACAGCCTGACACAAGTCATCTGCATGCCATGATGATGAAGGCGGCAGTAGCAGCAGCAGCAGCAGCAGCCTGTGGTTGTGTGAGGCAGCTCGAAGCAGAGGGGCGGGGAGGGGGCGCAGCCGGAGCTCACATCCATTAACGACCACCGACAAACCGGGAAGCCTCCCTCCGGTAGCATCGCAGCGTCCACCGACACACGGCCGGGGAAGATGGTCGCGGTGCAGACGTCCCCCAACTCGTCTCCGTCGGCGGAGTGGATCTGCTGCCTGGATAAAAGGTGGGTGAACAACGCAGACGGACTCCACGAGACGCTTCCACGCCGCGCATCCCCACGCACACGGCGATGATTGTGTTTTCTCAGCTTTCATTCACCAACGTGATTAATCGCAACCGGCGATCGCTGCGTGTGCAGTGTGTGAGTGTGCAAATAATAGCGTGATACGCCTCGTTTTTAGCGTACTATAGGTGACTGTCATTTGCAGTGAATGTGCAGCCCTCGTCCAGTGATGGTAAAGGCTGCAGTGAAAAACAATATACACGCTTTAAAATAACAACAACTAATCCTGTTTTTGTGTCTGCTCGGTCAAAAAGGCGTTGGTGGCTTCGAGGTTCTGACACTGGGATGTCTCTGCACTGCATGAGCTGTGATAGGTGGCTGATTAGACGCACATGGTTTATGTCTGTAGGCTTAAATCAAATAGCCATACATTTTTAAAATACTACCAAGGCTTGCATGTTAGTCATTTACTCGAAATGTGGAGTAGAGGCAGGTCAGTTTGTTGACCACAATGCTGCATGTGAAGCTGTATTTGTCTGGTTAGAATAACTGAACTGCCAATTTGCCAATATGTTTACTCTCATCCTCATTTCACTATCCAGAAGCTGCAGTGTTCAGAGAAGCTTTTAGTCCATGCTGTAGCTGCCCAGTTCACATTTAAGGTGTCATGCTGCAAGCGTACTGTGCCAAAAAAAAGGCATAGTATCCAAGGGAGAGGGCTTAAATAAATAAACAAGATAAAATGGCAGCTTATACACTAATTACTGTAGATGATACACCTCACACCTAAAACAATGGCATATAAGACACCCCACAGCTCATACACCCACACATACACACCTCACTATGACACATCCTCATGTTACCATTGGCAACCTGAAGCTACCATCTTGTCTCCTCTTCCTCACCTGTAATACGACTGGAAGCATGATCTAAACACAACATGCTGTGTAGGACTGTAACTAAGGATTATTTTTTACATTGGATTAATCTGATGATTATTTTCTATTCTATTCATTATATATATCCATGATAGTTTTCCAGAGCCTGAAGTGTCGTCTTCACATTTTTTCACGTTTTGTCCGACAGTTCAAATCCCAACAATATTTAAGTTGCTATAATTAAAGACAAATATTTACTTTTAAGAAGCTGGAGCCACTAAATGTGTGCGTAATTGTTGCTTTAAAGATTAATAAATCTTCTGTTGATTGACTGATTGATTAGTTGTCAAACTGTTTGACTATTAGTTAGTGTAATTTGTTAAGTTATTGTTAAATGTGGAAAATTGGGTAAAATATGATATAAAATCATTGTGAAAGAAGATTTTTACAACCATTGTCTTATCTGGTGTCGACAATAAGAAAAAAAAAAAAGCAACCACTAAACAGCACATTGCTGTATGAGGATGGAACAATAATGTGTCACAGATGTAGCATCATGGAGCTGTCCCCAGTGGAATCAAGGCGTCACACTAAATGTTTGTATGCAGTAGTAGTCGGGTGTCAGTAAGGGCAGTCTGGGTTGTTATATTAGACTGGACAGGATCTTATTGTAGAGCACTCAGTGCTCCTCAGCTATGCACCTCCTTATACAATCAATATCCAGCAGTGTGTGTGTGTGTGTGTGTGTGGGTGAGCTTTCATCTACAGTAGCTGTTGATGTGGGAAGAGTGAGAGGCGGGGAAGAGGGGGAAGGTAAAAGAAAGACAGAGGTTAAGATACGACTGTCTCTAATATATCTGTCCAGAGACATTTATTGCCAGTGAGTGTGAAGTATGTGAGATAAGATCAGATTTGTTTAGTTCAGTGTTGCCCTGGGGCAGGTAATAGACGGTCCAGTCAACACACAAACAGCGATATCCAGATGCCAGTTGAAGTTTAATGTCATCAAATTAGAAGCACAGAGCACTGTGACTCTGTAAGTCTAAGGCTAAAGCAAGAAAAAGTCTTCCAAGTTAAACCTATTGCCTCGTTCATACGTAGGTTACTTTGCAGATATGACGAGGGTAGATGGGTAATTATTTTGATGAGTAATTTTTCAATGATGAATTGTAAACTAAGCGCTGTGTGCTGATTAATAGGCAGTGTTTCTAACAAGATCTCAGGTTGTTAGCGGTGATGCAGATGAGTGTCCGAAGAGCTGCGTACGTACAATTCTAGAGTCTCTCTGCTACAGTAACGCATTAATCTGCCAGCTTGGGGAATCTGTTTGTGTTGAGGCTGTCTGACATTTTGGTTGGCTGCCACAAATCAACCTATGATTTATTTTGTCTGGAAACACAGAATTTTTCCAGATGGATGTTTCCTAAAACAATCTGCAGAACCTTCTGGTGTCTCTCGGCTTTCTCTTCAGTGTGTCATGTTGGCCTATTTGTAAATCCTGTGTGTGTGTGTGTGTGTGTGTGTGTGTTTATGTAGCCATAATTGGTGGTTGAAAGCGGAGATCTCTGCTGATATGAACAGTGGGGTTGAGGCTGAGGAAGGGAGAAGTCAAGGAAGAGAGAAAAGGGGGACGGAGGGGAGAGTAAGACAAGGTGAGCAGCTCTCAGGTCACATCCGTCTCACACCAGTGGGAGAGAAACAAATTCCACTGGACAGGCAGGGAGCGAGCAAGCACAGGACAACAGAAGAGAGAAAGACTGAGGGAACAAGGACTTAACCAGGGGATTATAACTGACAGATCTTAACAGTTTCGCTGTAGACGGATAGGTGAAGGGTGACACTGGTATTACCCATTCAACCCTGCAGAGTTAACCTCCCCGTCTCTCCCTATTGCAGTGTGTGGGAGTCCACCTGTCTAAACCATTAACCCAGCCTACGCTGGGATATGACGCTCTGTCGGAGCACCAAGGGCCAATGCGCAGGCAGTGGGAGGATGAGTCAGAGACAAAAAAAGGGGATAAAAAGACAGAGAGAAAGAAAAGACCCGTCTGTAATAGCCCTGAGTGCGTGGCAGATGTTGTGGGACTAGAATATGTGTTGTGCAGTGCAGCCCTTGAGACTAAGTCTGTGTTTATCTGGGAGTACCGTCCCGGGTACGGAGGACAATCCGCTACAGCTCGGGGGCACAAAAATATGTGTGTTTATCCCTGTATGTACATGTGCGTGAGGGTAAAAGGGGGAGTCATCGCTGCCTGTGAGCTTGCAAAGCAGAAATAAAAAGGATAATAATGGGATGATAGTGAGGGCGGGTGCGTTAGTGGTGGGCCTTAATAGATGGAGGGAAACGAGCCAGTAACAGAGAGGAGAAAATGGATAGCGTAAAGAAGAAGAAGAGGGCCATTTGTTCTTTTTGAACTTGCCTATCATGTTCCTTAAAAAAAGAGGCAAGTCTTGAGAGAGGAGAAAAAATAGATGGAGATGAGAAATATTTAGTGAAGGCAGCGGAGAAGAGAGAGCTGGGAGCGAGGGAAGGAGAAGAGGAAGGAGCTGAAGGAGGAGAGGGGATAGACAGCCTTTCGTCTGTGAAGGAAGAAGCCCACAGTGCATTAGCTATTCTGTATGAACACACACACACACACACACACACACACGTGCAAGGATGAGTCACTAGCAAAAGGAAAATAAGTGAATGAATGGGGCTAACTGCAGCGTGTGTTACTCTGAGAGGTTTTGGCTTTGTAGTTTTTCATCATCACATCGCATAGCAGAAGGTTTAAGCTCTCAGATCAAACTTCTGTGTGTTCTCATGTCTGTGTGAGGTGTTGAGGTCCAACAATGGCGTGTGTGTGTGTGCACGCGCGCTCAGATTTAAGCGTATTAGAAATAGCAGCAGTACAAATGAGATCTTGCATCAACACCCTGTGGGGGGTCTGAGCCGAGAGAAGTAACGCCTGCAGCACTCCACTGTTATCGCTGAGACTCCAGGCCGAACAATGAAGCTGTGCGTTCACACAAACACACACACACACATACACATACACACAAATACATAGATAACAGCAAAACAATAGAGCTGCCTTTTATCTTTTAGGACAATAACACTGATTTTTCACGTTTTAGCCCATTAACTGCTAATTACGAGTATTTAACATCACTGCCAACCGCTTTCCAAAGTGTACTGCAGGTTTTTGATTGATTTTCTTACCCTCCATGCAGAAATGGACTCACTTGAGATAGATAATCCATCACAGTGAGCTAGTTACATCATGCAGTTAATCATTTTGTATAAAATAGTTTTGCAGTTAATAGGCCAAAACGTGAAAAAACACTGATATGGTTCTTAAACAGCTAATGTTAGAATTAATGAGTGGTTCTTTTTGTGCACAGGCCTTCAGAGCGCTCAGGAGAGGATGTGGACATTATATTGACCAGACTGAGAGAGGTCAAAGCCTTCCATAGGTTCCCACCGCCGCTCTTACTGCAGATCTGTGCCTGTGCCTTCTACGAATGTCTGGAGAAAGGCATCACATGTATGTACTTGTGCGCACACACACACACACACATGCACACACGCGCGCACAAACTCACACAGACACACAGACGCACAGACATAGCTGATGTGTTGGTTATGTACAACAATAGATGCTTCTGAGGATTCAGGCTCAGACTAGCACTCTGCAGTGAAACATCATTATACAGTATATTCAGTGTTTGGTATTATATGACAGTCGGGCTGCAGAAGATCCCTTCGCTGTTTGAAGTATGATGCATTGGAATGCAAAGTACTGTCATCCTTTAAATTCATGTTATCCATATACGAATTATGCAGGCCTTTTTCAACTCATTCGTGGGATGTGGATGTTGGCACATTTAATGACTTTCGTGGAGAAGCCTTTTTATGGCTACAGTTAAATGATTATTGCTGTCAATTACTTTTCAAATATTATATTTTTTTAAATCTGAAAATGCCATGATAATATATAATATAAAAGAGAGAAAAGCTTCAAATCCAAACACTGACGTTGCTAAAAAATGTGTGTAAGTGAATGTGTAGTAAAGATTGTTTTTTGATCAGATTATCAATAAATAAACTCATGTCAGCATACTAACATTAAGGACCTTTTTGGATTTGTGTCACAGCAAAAACAAGGAGGTTGTTTCTCCTCCTGGAGCTAAAGAACGTAATCTTCAGTTGGACAATTGCTTTTTAAACAGCATTGATTGTAATATCATGTTACGGAGTGGTGGCATACGTTTTTTTATGGATGCATGTCCGCTTAGTAAAATGTTCTTTCGACACCGTTTAATGTGTTTTACTGCCTGCAGTGTTTCGACAGGGGGACATAGGCACCAGCTGGTACGCTGTCCTGTCTGGCTCTCTGGATGTGAAAGTGTCAGAAACTGCCAACCATCAGGTGAGATAAAGTTCAACTCAGATTAGAGCTTCATATACAATAACTTGCTTAGTTTTACTTCTGCTGCTGCTGTGTGTCTGTTCTGTGTTTCCTGTAAATCATTAGAATCACAAATGAATGAATGAATGAATGAATAATGAACTCTGGGGTTTATTCTGTTTGCGTTATTTTCCTACTCCCTCTTGTACTATTTTTCACCATAACCTTCTCTGTCAAGTTCCAGGCTGATTTACAAGTGCCCCTCATGTTAGAGAGATGGTCCTGCATGATTCTCCTCAATGCTGACATTGTTCTTGTACATTAGCTCATGTCTCCCTGCTTAAATATGCCAGAGCAAAGCTGCCACAGCACAGAAAACAAGTCCACTGAGAACTGTGCTTTCCGCTACTTGTTTTTGTCTCTGTATGCCAGAGTGTGGAAATAGGGTTAACTGCACATATAGAGGATAAAAATGAGAGAGAGAGAGAGGTTGAGGGAGAGGAAGTGGGATAGAGAGAGGATTTGTTCCCAGTTAAAGAAGGAGATAAGAAGCCTCTCCATTGTGAAACGTCCTTTTTATGTATGTAGCCCTAAAGTGCCATTCGTGGCCTACTTTCTGTTATATTCGAAATGTCAGTTTGGACAGGGTTTTCATAGCATGCAGAATATTTGTCTAAATCAGTGGCTGGTGCGCGTGCATGTGTATGTCTGTTTGGTAGCCTCTAGCCTGTCCAATTATATCCAGCAGCACCCAGAGATATTTTCCTTACAGGAGACTCCGTTTACTAGTCGTTCATATTTGAATTTATTTGCATAAATTACCATATATTAATCTGTCTGCTCTTCATATCTGTCCATTTATATAAAGCAAACCTTTGGAGATATCATTTTGCCACTGCTGTGAGGTGTCTAAGGCTGCAACAATTAGTCGATGGACAGAAAATCAACAACTATTTTGCAAATGAATTAATCATTTTTGTTGTTTTTAAAAGAAGAAATCCAAACGTTCTCTTGTTTATGCTTTATGTGTGTTTTATTAAAGAAGGGTTTCAATATGTAGGACATGAGAATGGATTATACACTTTCATTTAAGAAAAACAAAACAAAGCAAGAGAATACGACTTGATAGTATCCAACATAAATGAACGCAAAAACTTGCAGTAGTATATAAACAAATATATTGCGTTTGTGTGCAGGATGCAGTCACTATCTGTACACTGGGGATCGGGACAGCGTTCGGGGAGTCCATCCTGGACAACACTCCACGCCACGCTACCATTGTCAGCAGAGAGACCAGCGAGCTTCTCCGAATTGAACAGAGGGAGTTCAAGAGCCTCTGGGAGGTGAGAGACAAATAGAGTTTTAAAAACCATATCTAGCTGTCAGTATGAGCTATGAACCTCATGATTCAGCATAAACTCTGTCTTGATAGTGTACCTAAAGGTTTCCATCTTGGAAAATGTTTCTCTATTGAGACTGCAAATGTCAGACAGCCTTCCACTGTAATTGTGTCTTTAACCACAAGAGGGCTGTCCACCATAACAGTGCCTTCTGTTCCACCTATTAGATTCACACCTCAAGTGACACCCAACAAAGAGCTGATAAAGGCACTAAAAAGAGAGAAAGAGGAGTGTGTGTGTACAATACATTCCCGTGTGTGTACTCTATTGTTTTCAGAGCTTGCTGTGGCTCAGTGCAGTATTTACAGTACAAGGGTTGATGCACCAAACCATTGCACCGAGAGCTGTATACGAATGTGTTATATGTGCATATTAGTCCTTGCACCACTATGAATAAAACAGCTGTGCGCTGGGCTCAGGTACCTCTGCACTGATTTCAGCACTTTCTGACTGGAATGATAAAGAGGAGGTTACATAGTGTCCTGAGGCGATCCGATTAATTGTCATTAAGCTGGTGAACATAGTTTTTTTTTCTCTTTTACAGAATGGTGTGGTTAAAAAACGTTGTTAAACTCTGCCTTTCTCACAGCGGATATTTTGACAGGTCAATGCATGAACAGCTCAATTCATGTAACTTTCCCTTTCATTCCAGTAATTAACATAATTACTTACACATGGGCTTTTTCTGCTGTGGCGAACCAAAATGACAAGTCGAAATGTTCTATGCAGACAATAATGGGAATAAACATATATATGTGACATCGGAACACATTTATTGCAAAAAGTAAATGACAGTAGGAAATTGGTGACGTCAATAGGATTCAATTGCAGTAGATATTATTCAAATAAAAATGCAAAGACGTGCTGCTGCAGTCATCTTTCCCTCTGTGCTTAAGCGTGAAAAGGAATGTGCATGTGGACATTACAATAGGTAAGCGTATTGATATTGCTGGCTAATATTTTTTTATATCACAGATTTAACTTCCATCAGTAAAACACATCACTGTGTACCACGCCTAAGAGGGGGAAAAAGCCAATGATACTGTAGTATTGAGTGACTTAGATGAATCATGTTCAGAATATAAAAACAATCAGCAAGCACATCAGATATTGCAAACAGATACTTTATCATACAACCTGGAGCAATCAGCACTCAGTGACATGGCTTTGACCTGGCATCTTCTTCTGCGAGCTGGCATTGTAGTAGTGGTCTCTCAGTGGGCCTCCTTGTTGAGGTTACCCTCTCCATTCACTGGGTTGCTCTCACAGAGGAAGTCCTGGCAGAGCAATGGATCAATTTACTGTAGTTTCACAGTCAGCACCCAAAGACTGTCTGACCTGTTGTTTGGTTAGGCTCTATTGTCGTATGTTGCATCTGCAAATCCAAAAGGTCCTGTTTTCTTTGAGATTCTAAATGAGATTTTACAGGTGGTCCTGGGGAGTAAGACTAGGTACGTGCAAAGGCTACATTAGCTGCTACACACCTACAAGCATAACACACCTGAGGCTCCCACCAAACTGTCAGCAGTAGGAGATGGATTGTGGGTAATGTATGCGCCGGGTTTGACAAGGAGGAAGAACGCGTAGAATTAAAAAAAGACAATATCTCGGCATCTCGCTACATTGATTTTTTTTTTTTTTAAACTTAAAAAACCCAATGAAGCACTCTTTTAAGTGAAGGCTTTTATTCCTACTACAGAATGTGAAACATTACTTTTCAGTGACGAAATAAAGTCAATGAGGCTTTAATTACTGCTCTGGTGAGTGACAGTGGACAGATATCCATCCAGATTTTCTGTGTATTAAATATTCATTAAATCCTTCAGCATTTTGCACATAATAATGTTTTGGTTATGAAAATGTCATGTTTATTTAGTTAAAATCGTCTGTGTGTTAGGGGTAAAAATCACAACAGTCTTGTTATTAATTGTGTGCATTGTTTTTGACAACCCTATTGACAAGCCCTCTAAAATATTTCTCAGTATAAACCACATTTATCTATTTATTGTTATGATTTATAAAAACAACCCAACGACTGTTATTATTACTAGAATCATAGAAATTGGATTTACTGAAACACAAGCTCACCATTTTATGATGCAGGAACATATAAAAGCGAGATCAGACAATAATTGGTCATTAAAGCATGTGGGCTATCGTATTATCAGCCTGCAGTGTGTTTGTTTGTCAACTAAGTGCACTCAGTCTCCCTCTCTGTTGTCTATTTTAGGACAGTGGACATAAAGCAGAAAACATAACCCGGGGGTTCTCCTCCTTTGAATCTTATTCAGCTCATAGTGAAAGGATCTTTCGTTTTATGTGTGTGTTGGGGTTGTGCATGGACTAATTTGTGCGCTTGTGGTTGTGTGTAGCGAGGACTAGAAAGCTACAGGATAAATGCAGTCATGTGTTTGATGAAAGGATGAAAGAGAAAAAAAAGCGCTGCTCCATAATCCTTACAGCAAGTGAAGAAGAGAGATGAATAAACAGGGTGTAAATGTAAAACAGAAACGTGTAAACATACAGTTTATCAAACAGCAGATGGTTGTTTGGCCTCGACTGTGGCCGGCTGGTATTGTAAGTCCTTCCTTTTTCTTTTTCTATTTACTCCTCTGCCCCTTTCACCTGCTCTACATTTGTCTTGCCCACTTCCTCTCTCCTCTATTAGCCGTGCTGTGTCTTTTGCCAGCCTCCTTCCTTTCCTTCTCCCCCTCCTCCCTCTCCATCCTCACCCTCACTACTCCTTTCTTTCCCTCCTCTGCTTCCTTTTATCCGTCTCTCCTCCTCCTCCACTAGAGTAGCCCAGTCATACGGCGGCTCAGATCACCGTGGTAACCTGTGAGAGAAAGTGGTTTGGTTCTTGGCTCGATCACAGCGCGAGAGAGAGAGAGAGAGAGACTGAGAAAGACACTGGGGGCGAACTGTTGTGTGTGTGCGTGTGTGAGAGAGAGAGAGAAGAGAGAGAGAGAAAGGAGGAGAGCAGCTTGTTTTGAGCAGGATGCTATCCGGTGGCTTGTGTGTGAGTTGTAAAGGAGCAGAGGGCAGCTCTCTGGGGTTTCAGTCCCTCCAGTATTAGGCAGCTGAGTGAGTGTGTTACCTCAGGTGAGTCTGACTCCTCGACTGTAACACTGTGTGTAGTCTGTGGTGAGCATGTGGATAGACTAGATTGTGTTTCACTGTCATGTTTCCTTATATTAACTTGTGTTGTCTTTTCAAGTGATCAAGTTGAAACTTCCAGAGGTTGTTTTGCAGTGTGTGTGCAGAAAACAACGACGGTTTGGGTTTGTTTGTTGGTACTTTAGGTCACAACAGATTCTCTCTCCTCTCTCTTCTCTTCTGCTCTCCTCTCTTCTCTCTCTCTCTCTCCGTCTTCTGTCTCGTCGTCTCTCTCCATCTTTCTCTCTATTCTTCGTCTCTCTCTTCCGTCTCTCCTCTCTCCCCGTGTGTGTGTTCCTTGGCAGTCGCTCACAGAAGGCATAGGTTGCTTGGTAATTTTGACTCTTTTGCCTGAAGAGAATGGCATCTTCAAGTCAAAATTAACCTGCCTGTTCTTCTTTTTTTTGGGTTGTTATTTCAGTGTCCTCCTGCTATAGATAATATTTAATACAGATTTTATTGTTTCGTAACAGCTGTAAGAGAGACATCTCTACACGTTTGCATTAAATCTTAGCCTGCTGTCCATGTTAAACCCTGGTTTGAATGCTGCCTGCTGCTGACCTTGTGTGTGTGTGTGTGTGTGGTGTGTGTGTGTGTTATATATATGTTAGTTTGTTCTGCAATGTAAATATGAATGTTGTACAGAAGGGCTTGTTTTTTTTGAGGGGTCCCACTTGGACCGTGTGTGTGTGTGTGGTGTTGTGTGTGTGTGTGTGTGGTGTGTGTGTGTGTGTGTGTGTGTGTTCTCATGTTAGAGAGACAAAGAAATGTGATGGGCTTTGATGTTTAATGGATGGTGATATCTTATACATGATCACAATAATAATGTGATAGTGTAAATGTTTTAAAGACATAAATCCTAATGTGTGTGTGTTCTGTTTTGTAGAAGTATCGTCAGAGCTTGGCTGGACTGTTGGCCCCTCCTTATGGAGCTATGGAGAGTGGATCCAACAATGACAGTGAGTAGAGAAACACACACACACACACTCACTAGAATGAAAGAAACACTGTACAATAAAAAAGAATAAGTTGTATTTGGATAAACAACAAACACCAAAATGAAAATATAATGTAGTATAATAAAGACGAAGGTGCACTTATTTTTTATTTGATGGAATAAAAACTATATTGCATACCTGTCATTGTAAAGCACTCCTGCTTCTGTTTCAAGATATACTTAGGTTGTTTTTTTAGGTTTTGCGAATGAAAAGTGTCTGCATCCTGTGAAACCCTTCAATTTGACCAGTTTTTCCTCCTCAGGACTCACAGACAAAGACAACATGAACTCAGACTCTGCAAACAAAGCTCACAACAAGGTAAACACTTACTCCAGCTTACTGCTTGGAACCCAAAGGTCTGTCTTGAATTTGTGCAGGAAGTATTAAAAAAAAAAGTACAGCATGGCAACTTGATACTTTGAATAAACTCTGCCAACACGGCAGAGAGCTGTGCCCTTGCTCGCAGCACACAAAGCATGAATGAACCAAACTCACAAACTATGTACTGTGTGGCCCAGGCAGTCTCAGGTTGTGATTGATTCCTCCATGCCTCCTTTCCTGTGTCAGAATATCTGTGTAGAGAGGGTATGGGGGTTATTTTAGTCTACATTTTTGATAGAACCGGCCAGTCGAGTGATTTTAATGTTTGAAAAAAAGAACTATTATTTTAAATCAAATGGTACTTCAGAAAACAAAAGCACCATTCTGTATGTTGTTAACAGTGGAGAGAGTATATAGTAAAATTGGACCACAGTATCATAGAAGTGCACTGCTGCATACTTTCATGTTCGTGAATGAACCAGAGTGCCAGAATGAATTTTAGAGGTGAGACTGTTCTGAGAAGAGACAAGTGATGACTCACAGCTGTGATCCTCTGTAGTTATGCTAATGCTAGCTAATGCATGCACAAGGAAGAAAGATCCCATCTGCCCAATTAGCATGCCTTGCTTTGTTGTTTTCTAGAGCAGCTGTGCGTGTGTGTGTGTGTGTACACATCTGTCGTTTTCCTCTGTTTCTAAAGTGCAGGTGGGATCTGTATAGGATGTGTTTGCGTGTATGCACTTGTGTGTTTTTGATACAGTTTCACCGGTATGAGTGCAGTATAGTGCTTTACTCTATGTTACTAGCATTAAATTTAGTTTGTCCCTTGCAGCGTGTAAAATCGTACCATATTTCAACCATAATCTGAGCCATTGTTCTAGTCAGTTCGCTGCGTAAATATTTAAGCACATTTGCTCATGATCAGGGTCAACTGATAATGTGGCATTTTCTTCAGAATGTGGTCTCAGATTGGTGTTTCTCTTGCCTTTGTCTGTATAAATGTTACAGCCTGGAGGCAACACAGGTATTGGACAGGTATTGACTCTTGGATTACAGTTCACAGCCAGTTCACCAAACTACCCTGGTGTGTTGTGTAGATTCCTTCAGAGAAGCTGCAGAGAGCGGGGAAGGTTCTCCGCAACGCCATCCTGTCCAGAGCCCCACACATGATTCGAGACAGGAAGTACCACCTAAAGACATACAGGTAAGAGTTTGTTTGTCTACAGCTGAGTGTTTAAACAGAATTATGCGTGCAACAGCTTTGGAAAACATTTAATTGGTATGGGTGTATTGCAGACAATGCTGCGTAGGCACAGAGCTGGTGGATTGGTTGGTGCTGCAGAGTGCCTGTGTTCTCACACGGTCCCATGCTGTCGGGATGTGGCAGGCACTACTAGAAGAAGGAGTGCTCAACCATGGTAACTAAAACTTTTTCTTTCTCTGTTGCTTTCTGAGCGTAGAGTATTCAGTTTATTTTTTTCCATCCACTGCACAGTTAACATATAAAAGTCAGTTTTTAACCTCTATTCCAAAGCAACCAAAAACAAAAGGATAGGGTTGATTTCTTCACATTATCTTTTTCCTGTTATTACTGTATATATTGTTAAATGCATAAATTATGATTAAGTGCTATTGAGAGTTTAATTTCTATACAGAGTTGAAATAAGCTGACACTTATAACGCTTTCTAGTCTTCCGGCCACTCAAAATGCTTTACACTACGTGTCACATTCACCCATTCACACACATTCATAAACTGATAGCAGAAGTTTTACATGAAGTGTCTCCGTTTGAATCTGAGTTGGAGCTTTTACCAAATCTAAACATCAATCACACTAAAAGTTTCAGTATGAATACCAGTGTGGGACTTTTTGAAGCAGGAACATAAAATATAGATTGAATCTCAAATGCATCCACCTCAAAGAAGATGTCTGAAACGATGTTCTCAGATAAGAAAACAACTGCGATTGCTGATAAATCACCAGTGCATCCACAGTTTGTGCGTTTAAATGTTTACACTTGTGCCTTTTTGACCGTGCGTGCTTGTCTGCTCCTCAGTGGACCAGGAGCTGGGTTTCCAGGACAAGTACCTGTTCTACCGTTTTCTTGACGATGAGGAAGAGGACACGCCGTTGCCTAGCGAGGAGGAGAAGAGGGAGAGCGAGGAAGAGCTGCCAGAGACCATCCTCTTCCTCGCTCAGATTGGCCCTGATGCACTACTACGCATGATCCTCAGGAAATCGTCAGTAACAACCAATAATGTTGCATGAACTGATATTACACTGGCAACATAAAAAACATTTCAAATCACTATATATGTATTTCAAGTACATCAAGAAAACTTATTTAACCATTTCCGCTTCCTGCCACTCTGCTACTGCTTTTTTTTATATTCCAATTATGCTAGTGAGTTAGCATACTGAACCAAATGTCATAAAACAATACTATATATAATTCAATCACATTATTCTAGCATTAGGATGTGTCAGTACTAATTTTACTGCAGTGTAATAAGACGTGCGTGCGTGAAATATTGGCGGTGAGTTAATGCTGACTAACCTCTGTGTGTGTCTGCAGGCCTGGTCAGAGGACAGGGGATGACCTAGAGATCATCTATGATGAGCTGCTTCACATCAAGGCCTTAGCTCACCTCTCCAACACTGTGAGTCAGCCGGTCCACTTTTCTTTTAAAGGGACAGTACATGTTTCCAAGAAGGCTGTTCAGTTATCAGAGCCGCTTGCTACAGCCGTTTTGTTTTTAAGACCAGAGGGAGAAGTTGTCACTGGCAGCGTTTATCTTACCAGCGTAGTCGGACGCAGTTTTACACCAATCTGCCATGTGTTGGCAAGCACTCACCTCGTAGAGGAGTCCTTAAGTCTGTAACGGCTCCAGAAGTGTTTTTGTTGTTGATTTCATGCTCCATATATTCCTAGAATCAGTAAGTGGTTTACAAACAATGGGCTTACAGTAAATTAAGTTCTTCATTTAATTGTTTTTTATTCCTATTGTCTTCTGTTATGCTTTTGAACACAGTGCTTATAAACATACTTTTCAGGGGAATAAAAGTCTTATAAAACAGAACTCTCCATCTGCTGTCATGACAGAGATCCTACATCACTTGATAAAGTGTACTCTGTTTTGCAGGTGAAGAGAGAACTGGCGAGTGTTGTGATCTTTGAATCGCATGCAAAAGCTGGAACCGTGTGTGAGTCTTTTGTCCACTTTGTACTACCACAAAATAGTTAATATTAATGCATTTTGAAGTTCCTATTAGTATAACTTCTTTAAACTATAGTTTGAATGATTTGGGGGCTTTGGGGATGTAAACATAAAAGTTCTCATGGACTTACTGTAGAGTTAGCTGTGAGCTTTTGGCCTATATTTCTTAACATTTTGCCAACTTGGCACCATTTAAAGTATGGCAAATGAACTATTAGCAAGTCCTGTTTGCATGTACCCGTAGATATACTACCTACTACCTATCTACTATCACTGGATTACTTTGATACTGAAGAAAATGTGATGATTCTCAGGCAAGGTCTGGAGTTGTGAGGAACATCTTTTATAGTATTATTTATAATGTTTATTTGCAGTGGAGATGATGTCCTCAGGAAGTGTAGCAACTAATAATAACATTTATGTATTTATTATGTCTGTGTGTTCAGATTTGACTCACTCCTCTTCCTCCTGTGCCCCACCGAGGTGTGCCTTGCAGTTTAAAGACCTCTGGTGTACAGAATGTGTGTTAGTACTGTATGTGGTGGTAAAATGTGTGTGTCCTCCTTGTCTTCCAGTGTTCAACCAAGGAGAGGAGGGCACATCATGGTACATCATCCAGAAGGGCTCTGTCAATGTGGTGATCTACGGCAAGGTGTGTATGTCGAATGCATTCATCCACCTACATGCTTATATTTCTTTCATGAGCATTGATATAATCTTCTGCTTCGTTTGATGATATTACATCTGGAAGTGATGGATTAAAATGTGTAGCTGATCGTGTCTGTGTGTAGCAGACCAGCAGTATCTGCCCTGTGGGGCTGGGAAACACCCGCAGTGGAGTTTGACAAACTCTCCTCAGCTCGTCCGTGACTCATCACCGTGATTAAATAGCTTAAGGGATTGTACGCATACACAATTTCACACCACACACCGATTTACAACCACTGTACAGACACATGTACTCTACATGCTAATGTGCGTGCATATACATTGATCACACATTTACATACACACATGCACTCTCCGCACACACAGACAGATGATTCATCTCAGTCCTGAATGCTCCTGCTTCTTTCAGAGGCTTCAGGGCTTAAGATGACTCGTAAACTGTGTTTGTGTTTGTTTGTATCTTGAAGCGTTTTGGTTAATGTGTGCATTCATGCGTGCGTGTGTGTGTGTGTGTCTTAGGGTGTGGTATGTACGCTCCATGAGGGTGATGACTTTGGCAAGTTGGCCCTGGTTACAGATTCACCTCGTGCCGCCTCCATCGTCCTGAGGGAGGACAACTGCCACTTCCTCCGTGTGGACAAGGAAGACTTCAACAGGATACTCAGGGTAGGCTGACAAGAGATGGTGAATGCAAGTGTAGCCACACTAGCTCCAAATTACTACCTTTGGTCCTAACTGTTACAAATGCTGTTATTAACAATGTATATTCACAAGTCACAGTCATAAGATAAAGTCAAAAGTCAGACGCATTCCACTGAACACTTTATGAATTCATTCATTTGGGCTGTCTGAAGCATCGTACAGCACTCTTGTGCCAGGTGACTGTGATGTTTGTCTCCCTCCTCTGGCGGAGGAGCTGTATTACATTTAAAAAGCCCCATTTTTGTGTGTGACATGGAGTGATGTTACTGATTTTGTCCATTCATCTTGTTGTATTTTTTAGGATGTGGAAGCCAACACAGTACGTTTGAAAGAGCATGAACAAGTTGTGCTGGTGTTAGAAAAGAGTCCTCGCGCCTCCACCATGGGAAGCATCAAGTATGTGTGAGGACTCTT
>NW_023339796.1:15324218-15335859 GCF_004916995.1 Morone saxatilis | reverse complement strand
GTATGTGTGAGGACTCTTACTTATATATATATATATATATATATATATTTATATATATATATATTTATACTCCCTCACCCACCCTCTCAAAAGTGAGCTTTTTAAAAAAATTCTTCTTGTCTCACCTTTTTGCAGGTACACTGTGATATCAGGAACACCAGAGAAGATTCTTGAGCACTTCCTGGAGACCATGAGGATGGACATACATCACAGTGAACCAGGTAGCCGAATAGAAACATGTAAAGTAAAATGTAAAGGTCATTAGACCTAAATTAATTTTGAATAGATGGTTACCAGAGATAGTCCAGACACTATGTGAAAGTCATTTTAATAAAAGGCTGGAATAGAGAGCTATGCTAGACAAATGGATTAATAATGGATGGTATTTTCCCTACCTTTTGAACCTCTTAATATCCTTCCTTTCCCCTCTGTCTCTTTTCCCTTTTGCTGCCTGTTATTCTTCCTGTCTGTTAGACCCAGCAGTGGATGATTTTGTCCTCATGCACTGTGTCTTCATGCCCAGCAGCCAGCTGTGCCCTCTACTCATGGCACAATATCCTTTCTGCCTTTGCTATTTCCTTTTTTATATACTTAAATATTATTACTTTATATACTCTATGTGATACCCATTATCAGGTTGGTACACTTACAAGTTTATAACTGTAGCCAGAATGTTATGTTGACAAATCCCACTCGGAAATGGATGGACACGTCTATTGTTTACTGCATACCATAACAGTCCGACTGACAGCATCTTGGACTGTGCAACTTACCGGTTCTGCTTATGGAAGCGCTGAAGCAGCAGTTGACCATCCAGCACTAATGAACTGCTCACAGAGTGCACACCTCGCTTCACACCAAGTCGTAATCTCGGCCGAGAAGGTCTTTTCTTATTGTCTTCGTCATTGTACTGCAAACAACTGCTGCACTGACGGTTATTCCCTTATTTGGTACCTAGGATGCAGTGATGAGGGTTAACTATGGCCCTGAGAAGGTTCAAATATCAGTTCTCTTTTCAGCAAAGCATTTAGTTCTTCACGTTGTGTTTCCTGGTCAGGTGGTATGTCAGTGTGACCCGTAAATAAAAATGTTCTTGAATCGTGCTGTTTATACACAACTATCTCCCCTTCTAGATGTGTAACTGTTTGAGAGCTCCACCTAACATCAGAATAAAATATGGATTTAACCACAGCAACAATTCCCATAAATTAATGCCGTGATCCTTCACATCTGTCTATGTGCTTACCATATCGGAAATGTAAGATCTACCTCTTTCTATTCATCTTTAACCTTGTGTGCACCTACCATGCGGCATCTCCACCTGGCTCTGAACAGGAGAGGTTGGAGTACACGATCAACAGTAAGAGGAGAGTCCTTATCCTGTCCCTGCGCTGGGCAAACACACACACATACATGCTACAGGAGGAGCCTGCTCCAATCTCGTTCCTAGAGGTGACCTAAAGCAAGCTTTCAAATATCAGCGAATTGCATAACTAATACAGATATATGCATGTAGTCTGAGTGTGTCTCTTCCTCTCTGTCTCTGCAGGAGTTGTATGGGAGTTTATCAAATGATTCTCGGATGTTGAGAGCTTTGAAAGACTTGGTTCCTGATCTGGAGAAAGTCGTCAAATTTCAGTACGTTTCCTAGCTCCTGCATGTTAAACTTTCGGTGTGATTATTTAGGTACCAGCCACACTTATTGTCTTTTTTTAATTTTACCCTTTTTATATTTTGTAGTTCGGAAGAAGTCAAATCCGCAAAAAAGGCAAGTCCTGACTACTGTTTTTGCCAAAATGTTATAGCACATGTTACGTGTTAGCTGCATCACATGTTAGCTGTTGACTATACTCTCGTGTAATTCAACAGAAAACCCTAATACGACAGTTCAGCAATGGGGAGGAAAGGCTGCAGAAGAAACAGCCCATTAGGAATCAAGATGACAGTAAGTTTTCTTTTATTCTGCTGGTGGTGGGCTCCAAGAATGAATTGAATATTATCGCTGACCATTCCTGCAAGTACATTTTAAATGAATCCTTCTTGTCTGTCTAGTCCTATTAAAGGTGTACTGCAGTGACCACACATACACGACTATCCGGGTTGCCGTGGTGGCGACGGGAAGAGAAGTGATCAGTGCTGTGGCCGACAAACTTGGCACCACTGATGAGCTCCTGTTGGTCAACCTCAGCTCTGCTGGTGGTAATATTACAGATATATTTAGATATGAAAGAGCAGTTTACAGCAACATTACCTACAGACAGATGTCAATGCTATTACCTGGGTATACCAATTGCACTGTGTATGCAAGTATCATAGTATCACTATCCCCATTTTTGTTACAGAAAAACTAATCCTGAAGCCAAATGACGTGTCAGTGTTTTCTGGTCTGAGCATCAATGGGCGATTATTTGCCTGTCCTCGAGACCAGCTGAACAGTTTGGTAAGACAAGAGTGCCTACTTGCACTTACATGAAGTTTTATGAAGTGGGTTTACAGTAACACCTAGCATAGATTCTTAGTCATGATTCTACTATGATGGCGCTGAAGTACAAGGCGGAGTAAGAAATGTACAGTACTTTAGAGCATAATGACTTCAGAGCAGGTGATTTCCAATTTATGTGTATAGTAATGTAAGCACTGTTACAATGGATCCTTTTCACATGACATTGTTTGAAAGAAGGTACATGTGTAAAAATACTGATGGATGATAATAAATCGATTCTTTAATTTGTCCAAAATTGTACTCACGTTTTTTATGTGCTTATGAATTTGCACATTGTTTGTGTTTGTGTGGCTCAGACTCCTCTTCCAGACCAGGAGGGTCCCTCTGCAGGCTCCATGTCAACTTTTGAGCTGATGAGCTCTAAAGACCTGGCTTACCAAATGACCATGTTCGACTGGGAGCTCTTCAGCTGTGTCCATGAGGTATCACACAAGTGCACTTAGACACACTAAAACCAACTTTAGGCCAGTAGTAGAAGACTACGATCTGTTACAAGCCGTGTACAGTGTTGCAAACCCTGCAAGAGTAACGCTTGATAGATGCAAGATGGCAGGACCTGTCCACTGCTCCCCCGTAATGTCTGGTCCCCCCCCCCTCCCTTTTCCCAGCATGAGCTGCTCTACCACACGTTTGGCCGGCAGAGCTTTAAGAGAACAACGGCCAATCTGGACCTGTTTCTGCGGAGGTTCAACCAGGTTCAGCTGTGGGTGGTCACTGAGGTCTGTCTCTGTGGGCAGCTCAGCAAGAGAGTCCAGCTCCTCAAGAAGTTCATCAAGATAGCTGCACAGTGAGTAGGACCTGCTGGCGACTGTCACACACTTCATGTGAATGCTGTTTTGCACACATGCACTCAGATGAAGAGTTTCTAATATACATAGCTTGTGTGTATTTGTACAGCTGTCGGGAGTTTAAGAACCTGAATTCATTCTTTGCTATCATCATGGGGATGAGCAACCCGGCTGTCAGCAGATTGAGCCAGACGTGGGAGGTACACTATGTCTAATTCTGATAATCTAATAATCTGTGTCTGGATCTTCAGTGAACCTTGAGTCTTTTCCACTGCTGCTAAAGTACAACAAGTACTACATTGAAATCTCTGTTTTTTCTGGCAGAAACTCCCCACCAAGTTTAAGAAGTTCTATGCTGAGTTTGAGAGCATGATGGTGAGTTGCATGAAATTAAATCACCATTGTATTGGGCTGGCAGCAGAAATCCATAGATGGATAGATTAAAAAAAGTATCTAAAAACATGGGCAAATAAAACCAAAACTAGCTGAATACAATAGCTATACAACTTGTGATAATTAAGAAAATATGTTTTTTTTTTTGGTTGAACTGACTACCAAATGTCTTAGAAATTGACATTGCTTATATTTTTGGTGACAGGACCCATCACGAAACCACCGGTCTTACCGACTCACTGTCACCAAACTGGAACCACCAATCATTCCCTTTATGCCCCTCCTTCTCAAAGGTACGACACACATGTCTCTCTCTCAAGAAAAGCCCAGTCACTGTATCACATGGGGATAAACTCTGGGAGAAACTTGGCTGTTGTTAAATTTACTTATTTTCTTTACAGATATGACATTTACACACGAGGGCAACAAGACCTTCATTGACAATATGGTCAATTTTGAGAAAATGGTGAGTTTCTGTGCTCATTGAATTATCCATTTTAGAGTCATATAGTTCTTCACTCAAGTTGAATGTAATATCTAAAGAGTCTCTTATCCTCATCTCT
Organism: Morone saxatilis; assembly: GCF_004916995.1. Taxonomy (NCBI): domain Eukaryota; kingdom Metazoa; phylum Chordata; class Actinopteri; family Moronidae; genus Morone; species Morone saxatilis. The sequence continues at coordinate 15,331,612 of NW_023339796.1, read as the reverse complement.
TCAGCGTATTATAGCTAACACAATTCGACAAGTGAGGCACTGTAGAAGCCAACCTTTCAGTAAGTCTGCTTTTTACTCATCACCACACCTTTATCACATTTACATCCTGGCTACACACACAATCTCTCCAATCACAATTTTTTTTCGGTTTCTCCTCATACCGCATTAGATCCCGACATATGCCAACCCAACAAAAATCAAGCGGAGGTACGGGGGTACGTTAGGAAGCTCTGTGTGATCGACAACCAGAGGGCGCTGACGCAGCTCTCCTACAGGATGGAGCCTCGGCGGACATGAGCTCCAGATCTTCCACCACCATCGCCTTCTCTGTGACGTTAGCATAAAAACAAAACCCCACCCACATTACCCGGATAAAACAACTCAACACAACTGGTCGTACAGTAGCAAATCACACAGTCAATGACTTTAGCACTATTATGGACTATTATGGATCAAGGACTTATACTGTGCCATTAAACGCCTCTTCCTCCTGGACAGCAAGTGTTCAGCTGCTCTCTTGTCGCTGTGTCTCTGAGGGTTTTAACCGTACTAGTTGTTACTGTTTGGGGCCTGTTAGATAGAACTGTAATGTATAGAACTGGAATCAATATCCTGCATGACTGAACTCCATAGGCTTTTTGTTCTATACAGTGGATTTCTATCGGACTGTCCTGTAATGTTGTGCTACCCCAAATGAGCCCTAGTTTACAATATATTACTGTACCTGCCTGTAAAACAAACCTTAGTCTCCTGATGGTCCTACTCGTAGACAGAAAACACAGAAAACCCCATGAACCGTAGTAACCTAGACTCTGCATTTTCCCTGTTGAATATACAGATAAATATGAAATCTGAAAGTACTTATTTACTTCATAATGATTATATCCAAGTCTTTGAAAATCTTTAGGATTTGATGGCCTTTAGATAAATATCAGTGTCCCTTAACTAGTCAGACACTTCAAAACTACTAAACAGAGTATTAGTTGGATTAAAGCCCTAATGGTAATGCAAACAGTGTTCAGATTTGTCACTGCAGTATTGCGTTTTATTTCTGCATTGAAGTACAACTCCTGAAGAATATGAATTATTCTAGATGATGAAGTTGCTCGGTACGATCTGCTCCGAGGCCAGCCGTATGATCAAATTGTACTCCTTTGATTTTGAAGCACTGATCCTAGACGCAGAATCTAAAGACAACTTCTACTTTGAGGGGAAATCTTCTCATCTTTACAAGTCGTGATCTGTCCGTGTACTTTTATTTTTATATATGTGGGTGTAGATTTTGAGTGTGTTCTTGACAAGTGTCATTAATTTTCCTTTGATCTCAGGAGCTTTTGATGTGATGGTGTGTGTCGAGAACTGCTGTGAGGCTGGCTTTTCCCCAGAGCAGCCTGTAACTGTACTGTATGTGTGGTCTGCCTTGTAAATAAAAATAGCTAATTTAACAGTGCTCACGTTACCATGAAATTCTTTAAAAAAAAGGTTTTTGGCACACAAACATTCAGCACTTTTAGAAACATATAGGGACTAAAAGTCTGGATATCTGCTGCATCTTTTTTTTTGATAGAGATGGCTGGGTAGAAGCAGGAAGGGGGGGCAGAGAGAGAAAGAGAGAGAGAGAGGACAACATGCAGCAAAGGGCCACAGGTCAGACTCAAACCCAGGCCGCTGCGTATGTGGGTCACCAGCTCTACCAACTGAGCTAACCATACGCCCTTATATACCGTTTTTATTTCTCTATCTGCCATCTATTCATTTTATGTAAATATAAAATATGAAAGACATGAAACTTGCTTCAATATAAATATTAGAAACAGGTAATATTGTAGAATATTGTATACGAGTGTTGGCCCAGTGGTCGACAACAACATTGACTCCCTTGATGATCCATTTGAGGTCATCACGTGATCTTTTGTCTGACACCACCCATGGGGCCAAATCACCAGCTCTGCACATAAAAGCCTAGTGCACACATTTCGCAATTCGATGCAGATGCTCATGGTTCACCAGGGGAGGAGCCATTTTTGAATTTGAATGTTCCATCTGCCCCCTGAACTCTACCATGACCCTGATGTGACAAACTTTCCACTTGCAGAGAAGAGATTTGATTTTCCAACTGGCAGATTGCTGGTCTCATGTCTGCTCCCCAGAGGAAGAAGCCCTCTGAATTTGGTTCTGAACCAACACTTTCATACTATGGAGTGCAATGATTCACTGCAGCTTCTGGGAGCTGCGAGCAGGCCTTCAGACTTTTTAGTCATGTTTTATTTATCCAATGAATCACTATTAAGTCCCCTCTTGCACTCAATTACTGTCATCAAGTCCTAACTTCCCCGAGCTGATCTCACCTGTCCCTACGCAGTGATGTCAGCAGGGCTATCTTGCTTAATGATGTCACTGGGTCATTCCTGTCGGGTTGAGTAACACACAGTTACGCTGCCTGGCTTCTCTGATGTGTGTTTTTAGATGCAAAGTGTGTGAGAGATGGATTTAAGTATCTGTGGCAGTCACCCTCATTGCTAACTGATTTATTATGTCTGACACACTATCGGCCAGAGCTTTATATCTGTGTGTGTGTGTGTGTGAGTGTGTAGTGTATGGATAGCTTTATATAGCCACAGTTATCCAGGAAGAAGGAATGCCCTGGATGCCAGTGACCATATTTGAACAGTGTGTCTGCTACAGGCAGACTACACACACTAACTACAAACCGTAACTTACACACACTCACCCACACTCACCTCCCCTTCATCTTCACGCTCTGTGCATTTGTGTGTGTGTGTGTATGTGTGTGCTGTGTTGCAGTTACACCGGATCACCACTATCAGGCAATGTAATACCTTGTCTAGTAGTGACAGAGGGGGCTTCCTGACTCACAGGGAGCAAACTTCTCTCTCTCTTTCCAACACTTTCTAGTTTCTTCTCTCTGACTATCCGTTCTGCTGACTGACAACATCCACTCCGACCCTGTGGAGGAAACCACTCTGCCTCTCTTCATTTCTTACCCTTCACGCGTGTTCTGTGGTGATTCGTGACTTGTATACTTTTGGGGCAGCGTGGTAGTTGAGCGTGCACGCTTTTTGGGCTGTGTGTGTGTGTATATGTGTGTGTTTGTGTGCGTGTGAGTCAGTATGCCATGTCGTCCCCTGGCTCGTCGTTTGTGCAGATAAAGCATGAGGACCTGCTCTTCTATGAGAACTGTGGAGGAGGCAGCTTTGGGAGTGTCTACAGAGCCCTCTGGATTTCCCAGGACAAGGAAGTGGCTGTGAAGAAGCTTCTGAAGATTGACAAAGAGGTATGGAAGAGACAGACACACACACACACACACACAGCAATTATACACTCCTGCTGCAGAGACATATCATTTGTATAAGTTACGGACTCATCTACTCATCTGCTGCTCTAAACTTCAACATGAATCAGTTTCCACCAATTTTCCCAGATTTTCTTTGGACTCATACACCCAAAGCTCCCTCCCTCCCCCTCCTCCCGTTGTCTGCCGTTGAACATGTGTTTATCTTAAACATACCTCTCCTTGTCCCCCTCCTCCTCCCACTCATTGTGGATGGAGCAGTTTTATTTATGCCAGCAGTCCCCTGTTCCTCCCATTGTGTGTTAGGGGCGAGGTGTGTGGTCATTTGGGGCTTTATGCACTGAACTTCAGGCCCGGGTGGTTCTCCATGAGTATGACCCCAATGGCTTCCATGTTATTAATACTGGGCTAGTAGACCCAGTGTCAGGAAACTGTTATAAGTTAGGGTGACCTGTGGGTGAATCTGGCATTGTGTTATTGTTACAGCAGCAGGTTTAAACAATGTAACGTACAGTATGCACATGGGCCGGCCAAAGAGTGAACAGAGTTTGATTAGTCTTTTGACTTATTTCTCTCGCACTCACTTTCTCACACCCATGCGCAAACACATGCAGGGTGGGCAGACATGCTTGAAACTGTATGTGTACAGTTCATATGTAAATACAAATTGATGGATCATGGGAGAACTGCAGCTCAGTGGATCCTTAGTGAATCTTTTTCTGCAACTCTTCATGTGAAAAGGATCTGCCTGTGAACATTAAAATCATATTTTAACTGATCTTGGATCTTTGCACACACAGTATAGAAATAATTTCCTTTAGTTAGCAGCACGACACTATAATAAATCTTACAGATGCATTTAAAGTTTTGCTTAAGTAAAAGTACAGACTTATTAGCAACAAAATGTAGAAGTAGTGCAGTAAAAGTGCAGTATTACAGTATTAAGTAGCATAAAATGGAAATATTCAAGTACAAGTACCTCATAATTGTACTTAAGTACAGTACTCAAGTTAATGTACTTAGTTGCATTCACAAATGTAAAACTGCATGTGTAAATACATGCACACGAACTGATGTTTGGACACGCTGACAAACTGACACATGGAAGAAATGATAGGAAAAAAAGTGATAAGATAAACTGCTCTTTGGAAGAAAAACTTATTTATTGAGAAAATATATTGGTGTTTTTTTATTAGTTTTTTTTTATGGGTGATTTCATATAATTGATGATTTGTTATTATGTTGCTTGGCAACAGTTACATATTCCAGATATTCAGAGGGTATGACCCATATGTCATTTCAGATGAATAGCATGTTTGTCACTTCCATGTGGAAGGTTTGGAGGCTCAACCTGTGGTATGAAAGAGGCACAGATCTCCAGGCATCCCGGGGACACTGTCAGAACAAGTCAAAAGCTCACTTCATTTTTCTTTAAAGACATGTTTCCTTGCCAATGTCAGATATTGGAAAACTGAAGGAGGATTGTTGTTCATATCTCTCTGTTTCTCTTTCTCTCGTCTCCTCGTCTAGGCTGAGATTCTTAGTGTTCTGAGTCATAAGAACATCATTCAGTTTTATGGAGCCGTGCTGGAATCCCCCAACTATGGCATTGTCACAGGTCAGACTCCACGTGTGTGTGTGTGTGTGTGTGTGAGATTCTTTCAGATGTCCTCACAAGAACATAAAACCTGAACATATGGTTGTGGGAGTATTTTAAACTTAGTTGAGTTCTAAGATGTGTATAATTATCTTTGTGGTTACACCCTAATGGATATAAGTACCATTAGGGTCGGGTCAGGGTTTAAGGTGAGGCATGAAGGGGTTAGGGTCAGGGCAGATGGTGTTCTCATATAAAACTACACAAGTGTGTGTGTATATCACTTTATTAGTGTGTATCCTACACGTGCTACTTACAGACAGGTTAGCACATGCTCCGATGGCTGACAAGTGTTTATGTGTGTGTTTTGAAGTATCGGTGTATACTCTGAGCGCTAGTTCTTGCTGTGTTTTCTGGCAGGACATTTGTAACTGAGACCGGCATGTTTGGATGTGGTTGTAATCCTGGATGGGGTCATATGGTTAAGATAAAGCACCGACACACCACTACAGACTTGTCCAGCAACAATTCTTGCTGCATTGGAGTCTAACAGTTCCGCGCTTACTAAAAATAAAAAAGTACAGTAGGCAAAAAGAAGAACTGGTTCAGGAGGAGGATTTTGGTCCCAGTAAAATGTATTTTGCCATCATTTAAAAAAGGCAGATTTATCCATGTTATTCTTGCCATGTTACATCCTTTGATTGGACATTATCCTCTGGCGTCTACTTGTTTCTTTGAATTGTCAGATTTAACAGGAAAATAGGAAAGGTTAAAAGTTCAGAGATAATCTGGATTAGACGGTCAGGGTATGAAGGTCGCGAGCGTTTCCACTGATTTGAGCTAGCTTCTCTGTGTGGTGTGCAGTGCTTAACTGTGATGTAGTAAACATGTAGTGATATCTGCTGTAACTGCAGTACAAAAGTGGATGTTTACTCTTTCAATAGCCAGTTTTTAAAGATTCAACTCAAACTGTGCCTGACAGGTTAGTTGTAGCCTACTGATGTACGTATAAGCATGTTAACATCCAGCAGAGTAGAAAAAGAATGCAGAATGAGTAGCCGTGTACACGTGATTTCTCTTGATCTAATATTGATGACTGCTTCTATGTGTGTGTGTTACAGAATATGCTAGTGGAGGGTCTCTGTATGAGTACCTTTCCAGCGAGCAGAGTGAGGAGATGGACATGGAGCAGATCATGACATGGGCCATACAGATAGCCAAAGGTACAAATAAAGGAATGATGATGGTAAAAGTAATAACCTCTGTGTCACGGTCAAAGCGCCTCTCTTCTGATAGGAAGGAGCACCGATATGTTCACCATTATTCTATAATAATGTTATACTCTAGTCGTCATGAAGCATTTACAGTCTAAGGTAACTTAATGGTAAAAAATGATGTACGCTAATTATCAAGCTACTTTACAATGAAGTTCCACTAAAAACAATCTCAAAGTTGTAAATTTCACCAGTTATTAATGCTTGATCTCCTTACAGGGATGCATTACCTCCATGCAGAAGCTCCAGTCAAAGTCATTCACAGAGACCTCAAGTCACGCAATGGTAACACATGACCTTAAACACTTCTTGACGTGTTCCTCAAACTCTGCGCTGCTCCTTCTTATGCACGTCTAAACATGAGCTCTCTTTGACATTTGTCTGTTAAGCTGTTTTGTGTTAGTATTTTATGTCACTGGTATTTGACTGTTTTTTCTGTTTGCTCTTTTGTAGTGGTAATGACAGCAGACAAAGTGCTGAAGGTTTGTAACAGTGGGCTTGTGATGTACACACAAACACATATTCACATTTTTTATTGAACTTGGCACACCGGTCATTTCTTCATTGCTTTCTCTGTCGGGATTTCAGATTTGTGACTTCGGGGCGTCTAAGTTCCTTTCCCATACTACCCATATGACGGTGGTGGGCACTTTTCCCTGGATGGCCCCTGAAGTCATTCAGAGCCTGCCTGTCTCCGAGACCTGTGACACCTACTCCTATGGTGTGGTGAGTTGGCAGTACTGAACAAATACCAGTATTGTGAGGCCAGGAATAAAACCTCAGTACTACATTTTGGTTGGTATCAAGTATTGGCAGCTGGATTTAAATGCTTACATCTGTATTCTTTTATCAGACAGTTTTATTCAACCATTTGCCAATTTTAGAGACTTTAATTCAGGCTTGTTTGGCTTCTTTTAACATTTAAAATTGTAGACGTTTGACTTCTTTTGTTAAAGATCCAGCGTGTAGGATTTAGCGGCATCTAGCAGTGTCATTGCAGATCGCTATTCCATCGCTTCACCCTCCCCTTCCAAGCATGAAGGAGAAACTACAGTGGCTGTGCAACGTGCAAAAAACACATTCGGCCCTATCTAGAGCCAGTGTTTGGTTTCTCCCTTCTGGGCTACTGTAGAAATGTGGCAATTAAACATGGAGAGAGAGAGAGGCGACCCACGGCATCTGTAGATATAAAAGGCTCATTCTATGGTAA
>NW_023339796.1:15271965-15324118 GCF_004916995.1 Morone saxatilis | reverse complement strand
CCGTTTGGCCTTCTCTGCCATCCAGTTGTGGGTATTTGTTTTGATGGACATCTTTACAACCATGCAGAAGAGTTACATAAAACAAAGCCCTAAATATCTGGAGCTACAACCAACACATCAAAGAAATCATGCCTGTCTGAATAAACCAACACGGTCTGTTCTGTGGCCAGGTGCTGTGGGAGATGCTGACTCGGGAGGTTCCTTTCAAAGGTTTTGAGGGGCTGCAGGTTGCGTGGCTGGTGGTGGAAAAACAAGAGGTAAGCCCCACACACACACATGTGAGCACACCTTTCTGAACACACTGTCAGCATGTAGACCCACCAGAGGTTGAGAAGGCTTGAGGAACAATGCGATGCTCTCATGGTTTCCACTGCGAGCTGGTGAGGCTGAAGCTGGGTATTTTTAGGCCTGATGTCAGTTCTCTGCTCTTGTAAGGCCTGGATACACAGCAGTGGAGCTCAGCCAGACTCCCCCCTGGCTAAAGCCTTTACGAGGGAGAAAGAGAGAAAGGGGGGGGGGAGAGAGAGAGAGAAAAGATTGCAGTGATAGGAGGGTTGATTCAAAAGGTTTATGGTGAGGTGTGGGGTGATGGTTATACAGCGTATGTGTTTCAGTTATTGACGTGCCTGAATCCCCTTCAACAAACACACTTGCACAAACAGGGGTCCAACAAACAACTCGGAGAACATGATTCCTGCGTAGCTGTTGGCTAATCTCCAAATACTCTCCCTAAATAACTCTCTCTCTCTTTCCCTTTCCCAGTCTCCCTCTGATTTTCCCCTCCATTGCTATACCTCTCTTCCTGACCCTCTTACTTGCCCTCTCTCCACTCAGTCGGTGATATTTTAGGATTAATCCCCAGAGAAAACTGTTTCCATTTACTGTGCTGTACTATGGAGCTGTCTGGGCTCATTCAGACCTTTGATGATGCCAGGGGATCTTTTATGCAGGGGACATTATATCAGTGGCATGTGTTGTTTACTGTTGTTTCTGCAGTTTACATATTACAGAATTAAAGGCCCTGAAAACCTGTTTTCTCATTTACAGTCATGTGATCACAGTGATCAACATGAACACTATATTTTTGTAATTATGGATATTTATCATTTAAAAATGTTTATTATATATTTTTCCTTTGCTCCTCTCATTGGTTTGAGGTGGATGGTGTTACATACCTACCAATCAGGATTTAACAATATTTGATTTAAAGATCAGATGACAGCTCTGGGCACAACCACACAGTCCAGATGAAGCACCTTAGCTAAGTTTAGTAGTGTTTAAACTCTTAATAAATGATACCGAAACATGTTTTAGCCCCGTTTTGGCTTTTAGTGTAATGTTTGAAGGATTGCCTGACAATTTGGCACAGAATAATATAATATTATATAATATAATAATAACTGATCCCTTAACTTTTCATCTAGAGCCAAAAATGTAATTTATCCATTATTTTGAATACCTGCAAAACGAATGACATTCCCCATCAGCCTCAGCTTTACTTTGTGTTTACTGCTTATTAGCATATATTAGCATGCTAATGGTGGTTAACATAGTAAAATGCTAAACATCAGCATGCTTGCATTAAGTACGAAGCTTTGAGCTTGGAGCTGTCTTTTTTTTATTATAGTCATGAATATTTAATGTTTTGTAGAAATGCTTAAGATGTGAAGCCAAGTTTTCAAGGTCTTAAATTAAGGTGGTCTGGTATGACCTTTCAGTTGAAACTAAAGGCTTTTGCTTCTTGTATTCGCATGTGTTTGTCTGTCTGTGTATCTAGAGGCTGACCATCCCCACCAGCTGTCCAGCAAGTTTTGCAGAGCTGATGAGGAAATGTTGGCAAGCAGAACCAAAGGTAAGCTAAACAGACAAGGGATACAATGGTTAATATCCTAAAATGTTGCTTATGTCTACCATTTATACTTTAAAAGACATTGAAAACAGGTGTGTCGGCTGGCTGTTTGATCTGTGTGTGTGTGTACCTACAGGAGCGTCCACAGTTCAAACAGGTGCTGGTAACCCTGGAGACCATGGCCAACGACAGCAGGCTACCGGACCAGTGTAACTCCTTCCTACATAACAAGGACCAGTGGAGGTACACACACACACACACACACAGTCTTGTAGACGTCCAAAAGAAAAGTGTATCTGCCTTGAGACTGAGCATGAGGCATTTTCTGTAATGTTGTATACAGTAAGGTCTCGGTCTCATGTGAGATGACAAATTAAGTCTGGGGTTTAATCTACCCAAAATAAAACTCAATATGCATGCACACCAATTTTTACATAGTCACACACGTGCCAGCATGTGTACACACACACACACACACACACACACACGCATACATATACACAGTTCTGTAGACTCAGGAGAGAAGTTGAATGTGTGACCCTGTACTCTACTTCAGTCTATAATAAGCTCTCTGGAAAGTGTCCATGGAAGAGATTCCTCTACTCCTCCACTCTGCCCTCCCTCCAGAGCGACAGAGGGGTGGGGGGAGAGTGGGGGGAATCAAGTATGAGCTGAAGAAGTGAAGAAGTTTAGGGAGGAACAGAAATGTATTGGGTGCATGTGAAATCTAAAACACTGAACAAGAGAGAAACAGCGAGGATAGTGGGAAACAGGAATTGACAGATGACGAGAGAGAAAGAGACAGAGAGGTGGATGGAGGAGAGGAGAGAAGGTGCGAGATTCTGTGCATATTTAACATGAGTACAGCGAGGCAATCAATTCTGAGTGAAGTTTTGGGTACGGGTGGAAAAACTTGGACAAGAGAAGGAGAGGCGGAGAGGAGGAGGGGGGGGGAGTGAGGGAGGTGAAGGGGCGGGATGAATGAATAGGGAGGTATGGAAGGAACACAAGAGGAGGTATGGCTGTGCGTCAGATCTGTCTATATTTAGTTGCTGTGAGAGTTGATTGTGTTTGTGAATGCAGGTTCATAGACAGTCAGTCACCAACACTCACAGTGACCTCTTGTGGTAACAGACAATACTGCAGCTACATATTTGACACTGTTGACTCATTCTTTACCTTTGGCATTACTGTCATCTGCAGGAACAGTCAGAACAGAACAGTCAAACAAATGTTGTTTCACATAGTCTGCTATAGGAAACTAGAATATAGCTGTTTGGATTCTAAACATGTTTCGAGTATGTGAAAAAGTAAGAAAATCTAGTATACGTGATTATAGTGTGCTCACGATTTACAGTATTGTTTCCCACAATGCAATGCACAAAAGAAAAAAAAACTAATTGTGGGTGGTGGAGACATGGCTCTGGGAAGAAAAACAGAAGTATTGAGTCTTCAGTAAACATGTTGTGCTGGCATTGGAGATAGAAGATATTGAAGAGAATGTATTGCATAATTTCCTGTCATTACAAAATGTAAAAGTCATTGCAAAAGTAGAAAACATACCTTTGTATTAGATGACACAAAGACATAATGAAAGACTTTCGAAACGACAAAAAAAAGTAGTGGTCTCTAGCTTTGAGACTTAATTTTTGAAAAGGTAAAGTTTTTGAATAGAATATTTTTTCAACAGCATACACACGCGGTTCTAAAATATTTATCAATTTCAGTTTCTTTCTCCTGAGTAGTTTTTTGAAATTGAACTTGGCATTTGTTCTGTGGTGGCTGCAGTAAAGTTGCTGTTAAAACTAGGTCACATCTGCATGTACAAAGACACAGTCGATGACAAGATACTCTGTGTGCGTGTGCACATACTACAGGTGTGAAATTGAGTCGACCCTGGAGCGCCTTCGGAAGCTGGAGAGGGAGCTTTACTCCAAAGAGAAGGAGCTGGAGGAGAGAGAGAGGAGGCTCAGACTGTGGGAGGAGAGGCTGATGGAGAGGTCCAACATGACTCCCAGCCCAACCTCCCTACTCATGGAGCGGTCAAACATCTCACCAGTAAGTGGAAGAAGTGGAGTAAAGACAGCTGAAAACAACAATAACAATACAAATATATATTTTTTCTGATCTTTGCCCTCCTCCTCTCTTTCCATTCTCTCTGATTTGATCAGTTCTTCACACCAATGTCCATCGGTTCCACTGGCTCCTTCTTCCGCTCGCACTCTCAGGACTCCAACAGTGCAGGGGTCAGCAGTGCTGGCGTCAGCAGCGCTGGCGTTAGCTGTCTCCTGCGCACCCTCAGCAACGGAGACACGGAGAGGGGGAGCAGCGCGGCGCTGGAGAGGGGGATGGGTTCACTCGACAGCGGGAGGCTGCACGCCATGCTCCGAGGGTTGCAGGGCAGGTTCGGAGAGGAAGATGAGGAAGAGGAAGGAACTGTGGAGGATAAAAGCTGGGGGCAGAGGGAGAGAGATGATAGTGGGAGTATGGAGGGAGGAAGAGTGCAGGTGACACTCAGGAGCTTCCCGGGCGGTGTGGTGGAGAGGGAGGAGAGGACATGGGAGGAGGGCGATAGGGAGAGAGGTGGGATGCAGAGGAGCAGGGTCACCACCATAGTCCGAGGGTACTCAGGTGGGTTTGGAGAAGCAGAAGGGGAGAGGGAGAAGGAGGCAGGATGGGAGATAGAGAAGTTGGGGGACAGGCTAGATGAGAGAGGGATGGAGGGAGGTATAGAAGGAGGGAGGCTCCCGACCATGTTCAAGGGTCTCCACGGGAGTTTGGGGGGCTTGGGGGACATGCTGTCCTTAGACATGAATGAGATGGGGGAGATGGAGAGACTAGGAGACATGGACATGAACATGGGTGACCTGGGAGTGATGAAAGTCGTAGGTCACGGTGTCAGGAGTGAGGTGGGGGTCAGGGAGGCCATCAGCCAAAAGATTAGAGGTGAAGTAGGGGTCATAGGTCACTCAGGGGTGCAGGTGAGCATGCGGTCTTCATCCAATCAGAACTCTGTGAAGAGCTGCAGCGTGCGACATGGAACCAAGATCAACATGGCTACTGCTGCCATGGACATGATGGAGCTTGATTGGTCTGACAGTGACTAGGAAACACACACGCACAGAAAACACACAGAAAATCACACAGAGGCCAAACTAGAAAGATTTTGACTTGTTAGCACATAAAGTATCTGAGCTACAGTATGTGCATTAGGATCTCCAGTTGAAAAAGAGCTGGTATACACACATTTCTTTTGTTAATTTTTTTTTTATTGAATGGATGAATACTACACCCAAGTGTACTGTGAAGTAGGAAGGAGCAAAAAGACAATTAAGAGGTTGTCTTTGTCACGTTGTCAGAATGACTTCACCTGTGTAATTTAATGTGCTATTAAAACTGCTGTATAACATACTGTAGGAGGTACAAGTGTGACAAATGACACACTTGAATGCCGCTCTAATGAGTCTCGTATTTTTTTTCCTGCTTATAGAGAATCTTGTAGTTCATAGATTTGATTTGTTCAAAACAAGCTTTGACTTTATCAGTTCTAACTGTGATCTAGTGTGTGAATTTTTGGCATTTCTTTCTGTATATTTTATCATTTTTCAATAAAAAGAAAAGAAACCTTGATTCCATTTTTGTGATTTTAATCAGCCTCCATCCTCTAGTATATGTATATATTACAGTATATGTCAAATGTTATAATTGGAACAGTATGAATGACACGTAAGCTGAGCATCCCCCATTTTAATACATAGTATACACCTACCTTGTCCAATAAAACAATTTCTGACTCTTGACCCCAGACCCTTAAACTCCCTCTCACACACTGAGCAGCAGAGCCACTCCTGCCAGAACCCACTTGCCAGGCCTCTCCCTGGTTTTGAGGCTGAAAGTCCATACATATGTGGGTCCTCGGATCTTTGTCTTGTAGAGCGGACACTCGTAGATGTTTCTGGTCTCCTGGCGGTCGTTAGGCACAGCTCGGACTGAGATAACGGGCATGGCTGGGGTCAGCTCCTTTAGACGGGCCTCAGTGATCACCCCGGCCTGAGTGTCCCACCTCGCACCTTTGGAAGGACAAAGGTGAAAGAGGGTAAAAACATGTACCGTATGATGTGATTTTAAATGATTCATAGAGGGGGGGGATTTTGCTTTCAATCAAAAAGTAGATATAGAGAGCATAAGTATCTTGCTCAACGATCAGCAATAGAAAAATGGTGCTCCAGGTTGCCCAGCAACAGACAGGAAACTAATTACAGTGTTTGTCTACCTTCCATGTAAAGTCCGTATACATAAGCACCCTCCCTGGCAGGTTGGTTGAACTCTTCCTTAAACTTCTTGGTCACATCCACTGTCAGGTTCACTTTGTCCAGGGGCCACTCGTTCTTGCGCGCCAGAGACTGCATCACCGCTGGAAAGCCAGAAGAAGATGAAAAAAATAATGGTGATGAGGGATGACGCAAGAGACAAATGATGAGGGGAGAATAGTGAAAATATTTCAGTCGAGCCTAGGTAGCACACTCATCTGTATGCACAAATATTACCGGTGAGGAAGGACTGTGGATTGAAAAGTCCAGACAGCCAGACAACACTAGGCAGAGATAAGTCCTGAGTCCAGCTGTCCAGCTCTTTACAACGCTGCAACACATCATTATACCTGACACACACATACACAAAAAGAGAGATGTCAGTCTTCTGGACATTAAAAATAGCAAATATATTTGTTACATCTGCTGTAATAATGTATATGTAATGTATAACAGTACGTATACTACATACAGTAGATACATACACATTTTTAAAAATACAACACCTGTTCAAATCCAGATATACTGACTAAGACACACATACACGCACCATATAGCCAGGCTGTAGGTGGAGGGGTAGGCCAGCTTGGTCCAGGTATCAGGGACGTTGTCAAAGAACAAGGCTGTCTGCAGCTTCTCCATCTCAGAGGAGATGGCCAGTTCACCCTTTAACAGATATTATTAACTGTTACATCAATGTGAATACACACCTTGAAGGTAGCAGTTATAATAATTCATTAGACAATGTTGAGATGCTGAGGGCAAACATACAAACACACACAAAGGTATAAGCATACCTTGAGTCCCAGGTCAAGCTCCTTGAGTGAGCGCCGTATCTCAGAGATGAGCATGTTCATGCGCTCACACTCCTGGAAGCAGACCAGGATGTACGGGGACCGTTCAGCTGTCTTAGAGGTGATGTCGGACATATTGTACTCCTCTGGTAACTTCTCGAGCACCTCGTCCAAAATAGTTTTCACCTGACGGAGGGTGGAGTCAGTAATTATTAGAATTAGAGAATCTGAGTCATCTAAAACTGCTGCCATTGTGAGGAATTTAAAGATTTGACTAGTAGAGAAGCTTGCGTCACTAAATGTGTGTGTTTGCTAGACCAGGACAAACAATGTCTTCTAATTCCTGTTAAAAAACGCTAATCCCATAAAGAAATAACTGAACATGTAGGTGTAGCTACCTTCTCCTCCAAGGTCTGTGAGACTCCCTCCCCCATCACAGCGTCAGGAGACTGCAGCTCCAGCAGAGTGTGGAAAAGGTTATCGGATGTTACTGTCAGGAACTCAATTTCTGCGTTGGGGTGCAACCCATAATGCACTGGGCTTTCGTGGGGCAGCATCTCATCTATGAAATCATGGTAGCCCTAGGGAGAGAAAATGGTGAATGCCATCCATCTATCCATCTGGCGCTTTGGGCGTAGAAAAGCACTTTACAAACAAAATGTGTTGTTGTTATTATTTATGTTTGTCATTCATAGCAATCTACATGGAAAGTAACTTGATACTTTTATTTACAGAGTTCAGTCACACATATTTTGTGTATGGACAGCCCTTGTGGGAATTTAACCTTTATTTACAGGACAGCTGACTGAACTTACTGTTTTTCAGTAATGAGTTGCTTTACATCCACAGAAAGACACACCAGAATGTAGTTACACGTTCAGACCAGTTAAATGTTCACCATTAGGGAGATCTGATCATGAAAATGATTTAGTTACCTGGTAGTCCAGGTTGGAGGGGACGACAAACCCAGGAGCCAAAGAAAGCTTCCGGTCAAACTGGGAAATAAAAGAACAGAATTTCTTTGCTTTAGATCTCTAACACAGTACAAAACATAAAATGATCCCAACCCAGGAGAGGTAGCCAAAATTGCTTTGTCTAACAGCGGACTAAATCTGGCACGTCCGGTTGGCAGACACTCTTTAGCTTGTATGTGCAGTCTCCAGTCCAAAAGTAGTCAAATTACTGCTAACTGGAGCTAATTCTCAGCCCAAAATGGCCCAAGTCTACACTCCAAAAACACAGTTAAATCTGGCAGCCATGTACTGCCTGTGCCAAAGCCAGCTCACATTTGGTCCTCTTGTGCTAGAACACAGCCGAGTGTGCCGACCTCAACCTCAATCAGCCATACTACGGAGGATTACATTCACATTTGTCTTCCTCCACGAACAAACCTGGTTGGGCTGCATGTATTCTTCCAGGTATGTTCTGCAGAGCCGTCTGTCCCAGTCATCAGTGATGTGTCCTCCATACATGATCTCTCCAAACAGATACCTCAGGTCCTCCCACGGCACCTTCATCATCATAATCATTATGAAAAGCACTGCCAATACAATCATCATCATCTCAAAACATCCTCATCATGTTGTTATGCACCCTCTCATCCACTTATAACACCAACAACACATCCCACCTGCGCATTAGCCTCCAGGTAGTTATACAGGACGTTAACTGATATTGTCAGGTCTCCAGTGTTGAAGGGGTACTTTCTGTTCCAACCCTGGGGTCCAAACTTCCTCCTCTCTGCCACACAGGCGTGGAAGTAACACAGAGAGAAGAGGATGGTCTTAAACTCCTGCTCACGACTGCACTGGTCCAGGATGTCCTAGAAAGAAAGCATTAATTTTTCATTATTTTAATAAAAAATGCTAAAAATAAGAATGCTTTTGATGCTTTAAGACAAAGGCACTTGTTTTTATTATTATGCTGTTTGAAGAAATTGTAATTGAAATGTCTTATTGTAAGATTTCATTGCTAATTATTATTTTTCTTATAGATTGTTTTTGTGGTATACTAGCACAAAGTAGTTAGTAGACACTCACCTGGTCAAAGTTATCCAGAGCAGCATGCAAATTTGCAAGCATGCCTGTAGGAGGTTCATTGGTGATCTTGATAGCGTTTTCCATAATGCCCTGAATAAAACATATAAGAATAAATATTGAATAAAATATTCACATCTGTATTTAGTGCAATAACTTAACAAGTGAATAACTATAGTGTACATTGCAGCAGTAATGCAACATGGCACCAGCAAACATACCTGGGAGCCTACATTCATTACATGTGTATGCGTGATGCATTAAGATGACCTTCCTGCATGTACCCTGGATCTCTACCTGTGGGATAATGTGCTCCTGTGGTGTTGGTGCTGGCTCAGCGCTCATAAACACTCTGTAGTCTGGATGACTGCCTTCACAGCAGCGCTCCAGGAGCTTCTCAAGTGAACCCAGCCAGCGACCAACCAGGTGGATGTTCTACAGGTGAATGAAAACACACAATCCAAATCGAGTACAGAAAATATTAGTATTAGTAGTAAGTATTTACAGTTTCAGTAACACTTCTACTGAGAACAAACATCTTAATCATAGTTTATAAACTATTATATTCTTCTGTTTATCCAAATATTCAGTGTAAACCAATCTCTCTTCTAATCAGACCTGCAATATAACCCAGTGACCCTCCTTGGCAGCCTTTTCCATGGCAACCTCAGCCACTGCTTCCTGGCCCTGGCCCAAGGACACGTTGTGAAGCTTCCCAAGGTCAATGGTGAAACCCAGCTTCCTTCCTGAGAACACAGAGGGTTGAATTTTAAGTCTTTCTATATGCTGATGTGGACTTAAACTAATCATACTCAATCTTCACACTCCCCCCCATCATTTATCTCTATAATCACTCATGGTTTCAAAGAGGTTATTCCCACTTCTCTCCCTAATTCTTTTCTTTTCTCTAAATTTATCTGCAACTATTATTAATTGGTCTGTTGTCACGCTATCGGCATTATACATTACTGTTGCTGTTTTCTAAAACCTTGCACTTTGCATGAGGCAAGAAACAATTAATTAAGTGTATGTATTTGTGTGAGTGCATACAGCCTGTGCATGTTTGCAGCTACTCTGTTTATGGTACCTAGTGATTCCACATCTTTCAGTGGATCCACTCCGGGGGAGAGGATGAAGAACATAGGTGATGCTGGACCACTTTCTCTGAAGGACTTTGCAAATTCAGTCTTTCTGCCCTCTGTATACTTCACCCCAAGCTTCTCCTCCACAAAGTTCCTACAATATGCCAATAGGAAGAGTAGAAATGATCTGGGGTTACAAAAAAGTGATAGAGAAGTGGATAATCCAGACGGACCAGTAACATGCAAATATATTTTGATAGGAAGAGTTAATATATAAAAAAACATGAATAACACAAAAGGGGAAAAACCTTCCTCACCTAAGAGCATAGGTCATGCGGTCAGGTCTCAGGGCTCTCATCATGATGAGTTTCTGCAGGGAGCTTTTCCCTTTCCACTCCTGAGGAAACTTCTCTTTTTCTGGACACTCTGACTCCACCATCTTCTTCCAGCGCTTAGGAGAGCCTTCGATGTCCCGATCCAGACCACGAAACTCATCAGTGAAACTCATCACCTAGGCAAAGAGAAGGCACAGCAGGTTGTAAAAAAAACAAAACCAAAAATCCTGCTTCGATGTGTGTGTGTGTGTGTGTGCATGCACCTTGATGGCGCTCCACGCCGTGTTGGAAAGAAAGTCGAGGGGGCTAACATAGCTGTGCTCAATGTTAAAACGTAGCAGGAAGTCCAGCTCTCGCACATCTATCTCCTTGCTCATCAGGAGTAACTTAAAGAAGGAAAGCAAAGTCAGGGATAAATCTCTCTCTCTCTCTCTCTCTCTCTCTCTCTCACAGACAGTGACTCATACACACCTGGAAGGCTAGCTGTGCAGTAAAGGTGAGCTTGTCTCTCTCAAAGAGTCCCCTGCTGATGTAGTTGAAGGTGGAGTAGGTAACACAGTCTATGAGCGTGTTTACTCTGCTCTTCACATCCTCAGAGGCCTCTGCCATCGCCACCGCTTTGTGGAAAACAACGTTAAAGGCCTGAGAATAAGAGAGCAACTTTAAGTTTATTAAATAGTTTGTCATGATCACTGTGCATGAATATATTGAACATGTGACCTTTATTAGGTTTTGTGGCATATAAACCGGAGGGATTCTTCTACACAAGTTATAATGAGTTATAATATATATATATATTCTTTCTAATTCAATTTATCAGTTCCTAGGCTGTCAGTCTATTCTTAACTTTCCCTTCTGGTTACCTTGAGGCTGAACTGGTACATGGGGTTGATCTTGTTGAGATCATTCATAATGAAGTAGAGCAGAGAAGCTCTGACGGCAACAGGACGATAGTGTTCCCTGGCTTCGTTTATCTTAACCTCATTAACTTTAGCTTCCAGGACCTGAGAAGGAAAGCGGGAAGGAGGAGACAAAAAAAGAAAAAAGGGAATTTGTTGAGTATGAAAGACGTTGAAACAAGTGAACTCACAACCACTAAACACACACATTCACCCTGGTACCTTCATCTCAATCTCAGCAGCAGTGTGCTTGGTGGTCTCAAGCTTCTCCACCAGCACGTTGTCACCCAGGAAGTTACTTTCTGCAGCAGACAGCCTGGTCAGCAGCTCGTCCTCCAAAAGCTTCAGCTCAATCTTGAACATGTTCTGCTGTTTGGTAAGTTCACTCTACAGGGAGTTGCAAAAACAGCCAAAAACCTTATCAAAATATTATATAAAGCTATCTAATCTAAAAACTAGTATTATAACACAGTATATTGTAATATGAAAAAAAGTTAATAACGATGTTAACAGGTGCAAGAGCATTATGTTTTGGAGTGGACAAATACAAATTTGGAACATCATGGAGGGAAAAAGGATCCTAATAACTAATTTACCCCACCTTGAGGTGCTCAAGGTCAGGTCTTTCCTGATTCACCACCTGGGCCAGGAGCTGGTCCTCCAGACCATCCCTGGTGACAGTAAAATTGATGAGGGTGGTCTGGGCTTGAATCTCTGGCTTGTAGTGAGGATTGGCTAACTTAGTGTGGAGGATGAGTCTGAAGCCCGGGTGGAAGAAACACTCCTTGTCCCCAACCTTTATACAACTGTAAGAGAGAGAGGTACAGAGGGAGGATGCGTAAAGCATAAGAGGAGAGAGCAAAAAACCAAGGGTAATAAATGGACTGTTTTTTAGTGTACAGTACACATTTTACATATTACCTGCCCTTCTTGATGGTGTGCCGTCCCAGCAGAGGGTCAATAACAGGGTCAATGTTCTCCTCAAGGTTCTCTATGAGGACAGTGTCTCCTGCCACTACAGCCTGTTCTATCACGTCTACATAGCTGGAACAACATTCAATATAATAAATGAAAACTACAAAAGAACATTCACAGGGTAGCAGACAACAGTTGGTGGTATATATATGTTTGTAGTACATACATTCATACAAGTATGCCTCAGATAAATAGCAGCATTTCAGGTCCACAATGAAAGCCTTAATCTCTATGCTCACCCTCTCTGCCCAAGACTGACAACCTTAAGGTTGCTGCCAAAACGACTCTTGATCCACTTGATGCCTTGCAGCTGAGGGTCAATGAGGAGAGGCCAGCGCTCACCTGAAGTAATACACAAAGAACCCACACGGAGATATTACTGAGCAAAAACAGCAGAGACAGAAAGAGACCCTGTGGTGGTGTTATACAGTATATTTAATGCCACAGCTCACAGTTAGTGAGGATGGTCGCATTTTGAGTTGACATTTTGTCTCCTGGTAAGCCTTCGTTGTTCCACTGGGCCACCATTGCATCATCAGTCAGCATCAACACTGGATCTAAGCCCTCCGTCATAGGGATGGGCATCTGATAGAGAGACAATTAATGAGCAGAATAATAAGAGATGTTATTATGGAAATCTAAACATAAACTCCTGTTGGAAGAACAGGCAGCAGTGGGAATGAAAGAGGCAGGAAAATAAATAAAAAGTGAAAGATTCACATCAAATATAAAGATAGCCTTATAACAACAAAAAATATATATTTTTTGCATTATAGTACAATTCTGTGAAAATATTTAAGCATTTGTAAGATTGTGACCTTCTGGCTGCGCAGGAAGGGCATCCAGAGGTTGTCCAGCAGCTCTCTTCTGTACTTCTTAGAGAAGGAGCCGGCATAGGAGATGAAGGCTGAGGTCAGGAGGACGTCCCCGCTGAGAGTTTCCTCCTGTTCATGGTACTGAGCCACTGAGTGGGCCCAGCGCACATTCTCACTCTGAAACATGCACATATAGTATATAGTACATACACTGAGACAATATTTCAATACTATAGATAATGTATAAAGAGTAGACATTAGCACAGTATACAGTACTCCACCTCCAGTCCTTTGACCAGCCGATTGGCTAGTTCTATTGTCTTGTTGGTGCGGTTGACCTCTTCCTGAAAGCGTAGTTTCTCTGATGTGGCTTTCTCAAATGCTGTAGTGAGAGTTTCCAGGCTACCATCTAACTCCTGAGAGAGACGGGAAGAGGAACAGCCACAAATATGAGGACTTGTGGCCATTGATGTTCCTGCTACAAGCTATAAAAGACCTGACGATGTAATTAAAATTAAAATAATAGTATGAAACTACATATTGTATATAATGTCCTTAGAAAGGTCTACTATCACCCGTAGTTCAACAAGCTAATAAAACACTTCCAGGGGAAGTGGTAGTGGATTAGATCCCCAATAAAAGTCACTGCCACCAGTAGTGAAATAATGCAGAACCAGAAGGTCCCATGAAAAAAATGCAGCCCCTTAGTGACAACATTGTTAAAATGTACTGTAGGCGCTTGCCAAGAGAAGACAAAGAAAGAAAGAAAAACAAAGCAATGATGGTTTGAACTTACAGTGAGTTTCTTCCTGATGACCTCTAGTTTCTCAGCAGCCTCTGCCAGATCAGCATTGGCTTGAGACAGACACATCCTCTTCATCTCGACCTCACGGAATACCTGCAGACACAAACAAACACACACATTAAGCAGTTTGTCACAAAAATGTCCATTATTTTGATGGGTCTATTAGAAATAGTACAGTACAATTAGATGTATGGTTTAAGCATGTCATTCTTTCAGGCATGCAGTCAACATCATAACCTTTTCTATCATGAGTGACATTCACATCAGTTCTAAAAAAATATGTGACATGAAACTAAATTGATTATAAAAACACTTCATCTACAGTACAGTGTGTACATAACATATTGTCATGTACACACTTTACATTTGAAATCTGAAAATATAAAGACAACAAATCAGAGTTGTACTTACAAAAATCTATCCAGGGAGGCACAACAGTTGGGGAAACAGAAAAAAAGCGATCAAACAACAAGACCACAGTGGTATACAGTGAAAAATATCACACACTGGCTCAGCTTGGATGACACTAAATATATATGACAGCTGGTGAACATGTGTGTACCTCGTGGAAGCGTATGATGTTGATCACCCAGGCACAGAGCCCTGCAGCAGCCGAGGACTTCTGTCGTACAAACTCTGGGTTGAACTCCGGGTCGCTGAGGTGTTCGTCTCTCACACACCTCACTGTCGCCTCGGGGATGTGCTCTTTGTCAAAGTTCACCAGAGCCTGCAGGAAGTCATCCACCTGGATGTGCATTTGTTTGTGTGGATTAGATAAAGTAGGGTCACCTCACAACCTCCACGCACAGTAATTCTGCAGTGGGAAATTAAATAAGAATATAGCCGGAAGCAGCAATCTCCAGGCAGATTGCCAGCATTTGCCACACTGTTGGCAGGTAGGACTTAGGGACCTGGGGATTTGAACCCTTGTCCTTTGTATAGCTAGAGAAGATGAATTATTGACTGCGCCACTGGGGTTGAGGGAATGATATCATATTTTCACCTTCAAATCAGTGTTTTGTTGTTTTTGTGTGTAATATTTATTTATTATTTTATTATATATTTGTTTGTGTTTGTGAGATAAAGGCAGTGAAGCCTGAATGTGATGTGACTAACAGAAAGAGGGAGGGAGCTCATCAGAAGGACTATGCTTTGCAGCCTCAATCATCAGGTTAGGAAGCAACCGTGTGTCAACTCTACTGAGTGCTGCCCTAGCAGGATTCAAACTGACAACCTTTGGATCTAAAAGGGGAACAGTGGCATTATCTTAAAGCACTGGAATACTCCACTATTCACTGAGGAGGCATGGCTTTCCACACAATGTGAGGGAATGACATCATGTGGGTTATTTTTCTGTTTTTAAACCTAAAATGCTCAAAATCTGAAAAAATAAAATAAAAATAAATCCACCATTATTCTGCTGGTTTTAGGTGTATTGTCAAATATAAACACTGATCCAACACTGCTTTGTTGTTTGGACTCCTAAATACACTAAGCTACATGTTGCTTTGGCAGCTGTCTAAGGTAACACAGTGTTTAATCTTTTCCAGGTTTATTTATACATTTCTTTAGAGGCCAGGATAGCAGCAGCAAAATATGTACCTACTTAAACATTCAGTATAACAAATGTGCAAGGAGAGAAATGAAGGCTCAGCAAAGCAGATTAAAAATGATAAATATTAAATTCTCAGGCGTGTTGGCAGTTCAGACGAGGGAGGAGAAACAAAACACTAACAAGTCATTTTAAATGTGACACAATGTTATTTCAGCAGTTTTGGGGGAATTTATTGGTGACTACACTACAATACAACCAACATTCAGCTGCCCGTCTGCTCACCCACTCCCTGACCAGAAATCATCCCAGTCCTTCAAAACCTCCACAGGCTATAAAACCCTCAACAACCTCGCCACCTCCTACCTCACCTCCTGCACCAATATACTCTTGTCATTGCTCCATCTGCTGCTTTTTATTCGGTTACTTGGTTTTTATTCGATTGATCTCCTGTTTATAGTTTATACAGTTGTTATAGTAGTTGTTTTTTTCACTGATATTGCCTCTGCCGTTTCTGTTATTGTCTTTTGTTACCATGCAAACCTTTGAGAACCTTTTAAAATAACTATAAATATAAATGTATTCTTATTCTTATTTTTACTACTGCAAAATATCACCTTGCTCATGACCATCTTGGAAGCCTTCCAGCTTCGATCTTTGGGGATTCGACCTTGGGGAGACAGCAGCACCAGAACAGCTGCTGAGACGTTGGTGACAATAGCTGGAGGGTTGGGGAACGTCCTCAGCTCTGTCAGGTTCAACTGGATGAGCACACACACACACACACAACACAAACACATAAAATTTTCATTTGGTGGGCTGGGATGGAGCCAACCGTGCAATGCTTTTTTTAATATTGGCACTGCTAAAGATTGTCACACATATAAAACAAACTGAATGTAATGAAATTAAATAAAACAAATAAAAGAAATCAATTGTGGTGAGAGGATTCAGGTCTATTTATGCGTACACAAATGATTTACCCTGTTGAGTGTATTGAGGGCTGTGTTGGCTGCCTGTAGGGCAGGTTCAGCCTTGGCCAGGTCCTCCTCAGTCTCCTGCTGCTGTTTGGTAACTTCAGCTTGGATTGCTGCCACCTGAAGAAATGAAAAAAGATGTGTGAAGTCCCCCTCTTGTTGAAAGGATTGTTGCTCCTTCTTCCTATATACCCAAAAGGCCCTACACACACATAGTCTTACCTTTTGCTCCTCTGCATCCGCCACAGCTCTCTCCAGGTTAAGTTTGTCTGTCTGTTGTCCTATTTTTGCTATGAGAGCTTCTATGTCTGTGTTCCTCTGCCACAGCTCAACCTCCTGCACTGCAAGCTTGGCTTTCAGATCTTCTACCTGAGCGACAGTCAGAAAGAGATTGGGATATAAAAAACATGAAAATGGCAGAGATTAAGAGAATATAATATGTAGACTGACAATGTGTAGTGTATATGGTCTGACCTGTGAGGCAGTCGTTTGCAGTTTCTGTAGGCCATTCTCCAACCGTTCCATCTTCTGGGTCAGCTCTGTGCGTTTTTTCCCCAGCAGGTTGCCATACAGTTTCATAAACTCCAGGAAACTCTTTGGGGTGGTGTAGTTAAAGTGTTTCTCATTCTGCTGGTACTTGACACTGACCTGTGCGGTGTGGTTAAACAAGAAACCCGAGAGATGACGTCAGAGAAGGTGACAGGAGTGGTTATCACCTATAGTGTTTTGCAGTAACTCACCTCATTGACACTGGTGTGGGCGTAGGAGATAAACTCACTAATAGATGCCCGCACATTTGGCTGCATGGGATATACATGCACAGGGGTTTAAATGTTTCTTAATAAACTAAATAAAAATATTGAATTAAATACAAATATTGTTTAGTTTGTTGATATTATATTTGATATGACAGAGAATGTTGTTAATATGTAAAAGTAAGTGAATAAAAATGGTAGGTGAATCTGTTGTCATGCTGTCACCTCTAGTCCAGGTATCTTCTCTATGAAAGTGGAACTGACAGACTGCAGGGCGTGCTGAGGCCAGGAGTGGAACCAGTCAATGGCTGTACAATTCACCAGAGCCGGAAACTTCCGTGCACGTGTCCGCAATGTGAACCCGACTGGGGAGAAACACAAGACGACCTGAAGGACAAAGAGGGTGGTGGCAGATATATTTTAAAATCAATTATATTGAAAATGGGTTTAAATAAAGCAGGTATCATGTTACACTTTAATATGACATAAATAATGTTTCAGACCTTGAGCTGTCTTCGTATCCTCTCAATAAAGAAGCTCCAGCAGTTGTCTCTGGTATCTATGAGCCCTAATCCTCTCAGCTCCATCCGGATCGATGTCACAATCATATCCACTTCTTCATCACTAAACAGATCTGGGATATCCCCTTAATAACACACACAATGCAAACTCAAAATGTATATTTGTACCTCTTTACAGTGTGTTCAGATCTCAGATCTATTGCTCAATGACACTCTGTGTCTGAATACTGTTATGCTAGCTGCTATTACTCAACAGGTCATACATTTGTTTATTTGGACAAAACATATAAAAATTGAAAATTTATTAAAATCTGATTTATATAGCATCGTATAAAGAGCTTCTTCCAGTCAGTGTCCTCATAATTCATGCACCTCCTCATAATTAATGCACCTCCACATTAATGAAAAATATAATTCACAAATACATTTTGGCTATGTATGTGGTTCCACTACTTACTCTTACACGTATCCAACAAAACAAACTCCGAAAGTCTTTAACACAATCAATTCATGCTCAAAAGGTCTTTGGTTTTTTCTAAAAGAAATAAATACTTTCAGTAGCTTTTTACACACTAAAGAATTATTTGTTCATCAAAAGAAAAGGCACTCATTCTAGGTCAGTGTTTCCAAACCTGAGGCCAACATATCGTTGATGAGCACCAGGAAGCGTTCATCAGGAATCTGGGCGTCTGTATGAAGGAACACTGTGCCAATGTTCTTCACCCCCACCTTTATATACAACGCTGCTATATCACTCTGGAGATGAGGGGTTGCAGAATGGGGACAAAGAATACATAAAAATGACAGCTTTTAATGCTTTAGCCTTTACTGTGATTTCACAGCATTTGCATACATCCTATACACTAAGAGCAGTCGCAGTGGGCGCACATGGACAGAGAAAGATGGGGGATTGAACCGCTCTACCCACCGAACCATGGCTGCCTGCGAGTTATGTCAAAGAGTGGAGTGACATTTTGTATCTATTGTGCATGCGTGTGTAAATGCATGTTTACCTTGAGGTCACTGATGCCGTAGCCTTTACGCAGAGTGATCTGGAAAACTTCCAGCATGCTGAGGAAGGCAGCCAGCCGACACAGACTCTGCTTCCCACTGCCCCCAACCCCCACCAGCAGGGCGTTACCGTAGGGGGCCTCCAGGATACGACTGATACGACACCTGAACACAAACACCAGAATTAACAGTGTGTGTATGCTCTGTAGTTTACACATGCTCATTAGTGTAAATCTTCCCTTGTGCATGTTAGCAGATGGTATATATTTGAATGTATGCATTTGTGTGTGTGTGTCTAAGTTACTTACACATGCTGGATAGCTTCTTCAAACAGTACCAAGTCCATGACAGCGTGCAGCTCATTATAATGCTCCAGAGCATCAGCCAGTGTCTTCTGGAGTTTCTCCCAGTCTGAAGCCTGACAAGACGGGCAAATAAACAAACTTGGCTCTCTTGAGTAAGGGCAGCAGTGTCCAAGTAACTACGTGGTAACTTCCAGATACATAATGAAATTAAGTTCTTATCAAGACTTGAGTCCATTAACCTTCAATTCAAACCCCATCTAGAAAGAAAGGCAATTAGTTTGCCAATGGCAGTGCATTCATCCTCATTTATGTTCTGACAGATTAGATATGATAGCAGAATTTCTGCCATAAGGTCTTTGAATATGTGAGCTACAAATAATCCACATGCTAAATTGATTAAAGTCAAAAACAATTAAACTCACCCATTTTATTACCACAGTTAATAAAGAATAAATGGATACTTGAAAGGAACAACATGGACTCCTGATTGGAAGAGCTCTGACTAGTTTGTGTGTATATGAACATGTTGAACCTGGTGATAGCGAGGCTCTCCCACTCCCTGGGCAAAGTGACAGTACACCAAAGGCTGGTGGATAAAGATGGACTCATCTATTCCCTGGAGAAAATTGGCAGAAACAGAGAGATGAAAAGGGCAACAAAACACTAGAAATACCACAGTTTAACTGTCTTCAATGCCTAGAAAACAGAAATAGAAATACAGCAATTATTTTCAGTGGATCAGTATGACGTACTGCATGAGAAGCCCCACATCATCTGTGTTTTATTTTTTTTACATTCTTGTATTCTAAGGGGTATTGACTGAGAAAGGACATTTTAAAGATAAACACCTTACTGTACGTTCCTTATTTCCTACCTCAAAATATCTCTTGCCAGTGTCCAGTAGGATTTTATTGAAGAGTTCCACATCTTTTTCTTCCATCAGTTTGTCGGAGTAGACCCTGGAGCTCTCATGCAGCCACAGGTGAACCAGGTCCATGGGGTAACGGATACTCTCTGGCAGGGCAAACAGGATACCCTACATACCAAAACACATGGAATTAAAAATCATGTAATTCAGTCAGACACGCTTGATGTTAAAGTACTAATTTATCTAATACATCTTCATCCCACAAAACAGGTATCTCACTGACAGCTGAAATTGGTCTTCAGTCATTCAGCAACCACTTATTATTCCACTGAAAACTATAGATAATGGACCCATACCTCTGTTAACTGTGAATCTCATTATCATTCATCAAAGTACCTTACTGAGGAGACAGCAATTATTTCACATAATATAGTTTTGTATTTTTTATCACTGCATGGGTGTTACCTGGAAAATGTTGGAGAGGTCTCGCAGGTTGAAAATGTAGTGGAAGCGTATCGCTGTAGGGAGGAAGTTCTGACTGATTTTTTGATGCAGACAGATAGCTGCCTGGATAATAAGAACACAAATATAGATAGATGTAGAGATGGATGAGCAGATATTGAGACAGACAAACAGATGGGAGTTATTATGGATAGAGTGGCTGATAAATTGATAGACCAATATTTACATTGATTGGAACATAGACTGAAATCACGTTATAATGTAGACAAATGCTGCACTGATGCTGTGGGTGTACCTGGATAAGAGTTCCGACTGAGCGGGAGACCCCGTAGCTGAATCCTCCCTGTAGGAAGTGAGCTGATAAGATGCTGGAGAAGATGGTGGCTAATGCATCGACACTGGGGAAATGTACCGCAAACACTGAGAAATGCCGCTGAAAGGAGCAATGAAAGATGTGACAATGACATTCCATTAAAACTCTGAAGGAAGTCATTATTAACTAGATTCATTAGTTATTAGCTTTCTAGGACATTCTAACTTCAATTCCACTTCTGTTTTTTTAGCTTGTTTATAATTTCTTTTTTTCATTTAATTGCTTCTTGCTTTGACTGCTGAATAAATTCGTTTTGTTAATCTGCACCTTGATAAATGACTTTGTAAAAATGCTTAATGAGCTAATTAAGTAAAGTAATTGTAGGAGAAAGAGCAATGGCGGTGTGTATGTGCTTCATGCCTGTAAGCATGAATGTCTGTACCTGTAGTCTGGGGTTGATAGAGAAGCTTCCAGCTGTTGGGTTCATACAGGTGATATACTGGCAGTTATGAATTTCCTTCAGCACCAGTCGTTGTCTGTCATACCTACAAAGGTTGCATCTATTTAGATTCAATGTAACCATTAAATTCAGTATAACCTGTATTCAATGCACAGTACATAGTACAGTATGTTTACATACAGATGTATTGTGTCTCAGTCTTACCAGTGGTTGTAGTCGAGGTGCTGGCGTATGAGAGTGTGCGGTTGTACGGTCCCATAAACGTCTACCTCTGGCATGTTGAGGTCATCTATGAAGTAGATGAGTCTCTTAGCGGTAGGAGGAGCAAATTTACGACCAGCTTTCTTCTCCAGAGGTTTCTCCAGGACACCTGAGGTCCAAATAATGCGTGAGGGAGTAGATAAAATGTGTCAATAACTGGAGAGATATGGATTTCAAAATTTAGTGTGGACCAGGAAAAGAGAATTAAAACACAAGCAATGAATGCTCGGAAAGTCAAGAAATATTAAAAGGTAAAAGCAGTGCGGTATTACAAGATGTCAATATACAGGAAGCGTCATTAATTTATTTGGTATTTCTGGGACTCTACTCACACAATGTGTTCAGTAATACCTTTAACAATCCCAAATAAAAATTCAAAAAATCTATAAAGCATGATCTTTGCACTTTTCCATTACATTCTGAAATAACTAGCCCTGCTATACCTTACAAAACCCCACCTGTGCCATCAATGTGTAGAAACTGTATTTATCTTAGTAAGCACCAATCTCCACGTCAAAATATTTGTTTTCATTCCTGTAATTCTTACGCTGCAGCATGGCTGAAGTGGTGTAGTAGTTGAAGGGGACTTTAGCCACCATGTAGTCCTCCTTCAGCTTGGCGACTTTATCAGACACCAGGATGGTCTTGCCCACTCCGGCGTTGCCCACTAACATGATAGGTTTGCCCCTCTGGAGCAGCAGGTCCATGAAGTACGTCAGACAAATGGTTTCTGGAGTGTGGACCAACACAGTCTGAAACGCACATCGCATGACCTGAATGAACAGGCTTGTCCAAAATGTGGCTTTTGTATGCAACGACACACATCATTAGTACATACCTGTAAGGGTATATCAGGCTCTAGCTCAAATGGCACCATCTTCTCACTCCAGGGAGTAAACTTTTTAGTCTCAGAGTCAATGAAATAGTCAAAGACGGTGCCCTGGGAAGGAAACTTCACCGCTCGCATCTCTTTAGACCACCAGCGGCTGAACTCGGCACGGTAGTCATTCAGCTGGAAAGGGTGTTGGGAAAACACAATATTGTAATGTGATATAATAATCTGAATTGTCTGATTATCTACAATGTAAAACACTGGAGTATTAGCTCTTGAAGAAAACATTTAGTCTCCACACACATGATCCTGGAAGAGGGCTCCTCCAAAGGCCCAGACACAGGCGAAGACAAAGTAGATCTCATAAAGTTCTCGGGGGGAGTCAGCAGGAGTGTTGTCCTCTGTCAGCAGGCAGTCCAACAAGGAACACAGTGTCTGATTGGCCAAAACAAATCAATGTAACAGCTAACTGGACAATACAACATGCAAAAGCACCACATAGAAATTTCACATCTGGTTGAATAACACTGAGAAGACAAGACGAGATGTAAAAGGTATGTGACATGTGACAAGGTATGTTCTCACCTGCACCATGCTGTTTTCTGGTATGGGAGTGATGGTTTTCAGGTTGCAGCGGACTTGCTCCAGGCAGTACGGCACATACTTATCAAACAGAATGGTGAGGTTGGCTCGCTCTGATTGGGCATGTCGGGTGTCTATCCAACTTGTCACATACCTGGGAATAAAGTAAAGACAGCATTGCTAACCAAAGTGCAATTTCAGAAACGTGAAGAGACAGAGGTCCATGAATTTACATATGTGTTTGTGTGTGTGTATGTGTGTGTCTCTTACGAGCTCCAGCCTAGATCCTGTGGGTTGACATAGAGAATCCCTGCCCTGGACACAGTAGCTGGAGTAGCAGCCTTCAGATGAGAGATCTCAAAGAGTAGACGCATGGACGAAGACAAACTGATCCTCTCGTTACTGGCAAGAGTCAGAACCTGGACAGAGGAGAGGAACAATTAAGTTTTGTAGAGCTTTAGCATTTGTTCAAATATACACAGAAATTATAAGTGACTGGTCTAACTACACTTGGATAAAGGACAAAATCCAGCATTTAAAAAATGGAAACATAGGACAGAGAACAAGGACACATTCTGACCTTATTGTCATCCATAACTGTGTTGAGTGACTCTATCCACATGGGGTCAATATCCCCATCCAGAACAATCCATTTAGGTCCATCGTGGCCCACTGAGGTCAGCTCTCTCATAGTAGAGGAGAACAGACCTAAAGTAAAGAGTAAAATATGCAGCGGTATATAAATAGCATTTTCTTTAGATTGTTCCAGCACCAGACCAGACTGGGGAACATAATATTGTTTAATATTGTACTACTGCAAACTCATGTAATGGAATCAAATTATTCCATATCAAAACTATTCCAACACGAGTGTGAACCAGAAAAAGTACTTAAACAAATTCTAATTAATTCTGGGAAAAGGCTTGGGAATAAATTATAGACTTGGCACCAAAATAATTCATGCTTGACAGCGACCCAAAATCTGGAGAAAACACTGGTTCCCTTGATCATCATTTACATGTTAATAAATTCCTTGTATAATTCTCAAGCTCCTCACCATCTTTCCACTCTCTGGTAGCAGGGTGCAGGTATCCAAACAACTCGTCTGTAGTCACGGCTTTAGGGTTGATATCATTCCATACGGTCTTCATCTTCATGTTTGCATAGGTCCTGTGCAGAGTCTTCAAGATCTGATGAATGAACATTATAAATACTGTTTATGACACACTGCGCACCCCGTCTTGTCACAATGGTTATAAGCTTATGAAGATAAGCACTGAAAATAAATGGGCAAATACTATTTTATATGTGGTTTGATGGATAGTTTACAAAAGTTAACCTGGCTCTTTCCAGTTCCTGGTCCACCTACGACGAACACAGAGTGTCTCACAGCCAGCAGTTCCTCCAGCTGGGTCACCTGTAGACACACAAACGTTACATCATACTGGATTATTTACATTATTTACATTCTTTCTCACAAAACATATACATAATCTAGTGTACGCATGGTTTCATTCATGTTCCGAAAGGAATTAAGCATGCAAACCTAAAGCTATACTTGAAAACTATAATTATTTATTTTTTTATTTATATTCCTTATAATAATTTTCAAGACATACCAAAAGCCCTAAGTACTTCTACTTAAATAGAGGCATTTTAATTTTTCACAAGAATAAGGGCACTTCCTTTTTCGACATAATGTTAAAATGAGGCACCTTAAGTATGAAGTTCTCCTCAGGCTGCAGGCGAAGTTCACAGACTGACTGGCGAACAGCGTTCTCCAGTTCAGGGTCTCTCTTCCGGGGCACATCCAGCTGAGGAAACAGGTCGCTAATCAGCCCGAGGAATATTGGCACGTCACTGGTCACTATCTTAGGCAGGTTGAAGTCCCTCAGTGCCCGCATCAGCACCTAGGGAGGAAAAAGGGAAATAACCGGTTGGATGTTGTAATGCAAAAGCACTGATAAACTAGATGTGAGGTGCTTCAGTGTGAATAGCAGTATCCACCAGTGCCAACAGATTGGACGTACCTGTTCTTCAGGTCTGCTCCGGTCTTCTCTCTTCAGAGATCCAGCCACAACCAGGACTGATTTGATAGCCCTTAAACCCCAATCGTAATGGTCCTAACAGATATAGGGAATTAACTATCAAAGTCATGAAAGCAAGTCACATTTTTGGGTAATTTTTGTCTTTATTTGACAGGACAGGTTGAGATAGACAGGAAAGGGTGTCAGAGAGAGGGATGACAGCTCTAGCCGGTGAACTATCAGGGTGCCCCACCCAAAATATTTTAATAGTTCAATCATAATGATCAGAGCAAACCAAAACAAGTGGAAGAACAATGTGAGTGCATTTAGAAGCTCCTGTTATATATATATGTTCACCATGCGCTCACAGTGAGAGTTGAGTAAAGGGGAAAAAGAGGGGTGTGTAAGCCACAAGTCACAAGGCAAGCATCTGATGAATGTGTAAAACACAATGTAGTAGCCCCATAAGCATTGCATTATAGGTGTTGCATTGCTAAATATGTGCAGTATTTCCCATGGCTGTTGGCAACAGTGCTTGTTCTGGTAAAACAGAAATTGCTTTTCATTCCTTTAACATTCATATTGGCTTTCTAAATAGTACACGCACATACTTAAACAGTAGAAGGTTACAGTATATTTGGTGTTCTGTATTCTAAGTAGAGAGTGGTTTTGTGTACCTGTTTGGACAGGAGCTCCTTACAAAGAGTGTACAGGCTTATGAATTTGCGTGCCAACAGACGAGCATCTATAAAGCCTTCTGCCACCAACATGATCTCACAGATGAGCTCATAGTCTGGGATCACCATGGCACATGGCCTGAACAGTTAACAAACAAGCTGTGAATTAATCATCATTGACATTTGTTAACTCCTGCACAAAATCCCCTCTTTCTCTCTGATTAAATCAGACCTGAACAGAGCCTTGAGGTTCTCTGGGAGCTCAGCCCTGCCAGCATAACCTGGGTTCAGAGTGATGAAGATCCCCACGGTTGACTTCAGCTCAATCTCCTCTCCAAGGAAATGAAACCTACATACACAGCACCAATTACAAATTACTAAATAGGTTCGTAGCAAAGTCTCAGGCTGGAGTAGCAGACAAATTAATAAATACATA
This sequence comes from Morone saxatilis, assembly GCF_004916995.1. Lineage (NCBI taxonomy): Eukaryota > Metazoa > Chordata > Actinopteri > Moronidae > Morone > Morone saxatilis. Next base: position 15,298,179 of record NW_023339796.1, on the reverse strand, counting down.
TTTGGATAGTTTATAACGCACGTCACTATTTCCACATCTACCTTTGCTTCTTGTTGCGTACAGCATCCTGTATAGTTTTGACCTGTACAGCTACCACAGACAGCACTTCCACCGAGATCCTGTTGAACTCATCGAAGCATCCCCACACCCCTGTCTGAGCCAGACCTTTATAAATGTTACCTATGGACTGAAGAAAATGTGATGAGACAGAGAGATTTAGTTGGTTGGAATGAATATGTGAATACGTGGCAATTTGAATAGAGTAAATATGACACAAATTGACACTACGGACAACATCTGTACAGTCCGTGCTACCTTGTAGTCCATCTGTTCTGAGCAGTTGAACACATATACCATGATGCCCAGGGAGCGTCCAAGGTCTTTGGTAGTCTCTGTCTTACCGGTGCCAGCTGGGCCTGAGGGGGCACCACTCATTGTCAAATGGAGGGACTGGGTCAAGGTTATGTAACACCTAACAGAAGTAGGGTTAAAAAACATCAGTAACCAAAGTGATAATAAAACGTGTAATAAAATGTGCGATATATAATGTGGCATGGGACTTTAATGTTCATGTTTTTCACCCTTGTAGGAGATGGCCAAAACACACATTTACACCCATTTGCTTGGGTGTTACATACCTCTATTACTAATGTTTGTCTTCACCCTCTTTCTTTCAATTACACATTTTTAATAATGTGTACAATCTGTGTGCACGTGTACTGGTGTCGCACATGTGCATGTGTACCTGTCAGTGAGTGGAGTGATGACCAGTCTGTTAGTGTTCCCTAAATATTCATAGCTGAACTGGAACTGCGCATCACAGATGTTAACGTAACAGTGTCTAGTTTCATCGTCCCAGCGATGGCGTAACTGGGACAGCCATGCAAAGGCCTGGCCTGTTGTCACCTAAGAGACACATAGAGTAACACCAGCAGGACGGTCTTATTGCTTGTATAATGCCTCATTCAACAATAGTATGTTTTACTTACCTTCTGGCTTATGAGATTGGCGACCACATCTCGAGCATGGACATCAATAGTGCAGACGGTCATAATTTTCTGTCTGTCTCCAGGAGTTAAATCTCCGAGCAGCATGTGGATCAGTGAGTTCAGCTGTGTGATCTAGAAAAAAACGAATTCAGCAAACATCACTGAAAAAAAACAACCCTGTGCGTTCACCCAGCCTCTTATCTCGCTCTTCCCTACCTGTTTTCTGTTGTAGTCTTTGAGAGCTGTCTCAAATCCTTCCTCCACCCTCTCAAAGGCAATGCCCACATCTGTGGCCCACCACACCTGACTGCCAGTCAACCCTACCTATAGATGGAAAGACAACAGAGGCAGACAACAGATTAGTTTAGTGTTTTATAAAATTAAACTGGTAATTCTACAGACTGTATATGATCAGACCTGTGCAGGGTAGTCAAACAGCCACTGGTCTCGTGGTTTGTCCTCATACGCAGCCACGGCCTCCTGGATCTCCTTTCGCACTGTACAGCGCATGGTGCTCTCTAAGGCACTCAACCAGCACTCTGCCTGAAAACAGAAACAAAATGTTCAAAATTCAAAAAATAGAATCATAAACTATGAACCTTGGAAAAGGCATGACAATTAAACACATAGTTACTGTGTACACACAATTATACACATACCTTACCTCATAAACATATTATTTATTGTATACCAAAGTAAAGGATACAGCATTTAATTTAGTTTTTCAATACCTGTCCTTCACAGATACATGGCTCAGAAAATGGAACATATTCTCCCTCTCGGCTGTACATCCCTATAGCAACTGCCTCCCCATCCTCCTCCCCTCTTCCACCTCTGTCAGAGTCCTTGAAGCAAAGATCTGCTATGTTATCAAATAGCTTTAGCAAGTGTCTGGTCACCTGGAAAGCACACACACAAACACACACAGAATATAGTTCCCTTTCTATTTTAAAGGTTATGTTGTTACGGACCATAATCTCTTGGACTGGACTGGAACTTGACAAAATGAAAAAAGAAAACTATAAATCAATGTCAAATTTCCACTTTATCTTTCATTCTTACCTTTATTAACATTCTCTGCTTCATAAATCTAAGACATGGTTTGAAGAATATATTGAACTGATAACAACAATGTGCTGACTATCTCTTTATAAGTTCTCTCTTGGAAAACATAATTAAATAGTAATATGTCACCTGTTTGGGCTGTGTTCCCTTGGAGACAATCTCCAAAAGGTCTGAGGCAGAGACAAAATAAAATCTGGGGAAAGTGAGTCTCTTGGTCTCCAGGTACTCGGCCAGGGCCTTCTCACACACAGACAGCCTCTGCTGCAGGGTCTCTAGGTTCTCCAGGAAGCCAGGCTGGTTGGTCACTTCTACCACATTACTGTTCTGCACCACAGCAGTCATCAAGCTCTGGATGAGAGAAAAGGGAGTAAAATTGGAGAAAAAGAAGCAGATACACAGCATAATGATGTGGTGAGATAGATGCTTGTAGGCTCATGCTCTTATGTATTATTTGTTACCTGGAAGTCAGTGTGAATTCCCTGGAAGCGCTCTGCATCATTGGCCAGCTGGCAGCGGATGTCGTGGCTGTTGGTGAAGATGCTGTTGAGATGGGCCCAGGTCCTCTGGACGGACATCCAGGAGGAGATCACCAGGTCAGCCACCATTAGCTTCCTCTGCCATCCGCTCACCTCTGCCTGGAAATACTCCACGTACTTACTCATCAGGATGTTCTGCAGCTGCACCTGAAGATAAATAAAAGAACCCACTTTAATTTATGCTAAAAATAAATTAAACTATGAATATCCATTGATCACATTTCAGTTCCTTTTTTGGGGGGCAGTTACAGAGAAGCTCTATACCAAACAGGATTCAGTATTAAACAGCAATAAACTACTGAAATAAACTAGATATCACATGCTTGGGTAAATCAGCAAAGTTACTACACTCACCTGGTTGTCTTCCAGTGTTTCTATCAGATTCTCATCTGCTTTGAGCAGTGGGGTTCCTGTGCTGGTATGAGTCTCATACGACAACAACATAACACTCCATGTCTGGGTTATCTCGGCCAAAACCTAAATGTAGAAAATGTTTCTTTACAAAATGTAACATCTGCCATTTGAAGACAAGAAAAAACATACACATTGTGCAGTATGGTAACAATAAACCTTATGTTTAAGGATATTCAGTATGATTAAGTTAAGTTTGTGATTTTTTTTTTTTTTTTTAAGAATATGGTATACGTTAGAATTTATAATCAAATGATTTGGGACAGTATTTGTTCAAGATTATTTGCAAATATTGTGACAGACAAAAGGAATTGTCTATATACTAATAATCTTGACCCTTACGACTACTGCTTTGAAAAGCAGCACAATATCAAACCTCTAAGACCTGATTTTGTTAAGATACTGAACTAAAAGAACATCCATAATAATTTGGGTTATGTTATGTCTCTTTTTTCATAGCTATCCATTGAAAATGAAAGGAAAGACTATGAATATATCCAAATGACAAAAAGGTTGAGAGAGTATATTTCTGGTACAAGATATTTTCTTACTCCTGTCCTCTTTTGTTTATTACTATTATTCAGGGTTTTGAAACTGAATTTAGACATTTCTCTTCCTGCTTATATACTAATTTTTTTATCTGGTCGGTCTCTGTGATTCTTACTTTCTCTATGGCCATTTCTTTCACAGCCTTGTCCACTATGTTTTTGACCTCATCCTCCACACGGTGAAGCTGTAATTCCAAAAGGTCCCCCAGGGTGGTGCCTTCCCCCATCACAAACCTGACCTGAGGACCAAAAGTAATAATTGACAACCAGGAGTGTGATCAGATTTCAGATCAGGATAATTGGGTTCACTGAAATCACAAGTTGGCAGGATGGTTGAATGAAGGTAGAGTACATGAAGACTAGATTAAAGAACAGAAGAAGAAATCAGTAGAGTGGCAAGTATTGTATACAGTGCAGATTGTAATCACTGATGAACCATTATTGAAGATGGTTTGAAACATTATGAAGTAGCAGTATAGATAGCCTCATACCCTGGTGGTGTTCATAAGCTGCTGCCAGTGTCTTTCTCTGACAGCAGAGTTTTGCAGCTCGTTGACGGCTCTCAGAGAGGTCAGCAGGTTCTTCACAGTAGACTCCAGACCCATGTAGACATCCCACACACGCACCTCCTTATCCAGCACCTTCATCTCCTGTGATGTGCAACAGAGGTAAATTATGAGCAAAATGTACTGTTTTCCTCAACCTGAGCAAAAATGAAAGATTAGATTGTTTGTCCATGAAAGCTCTTCATACTTTGGCGAATCGTCTGAGCTCCATGTCCATCTGCTCTACATTGATCTCTTTCCATGGAGTCTTGGTCCAATCATCTATACTGGTCTGGCATGGAAAGGAGAATGGATACATTAAATCTGTGATTCTCTACTGAGCTTTACAGAGAAAAATCTATTTTCCCCTACAGTCTTTATGTCATCTATAGATACGGTATGGAATTCATAGCCTGTGGGTGTATGCAATGTAGAAACTCGCAGTGACATAGTCTCACTATGCAGGCACTTTTCTCTTGTCAATGATTTATCTATAGAGCTCCAAGATAGCTAAGAAATCAAAATGTACCTTAACAAAGATGACCATGTCCCAGACTGCTTTGACCAGTATAATGTCAGAGCGACACTGGCGCAGTTGCTTGTAGTCTGGGAAATTGACTTCGAACAGATCAGCTGTGTCCTGCAGCTTCTTCATTTCTGCCTCCATCACTGCTACTACTCGATTAGACTGGAGACAGAGATGCTTTTAAATGCTGTGGTTTAAAATTGGGTTTGTTAGATTGGATTTAATCATACACTGTAAGGTGCTACTTGAATGACTTTTCCTTTTGAATACAAGTGCTCACCTTATCAATTAGTTTATATGGCTCTTCCACATTGATCTTAAAGATTGGTTCAGTCCGAAACAGTTCTCTGAACTCATGCTGCTTGACCTAAAAGGTGGAAAAAAAAACAAAAAACACTGTACATTCAGGATACTCTGAAGCAGCAGTTAATAGCATATCTGGCGAGTGGTGGTCAGTCATATATAATGCAGGAAAGAAAGTGAGGAGGTTTATATGTCAGATATTGAGCTCTTTGTAAGGGGTTGTGACACTGACATCCTATCCGGCTCACACGCAGCCTCACCTCAAACCGGACACATTTCCTGCGTATAACTGAAACTTCATTTGATTGTAGCGGCGCCACTTCATGTTTAACTGTGAAAGCAATTTTCCTCAAACTCTTCCACTTCTCCGGCAGCTCCTGTGTTTTGTGGTGACAAAGTGAAGAATGTAACATAATGATAAATGTACATATCTGTAAATGTGTTTATCTCTGTATTTGTACACACTTCTAGCTGTGTGTAGACACTCTCTGGCAGCTGCTGCCCGTAGGTCTTGAGGAGTTCAGCAGTGGACTTGAGAGGTTTGAAATGCTGTTCGGTGCTGATCTGTCTGTCTCGTATGGCCATGAGGTGTCCCATGATGTCCACAAGGCCTGCATAGTCGCCATCTGACACCTTCTTGGAAAGACCATGGGCCGTGTCCTCGACAAAAGAAGATAATTCTCTCACGCTGCAGGATGGGGAGGAGGGAGGATAATGTAAGGTCACATTACAGTTTACAATGTTTTAAACATAAACAATAATTTGCCACTGTTTATTTTATATGACTTTTTTTAAAATTTCAAATAATTCTCATCGTTTTCTGTAGTTCTTGTCAATTTAGAATGATAAACATGTGTGTTTGCACTTGTCCGTGCTTGTTTATGCATGCATCTGACCTCTGGTTCACGTGGTTGAGCAGGTGCTCCTTGAACATCCAGCTCCATCTCTTGATGACATTCATCAGTGTGTGCTTGAAGGGTCTGATATCTAGCTGTAACCAGCCACAAAACACCCTCCTGTCCTCCATCTTGCTCACTCGTATATACAGAGACTCAAACAGGTTGATCTAGAGGAAAGAATGATACAGTCACTTAGAAACTATGGTTGCACTGACCAGCCACATAAATACACTAAATGATGGTCAAGCCAAATAAAGTTAATTGCTGTTTGAACTAAAGAATTTGAAGTATACCTGTTCTTTGAAGTTGTCAAGGGTGGGTGGGTTCTTTTTCAGTTCATAATCAGCATACAGCTCTGCTTCCTCTGTACTCAGCACATGGCCATATAGCAAAAACTGCCTCATAAATTCAGACCTGTGAAAAAAGACCAACCTTTTGCTTAAAATGTTGTTTAAAAATTCTTTCTTTCTAAAATATCCTTGTTCATTTCACTCAAAGGGCTATTTAGAAAACCTATATGTGTGTATTTTAGTAGGAAAAAAATGATGGATGTAACAAAATGATAGAAAGCCAAACACTCCTGACCTGTCGTCAGTCCAGAGGTAGCGGTAGCTTGCAAATGATCCCTGATATTCTCTAACCTGAAAATCAACGCAGTCTTTACTGTATGCATCATAAATGAGCCTGCATGTGTGGACAGAAAACAAAAACACTTACCTTGGCAATAGCTGCGCGTGCCCGTGAGCGGATTACATGGCACATCTCTGACAAATCCTCCATTTCATTTATGTCGCACTACAAGATGAAGAAACAAAATTGCATATGACAAGGGTGTGTGTACATGTAAATACATTTCTGTATAGGTATATGTATGCACACTGTGTATAAACCTATAATCTAATCTGTATAGCACCTGATAGTTATCCAGCTGTTTATGCTTTGCCACTCTGGGAATGAAGGACGCCATGTTGGTGATGTTGGCCACCATCTTATCCACAATATCATAGAAGTTACCACTGTTGCTGAAGTCCAGAGAGGGGTCAAAGGTCATCTCACTGCTGTTGAGTACCAGTTGGACCTCAAACAGTGGTGTTATGCGCAGTGCTGCATCTGTGTTGTCCATGAAGTACTGCAGGGAGCAGCGTACGGCACTGGAGAAGCCCGTCAGGATCATGCGGTCCACATAGTCTGTGTAGGCCTGCCACTCACTGCTGTCCAGGTCTGTAACACCGAGCAGGGACTGATTCTCCTGCAGCACAGTGGAAATTGATGGGTAATCATAGATGCCATAGAATATGAGTGAGTTCTGCAGATAATACGCGTCCTTCTCTCCAACATCAGGATTAAGATGAGTAAATATACCTGCAGCAGTTTGTGTATTTGCTCCCCTGTACTGCTGATGAGAGTGTGCTGTTTGGAAACACTCTCTTCAATGTCTGAGAAGATGAGGAGAGTAGAACCACGGCTCTTTCTGGTGATGAAGGCACGGTGGCTGAATTTTCCCATAAGGGCCTGGATGGCCTCCACATTAGCTTTACTCTTCTGGACTCGACTAGAAATGCTCTGACGAAAGCAAAAAAGACGAAAAGCAACAACCAGTAATTACATCTCCTTTGGTTGACAGCCCCATGTTGCTTTTTGTTTCAGTTGTGTTTGTTCTAATTGAGGGAAACTGGCTTGGACCACATGAGGATAATGCCAGGTTTCATGCTACGTTGGCAGGCAATAGTTTCACTGCAGCTTGTGATACTTACATTGTACAAACTTTTACCTATCTTTTTATATTTCAGCACACAATGCAGCCAGGACAGGATTTTTTATTGTATTTAAATATAGCTGAATAGTGTGAATATGCTGAAAAATAGTGTCAACATGAGTACTGAAAAACTAGCATTGCCTTACATCTTTAGTTTGATGACAATGCAGTCAAAAGATTTCCTTAAAACACACAAGAAATATTTAGTACCTTGACCAGGTCTCTAGTGTTCTGAATGTAGTCCCATAGGTCATCTTGAGCCCAGGTCAGCTCCCCGAGGGCCGGCCCCAGCTGTCGTCTTGACCCATCCATCTCATCTTTCACCAATCCCAGCTCTACAGCTAGGATGGTACTGTGGAGCTGGTTGTACCACTGGGTCACCAAAGTCAGTGTCTGTGTGTACTACAGGACACAATGTAGCATTAACACATTAATTCTTACCATTTTTAACGTTTTTAAGGTCAAAACAAAAAAACAACATACAGCCACATACAGTAGCTCACAGCTGTCTGACACTATATCCAATGCAACACTAGACGCTTAGTTACCCACCATGTAGAGTTTCTCCCGTTTGGAGTAAAGGTAGAAAGCTGCTTTAGGAATGTTTTGGTTCTTCAACATGCCCAGATACTTCACCTCTCTTAGCACTGATATCAGCTGAGGAGAGAGAGTGGAGGAGTAAAAGTAGTAATTAGATCTAAAGTTGTAGTACACTGTTTTGTTTCTTTTTATCTTGACAGCAAAAACATGAATAGACAGGAAAAGCATCTTAAAGTAGAGATCTCATCAAGATCAAATGTCTATTATGAATAACTGAGTGGTAGATAATAACAGTGATTGGCCTTCTTATAAGTACATTGGAAGTGCACACACAAATACACAGTGCATCAGATAAGTTGTTTATCTTTGGATTATAGTGCCCGATTTTTACATCGCTGGTTATACATATTCATTGCTGCTGCAGTTTTTGTAGAAGACTTTTTTGTGATTTTCTCTGTTGTCTGTTCACATACTGCGGTTATTTCTGCTAATGCAAAATAGTTCCTCTGTTTATTCAAAATCAACCAATGCTGCTACTGCTGGTAATTTGATACACACTACTGGATGCTAAGAAATGAAAATGAAGCCAATGTAAAAGCTTTCATGATTTTAGCTACATCAATATTGCATTGCAATAATCAGTTATATGTTGCAGCAGAAATCTATATTTATATATTTGAAAGTTTTAACCTCTTATTTGTGGTGTAAACTACAAGTTTAAAACCAAGTTTAATCATGGAATTATTTGTACAACTGAATGTGTATCATGAACTTTCCACTATAATTCTCTGAATGTAGCACCATTTTATCTGATGTGTTAGCAGGATGACTGCACACTTCTGCACCAGTCTTGAACCAGACAAACACTGTACATTTAACACAGTTGCATAATATCTGATTAATAAATATATCTCTTGGTGATTGCATCTTCTCTGTACTTACTGCAGGACTGAGGTTGACCTGGTACAGGCCTGTGTCAGTGTCCACTGTGAGCAGTGGTTCTTCCAGGTGGGTTTGACAGACTTCTTCCAGGCCTTCAGTCCACTCTGAGAACAGCTCCTCATCATGCTGGTCCAGAACCTCCAAAATGTGCTCACACTTTTGGAGGACATCATCTGCTTCAGCAGACCCCAGAGGCCTGGGAGGGAGAGAGGGAAAGGGGCAAAAAAGTCAAAGAATAATGAAGATATGTAGTCAAATATCAAGGCCATTTGCATCTTATGTTTGACCAGTAAACTATATTCTTGCATTGTACATGCTGCTCAAAGTTGCATTGTTTATAATATAGGGTGCCATAATGAGTCTGACAATGTTATAGGACTTCAATGCTAAAGTAATCTTTTAATATGGATATCAAAACTGCATAATAGGATACTATCACAGTTATGAGCCAGTCTAGAACATTTTCTTGCAAATAGTTTAGCTAAATAACCCTTTTGAAATATTGATGACTTCAATTTCTTTTAAACCAAAACAGATCATCAACCTAAATTATTTAACTGTTCTAAATTGTGATGAAGTTAGTCAGTATGTGACAACCTGGGAATGAGAACGGGTAGTGAGGTGAAGCGAAAAACACAAAAGGACCTATTTAGAGCCAGTGTTTGGTTTGTCTGTTCTGAACAACTGCAGAAACATGGCAGCTCAACATGGCGGACTGCGTAGAAGAGGACCTATTACAATTCTACGGTAATGAAAATAAATAAAATCTTATTTTTAGGTGATTATACACTAATGAAAACATAATGTATGTGATATGAATATTATATTCCATTTATGCCAATAGATCATCCTAAATGTTACGCAGTGGACATTTAAAAGTCTGTATTGTATATTTATTGATGGATTTTAAGGTAAATTCAACAGCAGATGCTGGATGACAGTTGCTTCATGAGATAATTGTGTCTGCGTGTGATCAGCCCTGTTGATCCATACATATGCGCCAGCTGGCAGAGGTTGCCCCTGTTGGTCAGGATGCGATTCCGAAGCTCCTGTGACCATTTGAGGTTTCCAGCCACTGACGGCATATTCTTCCCCAAGACAGCACAGCCTGACCGCAGCTGAAACACAAAGGCTGAACTAATTTGGCTGATGACTGAGTCATATTCATTAATAATACTTTTTCCAAAGACGTGTGTGAATTATAATACCATATTTGTCATATTCAACTCATAGAGACTTCCCTTCTATGGCATAATTTAGTGTGGTAATTGGCAGTAGTCTGACCACATTTGTATATTATACATTATAAGTAACTGTGTCAATATTCAAATTTCAAAGTCATTGAGAATAGTAATTTCTGTTCAACCTCTTACCCCATCCCTGTGTTGATCAAGTATAAACTGGCAGTGGTCTATTTCCTGGTTGAACATGGCCAACAACACGTTATAGTTAGGAGAGAACAACTGGTGGATCCTGGGTCTCTCAAGCAGGGTGCTGAAAATCTTCACCAACTAGATGAGACACAAAAACAGTTTCAGGACAGTGTACATTTCAGACATTAAGGTTAATATGATGTGCAATAATATAGTTCTGATTTATGTAGAAGGTTCCCTGTTTTTAATCTAAGCCCCCAATATGTGGAAATTTCCAGGAATGACCAAATGCTTCTCAACTGAAATCAATGTGATTACACTACGCTAACATGGTGAATGCTCCTTTAAACAGATACAGTACTGAAAAAGTGCAATTAATCAACCTCATTGTCCCTGAGCGACCTGCAAGTATATGGCTAAATATCGGGACAGGATTGTTTAAGGAGTCCCGGGATAACTGACATACCTTAAAGGTTGACTTCAGATTCTTGGAGTGCTGGAAGGCCAGATTGAGGATAGTTCCCAGCCTCTGATCAAAATCTCTGTTCTGCTCCATGAAACGATTGTAGTGACGCACAAAATCCTGGACACAAGATGGCATTAGACTTAGGAAATGATATAATGATATTTTTAGTCCCTTTCCTGATTAAAAAGCCTTCAGTCTACTTATCAGGCAATTTTTATTCCATTACATTATCATTGCAGCACTTCAAGTTCTCCTTAGCTGAGCTGAAATAACACACACGTGAAAAATATATTATAACACAAATCAATTTCTGATAGAGTGCCAGTTTTGATTGGCTGAGTCACACTGGAAGCTGTTGTAAAATAGCTGTAAAATATCTAAGAAATTAAATATTGATGCACTGACTAATAATGCCTGCTGTCACTGATTCTTGCTTGTTGCTTAGCAACTACTTTGCTTTGCTATTTTTCAATTACTATACTGCTGAGCAGGAAAATAACATCTAATTGCTATTTTTTATGATTCAGCTGTGCCTGTCAATGCCACTTATAAAGTGCTGTGAATCACAAACCTTTTGGGCTTATTAATTACATAGCGGTGTGATATCAAAGTCAACCGCAACAAGCTCACTGGGCCTTACATCGTTAGTATAGTCCAAGGGGTCATATTTGCTCTCTCTGAGGGCCCGCCACCGGTCCTGAAACTCCTCGCTCATGCTGAAGACCATCTCACTGAGGACTTTCCCTCTGGATCCACCCAGTTCAACCTTCTCCAGTTTCAAAAAGTCCAAAGCTGTTGCAAAAAGTTCCTATAGATGAGAAGACAAGAGTCACTGGTTGGTCGGGGAGATAGGATTGAGGAAATCATGTAAAAAACACTTCCAGTTTTGATAAACAATAAACAAATCAACAGACAATAAATCAAAAATATACATTAACAATTAATATACAGAAGTTTACTACTTATAAAGATCATGTTCTGGCATCTTTTTCTGTACACAATTTTAATCTTTGTCTAAAACAAACGCATGCAGTACTAAGCAAGTCAATCCATGCACCTCGATCATAAGCAGCCTTTCCATGATGCGGTCTGAACGCTGGAACACAAGCGTAGCCGGAAAGTCCCACAGCTTGATGGTCTGGGTGTGTCTGTAGAACTTGGGGATGCGCTGGCGGTAAGTATGAAACAATTGCTTGAATGTGCGGAGAACTGAGATGGTAATCTGAACTCTTTCCACTCCCTCCTCAAGCTCCATCTTAAACAGTTCTTCAGGGATAAGGTAGGAAAAGGCCTGGATGAAGACACACAATTATTGAGAAGATCAGTTGTTTAAATTTCTGTCACCCTCTCTTCCACACATAGACACAGAGATGCGTCACTGTACCTTTTCAATGATCAGGTTGCAGAACTCCTGCAAGAGAACCACCATGCGTTGTGGAGTGCAGTAGTATTGGGATTGGCTCCAGATGAGACAGAGTGTGTGGAAAAGAGGAGGCAGTAGAGCGTCTATCTGTGGAAAACTCCTCTCTTCTAAGCTGCTGATCAGTCTCCTCAGAGGGCGTAGATACAGATCTATGTCCTCTGCTTCCAGCACCGCTATGATAATCACATATAGAAGCACTCATGGATAACATGATCCTAATTAGGGGTTAATTTAACAAAATTCATTCCATACAGTAACAGTGGCAATGTGATTGCCACGTTATTATTGCTAAATGAGCATGATGACTCACAAAAAAGGTATACTATTCAGAAGAAATTATCAGCCTAAATACAAATATTTTGTACTTAGAAAAAACAAGTTATTTGTATATTTGAAAAATGAAGAAACAGTTCTGGAGGACACTGTTTTAATAATATAGCAGCATATATTAAGACAATGCTTAATATGTTTCTTAAATTCTGAATGAGAAGTTGGGGTGTGAGAGACTAGATGACAGAATGAGGAAATTAATTAATTAGTACTGATAAATGATGAATAATGCTGATCTACCCTCATTGACTTTGAGGCATATGTCCTTGAAGGAGGAGTAGTAACTGCTCTTGACTCGACTCAGGATCTCCATAATGTGCTCCACTTTGGGGCTCTGGATCTGAAAAAAAGAACATCATAGCTGCTTTAACTTTACAAAGTTTAAAATGTTTGTCCGAAAGGTACTAGACTACATTATATCAAGAGGCGTTTCTAATTTTCTATCCTATTTACATACATGGGTGTGGCAGATTATTAGAAACATCTCTGAATATAATGCAGTCGAGTACGTCACCACTAACTATGACCTCAATGCGAAAACACAGTGTCAACAACCGAGCTTTACAGGCATCATCAAAAGTAGACTTTATGACAGAACAGTTGTATTAGATTGTATTAGACTGAACAGGTCTACCTAATAAAGATAAATGAGGACTCCATTAGTGGAGTGGACATTTACTAATTCAGCCCTTTCAAGCTGTGGACTGGTCTTTAGGATTAACAAGAGTCTCATATCCAGCCTACAAATTGAAAAACACCTCTATTGCTGGAACTTTGAGAACTACAGTTTCAGTGTACATTTTGTATTGACTGCACTCCTGCCAACTTCCACAGAGCTTATGTCATACTTGTGATTGGATGCCCAGCAGGTTTTCCCTCTGAGTGGTCCAAAACTGCAGCTCCACACTGGGGCCTGGGTGGTCTCCCTGGAGCAGCACCATACCAGAGTCTTTCTTCAGGACATTCCATATCTGTCCAGACCACTGAACTATCAGAGTTTCTATAGAGTATAACAAGCCACGGTCCAGTGGCCAACCAGTGGGGCTGAGGGAGACAGAGAGTGAGGCAATCAGTGTGGGTAAAAATGGCAATATGGACTTTCAAAGATGAAGGTATAGCAGGAAAACTACAAATAGGACTGTAAATGTCTTGACCAGTGGAAATATTTCAGTTTATCCTCTCCACAAAGCAGCTTACATGTTACGTTCAAAGCTCCATGAGAAATGTATGAATGAATCAATGACATTAACAATAGCTAACATCGGTGCATCTGTTGAGCCAAACCCTGCAGGTCAACTGACAACCACTGTTTTAGAGATATTTCATAGGGACTCTTTATAGTTTCTAACTAACTGGAATGAAAACGATTCCATCTGTTTAACAATAAAGAAGTTTAGCTAGTGATTCTCAAGTTGCACTTAAAGTAAACAAAGATGGCGCCCGAAAATGTGACTTAATTTTTTTTTTTTTTGCTTTATGAATAGTTGCTTCTCTTGTGTAGCTCTTGAAATCTTATATGAAGACATACAAAAACGGATACAAATAAGTTTAATTTTGTGATGCTTTTATTTATTATTATTTTATTTTGTTGCGTCATACAAAACAAGCAGGTAAGTTAGTCACTTCCGGCTACTGGTTGAACAGTCTTCGAGTTAAACAGGTAAAACACGGATCATATTTTTTTTAAATCTCCAGCTGAAGTATTTAACTAAATGCAGTGAGTGTCGTTAAACGGCCTGTGGGGGTGTTGTCAAAACGTTTTAACTGGAAATAAAGACGAACGCGAAGTTAGCTAGGCTATAAACACTGACCTGAGTACAATGTCCTGAGGTCGTGCCCTCTCCACACACAGTGGCAGCGGCAGCAGTGTCCGTCCCTCAGCACGGCCTCTGAGGGTCACCACCCTGCTCCTCAGCTTCTCCAGGTGCCTGTGGATGTCATCAGACACCACCCGAGGCCAGTCCTCATGGTTCAGACCATTGGACAGCACACACACCAGCACCTATGCATTCAAACACAAGCTGTATTATAAACACATCATGCATTCTTCCTTTGTCCTGCCAGCAATATTCTGGGTGGAAAAACCCAACTCTTCACACACATCATATAGGCCATCTGCATTAGTGTATGAGCTGGCCTTTTTAAACTCAGACACACACACACACACACTAGCCCACCTCAGAGATGACCATAGGTAGGTGCTCCATGGGGTACCCAGGCACTTCTCCCAGCCATAGTTGGTGTTTGAATCCCTGGCGGGCGATTCTCTTTACGCCCCTCTTTAGCACACACAGCAGCTTGGTCTTCCATGGTGGGGACGTCTTCACAGATGCAAAAACAGTAGGAATGCTTTCAACAGCATTGAAAGCACTAGAAATAAGTAGTGACTTATTTCAAAAAATGTCTATGTTAGATGGATTGTAGCCTGGGAGATTTTGTTGAAGACGTGTACCTGGCCTGTACGTCAGCTCATTGTCTTTTTTTAAAAGATAAAATCAGTATGTAATTGTATGTCCATGACAGAGTTTTCAGTTTTTTCTCTGAGGATATGAGGAATTTTGCTGCGATATTTTATTTAACAAATGGAGTTTCATGCCACCCAGGCCAACAGATAATGAAATGTGCCTCAACTTCAGCCGCTGTGCATGTGTGCACATCACTGTTTCATTGTATCTTCACCTCAGGGATATTAGTATACAGAATTTCTAACATACAGTGCATACAGAAAACCAGAGATGAACTACACCATTAAGTATTTACTCAAGGCTATAACCATAATTGAATTTCCCTACAAAATTGACTTTAGCCAAGATGATGAAAAAGAGAATGACACACATTTATGAAAGCAGGTGCCTAAACTTTTTTTTTTTAAACTCAGTTTATGCCTTTGTGTATTTACCTTTGGCCTGTGTGTATTTCTTACCTGAGCATCCCCTGCATGCAATGTCCCCCCAGGCCCAGTGAAGAGCAGCAGTCTGTTGGTCCAGATGTGGTCCAGGAAATCCAGTATAATCTTCTGGTTCTCTTCTGCTCCAATGAAGCGGTTCCACTTATCCGTCTTCACTCGCAGCACACAGAAGGCCTGTTCCCGAAGGAAGTCCACCCTCTCATCTGACAACACTACCCCAGCTTTGAGAGAGGGCTCCTGGGGGACACGCACTCCTCCAGCCCCTCCACTGCCTAAACCTCCACTGTTACTGCTCGTGCCGGTGGCCTCAGCCATGAAGACTCAGCTGGTATGAAGAAGAATAAAGTCAAGGATACTACTACTTGATTCAGTGTGTAGGGGACATGTAAAGTGAGATAAAAGGTGCAAACTCACCTCCCTCCTGTCAAGATCAATGATGCACTCTTTCTACTGTCCCAACTTTGTTTCTTCTCTCTTCTCCGGCTCTGAAGGCAATACACTGGAAAAGTGATACACACCTTGATGGATAGGTTAACTTGTCACTGTGACAACGCAGCATAGGATGGCTTCACTATCCTGCATGCTGGAGACTGTGTAGCCTGTATGGCCTGCAACCTAATCCTGTAACCTGAGCCTTCAGAGGAGACCTAACTTCAGTGACACCTCCAGGACAGGTAATGATATTACACTTTTAGGGGTTTCAGTGTTATAGCTTAATTGGTATCAAATAGGAAATACTATAATTTGTGAAATTACCAATTGTATGTCTGTGTGTCAGAGGGCAGAACAATTGGACTCAGAATTGTTGCATTGTTTGGGTTTGCTCATTTTAATATGTGGGAGAACATGTGTCAATTGTTAATGTAAAGAGAGAAACATTTTCTTCAGATTCTTCCAAATGCAGTACAACAGGTATTTTGTGTACTTCTACTAACCCTTGCACTGTGTATTATTACCACATGGGGGCAGTGTGGTACAGAGTTTCTGAGGGCATCCTTCAACTGTAATCCAAAGTGACCCTAGCCATGACATCCTATTACACATGTTATGCCATTTATATAAAAACATGGAAAATGGGACATTTCTCTAACTGTGTTACTTAAAATACCACAGCAATGATTACCCTTTTAAGATCCTTCACTTTCTGAGTTTAACCTTAATACATGGATGTAATCATATCCAAATTTAAAATGGGCTGACTGGAGAAGGCAAAGCTTTTCTGGGATGTCTGACATTTGAGTGTGTCGCTAACCTTATGGTCATACATTATATAGGGTTATGCCACAGTAAAAATAGATAATCTAAGCATCCCTTTAATAGAAGGCTAATCAAAACTTAATGATTTAACTGTTGTCAAATGCTGCAATCTCTAGTATTCCTACATAATGTATAAATATAGTTTAACCATTCCCCCCCTATTCACGCAGGCACCTTGTTTTCTGTAATCACTCCCCTGTAGCCACTTTTAAACATTGGATACAATTAATGTAAGTAATTTTTCACTTCGTATGACGTAAATATGCTTAATTGATGTGTATGACCTTTGGAGGATTATGTTTTTATTTTTAAGTGTTCAGTATTCATCAGCAGTGAATATTTCCATTGTTCAACAACGCGAGCTATACCAGCCAATAATCCCTGGAAGTTCTCCTAGGGACTTTGTCCTTTCTGAAATCTGTAATTCCATGCCTCACTCTGCTTGCATAAGTGAATGCATGTGTGTGTTTGTGTATGTTTTGTGTGTGTGCTTGCATGAATGCTCATTGTAATGTGATGCAGCTCGAAGGAATGTCTTCATATGGTATGTAAGGATGCAGTTTTTGTTGGTTTTAATGTATGTAGTATGCATGTATCTATTTCTACTATTATATGCCTACAAAAGTGTGTCGCTGAATGTGTGAGGCTTCTGTGTGTGTGTGTGTATGCCTGTCCAGAGCCTAAGGCAAGCGAGGGTGTCCCTTGGGTGTCTCCACACATACTGTATCTAAGCCCATTTGAGCCTGCTGACAGCAGGAGCATGACTGCCCATCTCTCTGACCTCATGCCCAATGTCAGCTCTGCTCTGCAGGGATGGAGGGATGCAGGCCAGAAAAAGAGATCTTAGGACAACAGGGGGACAAGAGGAGCAGGAGAGGGAGCCAATGGAGAGACAAAGGGGGGTGGGGTGGGGGGCAGAGAGGGTGTATGCTGGGGTGGAGAATGAGGAGGGGCAGCGGGCTTTACAGAATACAAATGAGTGGGAGAATAGAGTGATGAAGGAGCAGAAGAGCAACAGCAGAATAAAGATATGCACTTGGCCGGCTATTGGTGATAAATATTCAAGAGTAGCTTTGAACAGAGTCATTGCTGAGTAATGTAAACAGAAGGAGTAAGAGGGCAAATGGAAAAATGTATCCTTAGGCAATATTTAAACTCCCAGCTCTTTACTGTAACTGAAATATCACCTGTAAGTGGATGTAATATTCTACTCCAATGTAGCATAGCATAGCACGTGCTATACTCTTATTTAATCCCTCAGCAATGTAGTTTTAACCTGAAGCGTCTCCCTCATTTCTTTTCTCCTCCTCTGTTTCTCCAACTCTCCTCCTCACTCTCTCCATTTGCCGTTGCCATGGCTACGTGTTGCTTGACGATCAGACTGCCGCTCTTGAGTCCGGAGCTTCAGACTGGCTCTCTCTCTGTCTCTCCCCTCGAACAGCTCCTCTACTCCTCTCCTCATCACCCTTTCCCTGTCCTCAGTCAGGGGAGGAAAATTACATGTAGATGAGCTTTGACGTCTGTATCTTTCAACTGCACACACACGCAGACTCACACAGTCACACACACACTAAGACGGCCATCATCTCTTCAGGCACTAGGTGTCTCGAACAAGTCCACACTTACTACTACTCACCATGGCCTTTTTCATTTTGTCTTTTAGTCTCCGGGGAGAAATGACAGTTTCATGTATTTCTGAAGCAGTTGGACTCAGGGGAGGCAGAGAGAGGGATGGAAAAGGAGAAAAAAGACGGGGGGGGGGGGCAAACGCAAGAAGAGAGAAAAATGTCACCAGGGAAAGAGAGAGAAATTGAGACAGTGACAAAGATGGCAAATGCATACACACTGTCACAGACTCACAGAAGCACACACACGCGTAGTGATCATTTCAGAGCTTCCCTCCTGTTGCTGACTGACTACCCATGAGACCCTACCATGGCTGGTGATTGCCATGTATGGGCTTGTGTGTGTGTGTGTGTGTGTGTGTGTGTGTGTGTCCAGATGGTGCTGACCAGCCGTCCCTCCCAGGGTAGATGAAGTAAATGGAGCGATTACAGTAATGACCGACACACACATCTGTCCCATACCTCTGCATGGCTGCCAGCTCTTTTGGACGCACACACACATGCGCAAAAGCACTATTGGCAGAGATCCGTGGAGTTGGTTAGAGCAAGCGTTACCCATTATAATGCACATTTTATCCGATGCTAATGTATGTTCACTTTTGCAGTTTGCTTTTTTGTTGTGGCGAGTAAAAATGTGAAAATGTAAGCAGCTAGTTGACACCTCAGACACCTCAGGCACCTTTACAAAGAGTGTCAGTTTGGATGAAATGTGACCCCTCTTGTCAAGGTGACTCTGCTTAATCCCCCTCAGTTTCTCATTCTAAAACCCCTATTACTGTTCCTCTTTTGGTCTCTTTATCCCCTCTCCACTCTGCAACTGCCCTCTTCTCCCTTTCATCACTCCAAGCTGACCCACTTCAAAATTGCCCCCCTCTTCTGTCCTGCCAGCTTTCCTGTTTCTACGTCTTTGGTCTTTTTCTCCAAACAGAAATGAGTCGAAAGAGGGGGACAATCCAGACGAGCCACCAGGGGCAGGCGTTTTCTTTGTAGTTGGGAGAAAAGGCAGAGTGTCACCAGCAAGCTCTTCTTTATCAGCCCTCTCCTTTGTTCTGCAAAGGTCTTTCTCCTCTGTCTGGACTCAGTGATATTTGAGAGGCAGGTCTGTGTGCACAGGAAGAGGTTAGAGAGCATGGCCAATCTCCCAGGATGTGTGTGTTTGTGTATTTAAGTCCTGAGCTTGCTCTCCTCTGAGTATATCAAGTGTGTTTGTGCTTTCTAGTTGAGGGGACCCCAGCAACTTGTGTTCAGAAATGCTGAGTCCATGCTGACCACTTCCAGGATGTTGTTCACTAAGTCAACACTCTGTGTAAAAGAACACCCTTATTTCACTGGCAAAGTACTGCAGTGTCCCCTCCAAAATCTGCAGATACAGTATTTTCTGTAAAAAAAAAAGAAAAAAGAACAGCATTGTTCTGTGCTGTGTTAGACATAGGTAGTTTCCTCTTACAGCAAGTTCACCTGGGCATGCTCTCAGGAGGCTCATTAAGCTTTGCTGAGACAAAGAGATGCACTGGAATTTAAAGTTGGGTACAAAACCTTCCCTGTATGAGGAGGGAGGTTTTGTGTGGGTTTCCAGTAACTCTTCTGTCCTGTAGATGGGGCTGTTTCTCTATCAGGCTTCAGAGAATGTCCCCTAGATGGTCTAAATCAAAATTTCTTCCATGCCTTATCCTCTTGTTGCTTATGAATACCCATATAAGCTTTGGGGAGAGGTATATTATGTGTGCTCCTTGCCAATAGCTGAATTGGATTAGGCATAACTCCACTGTGGGCATATAGGAAGCATATTGCTATAGGTATTCACACACTGATACTACTGTAGTACACACAAACCAAGTGTGTTTGTGGATTCAGGCTCAGACACAAACACACGCTGAGTGTTCCCTTGGTTTTTGACATAGAGAGAAAGTATGTTTCTATTGATTTATCATCATCTGCTCACCTCAGAGATATTAAGACCATAAAACAATAAAGGAGGAGTGAAATACACCTGGGTAATGTCTGAACAAATACAAATTACACCTTTCTGGTCCTCTCCAGTGGTGGATAGCATTTTAAGAGTGCTGATGAGAGAGGTAAAAAAAACTAAAGGAAAATTTTAATATCTCACTTTGTTTCTTTAACTTTTAAGAAAGGAGACAAAACTAAAGCTCTTGAGCAGAGCCGTCTTACTTCAAAGACATTTACCTTCCGTTAGACCCTCCCCCCACGATGTGATTAGATAAAAAGTAATACCATACTATACCCTATATCTTTTTTCATGCTCAGTGGTTAAGCCAAATGAGGTGAAAGGAGCCAAACGTTTCCATGGTACCATTAAAATATGTCAGAGAACAAAGCAGGGAATAAGACACACTGACACAGGAACTGTACCACCAACCCCCTCTTTCAAATGACTACACTACATCTGATTGGCTGCCACAGTGCTCGGCCATTACATGTGAAGACGTGCTAATGAAGGTAGACAGCGGGAAATGACAGACTGAGGTTTCACTCTGGTGAATAAGATTGTAGGGCACAAAGTCTGATTGTCTGTCATCTTGGCCATTCGCTCGCAATTATTGCAGTGGCCAGCAATTAGTTTAATGTTGCATATAGGTTAACTGTGCCGTCCAATGTCCTTATTAGCAAAAGGGAAACTCTTGAGTAGTTGTTAGCTGAGTGTGGAGTTGAGGCCACAGGCAGGGTTGGATAGTCAGCAGAACAGGGCTTCACGCTGCTGTCCACATAGTTATCATGTGGTTACTTGTTAATATTCATGTTGTTAAATCTTTTTGTTCTGCTTGACTACCAAAGAGGGAATTCTCTTAGTCACAGAGCAAATGTGGTGGGAATTCAGTGTCTTGCTCAAGGATACCTCAGTAGAGAGTGCTTTTCTCAATATTGGTGAAGGATGCTCTTTCGGTTCACTAGACCAACACTGTTAATTAAAGTCTATGGATTGCAATTTGGTCTGTCAGTCAGTTCAGTACTTTGGTTCAGACATTTACGGTCCCGAGAAGATAAATTCTAAAGACTTTGGTGATCCCCTGACGTCAAAATCATATTTGTGGTTTTGAGCAAAAAAAAAAGAGCAATTATGTAGATGAATTGCCATGAAATGCAATACATACATTCACGTCCTCTTCAGGATGAATTGAAGTAACTTTGGTGATCCCCTGGGTTTTCATCCAGCTCCATCATGAAATAAACATTCTTATTTGTCTAATTCTTTGAATTATGGCGGAATACATTCCTCAGCTGTTCTTTGTGTTTACTGGAAATTGGTAAATGTCAGCATGCTAACACACTAAACTAAGATGACAACCAGGTAAACGTTGTTCCTACTAAACATCGGTGTGTTAGCATTGTATATTAGCATGCTTACATTAGCATTTAGCCCAGAGCACCTCATATAGCCACTAGCATGGCTGTAGACTCTTTCTGGTCTTGTTACATAGCGGCAAGGAAGATGGAGCCTGGTTATAAAACATGTGGAGTCTAAGAATATTAATGCAGCTTTCTAGAAAAATGGAAATTGAGATGATTGATAAAAACACACGCACAAACAAACAAACAAATGTCATTGATCAGGGTTAAGCTTTGATCCCTGTGTGAGAGCATGCCATGGCCGATCGATAACTTTAATTCAGCCTCAAGTGTGTGTTTGCACGATTCTGTCTCCCACGCCTCGCACTCCTCGACACTTTTCAAGCATACACACATAGTCATATTCTTTTCTCAAGCCCTCACAGACAGAATTTAACACACACACATACACAGCAACCTGATTAGGTGAGCCACAGGGGTTAGGCCTAATGACAAACAAACTCAGCGTGTGCACAAACACCTCAGCTCCTCAGATGAAATATAGATTTTCCTCTGTCCCAAAAGCTGATGGGTATTAGGTGAAGACGTGTGTATGTGAGTGAGTGTGGGCATTATGCTTTTGTATGTGTGTGTGTGTGTGTGCGTGTGTGTGTAATCTTGTTCTCCAGATTGTTTTCTATGGAAAGAGGAGGCACCAGGGAAAAGCATGTAAGTGATTGGACACTGCTTTGTTACTGTTAAAGACCCTCTCTCCAGGGAAATAGTGGGTTAAATAACTGTGTTTTCTGCTTGTGTGTGTGCTGTAAGGTGTGTTTGCCTGATAGATTAATAGGACTGCCATCATATCCCAGGGGAAATGCATTGGTATTGTGTACACTGATGGGAAGTCCTTCAAGATTACTCAAAATGTGCCTAATGACACAGTGTCTGTGTGTGTGTGTGTATGTGCTTCTACGTCATACCTTGATATGAAGGGGGCCTTAATACATTGCATACACTTACTGAATCAGACATACTGTATATTGCCATATTTTTCTAACAGTTAAAAGCCAGCTTTGATGACACAAACAAATTAAGTGCGTTTTAAAACAGAAATGTATTAGCTAACACATTATGATGTGGTAATGTTGATTAAAGGCAGGTAGGGTAGTTAACTACACATTGCTTTGTGAAGCCAAATCGTGTTTATGTGCAATGAAAAACAACAGTTACTTGGCTCCTGCAATAATGAAACAAAAAGCAGGTGCTCCTGACGCACAGGTAAACACTGGTGGCAGGCATCCGTGCATTCCTATGCAAGCTGCTCAGTGGTGCATGAAGCCAAAAAATGTAGAATTCCTGGAATAAAATGATCAGGATCTCCCGCATATGATTCCACAGTGTGCGGCCCATAGATCCATAGATAAAATGATTGCAGCTCTTCTGGACTTTCCTAATGTTAGCGGACGACTGGATATAATTCTGACAGTGAAACGAGTAATTTCACTGGAGCTGTCAAAAAAAATCTATTTTCTTCTTTCACAATGTTAGCATATAGGGAGAAGTATTTTTGGGCCGCTGTGCATAACATGATGTTGTCAATATGCAGCCATTTGGCCATTATGTCAAATTGGCTTCAAATCCTGGCGCTCTCCCTGGGGACCTGTGCTAAACCCACAGAGAATTACCACCCGGTGCTGCAGTTCCTCCTTAGCTCTAAGGAACATTTTAATTGCCTCTCTGTTTGAAACGTGCTATATAAATAAAGCTGCCTTGCGTTGTGTTTTAGCATGTTTCAACTAATTGTTTTGACTTTTTTGATTCTGTCTTCCATCAGTCACTTTTCCAGCTGCAAACGGGCACCTGTTTTCAGCAAAAAGCTCTTGTAACCCACTGTTTGGCTCAGCACCAAACAGCAGACCAGCTGAAGAACCTAGAAGAACATTTAGAAGCTAGAGAAATGTTTCTCTGAGGAGTTGGTGGTGGCCAAAACAGACAGAGCTCTATGGAGTGTGAATATTGGACTTAGATCTGCCAGGTGGAACGAAACAAATGATTAATGATGATCCTCCATGTCGGCTGGATGTGTACAGTAAATAGGCAGCAAGTGGCCAGAAAGATCAATTACTACAGTTTTAAAAAAGCCTTTATTGTTAGGCTATATGATTGGTGTCAGACACAGACTATACAGTAAACACAGATCTTAGTTAGAATTTGTGCAGCAATATCCATCTGTCTTTCTTGAAGGAATGTGGTATATAGCTTTTCCTTCATGTTTACTGACAAACTGCTCACTGAAAGTAAGGAACCTCAAACATAAGAGCTTATGTTAGAATATTGCCGTAGCTGCAGCTGTATTTTCCCAGAGTGTCTGTAAGTCATGTAAAGTACGATATGATTTCCTCCTCATTCAATGACTTTATTATGTCTTTCATGCTATTTCATCCCAATTTGATGCTATCTAAAATTCATCTGTTAATTTCAACCACCCAAATGATTATATCATCAAAACCAGAGTATTTTGCAAGTAGAGGGATTAAGATGACTCATAACTTTAATTATAATCCATAATCAGCTTTACTTTCATGCCAGCAATCAATTGGTAGGAGTCAATGTCAGTTCTTCCTAATGGTGGGTATCTTATTTTGGAATGAAACTCTTCAAACTGTTTCAAACCCTTCGATGTCAGTGTTGTGAGATGTGTAATGCCTTGTAACCATGTGTGTAACTGTGTGCTTGTGTTTGAATGTGCTCAGCGCACTGTAGGTTAAGCTAAGTGGCTGTCTGGCACAGGCATCTTTGATTATCTTTATTTATCCCTCCCACCCACTGTTTCTCTGCTCAGTCTCTCACTCAAACACACACACCCCTCCTGCTAAAAAGCTAATCTTTCGGTGCTAATGAAAGGTATTGGGTTCCCTAACAGGCTTTTAAAGGAAGGTGATGGATTGAGGGATAGATGGATGGTGGGAGGGGAGAAGGGACACAGGGAGGGGAAGAAGTGAGAGGGAGGTGAGGTGTCAATAAGCACATCAACCTGATCCCTTTCAGACTGCGAGCTGTGCATATGCTGCTAATGTATGCATTCATGCACGCACACACACGCACCCACACACGCCTTTAGTCGCTCATAAATCTCTGGGCAAGGCATAAAAGCAAGTCTTTTGGTGCCAATAAGCTGAGGGATGGATTGCGGGAGATGTCTCCACCTTGACCAGTGCTGTGATAAATGCCTCAGGGTGTGTATGCATGCACTCCAATGTATTACATCGGTTGGGAGCTGTAGGTCTGTGCAGATTGGTGCAGAACTGCTGTTATTAAATGTATTTTGTGTTGCAGAGAGGAATTCATTATGTAATACTTTTCAACACATTTGTAGGAAGAAATACAATAAATCTAAAATGCATTTAAAACAGTTAAATGTGTTAATTAGTAATGACCAGTGGACTGTAATAGATGAGATGTTGTACTTTATGTCCTGAGCCAGAGTCAAAGATATGATCATAAATTAAAAAATAATATTAAGGCCGTGGATGTCGTCCAAAGTCTCAAAATGATCTCGCTTTCCCTATGTATATCTCAATTTTCTCCTCTTCCACCTCATTCATTCCTCCAGGTGAAACAGTCAGGGGGTGTCTTGGGATCATGAGCCCCTGCTCTCTCCTGCTCTTTTCCCCTTTCTAATAAAGCTGATAATCATTTGTTTCCCAATCACATTAGCATGCCAGTAATGAGAAGGGTAAGTCAACCATTAGAATATGATCCATAATTCATTGTTGACTCCCGTTCATTACCCCAAACTCACTCCGATGAATGTTTAATAAGTCTGTGTATGTGTGTGTGTGCATGTGTGACTTGGCATCTCTGTTTATCATCTGGGGTACAGAGCAGTGTCAGGCTACGATGGATTGTTTGTGCAGATGGAAATTCACATGATGGACTCTGTAATCTGCCTTTTTCCGTATGCATTACGTAACTTATGAATGACGCAAGCAACAACTTTAATTGGAAATATATGCAAGGGTGCATTACTGTGCATCTGTTTAGGTGTGTGCGTGTGTGTCTCTTACTCTCTGTTTCTCACTTTGTGTCTGTCTCTCTCATGAGTGAAGCAGACAGCTGTTATCAGTCGCTGACAGAATCCTCCCATCAACCCCCTCCTTCCGCTGTCAATCACAACACATTGTCACCAAGTCGCCTTTTAAATAGCCCTTTTTCCTCTGTTTACTCAAGAAATGTGTATGTGTGTGCATACTTGTGTGAGTGTAAAAGCCCTGCCCTTGCTCCTCTCCTCTCCTCTCCAAAAAAAAGACAAACACTGCAAGCTGATTAATACATGAGAATTCCCCAAACACCTTCATCAGGTTCCCTACACTGCAAAATTACTCCCTCAATAAATAAATAGTTGTTAAAACCAGCTGGAACATCATTAATGTCCAGCTCTGAGCCAGAGAAAAGTTGCTTCTTGTTGTGTGTGTGTGTGT
>NW_023339796.1:15258368-15271865 GCF_004916995.1 Morone saxatilis | reverse complement strand
ACATGCATTAATGGGACATGAATCCCCTGGCTTTTCCTGGAGTGCCACCACAAAATGACATTTTGTAGTTTGGAGAGTCTTCAACAAATGCCTCAAGAACTGTTGGATGGCTTACCATGAAATTTGGCACAAACATTTATTTTCACACTAGAATGAGATGCCTCAACTGTACTGTGTTTAATTAGCAAATGTTAGCATGCTAACATGTCAAGTTAAGATGGTGAACGTGGTTCATTATACCAGCCTAACATCCGCATGTTAGCATTGTCATTGTTAGCATGTTAGCATGCAGACATCATCAGCACAGTCCTGCATTGATCCAGTTAATGTTGATTATCTCCAAGTCAAATCCGTGACCCGACCCGTGACCCATGCTACACACAGTCATATTTTTCTTGTGTAATTATAAGTCTAACATGTAGAAAAATTAATCAAAATCTTAATTTACTATTAGGCTGACTCAGTCACCAACTGTTGCTACTCAATACACTGCTCCTTCCACATGACCAGCTGGGCACCAATGTCAGTTAAGCCCTGCGCCAGTTAGCTAAATCCATCTTCACACACAGTTTCAAACTATCTGATGTCCCAGCATAAAAACTTTACAGCTATCATGGTTATAGCATCCTTGTCCTCCTGTTTTTGTGGTTTGAGAGTTGTGTTATTGGAAAAGTTTCTGTCTGACGCAGCACCTGTCCTACTGCTGCAGATGTTGTTTCCTCTGAGAGGATGTGTGAGCTTGCAGCTCTCACAATCAAAACAAAGATCCTGGCGGCTGATTTGGATTGATAGTATTTATCTGATTTAGATGTTAAAAATAGCCTGCACAGTCACTTTCATTTCTCTGCGCCCATACCTGTAAATATACCCACGGGTATCCGACCCGGTGCAAGACTCAAAGCTCTGCTGTTTTGTACCCTCACAGAGCTGCCAGCATGATTGCATAGAGTCTTGTTGTATATGAGAGACCAGAAAGTGATGTTTTATTGTAAATTCTTCATCATAAAGATTATATTGAAGTGTCAGGTTTTATTCTGAAACAACGCTCTTGCTTGCCTGAAGCCAAACATTGCATGAGCATTGTGGCTCTAACTGTAATGTTCTAGAGATATGTAAACCAGTTTTTATTTTTCCTGAACTCACTCTGTTCTTCCATCCCCTTCTTCTCCAAATACCCTTGGTTTTTCTTTCTAATTCTCATGCTTCTTTCCTTTACACACAGATGTGTCCTGCTATATTCTTGGTTTTAGAATTAAACGGGCACAGTGTAGTTGACACTTAATTCGACAGGATGAATGATGGGTATGGTGCCGCACACTATAAAGAGCAAAGGAGAAACAGCTAAGGCAGAAAGAGGCTGCTGAGCCCTTTTATTATTGTAATAGTTGCGCTTGTGGAGTGTGAGCTGGTTTGACGAATGCACCTGTGACACAAAACCACAAATGACACGTCATTGTGTCGTTAATGAGAAGAATAACACTTGAGCTCAAAGTAGTGCAAAGCTTATTCATGCAAAAAGCTTTACAGTGCTTTCTATTACACAAGATGTCTGGATGTGAAGGAAAAACTGTGGGCAGCAAATTAGATAGAAAAAGAACAGAAACCCATTGTTCCGGGTGAGGAGAAACCAAACTTGAGTTATGTCTTCTTTTCTTCTTCATGGGTAAATGAAGCTGCTGTATTGTATCTTCACATATGTTTGGGAGTTCTGGGCAATGGGCATTTTTATCACCCTGGTTAGACTGAAGGAAGGACAGGAATACCATAAAATAAAGAATTCATGTCACGTAATAAGCCCAGAGTTGAACAGAAAACTACTATAGTATTATGAGACTGTTAGTTTGTGTGTGTGTGTGTGTCAGATAGAGAAAGATGAACCGAGCCCTCGTTTTGTTTGATATAAATACCTTCTGTTATTGACAAAGCTATAACATTATATCTGTTTTAAGTGACCGGGAGAAATGCAAGAAATCTCATCTGGTGTTGATGGAGAGCTGTTTGCACTCTGGGAGAATGGAGAGAAGTTAGATGGAGTAGATGGAGGAATAAATTTAGCATTACTCATCCTTTGATGCCATCGTCTCTCCATCACTCGGTTGCATTGCCTTCTCTGATGTCATGCTTCTTTGCATCTCATCTGCATCCATTCATGTCCCATTTGTCTCTTTTGACTCCTCTCTCAGGTTCGCAGGCGTCTCGCGTCCTTGGATTTTCTTCTTTATTACCCCATTGCATCATATTTCCTCTCTCGCTCTTCCTTCCTCTTCTTCGTGTGTTTTCTCTCTTTTGTTTGATTGTTATTGCAGATCCGTCAATATTCACAAGGTGTGGCCAAGGCCTCAGGAGCTTTAATCTCCCTAATAAAGTCAGTGCTCCCTTCTCTCCCGTAATGTGTGTTTGTGAGGGGAACATATAGTTTTCTTTATTTTGGATATGTGTCAGCGGTGTCACATTAAAACACTTTCCCCGAGCTTTATTGGGAAGCCACCGTTCACTTAGCATATTGATTCGTTAGTTGGATATTTACACACCAAGTCTGCCACTTATAGTGTATTGTAACATGTAAGCAGTTTCCTCTGTGGCTGTGTCGGGCAGCGTCAGTCTATGTGTGTGGGCGTGCATACTGTAGTGCGGCTGTGTGTGTAACTGTCAGGAGCTAAGTGCTTTGAAGTTCATCATGCTGTGTGGCGTTTGTGGAGAACAATGAGAGAGTATTAGACTCTCTTGTTAAGCCTTCCTGGGAACAAACAAAAGCAACAATAGAGCACTTGTTGAGTCTTTTCCTCCCTCAAAGCTCCAACACAGAGTTACAAAAAAATGACACTGTTCAGCACACTTCCTCTATTTCATTTCTTTTCATTCATTTCTGTACCAACATGTTAGTGTGTGCATGTACTGTATAGGTACTTTAATCCGTGTTCTTTATTAAAAAAGGATGCATGTGACATTTATAAAGAGCTCAACTACTTAACAAGCAGCTATACTCACCCCCCTCCAATGAATTATCATCCCTTATGGGCTGAAGTAAGTCTGTGAAAAAGCAATATTGCGGAAACACTATATTACACCATTTAGACTTGATACATTTACGCCTAATCTATGAGACTGTTTAATGTGAGACCTGTCTCATAAATAACTATCAATATTTCTGTTCGTTGAAATTATTATTGCACAGAATGTTTCTCGTCAGCAGGCTACCTTTGCCAAAGCAATCCACGAGGAAGGAAAGGACAATCTGTCACTCTGCTTTGCAGCCCAGTCTCCTGAGATTTTGTGAAATGAGCACAATGTCCTAAAATGCAAATATGTACTTCATGCACAAAAAGTGTGAGAAATACATTTTGCCCTCCTTGAAAGTATTACATGAAGGAGACATATCTATAAACAGGTTATGGTTTGACATTGAAATAATGCTGGGGGAAGTTTTGGGTTGTGGGGTTGACATAGTGGATAGTTCCACACATTTGCTTCAACTTTGGCTATTGGAGTCTCATTCTAAACTCAAGCCAATAGGTTTCCTACCCTCGGTGAAGTTTAAATTTTGTGTTATTTTTATTAAACTACATGGAAACTCCTACACAAACCTTGGCAAATCTTCATGCCAGTATTTCCCTTACTTACTGTATGTGTAACTGATCCAACCTTGAGAAGAGACTGTCTAAAAGTGTGATCCCTATCTCACCATTTCTATGATTTATCATGCCGAGACAACAAACACCGATAAAGTGGTCCATCCAAAAATTATAAAAGCTTTTAGATAGGGCTGCACAATTAATCGAAATGTTATTAATTCATATAATATGAAGTGCAATATGCAAAACACAAAACGCAAGAGCTGTAATGTTTTGATGTTAAGTTAAATGTGTGACTAAACAGCACTATAATGAAGTACTGTACTGCTACAACAACAACAAAACATGGTTGTTTGGCACAGACATTAATAGTTGTTTTGTTTTTTTTGTGAAAATTCAATTTGTGATGGAAAATGGATCATTCCCACATAATCATGAATCGCAATATCTGTCAAAAATAACTGCACTATGATGTTTTTACCATATCATGCAGCCCCTCTCTAGCTACTTTGGTTGCGACTACATCTGCTCAATCAACATAATTTACAACAAATGTAGTGAAACTAGAACTTTCTTATTTATTGCCTCGATAGCATTTATGACATCAATGTGGTTTCTACAATAAGCTGTTGAGTATTTTAACAGGTTGGCTATACAGTACAGATTCATTACTTTTTAAAAGTGACTAGTACACCTAGTGTTACTTGGAGGCATGAGGAATGTTGACCTAACTTCACTTAGATTACTGTAATACCCCCTGGGCCTTTTCAAATCAATTACCTTGGACTGTACAGTATTTCTCATGCTTTGTAATGGTGCAGCTCTTCATTTCTTATTTCGTTGCAGACTTTCGTTACTGTAGCTACGAAATTGACATTTATAGAAAGGTTAATCAAAAGAACCTGAATTGGTTCAATACAGCTGGACAACATGAAAGTAAAATTGAGTTAGTTTAAAAGAATAAACCCTCCCAGCACACACACACACACACACACACAGCGTCATACACAGCGTCATACACAAACCAGTGGTGTGCAGAGTCTGTGCAGAGAGGAGTCTTTGTTTCCCCTTAAGGCTTCATGTTGTAGGACATGTGAGTTATGCATTATTTCGTCCTCTATTGTTCTTGAAAGAGCTCATCCGTAATAGTACCTGTAAATTTCCTTTTTAAATGTATTACCTTATCCAATGAATTTCGGGAATTTAAACACTTTAAGTTTACTCTGGTTATTGTCACATTACATATTGTGGTTCAAAGCACACATCATTTTGGCCTGAGAGTGGTCCAACTTCAGAATAGAGGTATTAATTATCATGTAGGCTTATGGTTTAATATTGTCCCAGTGTCTGAGCAGGAAATACAAACAGAAATGTGTCCAACAAAGCCTGAGGTAACTTCGCCCTCTCCATCTCACATTTACAACGTTGCTTCAAGGTTAATCTTTATGTCAAGACCTCTCTGTTTGTCTCTGTCTTTCTATTTTCCTCTCAGGCGCTCTCTCCTCTCCCCTGTTCTCTCTGTTCCTGCCTCAGATCAATGAGCTGGATGACTAGAGTAAATCTTAATGGTCAAGGTGTGTGTGAGAAAGTTTAGATGTTTGTGTGTGCATCTATGTGTGTGTGTGTGTGTGTGTGTGTGTGTGTGCATGTGAGCCTCCAGTGCAGGTGAAGTATTGCTCACTCAGCACTGTCCTGCCCCTTGGGCACCACCACACGCCTGCCTGCCTGCCTCCTGTCCAGCCACAATCAATTTCACAGTACCACACATACACACACACACACACACACACTCGTGTACAGATGCACCTACACTGATAGTTGTTTTACAGAAATCTAGTTTTAAAAGAGTATATAGAAGAATATACTAATAGAAGAATTAAAATGGAATAGATGTTTTTTAACAAAACAGATCTATTCCATTTTCTGAATGATTTGATAAGTGTGACCAGCTAACATTATTGGAATTATTTAATTGATGGAAACTTACTAGCTGCTATGATAATTATGATGATACTCAAATTTGATATATTTCAAATTAACTATCACTGTGAGTATGA
Source organism: Morone saxatilis (assembly GCF_004916995.1). Classification (NCBI taxonomy): domain Eukaryota; kingdom Metazoa; phylum Chordata; class Actinopteri; family Moronidae; genus Morone; species Morone saxatilis. The sequence goes on along the minus strand of NW_023339796.1, from coordinate 15,266,236 downwards.
ATTACAATCATTTAAATGATTCAGTTTATTTTAGCTGCCTTTTACTCAGTTTCATAAGACTTGATTTAATCCAGTTTTTCTAAAGGTTATCCTTGTAAATTAGAATTATCGAAACTATTTTGAGTAAAACAAGTTATACACTTGCAACCTTTATGCAATGTAACAGATCTTCTGTGTAATGTAATATTTACAGTTAAATAGCCACAACTCTGCCACCGAGGACCCTTCAATGTGGTAAAAAGCTTGAGAACATGTGATTTAATGGACCTTAAGTGGAGAATGATTTGTCAACAAGCATTTTTACAGTTCAACTTTCTAATAAATTGTTGAAAATGTGGTGTCTAAATTCATATGATGATCAGAAATAGCCATTTGGGTTTAATTTGGCAGACCAGCCCCAAACGTGGGGTGGGTATTAAAGGCTTAAAGCAGATTTATATAAAACATATCATATCATTGTCATTTTAACAAGGCTCTGACACAACCAACACATTAGATTTAATCTTATTCTTTCCTTTAATTGTGATTCGTTCAGACTGTATTGAACGTCACAGTGTGTTAAGAGTTGTAAATGAGAGGTTAGATACACAGTTAAGATTCAGCATACACGGATGAATTCCACAGTTAACATGTGATTTTACTGTTTGTTCATGTGAATGTGTGAGTGTATGCAGCGAGGCAGCTGCAGCATCTCGCCTCTGATTTTATGATTACCGCATTTCGTGTTTCCTGCCCATAATTGTAGACTATGTCTTTGCATATCTATATTGGTCTGTGAGTGCGCTCAGCGTGGGTCCTCGCTCCAATCAGTCTATGATTTCAGTGTAGACAGATCTTCATCACATGTAAGTGAAAAAGAGCCTGATGAACTGTAAATCTGCCATATCCTAAGGAAGAGAGAAGTTGAGAGGGAGAAACCCCACTGTGCATAGATGGCATGGGCCAGGTGGTGTGAGTGAGTGCAAAGTGAGATGAGTCAAAATGATCTGTGTGTGTGTGTGTGTGTGTGTGTGAGGTAGGGGCGGCATTCAGCAGGCACCTGGTGCTGACAGCCTCTCATTGAAACTCTGAGATCCAATTCAGATTCAGCCCCCCTATGTTGCTTTGAAGGGCCTCGTGACAGCTCATTCCACTCCTCTCCTCTCTTCTTTCCTCTCCTCCTCTCCTCTCCCCTCCCCTCTTCTTTCCTCTCTTCTCCCTTCCTTTCTCCCTTCTTGTTTCCTTTCCTCTCTCCTCTCCTCCCCTCTTGTTTCCTCTCCTCTCCTCTCCTCTCTGTGGGGGTCCCATCGTTACCTGCTGATTATAGAGCTGTCAGTCCTTGCATCTGACAAGCCTGCTGATTGGCATGAGTATGGGGGTGTGTGTGCTCATGTGCTTGCTCATGCCCATGTGTTATGCCCTTCTTGCTTGTGTATTTACCCATCTGTGTGTGTGTGTGTGTGTGTGGAAGTGAATGTGTGCACCTCTCCCTTACTCTGATTATGATTGCAATGTGAATGATGGTACTCTGCGAGAGGACGAGAAAGTTATGCTTTTGTTCTTTGGAGAGTGACCTTTGGGAATAGCAGTCCAACTGAACACTGCGATGTCTGTTTGTTGTCTTTCACATCATTATCACATCATGAATAATAAATTTACTGCTTTACTGTTTAATTACTGTACATATGTTGTTCATGCAACATGCAGCATGCTGATTTTGACAGATTACTAATTGTGGTAATTGTTTCACTTAACACTTAACACAGAAATGCATGGCAACATAGAGTAGATATAAGGAAATGATCTTCTACTACTGTACATGTGTAGGTATGTCTTATGAAATGGAAACAGTACAAATCAAAACAAGAAATAGTACAGGGTGTACAGCAAATGGAAGTATAAAGGTTGAATGTAAATGCAGCATTAAGTATCTCTCACAGGGATTCCACAGACCAGGTCATTAATGTGTGCCACAGCAAGGTCATTAAAAAGTGCCAGTGAAGGGAAGTGGCCTGATTGGCTGTTTGACCTTTAAAGGGCAATTGCCACTTTTAAAAACTAATAAAGACTCTGAGAGGCTGAAAGGAAGCCAAACCCATTTTACTGGAAACAATAACTCCAAACAATAAAGGTATGTTTCTCCATAAAAACATGGAGCAAGTTATTGGGAAATGGCTCTTAAATGGAATCAAAGTGAAAACTGCCAATTTTTTTTATTCCTCTCTGTGTTCCCTTACCTTTAGCTCTTAAATATTTCAATCATATAAAGTCAACCTCTAGTATGTTGTAATGTGCACTGTTCTTATTAATAGCAGAGGTTGCTGCATTTTGTAAAAGTTAACCCTTCAGATGCCTTCTACCGTGTTAAAAAGACTTCTTCTTGAAAGCCTAATATCCAGTTTTTCTGTCTGCTAAAAAAGGAATGGGAGATTTAAGTGAAAAACTTTATGACAGTTTTACTGGCTCTGACTTAAAAGGTGCCCTCTATTCTGCTAGCATGAAAGTCTGACTTTGAACAGCAGCATTTTGGAATATAGATTGCTTTCAGCACCCAGACCATTGTCGCTTCAAAGCTGAGTTCCTCTTTGGCTCCCCAGCCTTAGAAATGATTCCTCGTAAAAGAGGAATACAAATGGAATGATATCAGACTAGAACCAGGGATGATAATGGCGTGAAACCAGAAGACAAGAGGAGAAAGACCAAAGGGATGGAGGGTGAAGAGGATAGACAGAGAAATTAAAGACATAAGTCGGAGGTCTCGAGGGCACCTGAACTGCTGAAGACCTGAAGAAGAGTCTTACAGGAAATAGACAAAACACAGGACAACCTGAAAACATAAAAAAAGCTAACAAGATAGAAGCAGGTGAAAAGATACACATAGAGGAGCAGACAAGGTAATAGCAAACGTGTTAAGCTTCAGTGAGTAAGGATAAAAGAAAGGCGAGAGGGTTAAAGGCTGAGATCAAAACATCTGTAGCAGAAAAAAACACCTTAACCTTCAAAAACAGGAGACAACCAATAAAGAAGAGAAACCAGACAGCTGAATCAGAGAGAAACAGAGATTTTATAGAGGGCTGGGTGACAGTGTGGTATCCTTGGCTGGTGTAACCCGTCAATGGCGTCGCTGTGCCAGTGCAATAATTACCATCTAAGTGTTTCTCCTTAAATGTGCCCATGACAAACATCATCACCACTGACACCACCATCACCAGAGTGACTAGCATGCACCCCGTGGTGGTGATTCAACATCATTAGCGAACATGACTGGCTGGGGGCATTAGAGACGCAACATTACACCACACCATGCAGGGTGCTAATGTTCTGGAAAACTAGATACCATCTCTTCACCCGTCATCCTTCATTCACTGAATTCTGTGGACAAAAAAAGTGGAAACCTGGCAGGAAAAGAGAAGACAGAAGTGAGATAAGTGTTTTCCACACTGGTTTGCGCATTTATGTGTGTACACAAGTGCTTGAAACACATACAAGAAGATAATGAAAAGCAGAAAAAACAACACATGCTTTGGCATTAAAGTAATCCATAGGTGAGTTCAATCTTCAGTTTTTTCATCTCACTCTGTGTTCGCTTTGGGCCCATATTTCGCTATCTTATCCTCCATCGTCCTCAATCATAATACATCACACACAGGTAGTCTCCCATAGAGGCTTTGTGAGCTCTACAGAGCTAGCCTGCTGTCTGCTAGATCTGTCTTTAATGTTGCTCCTCCCTGCCACTAGATGCAACATCTGTGAAATAGGGGAAATGGTGGAAAATCCCATTTTCAAAAAGACATCACAGCAAGGGCTCACTTATCTGTGAGGACTGATAGAGCAAAGGCATTTAAGTGTGCATGTATGTGTGCTCGTGTGAGTCCGTCTGGGTGACTTTGTGAGCCTTATAATATTCACATGCAGCCAAGCCAACTTGCCTACGTTAGCACGAGTGTGTGCGCATGCATGTGTGCACAGGAGCATGCCATAGCAGCCCGCAGTAAACGCTCCCATGTCAAGGCTGTCATCATCTCACCTCTTGCTATTATCACCACGTCTGACAGCCCACTCCCAGCTAAATTAATTTCCCCTTTGTTCCAAGTGTTCGTCCCCCCTCCCTCAAATCTCTCACTCCTGCCATCACCACCCTGACCAACGCATTTCTCTGGTATTTGTCCTCGTCTTCTTTCCTCTTTTTTGTTCCCGACAATTCAAGGAAAAAACAGTTTTCCACTCCATTTTTTTCCCCCTTTATACCTCCTAAGAGGTTGCTATGCCTTACTGAGATGTGTCTGTATCTAGAAGTCTAACAGAAGCTGCTGGACACGCTCCTCATCCACATAGAGAGTACAAAAAATAGAAATAGAGAGAGATTGGAAAGGAGACGGTGATTGTTTGGGAACCATTTGGTTGTACTGGCTTCACAGGAAAGCCATTTGCACATCATTTCCATTAAAAAGCAGTAGACAAAGACATGGATGGTGGCTACAGTGGCTTGAGTTTCTATAATTTACATGTTTTCAGGGTCTCTTTGGAATAGCTTTTCATTTCCGTCACATGCCTATTCCACTGGAAAACCCACTTATGGCTGTTACACGGGCAATTCTTAAATAAAAATTAAGTCAGAGACGGCTGAGAAATGGAATCCAGCTCAGACAATTAGATGCACCATCTGCCTCGTCTTCCAGCAGTCCCCTATGTGGTAGGAGTAAATACCAGCCAAGTTAGTTAAGTAAATGCCACCGACCCACTGGTTTGTGCTTGGAATGATTGGCTAAATATTAATATGATTGTATTTGCTAGTATGTTTATGTGAATTAAGACTCCATTTGGTAATGTTTAACGAGAAGGGAGGAGGGAATCGTTAGCTTGATTAAACTGGGCCATATGCTCACGGCAGAGGACCCAAAAAAACACCAAAAAACAACAACAGACCTGAATCACAATGAAGATGCACTCATTTGCTGCCTGCTCACAGTGGATGCACTGGACCACACGAGTTCTGTCTCCTTTTCTCTCTGTCTCTATATGTGGGCTCTATTTTTATACTGGCATGCAGAGCAAGACGCAGCTTTTTGCGGGCAAAGTAACATTTTCCTGGGATAGGGGTGGTGGTGTTTTATATTTTGGTGACTCAACTGTTGTACACCAAACTGGGACATAAAGCACTATAGGGAGTTTGCCAGAGGCGGCTATGATTTTTTTGTCAAGGTGGATCAAGATTTGTGCCACCACTGCATGCCCGCTTGGAGCAGGTCAACAGGGTTCAGCACAAAGTGCATTCAAGTTTTATGCTATTGTCATGGAGTTGAGATCAGATTTGTGGCAGAAATTGCTGATGTGTGGGACCATGTAATGTGAGAGGACTGTGTGAACAAAATCAATTCAACTGTTGTCATCACATTATGTTGTTAAATATAAAACTATACTGTCCCCAAATACTGCCCTACAAAGGCTACTTTATCTGCTTGGATAAGGGGGTGTATTCCAGGTTGTGGAAGTACCTGAATAGAAGGTTAGGTAGGTGTTAACAGATTCATGTGACAATTAACAAACAATTGAGAAAAATGTATGCGAGATAAACCTAGCTAAACCCAAGCAAAGCCTAAATAGCGCTGTCATTTTCCTGCAGTATAAAGACTGTTTCCTTCCTAACAAAATACACCAGAAAAACTGTTGATCTCAAAGGTAGGGAGAATTGACACTTAAGGATTCCAAGAGAGCCTCCTTCTCAAGTGGCATGGTGGGAAAATATTCCAAAGAAAGCGAGTGCATTGGGAGACGACTATTGAGGATTTAGTCTTAGGTCTTGGGACAATGAGGAGGCCTTGCCGAGATGTTAAAGTGCTTCAGAAACTGTAAGATATTATATGGATTGTCAAGTATGTCCTCAAGTCACTATTAGAATCTGCACACTGTTCTTTGTGCTGCTGGATTTGCTGTGCATTGTTTGCGTTGATTTACAAAAACAACGCTCTATGTCTATGTCTTCCCATATGTTTCGTCTCTTTCTATGTTTATTGCTGTCCTGATATTGATTCCTCACATCCTTTTTTATCTCTCCAGTATACGTACCTGCTTCCTGCCTTGTTGCTGTACTTCCTTCTGGCATTTTTGTCTTTTCTCTGGCTAATCTCTCGTCCTCCCTCCATCACAGCATGCTGAACTGGGATTATTGAACCTTTCTGAGGAACAATGCCATTACAAGCATGGATGCCTCAATGTGTGTGTGGCTGTGTGTGTTAGTGTGTATGTGACACACGGCGACTGTGGGCACAGACTCTTCCTGGGGGAAAACACGGATGCAGCCTTTTGTTTTTGCTCTTGTTTCAGATTACGGTTTGTTTTATTAATGCTATGGTAATCTGTTTTCTCCTCCTTCTTCGGTCCCTGTGTCTCTCGAAATGAAGGAAAGCTCGAAGGACACCCATTGATATTAGCGGCTCCAGAGACCCCGTGCCACTCAGCCAGTTTCTACCGTGTCAATCTTTCATGAATACTGCTGGAGGAAAGTGGCCGTTGGGGAACTGCAACAGACAATACGCTCAAAACAAAGGGCTGGAAACATAGCGGAGCCACTGGTGGAATGGCCAGGTCCTCGTGTGGCTGCATGGCCAGCTTGTTTTTCATTACACGCTTATTTACGCTGCTGTTTTTCACTTGGACGACTGATTGACACAAAGCGCCCGTGGCTAAACATGTTGCAGAATACGATTGGTGGAAAAAATGTTGGGCCTGTGTTGCTGTCCTTATCATGAAGTAATTTGCTGCAAATATCAATCAATTTTTAAACTTTTTTCAACGTAAAGAAGATTTAACCCAAATAGACATCAATTCAAGTCATCTTGTTAAAAAATGGATGGATGGATGGATTACCAGTTTAACATACAGATGCACACACGTGCACAAATGTACACAAATTTGCACTACATGCAATACAATATACAAATTTGCACATACACTCTATGCATCTCTCCATCTAGTCTTCATTTCCATTCACCTGCAGGAGGCAGCCTATGAAATATTAATTACGATGCACTATCAAGACTATGTGCTTAGCCTACTGAGGAGCAGTATGTGTGTGTGCATAGGTGTCTGTCTTTGGGCTTGTGTTCTGCCTGCTAATGACCACTGTTTTTGAGACCTCTTGCCCTCTTCCTCTCAAATCTTGTCTCTCTCTCTCTGTTCTGCCCCTCTCACCTCTAATCTTGTACCTCAGCCTCCTGTTTCTCTCACCACTCCCCTTCTCTCCCCCCTCTGCCTCCCAACCCCAGATGCAGGTTTGAACAACTAGCTTTGAGCTCCACTGACACTTTGTCAATGCAAATTGAATCTCCTCTAACTCTCCGTCTCTCTCATTTCTTTCCCGTCTGTCTCTTTTCACTCCCTTTCAAAGATTATGTGGTAATGAGGGTGTCTTGCTTGTACAGCGAGACCTTCCCAACCTTGCTTTTCTTTTGCTCTCACATTTGCTTTCTCTCTCCCTCTTGTGTTGTCACCCTCTCGCGCTGTCCCCTCCCTCTTTCTACCTCTGGTTACATTAATTAGGAGTGTATGTGGGCCAGAGATGACCTGTGTGTTAATGCGAACAGAGAAACCATGAAGACCGGTAGCTGCTCTGGCTTGTGAAGTGTCTCTGCAAACCACTGTGCACTTATACACTGCTCAAAGTGCATCGGACGTCATACAATTCTGAAAACACACACACAAGACTGTTGTGACTGGCAGCTAATATAAACTGCAATTGGGCCAATTTATATTGAATGAACAGGAAGACAGAAAGCTTTGCAGAATATAGTGGGAAAGAAAATAATTCCGCTATGATGGAAACAAATCAAATGCCTGGCAGTAGCTTGACATTGGCTGCCCATGTAGACGGAGCACCCCCCCCCCCCCCC
>NW_023339796.1:15244007-15258348 GCF_004916995.1 Morone saxatilis | reverse complement strand
GGCCAAGAGGGACAGAAAAGTTTCATTTTGCTGCACTACCACATGTTCAATAAGAATAAATAAATTTTCTTTATCCATATTAAATATTATGTTCTTGCACTGGAAGATATCTTATGTGATGTAAAAACATCAATTAAATGTTCTTCCCTTTCAAGCAAGCAAGTGAATTTTGTTGGTTTGAACAGTCTGGTTGGTTTTGTTTTGTTTTTCGAAGCAGCCGAAGATGTTCTCTACGAAGTCTCTGGTCTCCAACAGAAGGACCACTTACAGACAGCTATCTTTCTCCTCTCCGATTACCTCATTCAAACCTGTGTGAAACCATTTTGCATCAGAACCCTGCCTTCCATTACTCCCTCTTCTTTTACATACAAATATACATTGCATTCACCAAGGCATTGAAAAGTCCACATGTAATGCATTTTTGAGTGCAGACAGAAGTAAATGGCCTTTTTCAGTTACACTCTATTATCATGCATTTGAATCTTCAACAAGAGGCTGGCCCAGTGTGGTAGAAAATGTCACCTGTCACATTAGATGATAATTGTACCAAGATGAAGGCAGCAGAGGCAGATGCCCTGCTAAGCCATTCAGCTCTTATCTTGAATGGGCTACATTAGAAATGCACATGTAAAGATGAAGGATTTTGCAAATAGCTCCCGACATAGAAAATAAAAACTGTAACTTGATGTGTATTCTTGTTGGGGAGGGGTTTAGCTCCGTATGTGACTGATAGAGAGAGAAAAGAGTGATAGCAGTGTTTAGAGTGTGGTTTGTGTCTGCGACTGTTTGTCTGTGTATTTAACAGACAGATCCATGTTGCCCTTTCTCTGTGGAGCCAAAGAATCCCATGGTGCTCAGGGTCAACTCACGGTCACTGGCTTCCGGTGACGGATGACTCTCATGTGTGTATGGGTGCGTGCAGGTGTGTGTAAATGTTCAGTTAATTCATGTCATAACCATCTGCAGAGAAGCTGTCACAACACAAATTGCAAAGTGAAAAATGTTTTTATACATATGCATGCATGACTATGTGTGAGTGTGTGAACATATGTCCTCTGTCTCAGATCTTCCTGTTCTTTCCTTGAATGCACCATAATAACTCAACACATATTGCAAATGTGCAAAGTTTAAATCAGGTGCAAATCAAGAGTCTTGTGTTACTCTGCCATTATTTATTTATTCACGGCTGGTTTCAGCTAAATCAACAAGCTAACCTCTGGCTGATTGCCTCAGGGGTTGTATGTAAATTGCCTGCACTTGCATGGGTGTGTGTGTCTGTGAAAGATGTGTACGGGGTGTGCACATGTACAACGTTATGTACTGTATGTCCATATAGCCGCGTTCACTGTGGTCAGCGACTAACCCACCTGACCACATCTACATTAAGCATTCCCACTGAGGGTTCTTAACCTGCTGGCTCTAGGCACTTATGTTGGATACAACATCTTAGACAGGGCGGCCTGGTGTAATTATAACACTCACCTTGTTGTTGTCAGGCTCCTACATGGTGAAGGGACAGGAAAGCAGTCAGAGGTTAAAGTAGGTGCTTATCATTCATGAAGTGTTTTACATCATGAATCATCATGTACTATATATCTGTATAGCAGATAATTACTTCATCTTCTATATTTAGAAGGACTCAAACTGTTGGACTCATAAAAGCTGTTCAGTTTCAGGTTTTACAGAATTTTATATTACAATAGATATACACACCTTGTCATTTCATATCAGCAATCAATTTGTTAGCATCTACAGCCCCCAGACTTTGACTTTGACTATTTCATAGGCTTGAGCTCAACAAATAAAACCACTGATATTCTGTTGTTGTACATGATTGCAGTTGTATTATTTAAGTTTAGCTTTGGAACATCAAATTATTTTTTTAATGTAAGGGTTTATTAATCAAATAATATAATTAAAATGACCATTAAGTTGAATCAACACCTCTTTAAAACAGTTAAAACAAAAACTACAGGACTGTTGTTTTGGACTACATTAGTTTAATGAACTGCTGCCTGTGTGCACCCTGTGTTCCTGACCCGCCCTGTTTGGTCTCATCTGTCTGTAATGTCTGCCCAACCAATGCCAACCTATAAGCCTGGTAACTGACTTGTTACCATCTTTTTACTTCTCTTTCCTCTTCCCTGTTGCCTTTAACCAACTGCAACAGTCAACTGGCAAAAAAGTCTAACTTGGTTCAGAATTACATTTTATTTGGCAACACATTGCATCAGCCAATCCAATATCTGAAGGTGTCTATTTCTGGCAGAATAATTTGTTCCACACAATTGTAGGGAAAACAGTTTAAAATGATTGTCACTATATTAACTTTCCAGAACTGAAAGCGTATTATAAACATGTACTCAAACTGGAAATCCTGGATCAGTAACAACATGCCCCACCAACGCAGCCTCTTGCTGTGTTTTTTAAAGCACTGCTATTTCAGTCGAACACAGCGGGGGCCCTGTTGGACTGGAGCAGAGTTGGCCCAACTGATGGGTAGCCCTGGAGCATTTCCCCACTATTACCACTGTACTGAGGCAGAGAGAATTACACAGGTGGTTGTTAGGTTGTGCACACAACATTCATGGAGATGTGTGTGTTTGTTGTCTCTATGTCTACACTTGGACCCAGCAATTGAGGAAAGTGAAGTCTACTACTGACCCAGTTAGAAACAGAGGGAGAGAGGGACACCGATTGTTGTAATGGGTTTAGCATGGTTCCTTTCTCAGCTCAAAAGGAAATGTGCCAAAATGCACACACACTTATTACACTCTTACTTTATGTATAAGTCATGAGGCTCTGCTGCTCTTTTGCCAGTTCAATAAAAACACTTCTGCCAAACCCACTTCAACCCCCACCCTCAGCCACAACCCACTACACTACATCTAAAAATGTCCCTCGTCATTTTCTGGAGTAGACACAAGCCACAAACTCCCATGAGTTTAGCAATCCAGTGTTTGTGTTCTCAATGTATGTGAATAAATAAAGGATGTCAGATAATATCAAAATGCAGGTTCTGCAGCCATTTGTTGTTCATATTCAGAGTTTACCCGCTTGTATTGAAGACCTGCATTTCCCACTAGCCTTGTGAGCATTGCCTGGCTCCAAGGCAATCTAAAATACAGCTTAGTATGAAATTGGCTTTCGCAGATTATGCCGAGCACAACTGTGTTTGACACAGGTACACTTGTAGGCACAGTGCTAAGTACACATGGTCAGAAAATGCAGTTTTGAGCATTATAACGCAAAGATTGTATGCAAACTTATGCCGAGGTGAAAGCAAGATCAACTTGTTGTCAGTGTGGACTGATGAGCTGATGGCTCATCTTCTGGGCAACAACAAACTTCTGGGAATAAGAGGTATGTGTGAAAAAGAGATGTACCTGGTTGCATGCCATCAGTGCTAACTCGGTGACTAAATTCTGCTATCTCCCTTCCTCCCAGCAAATTTAAGACATTTTAAAAGCAGAGAATGGGACAGAAGATTCATATGGGGGTGTGGCCCGTGGCTGCTCGGAGTGTGACGTGTGTGTGCTGTGGGGAGTGAGGGGGTTGGTTGGTCACAAAAGCTGCCACCATATACACCAACTGCCTCCAGATCAGCAAGTGCAATAGCAACCAGTAGAGGGAGGTTGTGATGCATATTTATAGCACAATATGTAGAATTCAAGTAACACTACTAAATACCCATATACACATGATGTAGGTTAGGTTAGGTTTAGGGATTCACCTACTCTTTAATACAGCTCTTTAATACGACAGTGAACAGTAAACTGTGAGGCTGATATCAATGAGAGGTAAAATGCTGCATTGTTTCCAATGAATTCCTTTTGTGTATGTGAAGGCAATTTGAAACCAGTGTGAGAATGGCGGACTCCTCCACTAATGATGAAACCTATGTAGAAAGTTATTTCCCAAATGTGAATATATTAAATGGCCATTGATAAAAGAAATGACTGTAATTAGTATCAAAAGGGGGGTGGATTTGCTCAAAGTCTTCTAAGTATTTAAAGGATAATTAAGATTATTATAATCTAATTGCTCATGTTTCATGCTCTTTTTAAATGTTGTTGCATTATCAGTTCTCGATAGTTGACTTGATAAGTACAATACTGTTATTACCAATAGGAAAATATGAACATAAGACTGGAATTATTCTTCAAGTTTAATACCATTCTGTATTGTGTGGAATTGAGAAAAGCAAATTTAAAATTAAACTGAAATATCTTCCTATTGTTCTGACCTTTTGCCTGACCATGGAATGACAAACGGATAAATCATGCAAATCGACCGAAAACTCAGGGGAAATACGTGCACATGCACACGCACAAACACAAACAATACACTTTGTAGCTGAGTTTATGGAGGGCCAGATAAGCACAATCAATGTCGGCCAATTATTCTTGCTGCTCTAAGTGATTAGCTGCGCATCTGTGTGCCCCTCTCTGCGTTTGTTTATGAGATGTGCTTTTCTGATAGCTTTATACTGAACTGTGTCTGCATAAAGTGACCATCAATGTTACTCAAGCTCCACTGGGACTTGATGAAGGAGCCTTGGTGTGTTTTTCTGCCTGCTTGATTAAGTGTCTGTGGTTGTGGTGTTAACGCCTATATGCTGACAAGCAATCAGAGTAATGAGTCTTCTGATGTGGACTTATCAGAGCTAAATGCTAATGCTTTGTTACAGGAGCTTCTTCAAGGCAATGAACACCTTGTGGGAAATACCTTTGTCATTCTGCTTTTTTATGAGCAAGTATCCATTTGGACTTGTTTTGTACTCTCATAGCGGAGCCAGAAGATAAGATCAGAGGACTCGCAGCAAAGTTGTTCGGTGCTTTAGCCTTCATAGGTTAAGAACCTGGTACCCAAGTGTAATGGGAGGGCAACAGTGCTCAACGCAAGAAGAAGAGTTAAAGTTTTTTAATGCTGAGGGGTGTTAACAAGTGTATGTGTAAGCGAGAAGAAGTGTGTCGAACCTGCAAGGATTGTTATTTTGCAGCTGTTCCTAGAGAGAGAGAGAGAGAGAGAGAGAGAGGGAGCGAGAGGAAAGGAAAGGAATAGAATAGGAGGCAAACAGAACCAGTGAATCAGGGTCATCCCTCTTTTGCTCTCTTTGCTCGGGGTGATTCATGAGTCGAGCACCTCAAATCGGGGCTCCATATACCCTTGAACACCCCTCCCCTCCTCCCTCCCCTCCCGCATTAGCCCACATCCAATCCCTCTAATGTTCAGTGAATAACCGCTTTTATGGCTAGTTCAGGTGTGATACGGTGTAGGAGGCGGAGAAGACCAGGAGACCAGGGGGATGAGGCAGGGTAGAGGAAGACTCTCATGAATAATGGATGGGAACAGAGGGGCCGTGTTAGGCTTGAATATGAATGGCCTCCCCTGCAGTCACCTGGCTTGATCTAGGCTCATACTTACACCTCAGAGATGTGCTCTGAATGTTAACACTCTCTTTCTAGTAGGAGGCCATTACACTGAGTGTGATAACTTATTACAGGTCACTTGCTGCAGGACTGAAGACTACCGCTACTTGCTGTTAGTTGTTCTGTTGAAAAGTATCCACTGTACCTGATATATTTTTGTATAGGTCCAGGACATTATAAGATTGTTCATACTGATGTATCAATCCCTTTACTGTTGTAGCTGACTGAAATGGATCCAGTTTGAATTATTTTATATAATTGGAAGTTTAGTCCAGTGGTCCCCATTTTTTTTACTAGTCTCTAATCTAACCCTTTTTGTTGAAATATTTCACCTCTTTGAGCCTCAAAGTTTTCATTCTTAAGATTCAGGTATTACTATCACCCAAATGTTTCAAATGAATGCTTAATTTTCACCACTGATGGGTTGCTGTAGGTAGTTTAGTGTTCACTGAATCAAATATATGTAACAGTATGTTATGTACAGCAGTCTGTAATAGGTCTATCACACATTTAAGCAGCTCAAACAGGCAGTTACATCTTCTGCGAATAAAAATGCAGACAGGTTCAATATGTCCCATCAGTATTCAACTAAATGTTTTAAACTTTGAATGTGATATGACATTGACATTTTTATAAATAATGTGAAGTGCTAAATATGAAGAATATGTGATCAAAATCTAGTTGGTGTCTGCTCTGTTGGTTCATGAAAGAGGTTAGAAGAGAACAGGTCACAAGAAACCTTTTTGCATTTTAGTCTTTAGTCTCTAGGATAATTCATTCATTATTTATTTCCAATAGAATTATTTATGCAAAATATATGCTGTAATCTTTAATAGAATAAGTTGCAAGATTGAAAAGGAGCAGGCAAAATGAAGATCATCACCTGCCCCCTTCTTCTAAATGAATACATAACATAAATGGTCTGAGATGATCTTCCAGTACTTTTAAGAACCATTTAAGCCATGTATGCACATAAATGTCACGCATTTATGACTTCAAAAAATGAGTACCACTAGTAAGTCAGGCACACAATGGCGCAGGTGAAATCTGAATATCCATATTAGTCAAAGAAGCAACCTTTCTGAGTTAAAAGTAGAGCTAAAAGGGCAGTCAGTTATTGGGTTATTTGACAACAAATTAATCTTATTTAATTAAACTATTTTGAAAATCGAAAAATTGTTGCAGTCACTTTTTAAGATGCATGGATTTGCAGCTTTTGTAACCGTGGGATTTGGGAAGTTTTTTATTTCATTCTAACATTTTATTGACTAGAAAAAGGAATTGGATCAATTGAGAGAGATCATTAATGAAAATACTTACTTAATACTAGTTGCAGTCCTAGTTGAAATCCATGTTTCAATGGATTTATCACATGATTCTATGTTCCGCATATCAAAAAGTTCAATTTCCTGTTGTAAAGGGGGGTGGCATCATGATGGCCTGGTGCAATGTTCGACAGCCGTCCTCTCTTCCACATTTCCACTCACCTCTCTTGAATCAATGCAAAAAAACAACTAACTAACAACCAAGAAATGGCACTTTTTTTCTTGAAGTATAAAACCAGAAATAATGCTGATGAAGCTGATGAAATGAATGGTATGCTAACATGCCTGAAATTAAATTGATTGATTAATCTGCTTATTTCCTTAATTAATCGATAAATAGTTTTGTCTAAAATAGTGAAAATTCCTCAGAACAGAACCAAAGGAGTTGTCTTTAAATTGGTTTGAATTAAATCATATATGTAAAATAACAGCAATAAGGCAACTAGCACATTATTGCACAATGCAGAACAATTAATCAGTTTTTGGTTAATTTCGATCAATTGACTAATGGTTTCAGCTTCTCTGAGATGACTCAGTTATTGAAACTTTTTCTGCACTCTCCGTTTGATGATTGTACTGACGCCTCTACCTGCTTTTTACTAATAAACCAATACTAACACTAAGTCATATTACAGAAAGAGATGAAGTGGCTAGCTGATCCACCCTTTCCCGGTAGGTGCACATGTGCACAACACGTGCACAACACAAACACACGCAGACACACAGACACAGGGATTAGGTTTTCGGTCAGAAGCCGCTGATTACAATATATTTATTACTCTGCAAGCCAACTGCAGAGCTCTTATGAAACACACACACACACACACACACACAAACAATTTTTGCGCTGCTTGTGAACTGCAGAGTTCTTATTAAAAATTGATCTCCAAGCTGTTGTGTGTCGCTGCTTCGCTGAGGAATTCATTAACTCTTTGCCGTGCATTGCTGTGTCTCACATGAACACACACACGCACGCACGCACACTCACAGTTACGCACGCAGCATGCCTGCAAGCAATCCCGACCTGTCGAATAAAACAACACCCTTTCGTTTTAGAATATTTGAGATGCAAACAAACAAATGCTCCGGTGGGAGAAAGAGAAAGACGAGCAGAAAGATAGAAATTCTAAAATCGAAATGGGCTCAGTAGAGGGAGAAACAAACAGATGTTGAGATGTTGTGATGGTGATGATGAGGAGGGTGGGATGACAGGGAAATGGCGAGTGAAGGGTAGGAAAGAGTAGAAAGCATCCGTCAGTATCAGATAATTGTTTGATGGTAGCCGTTTTAACGGCAAGGATGGCTAGAGTACGACAGTATATACACCTCTGCATTTCACCCACTCCTCATTCTTCAATGGCTCCCTCTCTTCTCTTACTGCTCTTTCATCTTCTCAAACCCACTACCTCGACAAATCATTACTCTATCTTCCTCCATCATTTTCTTTTTTCTGTCTCACTCTCCCTGTCTCCATCCATTCTCTGTCCCTGTTGTGACGGCCTTCACTCTCTTACCTCACTCCCCTGTTTATTTTTCATTTTTTTAGCCTCAAAGCTTTGATTATGTACACACACAAGGCACGAGCAGTAGAAATTTAATTCTGGTTGAATGATTCACTCCATCTTTACCCTCAGTTCTCGTGTATTAACTAAGACGGCGCTGATTGAAATTCAGCCCCATGCCTTGCAACCTGCCAAGTGTCGCTGAAAACCTTGTTCAGAGTGGAGTGCAGATGAAGACACAAAGAGAGAGAGAGAGATATAAGGGAAACAGAGAAAATGAAGGGAGTGACCAGCCGGTTTGTCTTTCTGTCTGTCTCCTTTGGCTATAATGACCTCTCCACATGATCAATGCACCTCAGAGTATAGCCGTTCACCTTCTCCTGGCACTGTCATTTTCTCTCTGTCTGCCACTTCTAAGTCACTCCCTTTTTTCTGTAACCATTCCATCTCTCTCTCCCTTTCTGTTTCTCGCTATCATTTTCTGTCCTGTCCTTCACTGAGCCCCTTGCCCCTCTGTTACTCAGCAGGCCACATTGCATCTCAGTATCTCTGTAATTTTCCTCCATCTCTGCCTGTTTCTTTAATTTTTGCTCACATCTCTGCCAGTCCATCCTCTGCCATCTTGTAAAATAGACTTTTAAGTGTTACTCAAAAACTTTTAAGGAATAGTTGGACATTTTGGGAAATTGTGCTTATTTGATTTCTTTCGGAGAGCTGGAAAGGAAGATGACAACATTGCTACAACTCGTATCTGTCGGTTAACTACAGTCAACAGGCGTTTAGCTTAGCTGAGCATAAATACTGGAAACGAGGAAACGGCTAGCCTGGCTCTGTCCAAAGGTTACAAAATCCACCTATTAACACTTTTAAAGCTCCCTGATAAACATATTATATTTTGTTTAACCCTTGCAAAGTGTAAAAATGACACTGACTCCTGAAGTCTTAACATAACTGTATGGTTGCCAGGCAACCAGCAGAGACACCAGGAAGTCACTGCCCCCAGCGAGGATTGTCTAGCACATTCATTTGCAGAACTTTTTCTCATTCATAAAGTATTTAAATGTGTACATTGTTTTACTGATGTTAAAGTTATGGTTTATCAAACATATCTAATTAAAATGGCTGCTTTATCTATTCAAGAAAATATGGTGTGATGCAGAAATAGCAGTAAAAATTCGCCATGGTTTGTCACTTTTAAAAAGTCGGCCCCTAGAAAAGGGGATCGTTGTATGTTAGTGTGTGTCGACTATATTATATAGTATAATGACTGCGTGGCAGTTGCAGTATGTGTACATACAGTAGCGCTTATGACAAACAAATAGCCACTGCTTTATAGTCAGAAATGTGACCAGAGAAAGCAGTAGCTATTTTTGTCATGGATTTGTTTTCTCGTAGCATGCTCATCCAGATACAAAAAAAAACGTAGTGTTTATTCAGACTCGTTTCTAATCATTCTGGGACAAAGCAACACTGTTCAACAAGTGTTCAGCCAGGAACCAACTGCTCAGCCCCCATTGTTTAAACGATTACAATTCTGTGGCACACAACTGTGACTGAGCTTCAGCTTTCAGATCTCCTTTTGCAATAAAACAGCTTTGTAAATTTATTTAATACAAGATAAGCAAAATAATCTTGATCACAAGCATATTCCCATTCTCCCGCTAGATTTTCACAGCATGCTTTTGATTTTGAGCTGATTAGGAGATTATGAAATGGATGTTGAAGCTCTTTGGTATGTATTATTGTTACACATTGATCTGTAGTGCTGGCTGCATGCTGCATTAGAGCCGCTGCTTATCTACAAAGCCAAGGGCATGGGAAAATCTGTTAAGTCAACCTCCAGCTGACTTACAGTTGCAGTGGAGCGGTCTCACAGTATCACAGTGCTGCTCAGATTGGTATACAGTTCAGTAGTCTGTTAGCACTGTCGTACCAACCTGGCAAGTTCCCCCTTGTGGCATCTTCAGTTACTTCCTTAGTGTATGATTATTATGGGCAGTTGAACATACACAGCAGTGTGTCTGTTATGTGGTACTATTAAATACTTTTTTAATATATTTTTTTCCCCCAAGTAAAAACGCAAGGAGCTGCTAAACTTTTCTAACTTATTCATGAAGAAGACAAAGTTAAAATTCTTGTTTTTTGTTTCCATTTCTTGGTGCCAGCAGTTTTGCTAAGCTACCTACAGTACCTTGCCCAAAAAAACTTTGGTATGCCAGCTTTATGGAAATGAATATACCCAAATTTTAAAGCAGTAAGCTCATAAATATTCCACACTATCATTGATTTTAATTTCACAGAGTGCGAGGTGCCATTTAGCTTTTTTGTTCATAGATGAAAGAACACGCTTTTTAATGTTTTGGAGACTTGCTTTCTTCAGTAAACAAAGCAGCTCCAAGTCCTCTTCTATCTCTTAAAGAGAGATGGAAATCACCCAGAGGAGAGGCCCTGGCATGCTAAGATAATAGGATCCCGGCCTGTCTCTGTGCTGGTCTTTGGTCTTCACAAGAGCCAAACCTGCCGCACTAAACACTTCTTGCCTTCTCCCCTCATGAAATATGGATTTGTGTACAAGCGGGCACAAATGCTAATCATCCTGCAAGCGTGTGTATCTGCGTGTGCGCGTGTGTAAATTCTAGTGACTTTTGTGTTAAGTATGTTTATGCGTGTGGGTATGCACGTGTATGTGTGTGTTTTGCTGGGCCGAATTAGATTTGGGTTCCGAGGCGAGAAAGGGAAGAGACGCATGGAGGAATTTAGCTATGAGGCTCATAAATAGTTTAGCCACCCAGAGCAGATTCATCAAGTAGCGTGAGGGATAAATCATATTCCTCCTCCTTTACCCCTCCTCCCCCTTCCCTCGCTTTCTCGCTCACCCTGAAGAGAAGGATGGAATAAAAGATGTTGGATGGTAATCCTGAGACTTCAGAGAACCTAATACCTACCGACACTCGTGCTGTTCTGATGTAAGATATGCGTCTAATTGTGTTCTCCAGCCTGCATATAGGCACACAAATGCACGTACACATATATACGGCATGTGTCCACAGAAAGCTACACATCCACATATACAAACAACAGGATCAGTGCATCTTCTGGCCTTGTATGCCTGCGTCAGTGAATGGGATGAGACGATATTGACAGTAATGAAAAAGCATCATCATCAGCATGTAGGTTAATATACCTGCGTTTCTCCTCTCACAGCCTCATTTGAGCCTCACACAGCAACACCTTCCTATGAGACACGTCACGTAAAACCAAAACAGTCCAATCGATTGTGATCTGTTGCCCTGCATCGTCCATCGGCGTGACAAATATCCTCGTAGGCGGCCGCAAGCAACAATTTCCCCCAAATTGAAAGGCCCCGAGGCCCTTTAGGCACTGGTGTTATTTGGCTGCTGTTTTCCCCTCATGGCCATCCATGAGGGATGAACCTCTCTATATATCATCTCTGTCTCTTTGGATACAGCCCAAGCTCCATCACCATAGCAATGGGTGTTTAGCCTGCACCCCAAGAGACATAGTCATTCCACAGATTGGCTGAAAGAAAGAGATTGTGTTTGTGTGTGTGTGTGTGTGTGTGTGTGTGTGGCAGCGGATTTTTGAGGCTTTGAAAGTGCGTGCATGTGTATAGACATGATCCTGTGTTCCTGCTGGTGTTGCCTCCATTTGTCTGTATGAATTATAGATCAGGGTGGCCATGGGATTTATGATAAAGGCTGAAGAGTCTCCCAGCCACACACCTGAGCCCTTTCATCTATTTTGAAGCAAGTAGAAACAACTTTGAAACAACCTGTTCCATAACAAACTGTTCCGATGACCGCACGGCTTCTAAACAAGATATTACTTTCCTGTGACTCTTAAGGTACCCTGCCCTGAATGCGTAATGCATGCAAATGTCTTTACATCCATCATGCCCCTGTCTTTCCTCTATCTCCTCCCAGCCCCCATTGCTCTTTAACCCCCCCCACCGTCCTTTTCTCCAGTTTCTCCTCTCTTTCTTTCTTTAGCTCCCTGTCTCTGCCCCTCTTCTCTCTGTCCCCCAGAGACGCCCTTTTTTTTTCTCCAAGCTTGAGCCTCTGAGCCGTTTGCTCCTTCATTACTTCTTTACTTCAGTCTTTCATTCCTCTCCCTCGCTCTGTCTCTTTGTGGAGGGCTGCAGTGGGTTTTCATTACTCAACAAGTCAATCTTCATCACAGCGTCCTCTGTGTGCTCTCATTGGCGCAAACACACATAGTCACACACCCATGCATACAGGTGTACGCCACCTGCATCCCCCTAAATCTAACATTTAGGCCTTAAAGGGAGATGTGAATACACTGTATGTTAATGACATTTATTATCTTTTGATTAGATGCATAGGGAACACTAGAAATGCCAAATTGGAGAGAAAATGCCAGGTACTGTATATACAATTGAGAAAATCATGAGAAAAAGGAGCAGTGAGGTTTGCACAGACATATTCAGTAAGACATCAGACTAGATATTACAATAGATTATATGCTAATGTGGAACCTGTTGTCTTTCCCATGTCAAGTTGTAGTTGCAGGTTTACTTATCTTCAGTCCTCTTTATTGTAGCTGTGGTCCTGTGGGAAGGTAAATCTTCCACACAGAATATCAAGTAAGGACACATGCATGTATACACTTCATCCCTTCATCCCTTGCACGGAAGCATCATTAAATAGACTTATTGTTGAATCAGGAAGCTGATTTCAAAGGCTGTATTATAATTCACATATCACTTTGTGGCTGAGTTACCTGCAGCAAAGTGTATTTTATATGCTAATATGTGTTTTTGTGGGTCTTTCCCACCACTTTGTGTGTTTGTTTGTTTGATACTGGCATTATTTTTCTCTTCTCTACCTAACAATTACTGAAGGAGAAAAAATAATAATTTCTTAGCAAGTGCCTCAGAATCTTCTCAGTGTGACGGAGAGCCTGAGGTCTCGAAAATGCGAGGAGACTGAACTCTGCTCCACACACAAATACACGCACGCACATGCACATCAATTTTATGTCTGCTTGTTGAGTGCCTCTAGAGGAGAGACAGTCTGCAGCCAGCCAGTAGTTTACTCCTGAGACAGATTCTTGTTTAGCATTTAGATTGGCTTGATCAACCACCAGTTAGCCAATATGTGTGTGTGTGTGTGTGTATAGGCATCTATGAATGTGCACATGTGAATTCACATGCCTCCTCGTGTGTGTGTGCCTTTGTCTGTGGTGTGTGTGTTTAGTATGTGCACCTTTGTTGCATTTATCCTTGTATGTTGCTGCATTGTCTGTTCCTTTGTGTGTGTGTGTGTGTGTGTGTGTGTGCACGCATGTGTGCACATGTCTGATGAGCCATGGCTAACAGCTCTTGGTGAAGGCTCCAGACCTACTGTAGGTTGCCATTGAGACTTAGAGAGGCAGTGAACCAGGGTCACACAAAGTAACGCATTAATCTTTTAGAGGAGACCTTGCCACCACCATAACCACACTGTACCAGTCCTCACAGCGTCATATATTTTACTCCAAAATTACATCTATAAGTAAAAACATTTCTTTGTAAAACATATTTTGCTGTCAGATTCTTTGTTGGTTTGAGCATCATGTGTTTGATGTAAGGCAAATTAACAACAGTGCCTAGTTCTGTTTAATAATTGATTTGGGGATTTCAGAAACGCATTAATCAGCCCTCCCCTTTAAATCAGTCAAACTGTATTTAAGGGTGGGAGGGCTGAAAAGGTTAATGGGATTCTGACTGTGAGCACTGATGTCACGTGTGTGCAAACACACAAGGTCAGACTGAGTGTGTGTGTTCTGGGCTCACTGCATGTATGTTTAAATTAAGATCACATCATTTAAGATTAAATTTGTCAAAGACCATCTGTATGTTGTTTTCAGGCACACTATACCTTTTATGATGGGTCATACTGTATTGATTGTAATAGCCGTTGGTGTGTATGTGCACATCCACCTGTGCATGTGAGTGGCACTGCCTCTCACCTCTCTTTTACCCCAAGTTCAACCAGAGTTCACAGTCTTCCCTACAGCACTTAATGTGTGTTGGTGAAGAAAGAGAGACACACACACACAC
>NW_023339796.1:15238311-15243907 GCF_004916995.1 Morone saxatilis | reverse complement strand
TGTGTGTTGGTGAAGAAAGAGAGACACACACACACACACACACACACACACACACACACAGAGTCATATGTGTATTCAGTTCTCTGCCTGGAGTCTCCCCAAAAGCCACTTATGTGCTCACAAAGTTATGACTGTATGGAGAGAGACAATTAGTGTGTGTATGTGTGTCCACATGTGTATTTATGTCTCGCCCAAGTGTGCATTTGTGACAGATGTCCAGTCTCTGATGACTTGGGGTTCTGTGATGTTGTTGCCCCCGAGCGCCTGTTTTATAGCCCGCCCTGACATAATGGTTTCAGCTCTATTTCCTGCTATTATGCAGTTGAAGGATATGTGGTGTTTGACAAACTATATTACCTTTTTTCTGTACTACTACAACCCAATTCAACCTGCTAACTACATCGAAATCACCCACCTTCTCTCCTCTTGTTCATGTAATCTTTCGCCACCGGCTAGATGTGAGAGAGCGCTGAGGGTGATAACGCTTTCTGGCTAAGCGACATGGAAAAGGTGAGGATAATGCATTTACTCTGTGTGCACGTGTGTGTATTGGCCTTAAATAATTCAACCTAGAGGTGATGGACTCGTAATGGTGCCCCAAAAGTGAGCTGCCTTTCTCTTTCTCTCAGAAAAAAACACACATAACCACAGTCACACAGATGCACACCTGTTGTGGTCTGTGGGGAGACAGTGTGTGTCGATGTGTGCGTGATGGCAGCAGTGTGCAGACAGGACAGAGAGCTAAAGCAGATTTGACAGGCTGTCCTAGGCACTAACGCTACAAATGGCTGCCTGGATGGAAATATCTTCATCATCCCAAACAAATAGGATGTCACTCAGCCCTCCAAAGCTCCTGTTGAGTGCCATTTCTCCTCTTTCTCTGTCTCTCTTATGCACACACACTTCTTGTTGATGTCATCAGTTCTTTTGTTTTTTTATTCTAATGTCATTCTCCTTTTCTTTTCTATGGAGTGAGAGCAAACCGTTTTCTGTTTCTCAGTGTCTGTATAAGTGTGTGTGTGAGGGAGATCATAAATGAGGCTGATGCTTGGCCTTTGTTTGAAATATGAAACCGCTCTCAGCTGTATAATATTACAGCAATAGAACAGCAATCAGACGTTAATTGAATCTGGGTTATGACTTTTCTGTGTCCTCGCTCAGCTGAGTGTCTCTCCCATTTTCCCTCTCTGTCTTTCTCCCTCCCTCCCTCCTTTTTCCCCGTGTCTCTCATTTTCTTATTCTTCGTGTATCCCTAACTAACCCACTTTGCTCTCCCTACTGCCTGTCTGCGCTTCTTTCCCACATATGTACTGTTTGTTCTTGTAGCATGTCTCACCTCATGCAGCCTACCAGCCCCTATTTGCCCCTTTCTCTGTTGTTAACTGATTCTACAGCATGCAGCAGGCTCCCCCACTCTGCTTCAGTTACACCATTCACGTCTCATTAAAAAGCCCTCTGGTGAAATGTCACCATCTTAACAACCCTCCGACATGGGACACTGGCTTTCAAATGTAGAAAAGTGATGTGCGTCTTTGTGCATGTGAGTACCTTCATGTGTATCACTGAACCCACACTGCCACATTCTCTGTTGCTCGGTGTCTGAATTTATATGTGTGCGTTTCTTAATCCATTCTTACGAGGACTGAGCTAAAAAGAATCTAAAAGAATAAGGGACAGTAGCCAAAGGCATGATGTTTTGCTGGTCACCACTTCTTCTTTAATGGTTAGAATTTGAGTTGAGGCATAAAGTTAAAATTCGGGGTAGGGTTAAGGTTAAAGATGCAGTGGAAGCTGTTAAAGTCAGATTTAGTTGTAAGGAAGTTAATGCATTCACTGAGCATCCTCACAAGCATAGTAATACTACTTACTGTGTGTGTGTGTGTGTGTGTGTGTGTGTGTGTGTGCTTCCTCTCCTTCATGAAATGGGAGACTATCTATTCAGCCTGACCTTTTCCTTAATTGGTTGGTTTGGGTTCTGTCTCTGCTCATTTCAGGAACAGCGGTCTCCCTGAAATGACTGCTGACTCCCAATTGTCTCTGGCAAAACCTCACTTTACCTGTGACAGCTGACAACCCACAGACCCACATTTGAAAACGCACACAATTAAGCAGAGGTGCAAAGACACACATGTGCATCAGCTGTTGCCAGGGAAACCAGAAAGTAACGCAAGTTGGTTGTCAAGGTCACTCAAGGTCTTATAAAAAAAAAAACTGTGCCATGTGTGGTAACTTCTGTCCTACTGAAATTCTACATGTGGCATCCTCTTTATTAAACCATCCTTCTTATCTGTATCTCTCTTATTTTATTTACATTCTGCTTACGAGCGTACACAAACAACAACAAATACACAACACAAGAAATAGTACAGCGGAGGTTACAGTCAAGAAGATATGAACAGAATTAGGGCTGCAACTGACGATTATTTTCATCGTCTCTGAGTCTGTCGATCATTTCCTTGATTAATCGATCAGTTGTTTGGCCCATTAAAGGTTGAAAGAATGATGACCACTGCTTCCCAAAGCCCAAGTTGATGTCCCCAAATGTCCCATTCTTTCCACAACCCATCTCTGTATCTCTCTTGATACGTCACACATTCATATTTCTGTGTTGCCTCACTTGTACTGTACATGGACTTCTCTACAGTTAGAACCTAGAATGAAATAGCTTAGATAAGATAAACATTATTGATTCCATGCAGAGAAACTGAACAGCGGTTGCCCTTGAATGCATCATATGACCTTCAAAGGTGTATTATATAAGGGAATAATTATTCCCTGTCTTGCTGAGAGTTTGATGAGAAGATCGATACTACTCTCACATCTGTATGGAAAATTTGAAGCTCAGCTTTGCTTACAATAGCATAAATACTGGAAACATGGCTCTGTCCACCAAAATCTGCCCAGTAGCATCTCTAACGTTCACTATTTTAAATGTTCGGACCGCAAGAAGTTACTGTGTCCGGCCAAGAAACAGTCAACCCCCAATAAAAAACCACAACCTACCATTGTTACAATTACATACTTAGCATACTAATGTGTGAGCTTTACAGGTGCTAACTTGCTAACAGGTGCTTGTTTTACCTTTGGATAGAGCCAGACTAGCTTCTCCCCACATTCCAAGTCTTTGTGCTAAGCTAAGCTAAGCTATTGCTTTATATTTACCGTACAGATATGAGAGTGGTATCCACCTTCTCATCTACAGTAAGTCTTCTCAACAAAGCGAAAAGGCATGAATCCCAAAATGTCTAGCTATTTAATGCTTTAATGTTAAACTCAAAGTGGACATACTGTAATGGTTCATGTGTAGGCCTTTGTATTTCCCAACAGCTTACTGGCTACAACTCGTAAAACATCTGTCCATTAGCAGACAAAATGAATACAAAAATACAAAACATATTAAAATGTTTTCATTTGTCTACTTCTGTTTAAAAATGTGCTCTAAATTTCAAGCGGCATCCGTGCAGTGCTAGAATAAAAATTATTTAAGCAGACAAAGCAGCAGTAACTAAGGGAGACACGACCTAGCGATTTGTGAATTTGTGTCATATTCCTTAGACAGATAATTTAACAATCACTCTTGACTAAAAGTTTGTTTAAATAAGCCATTTAACATTATACATAAAAGCAGGATGCAGTGTAGACTAAACAGACGGAGAGTTTATCTGGAGGTGATTAACTGTGCAATTTTTCCATTATTCACTTTCTTGAAACATTTGGGTTGGTGTTGTGCTGAATCTTGCCTTTCGTTGAAGGGAATTAGGAGGAAACATTTTCCAAATGTTGCTCAAAGGAGCAAGTAGTAATCTCCTCGTCAGCTGCTCTGATGCTGCTAGAAAGAATGTGTGCACTGTACTAAACATAAATTGGCAGGCTAGTGGAAGAAATCACAATGAGGTGCTGAGATTTTATGAAAGAAAGAGCAGAGAGTCATACGGTCACCATCCATCAGCGGCATAAAGAAAAAAATAATGACATTACTTAATTCTTTCTCCTTTACTCCTCGATTCAATATGCCATTTGGCTCCCATTCTTTTTGCTTCCTCCTGTTATCCTATTGGTTTCAAATTCAAGAGGCAACTACGTCCTTGTTCCCATCTTCTAATAATAAAGTGCGCCTAAACTACCACTATTCTCTTAGCCCACACATGAGCCACTTACTAATCGGCTCTCTCTTTATCAACCCTACTTGCTGCACCTGTAGCACGCTGCCTCTGTCTTCTGGCACTGATGCCAACGATCAAGCCGTAGCACCCCCACCAAGCTGGGGTGTACTGTTGCTGGCTGATTATGACATTCATCTGAGATTATGGACGTTAATCACTGATGGAGTCTCTGCCAAAAAATGTAATCTAGTTTTTATCAGCCGTGTTTTATTAGCATAAATTACTCTCCTGGCTGAAATTAATGTAATTAATGTCATTTTATTGATACATTGCTGTGTGAATTAATTAGTTGTCAGTTTTTTTTATGTTTGACTAAAATCTGAATATTGAAATTTGACCTTAATTGCGAGCCTTCTGGTAGTCTGAGCAGAGCTACAATACTAATTTGGACATATTGTCTGGGCTTTGGTTCACCGACCTAAATGAGCATTTCAGCACATCGAGCTTACCTGAGCTGTGTTCACTATCTCGTCTCTCCCTCTTTCTCTGTCTGGCTGACAGTCTAATTGTCATGTGGGCAGCCTCTGCTGCATGGATTTAGTGTCGCGCTTGCCTTAATTTAATTGAAAAGCTGCAGAAAGGAAGGAGGAGGGAAAGAAGGGAGGGGATGAAAAACAGATAAATAAAAAGTGGAACCAATCTTTGCCGGGTGCGCTGGGCGGTAAAATGGCTGTGTGCGGTGAATAATGCATGGGGGAGATGGATAGGTCTGCGTGGTTAGAGCCCAGGACTGCTGGCGCTTCATTACCGGGGTGTTTGTATGCTGATGCTGTGATGCCAGCTCTTTCGCTCGGTGAGAAAGAAGTGGCTGCAGAGGTGGCACCTCCCTGAGCTATCTCATATTTTGTCACTCATTTTCTCTTTATAGTTCTTTCTCCGTCTCTCTTCTTCTGTACATTTTAATGCTTCAACACCCAACACACCCTTTCCTATTATCTATCTGCCTGTGTGTGTGTGTGTGTGTGTGTGAGTGTGTGAGTCATCTCTCCTGTGTTACGATAGCAAAGCACAAAGGCAGATGGTATTTAAGCCACCACGTGTACAGCCAGCTTCTCACAAAGCCATGAGAGAGACAAAAAACAACTTCTGTGCTTGACCTTTGACCCATGCAGCTGTTTTCTCATTCCAGAAACCTAATAAGAAGTGGTTGGTAATGATTATTCTGGACTTGTATCTTCTGATTGAATTGTACTGTATTGTATTTTGTATTGAGGTTATATAGACAGTATGGTATGTCTTAAATTGTGAAAATGCGGGACACCCTGGTAACTCACCCAGTAGAGCTTGCGCCCCATGTATGAATGCCGAGTCCTTGCTGCAGCAATCATGGGTTTCGAATCCAACTTGTGGCCCTTTAAGATAACATAAGATGTTCCTTTATTGATCCCCCTAAGGAGAAAATCAAGATTGTACAACAAGATATCACAAAATAA
>NW_023339796.1:15234688-15238296 GCF_004916995.1 Morone saxatilis | reverse complement strand
TGAAAGTATATACACTATGCATATTCAATTCTTTGCTGTCTATCATCTCCTCTTTCTCCCCCTTTCCTGTCCATCTGTCAATCAGTCCTTTCTAATAAAATTTCCAGTAAATATATTCAAAACAATTGTGAAAATACAAAATTTGTTTAACAATATTACATGCATTCAATTGCCTTCTGGTTGTCTTACCGTGGAGTTTGACTGATATCTACAGTGATGTTATGATTTTATCACAGATATACTGGTATAGGTTGTATGGCGTATATGTCAGCCAATGAGAAGTTCAGTGGAGAAATACGAAAGAGGAAATATAGAAAGTGTGTCTGTACTGTGCATTAGAGCACCCTTCTGACCACACTCAACCACACAGTGTTTGTTAGTGTTATGTGTCAATGTTAAAGCACAAAATATCCTTATTTTGACTCTCAAATATGAATGTCGGTAACAGATTGCAACCATTTTAATACAGCTAGTCTTACAAGTGTGTAGGAGAAACTATGGTGGCTGTGAAATACGAAAAACATAAAAGGCCCTTTCTAAAGCCAGCTTTTGGTTTGTCCATGTTGGGCTACTGTTGAAACATGGTGTGTCAACATGGCAAACTCCTTCCAAGATCATGAAAAACACAATCATTCTTTTTTTCCAGTGATTATGCACTAATGAAAACACATGTATGATCTTTGATTTATTTAAACTATTAGTATTGCAGAGGTAGCCATGTTCTATGTGTATTATTTCCAATAATGTGACTGTAAAATATCAGCAGCAGTTGCTTTTTTCAGACAAACAAAGTAAACAACTCACAAAGTACCAACTCTGGAGATTTCTGCTTTTGAAAATAAGTGGAGTGGGGCGACGTTCTGTCATTATTGTTGTGGTTTGAAGGATCTCCCACCTTGCTTATTTTGCTAACATGAAAGGAAATTCCCAAGAGCTAAATGCAAATTTAGGGGAGAATGTCACCTCTAACTCTGATCACAAGATATGTTATTTTTAATTATCCTGGGTGCTGGATCAGTTTATGTAGGTTTATGTCACTAGCAGAAACAAACAGTTGAATTTTTTCCCCCACTCTGGGAGCAGAATAACAGTGCAATATGATTACTCCAAGCACAACACCAACATCACAGACTTACTTGAGCTAGTAACTTTGGCCTGAAAGAGACATTTAAAAGGAGAAGTAAATTTCAGCCCTGTAATGGCGGCATCATTTTGTGTGAAGCTCTTAGTGTGTTATGTTGGAGCAGCAGGTCTCTGGAAGGCCAGGCCTATGGCGTGCCGGCATCCTGTAATGTATTCCATTTCATTATATCCAACCTCCCAGCCTGCTCTCATCAGTGGATCAGGAGTGTGCCATCTCGCAGGCACACCAAGATATAATTACTTTCTAACACACGAAGAGCAGGGAGAGAGAGCGGCAAATAGACAGAGAGAGGATGAAGGAATGAACAATGAAGTTTAATTATGCTTTATGGCAACAATTATAGAATGAAAACAGAAAGTCAATAGGCAGAAACATTGTCTCATTTTCTCTGCTGAGGTGGACTGGGTTTTACACAGGGCCTGAGGCAAACCAAAATAAGAAACAGTCAAGAGGAAACAAAGAAAAGAGGGAGAATACGTATGCCTGATCATATTTATCAGAGAGTGGGAGGGGAGCTGCTGCAACTCCAAATCCTCCTGTGATTTCCTCCCTCTCATATTTCCTCATGCAAACCCAATGCACTACTTCACTAATTGCGACCTTTGCAAGTAATTAGGAGACTGTAATGGATTCCACTTGTACTTCATCCACCTTGATAATTGCAGATGTCTGGTTTCTTGGAGGTCAGTGACGTGAAGATGGCGGAACTCGAGGAGCTCCACATGCGGCGTCAAACTCAGCCTGACTCTTTGTTTTCTATCACTCACTCACAGAGCATCAGGATCAGTGGGATTACCAGTCTGATTATTATGCCTCATTGGCAGCAATGTATTGTGCACACACACACTCACACAGACAAGCTCCTGTGCACTCACACACAAACAAACACACGCTCAATCAAGAACAGATTAATTAAAGGGAACAGTCTAATTAGTGTCATTAAGGAAGGAATAATAGAAAGGCTTGTACATAGGGACAAGAACGGAGGCAAGCTGTCAATGTGTTTACACACACACACACACACACAGCTACACACACACACCTACACACACACACACACACACACACACACGTTTACATACACCCACCTCCCTCCCAGAACTGGAACACACCTAGTCGGTCATCAATGTCCTTAAGAAAGAATAATGTTTCACTTTGTTTGGGAGGTTTTAATGGTGCTGAATCAATATTTCACTATATGCCTCCTTTTCACTCTTTGTGTGTGATCATGTCTTTTCAAGTTAGAAAGGAGGAGACAAAAGTGGACACAGCTGAGTTGCCATGAGCAACAAGCCTTCATATTAACCCAGAGTTACTCAATTGCCAGAAAATGCCTAGGGTGGACGGTTGAACACAGGAGCCAAGGAGCCAATCAGTAATTGGTTTAAACACACACAGACACAAACATGCGGTCATGATTGCACAAAAATACACTTAAATTCATGCACGCTCACTCACACACACACACACACTGGCTGGGGTTACAAGAGCCAAAATTTATAAGAAAGTATGTGCTGGGATGCCCTATAGCAGAAAACCTCTGAACACCCCCCTCTCTTTTTCTTTGCCACTTGTACTCCCTTTCACACTGCCAGGCACATACATACACACACACACACACACACACACACACCTGATTTTATGCTAGAGGCTGCATAAATATGAATCAGGGGTGACAATGGCGTGCAGAGTGGAGCCCAGTGCATCCTATTTTCATCATTTACCTTAGGCTAAATGGATTTGGAACACTGTTGGATGGCTCACCTCTCACACTGGTTTGCCTACTTAAATGTGAAAAATGGTACATTTTCAAACTCAACCTTACATCTTTTCATTTTTTTCCCGATGCTCTCACTTGCCTATCAAAAATTTGTATTATTAATTATTTTAGAAAAATCTAAATCTAAAATATTGTCACGACAATAATCATTTTAATTTGATTTTGTTTGTATTTGAAATTGAAGTTTACAGCTATGATGAAAAAAAAAATGTGAAGAAAAAGGTCTTTTTCTTGTTTCATGGACTGGAAGAAGAATTGTGTTTGCAGTCACACCATGTGAATGCGCTGGTTCAACCATATTACTAAAAACATATTTTCTCACTTACCCTCAGTGGTTTCTAGATACACGGATTGTTTGGGTTTCCTTTGCCCAGATTTGTGAAATATCAGTTTCTGAGATTTATGCCTTCACCCAATAGACAGATGCAAATGCAGTGGAGGTAAATGTAATTTAATTCCCTACTTTCTACTAAAGTCCATATGAAGACTGCTCACAGTGTTTTCTTTTGATCATACAAAAGGACTTGAACATTTTAAAATGTAATTAATTATAACAAGCTAAAAACCATTCTCCCCCATTGTATTAGTAGTAGCAGCACCATGGGGGCTGCATTGGTGTTGCTTCAGGTACTGATGAGACATGAAATGGGGTTAGGCGTTATCCAGGAAGTCCAGTTTGAGTAA
>NW_023339796.1:15234175-15234682 GCF_004916995.1 Morone saxatilis | reverse complement strand
CATTGACACTACAAACTACACTCTCATGCATGAGACAGGTTTTTAGAACTCCATGAAAGTTATTATGATGTCAATCAGTAAAACAAACAAATATGGTGTTCATGTTACAAGGTAATCTACCAGAAATATGTGCTTAAAATATAAAACCAAAACTGTCTGCGTGACTAGATACCATAAGTGATTCTGCAAAAACAAATGCCCTTGACTCAATGTGCGTCTCCTGTCACTTGTCTGTCTGTCTGACTGTCGCCATTTCTCTCTTCCCTCCTGTTTTTACCACCCTCGCTCTCTCCTGTTGTCCTTTGTCCTCACTCTTTACCCTTTCTCCCAGGTCCTCTCTCTCTCTCTCTCCACATCTCCCTCTCCTTCAGTCCCTCCTGATGGCAACATGTTTATCTATTATTGATATTCTGACTGGGCTCGCTTCCCGCCCCCCTGTCGCCCCACTTTCCTCCAGCCTGCCCTACTTCACCAGAGCCCTCACGAGACACATACACACACACACAC
>NW_023339796.1:15226994-15234075 GCF_004916995.1 Morone saxatilis | reverse complement strand
CTGTGTTCAAGCCAATTAGCATCTGCAGCGGCATGCTTTTTCGATTACACTCGGAGTCTTCCTCTACTTTTCATATTCAGGAATGGTGTGTGTGTGCACTGGGGTTTTCAGGCAGCAAAACATGCATA
Organism: Morone saxatilis; assembly: GCF_004916995.1. Classification (NCBI taxonomy): domain Eukaryota; kingdom Metazoa; phylum Chordata; class Actinopteri; family Moronidae; genus Morone; species Morone saxatilis. The sequence continues at coordinate 15,233,947 of NW_023339796.1, read as the reverse complement.
CAAACATCAGTAATAGTACACATGCGAACAGTGTAAGGACTACGCACTACCACATACTGACTCATGTGTATGCACACACGACGCATGATTGAGGAGCTTTGAGTAAGGCAGGACTTGTGGAGTGGTATTAGTGTGTGATCCTTTGAAGAGAAAACATGAACGCTTGTGTGCTTGGGATGCAAAGGTTTGGTTTGTCTCCGTCCGCTCGACTTGGTCCCGATGGGCCTTGCCGTAGTAGTCTGTTTTTGAAGCATGTTATCAGAAATAAGGAATTTCCTCATCTGGTGCTTTTCTTTTTGCAGCCAGATTGGCTTTTAATGCTCTGGTTGAATTCATGCTCCTGCCGCTTTGTTATGCCACGTATTTGTCTCACGTGTAAGTGTGTTTCTCGAGATTTCGTCGCTAATTCCCTCGTATGGTGTGTTTGTGCGCACTGCATGGTTTTGTCTGGATATGTTCATTGTTTAATCAGCATGCGGTGCTCACTGTTTCATGTTTTGCTGCTGCCTTGAGTTAATTTCAGGTGGATGGTGTGTCGTGCCACATGCATGCCGTGTGTCCGTGTCAGTTTGTCGCAGAAATTTTCCCCTGCTTGACTTTTAATTGTTCTGCTGCTTGTGGAGTGGTGTGTTGCAGGTTTAGTCCACAGCAATTGATCTGGAGAATAATGGTTGGAGTGAGAGGTCCCCGGTCTTGTAAAGCCACTGTCTTAAAACTCGCTTGGTGATTGACCTCTGAGACTGCTCAATGATGAAGGAGGGGAGAGAAAGGAAACTTGATAGACACAGGGAGAAAAAAGATCAAATTTCGTGGATAGAGATATTTGCAAAAACGGGTGAGGGCAAACCAAAATCCAGGGGCTTTTTTTTTTTGGGGTGTGTGTGCTGACCTAAAATGTGCTGATATCGATGGGCGTTTTAAAAAAAAAAATTCCGGATTCCAGTTATTGGCAATATTTTCTCTTGCAATGCAATTGGGAGAACAAAGGGAATTAATTGCCAACAGAATAGTTGCGAGTTTAAATGTGTTTTTTCATTGCATTCCTCTCGAAATCAAGAGCTCCGGGTAAGCGTAAAACCGGTGAGCATAAAGATTGGGCGGTAGCTTAGTGATGATGTCTTAAGACGTTTTGCCGGCGGGACTGCCTTAGATTGGGACAAAAATTGCAACTGGTGTGCAGAATTCATTGGGGATTTGGGTTGACATTTGGTGTTGAATTGTTTTGCGAGCTCGCAACGTCACATTCCTGAAGCCTTCAGGCTCATTGCTTGGCTGGGAGAAATTCTGCAGATTTTGAAAAGAGTGGATGGGTTTTAAACAGACTTTTGCCCAGATTTTATTACATTTTGTTTAATTTCCTCTTAAAAGAACACACTGATGACCACAGTTCACAGTTGACATAGTCTTTGTGTGACAAGAAAAGCTAAAAAATAATTTCTGGTATTAAAAATGAATAGAAAAATGAAATGGCCAATTACCAGAGTCACTCTAAGTAAAATACAAAAGGTATTTTAAACATCCCATCTTCACCCAGCTTTTACAGTTTTTACTATTTGATGGTCATCCATTATTCAAAATATATAAAGTGACGTTTCTCTTACACAGAAAATTAAAATAATAAAGGTGTATGAGTCTCACTGTCTGCTATAAAGGAGCCATATGTTACAGACTATCATTCTGTTAGTGCCATAGAAGTTGAAGTCTGGTAAAAGTCAATTTAAAGATCTGCAGTCGTTCCCAGAAGTTGTTAAGCTGTTAGCAGTAGAGCAGCCCAGGCAGTGTGTGTGTGAGTGTGTGCATGTGTGTGTGTAGATCCAACCAATAGAAGACATGCTTATGGAGAGCAGAGGCCAGACACAAACAGCCATGCTTCAGAGTTATCAGTGCTAACAAGTACAAGGCTGCAGTGAGCTCCCAGCAGAGCCTCAGCCTTTGGAAAATCGTTTACGGTCATTGTTATTTCTTTGTCTGCTTGAACATGTCCTTTTCAGCACAACATTCAAATCTGATAGATAAAGAAGAAAATTGATTCAATGAATCCTGCGAAGCAATGATGCTCATTCCAGGCATATACACATAAATATAGTCACCCACTCTCACATACACATGGACATGCATTCGCAAGCACACACAGATATTCACCTGCAAACACTGAAAGATGAACATCATCGGAAACTCTAGCAGCACAGAAAATAGCTTTGTGTCGTTTTTGAGGTATCATCATTTCTTTTTGTCGTTCCATATCCACAAAAAGATTACATCGGAAAGAGCGTGCAGATGAAACTGGGGAGCAGGAGAGAAGGGGAAGAGGAGATGGAGACAGCGACGGCACCGAAATGAAAACAGGAGATTACTGATCAACGGGTAACGCAGGATGAATATTTGATTCAGCCTTTTGTGGTGTTTTCTTATCTGAAAACACATAATGCTGTTATATTGGTGTGTTAAGAACATGCAGGACTGGGGTTCAACGCAGGTGCAAAGGATTATTGTTAGATGGAACATAAAAGCTGGCAATTCTCAGTGTGGCTGTGCCACGGGAGAGGCTCTATTGGTGGTATCATGGTGAAATTGCATTTCATCTAACAAAGATATCGGTTAGTGCTTTTGTTCCCTTTTGAACGAAAGAAAGCCTTTTGGGTGTTTGAGTCACTTAATGCTGAATCTTCTAAACAACCAGATTGTTGTGGAGCCACACACTATAAATTACTGGTGTCAATGTGAGAAATAGTTAGAAAATCTCAGAATAAACCAACAAATGACTGTATGGAATGTATAGCACTATGTACTAGTGTTTGGATTACATTGGCTGGGTAAGGATTATGTCCTTGTACTGGAGATCATCAGTAAGCAGTGGTGCATGTCCGTGGGCTGATAGCATTTTAAACATTGATGCGACTTTGAAAATAACGCATTAGGAGTTTATTGGCTTTGAGAGGTAAATGCTGGCAGGTGTGTTTGCGTGCGCTTGCGTACACACACATACAGATACACACACACGCAGTAGGATCCCTGTCCATGTAATTGCTCCTCTCATTGCCCAGAGGCAGCGTGAGCTGGCATATAAGCTATATAATAAAGCATATTATCCTGGCTGGTAATGCATTTCTGCCTCCTCCAGCCTGATGACAGCTGGAATTGAGCTCTGCATGTTGCAGAAGGTGATCCATACTAAATTCCTCCAGGCAGCTCGGAGCTCTGTGTCATAGTGCTGACCTTCTCCTGACAACTAGCATAATGAGTTTTGGAATAGCAACATCTTCCATGAATGAGCAAGGTTGCTGTTTAGGTCGCACTTTGATGTCTGTACATCCAAGGCTGGGATTTCAACCAGCAACAGTTTCAGGGAATATTAACATTATGCAGCTGCCGGGGTCCAGAGGTGGGAATCAGAAATTTTACTTTTCTCATACCATATTTTCAAAACATAGAAATTAAAGGTCCAGTGTGTGACATAGGACAGAGGAAGGTCTATTGGCAGAAATGGAATATTGAATTTAATTCAATTTGTTGGCATTAGTGTAACAAAGACAGTATTGCCAAAGCATTAAGAAATGAAAAAAACAAACATTAGAGTTCATAAAACAACTAAAACTTTGCCCAGTGTGTGTGTGTTTGAGTGAGAGTGTGTGTTAAAGTTGATGTATGTGTTTGTGTCTGTGTCTGTGTTATAATATAATATTATACCTAAATTATAACACAGAGATTACACTCAAAATATAATCACTCAATTATTTACAGGTTTACAAACGATATAATCAAAAATAATAACAGCAATACCAACATGCTATGAAATATATAATAAATATCATAATTACAATATTTATTTAACAATTAAAAAATAAATCAATAGAGAAAGTGACATGAGGTGATACATTTTGAAACAATTTCAAATTTGGGCATTTTAAGTAAAAATGGCAGTTTCTGCAGTTTATGTCTGTTTTCTGTCTGTTATGTTATGTCTGGGTCTATTTTTCCAATACAAGGAAAATTTTTTCTCATTTCTCAGAGCCTGGTATTTGGAGCATGAGGTTAGAAAGTGCAGCTCTGTCTCTACCTGTCCTCTGTCACATTGGGAGAAGAGTGTCTCCTCTGGTAACCAGCTCTGTTTATGGTGACACTTGTCTACAGCGAGGCTGTGCTTAGTTTTTCTTAATTTAGGATTTTTCACTGTGGTCAGGTAATTTGCAAATGTGAGTTCTCTTTTCATGTTCAGATAACATTTTAATGTATTCTTTCTTTTAGCTGATTCCTTCCAATATGTGATATAGTTTTCTTTTTGCTTGTTGATAATTTGGTTTGGTCTGCTTGAGTTGGTGATGGCTGAGGGGACTATTCAATGGGTTCAGCTCTTAGCAGGTTAGGGCTTTGTGATGGTGGTCACTTGATTTTTTTGTTATTGTAAAATTGAATTGCTCTTTTGTGGAGGTAATGGCTGTTCTGCTCTGCAGGCATTGCTTGGCCTCTTCCGTCTTACCTGCAGGATGTTCTTACAGAACTCTGTGTGGAATGATTTGATTATTGTTTGATGCCTTTTGTCAAACTTTTTGACAAAAAGAAAAAAGAAAAGTGGTTTAACTGTTTCCCCCAAATGTCACTGCCATAGAGAATTATCGATTCTAATACAAATTGGAACATTTTTATCCAGATTTTTAATTGGGATGTCAAATTAAATATTTCTTCTAATTGCATAAAAAGCTCGCCTTGCTTTGTCTCTTAGATCTTTCAGAGCTGTGTTCAAATTACCTGTTGAGCTTATGTTAAGGCCAAGATATGTGTAGTTCTTTTGTATGTTGGTGTATAAATAGAAAATGTTGTGTTTTTCTGACTTTTGGACTGCTTCTGAAAGATCATAGTGTTTATTTTATTTGGGTTAACTGTCAGGGGCCCAGGTCTGCAGGAGGTTGAGGTGCTGCTGTAGACCTTCTTTATTGGTGACACCAACTCATCTGCATATAGGAGGCCCTTAATTTCTGCATCCATCAAAGTAAGGCCAGGTGCCATAGATTGATCTAATTGACATGCAAATTAATTAATTAATAAATTGAAAAGGATTGGACTAATATACTATAATATTCATAGGAATGTTTTCATTAGCTTAGAATGAGTCATTTTTATCTACAGAGGGTGCGGGCCCTTTTCTACAGAGCCCGCCATGTTGAACTGGCATATTTTTACAGTAGCCCAGAATAGACAAACTGTGAGTTTCACAGCCACTGTAGATCCTCCTACACACTTGGAATGCAAGCAATATTCAGTTGGTTGCAATCTGCACCCTCACCGCTAGATGCCACTAAATCCTGCACAGTGGTCCTTTTAAGAGAGATAAAATATTTTTGCAAAGTGGAGCATGTTCTGTGTCCTCACCGATTACAGCTGATGAAATGTAAACAAAAGGCAGCAGCAGCCAGATGAAGAAAACTAATATGTCCCACTTTGCTGTGATCTATTTATTGTAACCAGAATCTGTGCCAATCCACCTGTCAAGTTGTAAAGGGAGCAGTAACTGAGGTTTTCCTGCCACTCATTCATAAACCACCTGCACTCCCATTAAACAGCTGTGCTTTGACACAATACAATAGTTTTCCAGTGAAGAGAGATGCTGGCAGTCTGGCAATTCTTTGATCTGAGTGAAGCAAACTGTCAGCTGTGCCAGGTTGAGGTTTTTGGTAGTGTTACAACTGTGAGACAGGTGAAGCAAGCCAATGGCAGTTGGAATGATGCCACAAATAATGTAATATTGTCTTCACTATCTTTTGTGGAAGAAGAATAAAATAATATCTGTAAATATAAGGTGTGTGTAAATCTTCCTTTAGTCACTTAAAGCCACTATATGTAGGAATCTTGACATTTCTGACTTTGGAGCCTCCAGTGGTAGTACAAAAGAAGACACTGCGAGGTGTTCATTTAATCTATGGTAACTTTCTGAGTTAGTTGTGTTATATTAAATTTCATTATTTTATACAGGTGTACCTAATGAACTGGTATTCCTGCATAAAGCTATCCTAATAACTTAAAGCTATTAATAAATTTTAGTTTTAGTCTTTTGAGGAAAATGTTTAATAGTTTTAGTCAGTTGATTATTGGTAGTTTAAGATTTAGTTTACATTTCGTCTGTGAATTTTATGTTGTATTTTTATCATGCATTTTTTCCCCCTCATCTTCTAGGCAGTGTATAGCATAGCTTTTTTTGTATAATGCAATAATATTTCTTAGCCTTAGATTTAGGTTGACACTAGATCCTCATTCACAGCCTTTAATAATGTTAACATTACCATATCTTTTTATGCTCTTTAGCATCTTTTGTGATTTGTTGCAGCTGTATTATAGATAAATATAGTTTAGAAATCTATTACTTTGTTCCTTTAAGAACAGGTAACTCTAGCTAACACTACTGACAGAGACATAATGTTAGTGAAATGCAAGATGCTGCTTATAAGTGCATCAGATACAGGAGCTAAATCAACAATTGAAGAGACAGCCAAGTGGGTTGTTTATTAAGACTGCGCTACACTGATGTTTTAATTACTAATGTTTGCATCTCTTGTTTAAGTATTCAGTATTGTAAATTGAAGATAATGTTGTTTCTAAGTAATTTTCTAAGTAAATGTTCTATCTGCAATAGTAGAATAATGTTTGTTACTGCATACAGAGCCTCACTGGTTCTCTCAACTCATTATTAGCAATGGGAACATGATAATACACAAGGTGGGGGAGTGTGAAAAAAAAATCACATTATAAAAAGAAGTGTGGCTGATACAGAGTCTGTTAAATTTTTCAGAAGGTGTGGAGGTGTGTGAATCTGTGTGGGCTAAAGTTTGTGTGAGCAAACTGATACTTGTGTAAACTTGTGTGTGAACCGGTGGCATATTTTCAGTGTGCATAATAGAAAAGTGTTGGGGGGGATTTACACAGAGAGATAGAAGCATAAAAGAGAAAGTGTGTGTGTGTGT
>NW_023339796.1:15223680-15226978 GCF_004916995.1 Morone saxatilis | reverse complement strand
TGTGAGAGAGAGAGAGTGAGAGAACGGGGGTTATTTAATGATCAGAGCAGTGTAATTACCTCCCAGTGAGGTTCAGCCTTTTAGACAGATGATTATTCAACGGGAGTAATCTCATTTGCATCTTGTACAGTAATATGTAAAAGTGTTCACTCTACACCAAATTAAATTGCCACATTGATTTTTTCCCTGCTCACTAAGAGTACATTTTTGTCGTCTTTCAGCAGAATTATAGTTTTAAATGTAAATGAATTTATCTGTGAGCATAAAAGAGAAGATAGTCTCTCTATGTCCTGCAGTTCTTGTATCCAGTTATGTCTCTGGGGTTCTTGTAGATCATTAACAAGGTGTTAGACATTATACTCTGCACTCTATAATAAGGGGCTGTGAAAAGAGAGGCCACGCAGTGAACCTGTGTCACGCCCTCACTGTAGCTCCCTAAAACAAGGCAGGGAGTATTGCTGTGAATGACATTTTCTCGGTGTAATTATCCAAACATTTGCAACACTTAAATATGCATGTCCTCCTCTCTTCAGTCTGTTTTTCTGTATTTTTTACAGATTCCACACCACCCACACACCTACACACACACACACACTACTTACCTTGGCAAGAACACGGCTGGCTATCAGTATCTTCAAAGTATGAAATCAAGGACCCTGCTTTCATTCACAGCACCTCCAATTACAGTGGGAGTGAAATCGCACGGAGTGAGTGTAATGGCAGCAATCTAAGCTGTGTGGGGGAGAGGAGAAGAACACCTGACTGAGCTCATGTCACATTTTGCTGCTGAACCACCTGGGGACAAATGAAGGGATAGAGTAAACCAAGGGGAAAAAAGACTTAGAAGGAAAGAGAAATAAGACAATATAGTGGATTGTCTGGATAGGATAAGAATGGGTAAATGAAGATAGAGAACAGAGAGAGGTGTGAGAGAAGTATACAAAGACCATGATTGACAGAGAGCCATCTGTTGATCTTCATGCTTATTTGTGTTGCTTTGAGCCTTTCCCCTCCCAACTAGTCCCTCGCGTGGCTGACTGGGGGTCAGCTGTGACTGATAGTCCGTGCTCCTGTTTTCGGCTGACAGATGGGCGAAGGACCGACTCTGGTGCAGCCTGAAAACGGATTCTCCATGCCTCTGTGTGCTGCCACAGCCATTTTACTCAGCTGTCAGTCACAGACAGCATGGTTGACGTTATCAGTTGTACCCCCGCTTAACGGTGGAGGTCTGCTCAGAGCTGCTGCTGGGTAGGAGTCAGGCGGAAAAGGGAGGGGGACAGAGAAGATGGAGGCAGGCAGTAAATTGATGGAAGTGGGGAAAAAAGACAGCAAAATGGAATCTGCGGAAGGTTAAAAACATGAAGACGGGAGGCAGTGGAAATAAAGTGAGGAATGGAAAAGAAAAGGAAGGAGAGCTATAGCATGCTAGATACGAGTGCAGAGTAATTCAAATGACATCAGATGGAGGGACCACTAGCATTGTCTCCTCTCGTAGACGGACACATAATGAAGAAAGCTTCCAAGGCCTTTGGCTGCGCACCAAGAGCAGAGAGGCTAAAGATGGAGTACAACAGGAGAATCAATTCTCTTCTCCCCCCTCTCCTCTTCCACTCAGGGAGAGATTTACAGGCCAAGTTATGACAGCACACAATAACGACAGCCATATTTTACTCCTGCAGTCAGACAACAGCATCCTCAGCCAATCAAATCTACCACAGAACAAAGTTGTTATCTCTACTGCGTGTGTGTTTGGGTGTTAAAAACTGCCTGTCATTGTTAAATGTGATTGTGCTACACTGAGTTGGTTCACTCAATTTATTGCTGTCAGAGATAAGGGATTCTGAGGATAGTACGATAGTACTACTTTTATGGTAAACGCCTTAGAAAAATAAACACCCATAAAAGAACCAGTTTCAATCACTCACAGATGAATAGCATGGAAACATGATGAGGAAACACTGTATGGTCTTAAAAATCCATCTAAGTCCTAAAGAGGGGCCAAGGGAGATGGAGAAAGAAAGAAATATGAGAGTGAGAGAAAGAAAATAAGTGATACTTTAAGCCTGGATAGCAACAACAGAATGATGAGAAAATAAAGAAAGAGAAGAAGAGACACAGAGAAAGAAAAAAGGCAACCAGAGAGTTACTTAAAGCTGGATGAAAGTGTGCATGGATCAATAGATATGGATGTGAATAGGGAGACTTTTAAATAAGGCTCTCGCTTGTGTCCTCAGATCCTGTTTCACAAAGAAACTCAAACTCCACAGATCAATACCCAGCTCGTCTCTCTGGCCCGTGTCCTGTACAGCCTGTAGGCACTGGCTCCTCTTGTATGGCACTGTCTGTGTGTCTGTTTGTCTCTGTTCACAGCACTTGAAACCCACTCAAACAGCCTTTCAAACAGTCTTTTTATCCCGGCAGTCCCTGGCTCCCTCAACATCTACACCACCTTTGCTGGATAACTGCTTGTTTATCCGTTTCCCCGAAACAGCCATCCTTTAAATCACAGCCAAGTTACAATCTGCTATATTTTCATCTCCATTTAAGTAAATGCCAGTTCTGCTACTCTGTATTTGCAATTTGATGTAACATTAGCAATACACATGGGGATTCAGCCTCTGCCCAGTTTATGAAATATTTTATATTTGTTGTTTGAGCATCTGGTACTGGGTGGGACTTTTCTTGGGAGAATTTCTATTGTAATTTGGTCAGTATTTTATATTTCTGATGGCAGTGATACTGAACTGAAACTGCCACTACTCTCCTGTCTATGTGTACAGAGCTGGACTGGGGGGTGATTAGCACAAAGAAACCACAAATTGTCATTTTTATGTTTTTGTTTGTGTATGGAATAAATAAATGAGATATGTGTAGCTAGTTAGCTAAGCTAAGCTAAGCTCCTCCTAGGTCTTGATATACACATATGAGTGGTATCAATTTTCTCATCTAACTCTCAAGAAAGTGAACCCTATTTTATTATTATTATTTCCCAAAATATTGAACTATTTATTTATGTTAATCAAAACAATTGAAGGGAAAATACATCTGTGATATGGACACTCTCTGATTGCCAAATGCTACTGCAATGAAAAAAGGCCACAAAATCTTACAAGGAATTTGACTCTGGTTTTATGTTGCTCTCAATGTACATAATAATACATAATAAGCATAAATAAACTGGACAACAAGCTCAGCAAAATATACATAAACTATAGTGTATGTACAAATGTTATTGTTTGTGTTTTGTGTGTATATTTGTATATATGTGTGTGAAAATGTATATATATATGTATATGTG
>NW_023339796.1:15218415-15223580 GCF_004916995.1 Morone saxatilis | reverse complement strand
ATATGTGTGTGTAAATGTATATATATATGTATATGTGTGTATATATGTATATGTGTGTATATATGTATATATGTATATATGTATATATGTATAAAATAGATATATACAGCATGCACCGCATCCGTAGATGTGTTTAAATTATGGTATTTGTTTTAAAAAAGAAACTGAATTTCAACAATTGTTGGGATTGTTCCTTGCACTGTGTGTCTGGACTTCTCATCAGAGAACAAGAGATGGCCTGTGGGTAGAAACTGTTCCTGTCTTAGTTTTGGCGTACAGTGCTTTGTAGCACCTACCAGAGGGGAGAAGTTGGAACAGGTTGTGTCCAGAGTGAGATGGATCTGCAGTGATGTTTCCTGCCTGTTTCCTGACATTGGACAAGTAGGTCCTGAATGGGGGGCAGGTTACAACCAATTATTTTCTCTGCAGTCCTGACTTTCTGCTGTAGTCTGTTCCTGTCCTGTTTGGTGGAAGATCCAAACCAGACAGTGATGGATCAACAGAGTACAGACTGAATAATAGCTGTTTAAAAATGGATTAGCAGCGTCCTAAGCTGGCACAGGAACTACATCCTCTGCTGGGCCTTCTTGATGATGGTATCTGTTATAGACTTCCACTTAAGGTCCTGGGAGATTGTGGATCCCAAAAATCTAAAGGTTTCCATACTATTGAGTATGGTGATGGGGGACAGAGTTGGGGGAGCTCCTCCTAAACTCCACTGTTGTCTTGCAGTTTTAAAGCGTCTTAAGCTCCAGGTTGTTCTGACCACATTAGAGGGCCAGCTGTTCAACCTCCTATCTGTATGCAGACTCATCACCGTCCTGGATGAGGCTCATGACTGTAGTATCGTATGCGAAACTTCAGGAGTTTGACAGACGGGTCTCTTATGGTGCAGTCATTGGTGTAGAGGGAGAAGAGCAGCGGGGAGAGCACACACCCCTGGGGGGCGCCAGTGCTAATTGTCCAGGGGCTCATGAAGTTAGTGATCCACTGGCAGGTGGTGCTGGCACAGTGAGCTGGGTGAGCTTGGTGTGAAGGATGTCCAGGCTGATGGTGTTGAACGTTGAACTAGTCCACAAGCAGGATTCTTGCATATGTCCCTGGAGACTCAAGGTGTTGCAGGATGTAGTGCAGTCCTGTGTTGACTACATCATCCACTGACCTGTTCGTCCAGTAGGCAAACTGCAGGGGGTCTAGCAAGGGGCCTGTTATGACTGAGACTGGGATGATAATGGAGCATTTGAAACAGGCGGGAACTTCACACAGCTTCAAAAGACCAAAAGAGACCACTCAAACTGTTATAAGCTAATTATGAATACACTATACAGGTAGAAGACAATCAGTACTATAATGCAGAGAAGGTCGAAATTAACTAAATACCAAATAATACGTGTGTACACTCACACACACAGGCACACAAACACACTTTTAATTAATTCCTGACCAGCTACTGTGAGTCCCGACAGCCCTGGGACATGCTGTTATTGAGATGCAGAGAGACTGCCAATGGTTGGTCTAAACTGAGAGTGTGCTTCACTGCTTCACAGCAGCCTCCGGTCAAGTGTGTGTCAATACGCAGAGAATGCTACATTAGAGCTTTGTTTAGCCAGAGGGCTTTTGAATTGGTCTAGTGAATGTGTACCATTTGCATAAACACAGGTGTGTGTGTGTGTGTGTGTTCGTGTGTGTGTGTGTTGTGTACTGCCTGTATACCTTTTGCAAGAAACAATTAGTTGATTTTCATTTTATTATCTAAAATCAAGCACAGAAAGAAACTTTATTTCATGGACAAAGAAGTGTGTATGTTTGAGTTTATGCATGTATCACTGACTGAGCATGTGGATGTCATGCAATCTCTGTGCTCACATCCTCCTCCTTGTTTTTCTCATTAGTAAAAGCGGACCTTGTTCGTCATTATACTGTGATGGTCGGTTCCCACTGAGCAAATGTCACCAGAGTCCTCTCCCTGTGTCACCTCTGTCTGCTCCCTGCTGTCCGTTCTGACACCTCTGGGACCCTGCCTGCCCTTTCTCTGACAAGGAACCCTGGTGATTACACACAGACAGACAAACACGCACGCACGCACGCACGCACGCACTTGACAAAAATGTCCACAGATGTACACTATTACCATAATAGATGACACTATGACACTACTATAATATAGCATATTGTTCTCCTGGTTATACACTGTACATTCCCTACTGTGTGATAACAGGTAATAATAATACACAGACAGAATTGTGCTGCCTTAAATCTAAACTCCACCATTTAACTATCAGTTAAAAACTCTGCGTTACAGTACCACTGACATTGTTATGACCTCAACAAGCACATGATTCAGTATGAAACACTGCAGCTATTCATACAAACGTTGTTTTCTAGTTTACAGATGCATTTAAGACACAGAGGAGTAGCTATACAAGCTCCATTAGATACATTGTATAGACTTGTGATGTGATTTAGATGTCAGCATGTCACTTTGATAGCCTTCTCTTGAACAATGTAGAGCACATCATTTGTATTTTGCATGGTAATCAAGCAAGGCTTTTTAGCTGCATAAGTACTGTATGGGTATGGATTGGTAAATGCTCTTTCAATTTAAAACACACTCAAGCATATAGTATGGTGGTGTGCCATGATGTTTATACTAGTTTGGACATAAGAGGAAATGCGGGGTTAAAATGTTGCATAAATTCAGTTTTTCTGTTGTGACTACGATACTGGAGGCATAAATTAAAAACCACGAGTTTTTAGCTGAAGGATGTAAGTAATTAGCTAAGGAAGACGGAATGGAAGAAAAAAAAAAATCATTCAGCTGTTTTCTGTTAGTAAACAACCCTAAAAGTACACTATGAGGAATCAGTATGCTTTTTTCTTGGAAAATACAGATGCAGTCACCTTTCTTAACTATACTGAGCTTTCTTTGAATGTCAGGTTTATTTGTGTAGCTCTTAACTACACTTACAGGCTCCATGAGCTTTCTAACAACGCCCACCGTCTGATAACACTAAATGAAAATGGCACTACTGATGTTAGACCGGCGATGACAACAAGGAAAAAACTCCCACAACAGCCTCAGTAGGAAACAGATCCTTCTCGCTCATCTTCATGTGGAGGAAATAAAGAGAGAATTATTCTTATTTTTATATACATTCATAAAGTTTCAGGGTGAATATACAAAATTAAAGTTTGTCTTATGGAGCAAGTACTTAATTCACATCTCAAAAAGTCAAGGCACTGTTTTCCCAAACAGATTTGATAGTAGAATTAGATAATTATTATTGTTTAATCATATTCTTTTCTATTGTTCATACAGCAGCAGTCTTTTTCTGCTGAGAGTAAGCAGAAAGAAGGAGGAGATACACCTGGGTCTAACCCCACCGGTTGCCAAGGGGAGTTCAGTGTGTTTGACTCAGAGAGCAGATCAAAGCCTGGCTGCTGGGCAGCATGCCCTTGCAGTAGTCTGGTTCTTGCGTTCCATCTTGTTCATCTCAGCAGTGAAGTGGCTGCTCAGAGCAGAGTACAGAAGACAAGAAAGCTGTGGGGGGAAACCTTGCTCAGAGCGTTTGGAGCCGCAGCAGAGTGTAGTTGAACTGGAGTGAAGATTTAGATATCAGCTATTGAAGAGGTCATTGAGAGAAGAAATAAGGCTGAAAAAGAAACAACTGGATACAATTTTGATTCTTCTAGGTACTTAGGTGGAGGGGTCAGAGACCTCCTTTAAAACCACTTTTAATGGTTGGTTTAGGGGTTTAATGTCAACAGCACAGTTGTAACTAAGACAAATGGTGAACAAAACATTTAATTTAACATTTAATGTTGTTAAAACTTATTGCCACAGCAGTTAGAGGATAACCAAGTTTCTTTCTAGCATGTGATTGTATGTCAATAACAATAAAAAATATTATATTTAAATTAGATATATGATTTTAAACTGGGTACATCTGACGGCTTCCCAAAGCTGCATTCAGGGTTCAAATGATGATTCTAATGTAAAAGTGTGTATTCTCACTGCTCTCATGAACTGGTGGAAAAGCTCTGACAAACCCACTGTACAGTACTTGGTCAGCACCAAACATGCAACCTAACTATAGTTAAAGGAAGGGTGACTTAAGCTCATCAGGTGGAAGCAAATATGACTCTATATGATAATGCTGCTCTGTTTCTGTGACACGCACCTGTTTGCTAACACGTTTCTCATAGCACCTTTATAAGGAGATAATGTGTCAGTGTTGTGATTACAACTTGTTGCACTTCTTCAAAGTGGTAAAAAAAAAACAATTCATGAATGTAAGCATCGGTACAATTAGGGAATGGTTGGTTTGTGTTCCTGGTATGGGCAACCACATGTCTTCACATAGTCTTCACGTAGTCCTACCTGCACAACATTGTCCTTTATTGTAGAAAAGTCTTTATTTAAACAAAATAACAGACATTGACTGAGACCATTCACAGACCCCCCCCCCCCCCCCCCAATCTACAGCAGGGTGGTGACATATTTAAAATTCTACCAGACTTACCTTTTAGAATACCAGGCCCCACCAGGGTTAGGACAACAAACAGTCTTTCTTACACCCACACACACCACCACACATTCTCTGGCATTATCTCCTGTGCCATACACCCTCATTACATTCGGCTCTGATCCTGACGATAACCTCTCCTGAGGCAGACGCAGCACACACAGTTAGACGGGATTATGTGGCCATCTTTTGTCAATTAATTACAGGAGCCTAACGACAGCGATCGATGGCATTGTAAACATGGCAGAAAATTCATAATTGCCTGGGAGGTGAAAGGTTACATACACGATTTAACTCAACTAGAAGTCACTGCTTTTGTACATTGTGTCTTTATGGTTCCGTTCAAGGGATAAATGACCCCCCACCACGCCATCCTGCAAATTATTGCCATCTTTCTTTTATCATTTCATAGGCTGAGGCAACATATTTAGACATAGCATCACTTTGGCCTAGTGATGACATGATTTGGGGATGTTATTGGTCATAGATAACCATCTATTGGCCACACAGTCAACAGCTACGCTACAAAGGGAAATTAAAAAGCAACCACTATGGATTCAGTTATTGTAATTGAGTAACTTCCTTATTGTGGTTTATGTTGGTGTTTCAACTTTATTATTTCACTTGTACCTCAGTGTT
>NW_023339796.1:15214448-15218315 GCF_004916995.1 Morone saxatilis | reverse complement strand
TCTATTGATAGGGCAATTTTCAAAATCTACCTTACTTTACAAAGGCAGCAAAATAAAATAGACATAAAAATAAAATCAGCAGGTTTTTAAAAAAAAACAGTCCTCGGGCCACTGACTGCAAACACTCTGTCCCCTTTCGTTTTCAGCTGGCTGTCTGGAACAGACAAGACTTCTGCCTGAGGATCTTAAAATACGTGTTGTCACATACAATACTAAGAGGTCAGAGAGATATATAACCTGAAAGTAATCAGTAAAATCTTAAAATCTATTCTAATACATATAGGATGCCATAAAGAAACAGGAGTGATGTGATCATATTTTGTGGTTTTGGTTAAAAGCCATGCTGCTGAGTTTTGTACAGTCTGCTGTCAGTCAATACATTTTTGGCTCAGGCAAGTGAAAAGGCTTCTGAGGAATGATGAGAGGAAGGCAAAGTAAAATGCTTTCTTATATAATTGCTTCCTTTGTGTTGGAGAACATTGCTGGTACTTTTGTAATTGTAGCTGTTAGATGATCCACAGGTTGAGCCCCAGGTGATACTCATACAGTTCTCATACTGTCATTTTATTGAATTAAATGTTTTGAGAACCATTTCATCTTCAAGCTTTTACGTTCCAAATCTCTTTTTTTCTCATATACACAGATAAATCTCTCTCTCTATTCTCCCTGCTCTTGTTAACAAACACAAACATACACGCAAAATAGAACGTACACGACTGAAATTTGATCAGGTGTCCTCAAACTCTGGCTTCAGCCCTAAAATCAGCTCTAACCATCCATCGTGCTTTCTAGCACATCACACATTACGGCTTGACAACAGACAGAGAGACGTAGAGAAGGGAGGAATTGTGAGACAGCTACAGAAGGAGGGATGGGGAGTATTAAAAAGAGCAAAACAGCAAGGGAGAGAGAAGGGAGAGGTGGAGGGAGTGTGAGAGGAACGAAAAAAAACGAGTGTGGGGGGGGGGAAACGCATCAACCTTTTCGAATCAATATCCATTTCCCGGGGCTGTCATGTTGTTGCGAGAGTGGCTGTTGCATTACCAAACAGAGAACGTCTGATCCTAAATAAAATATCACCTTCAATCCAAACCATCCCATTCATCTTCATTTAACAAACGCTCAGCTTTTGGCAATACCTTTTATGCACCCTCTTTGCCATAGTCAGAATGAATATCTCAGAATGACAGGGCCTGGCACCTGCATATAGGAACATTTCTCCACGGGAGGCACTTGGCTGTTAGTGGCATTGTTGCACTGTACAATTCAGACGTCCATAGGGATGGGTTGTGACATGCAATTGGATTTACAGTTCATGACTCATAAGCTTATGACTGGAAGATTACAAGAGGGGGATTTTTAGAATACATGCCTATGAAATTAAATCCAAAGAAGGGCAAGAAAGAAGTGTGTCTTGTGAAGAGTATGTAGCCATTAAAATGCGTGTAAGACTGTAACTGTCCTGATGATGTAAAATCAGTTTTAAAATCAGTCAGTGTGTACGGCAGCATATGTGTCTGTGCATATCCACTCCTTTAAATTAGTCTAGACTGACAGCTGACCTTATCAGCAGAAAGCAGGACCTAATTTGCGTGATGATAACTCTGAGAAAAACATGTGAGTGCACAAATTGGCTCTCCTCTCTCTTTCTCTCTTCGCCGCTTTTGCTCTCCATTCTTCCTCCACTATCTGTCTGTCATGAGGCATTAACGGATGGCATAGAGTAAATCATCTGACTGTGTATCAAATCAAAAAAGAACAGTGTAATGTCATTACTGACGTACGGCTTGTTTCCCTGATTCACACGGCTCTATATCAATGGACTCTTAGTTTGTGTGTGAGAAAGGCAAAATAAAGACTTGTTTGCTCTGGGTTTGCTTCCCTGAATGTACGTCCAGAGTACACAACTCTTTCTTTCTGTTTTGGCCTCCAGACTGGACTGGATGGATGTGAAAACAAAGGCCTTGCATTGTAGTGTGAGGTAAATGGAGCTTTTGAAAACGATGACCCCAGCCTCCAACCCTCTTCCTGATCACTCATTTTAAAGGAGCAGTGTGTAGGATTTAGTGGTATCTAGCTCACCTCGCAAGCATATAGGAGAAAATATAGCCATGGAAACCTGTGAAAAACGTGAAAGGACCACTCAGAGCCAGAGTTTATGTCTGTTCTGAGCTACGGCAGAAAGATGTTTGTTCAATATGACTCTGTGGAAGAGGACCTGCTACCTCTGTAGATAAAACGACTTATTCTAAGGTAATGAAAACGCAACGATTCTTATTTTCAGGTGATTATACACTACTGAAAACATACATATTATATTCCATTTCTGCCAATAGATCCTCCTTAATGTTACACACTGGACCTTCAAATGTCAACATGCGTTTATATTTTTGTAAGACAAGTTTGCAAGTCTAAAATGTCTTAATTGAGCCAGACTCACAATTTGTTTGTGCACTTTTGTGCATTTTTTCTGTTGAACCGTACAAGCATAAAGTTGTGATTTTTGTTGAGGCTCACAAATGCTACCTATTACCCCATCTACCAAATCACTATTTTATGCTTGTTTGGTCGTCTGACAACAGAAACATATCTAAAAGAGCACAACTCTATTGTGAGTTTGGCTCCATTGAGACGTTGCATAAGTTATCAAGGATAGCAGGATGGGAGAGTATGGAGGTTTGACTAGCTTAGACTGCAAAATAACAGGGTTGTGTCTGTCCCTGTCCTCACCAGATATTGTCTGTGATGCACACCATGGTTCGCCAGCCTGAAAGAGGAAGGATTTAGTGGCCTTTTCTATTTTTTAGGTTCCCACAGTTATGTTTTGGTGATCTTTGTTCCATTGTAGACGGAGACCATTAGCAAAGAGACCTAAAATGCTTGTGTGGGTGTGTGATGTTTTCTCACATAAACTGTGTTTTCAGAAATAAAGCAAGAAAGGACAAAAAAGAAAAAGCTTGTGTGGGAAAGGTCTCATGTCATCTCATTTGTCTGTCTTTGCCCTCTCCTCCTCTCTCATGGCATCCTGTCGCTCTGTGCTCTGATCTGTGGAGCCGTGACAGGAGCCTGTTCCTCAGAGCTGCATCTCCACTTCAAACACTGAGGCAAATGACCCGCTACAGCACGGGAGGGTAGCACACAGGATTATATGTGTGCAGACACACACACACACACACACACACACACACATATACATGCACACACAAAGCTATATGAGTGCTTGGGATGTCTTAACTTGTCCTTTGGGTCTGCCTGAGATGTCATCTCCTCCAGCAGCTGCTAACAGTCCATTCCAGCCTCTAACCCTGCCTGGGGCCAGAGCCTTACAGTGGAGTACTAATGATCTCTCTGCTTCAGTCTGTCCCTCCTTCTCCATCCGTCAATCACTCACACATCTCTCACTGCCTCTATAGCTCCCTCATTTACTATACTGTCTCTCCTTTTGATTGCATCTCTGTTTATAATCGGGCCTGTCGGTACCTGCACCTGTTTAGTATTCTCGCTTGTGAGCATGTCCATAATTGTGCACACAGCCATACATTGCAGCTGAGCACATCTTTGTAAACCCAGTGTCCATTAACATTGCGTTTACTGTCTGTGTATCATTAAGAACCACAGACGTGTGTCCTAGTAAAAGACTAGGACATAAACTGAAGTGATGTAGCTACGGTCAGACTCACATTATTCTCTGTTCTATTTCCATGGCTGCCTGGGAGCCTAAAAGCCTTCATAAATTACACTGTTATTTGGGTCAAACCACTGTTAGTAAGCACGTGGTTGATTTAGAGTCTCAACTGCCTTCCCTTAGCTCTGCCCTTTGTGCTTTATACATGTGTGCACATGACACACACATATGAGGGGCCGTCA
>NW_023339796.1:15200469-15212969 GCF_004916995.1 Morone saxatilis | reverse complement strand
TACAAACCATGCGATTGTGGTTTTACACTACAAAAACCCACCAACTGGTTTTTCTCTTAAACTTCTAATTTGGCTGTCCTTCTGGTTTTCTCTGTATACTTCCAATGTTTATTTTCTTCACTTCTCCCTAAGCAAACTACTGTGTTTGTGCTCTCAGTTGCTACATGACAGGTTTAATTTAATTCCAAAAGGATTTGTATAAAGTTTGGAAAAGTTTATCTTAAAACCAAGATGAAAAGATTTGATCAAACTATTATAATTGTTGTAAAAATTACAATAGTATGTATAAAAACAACACTACAGCCTTGGTAGCAACTGTGAGGCTGCACTTGTAGGCACAGTGATACTTTGTGATACATGCTGACGTCAACAGGCTTATATGCTCACAATGATAATGCTAACACATGGATATTTAGTTGAGGTATAATATTTACCATCTTCACCATCTTAGTTTAGTTTAGCTTTGTTGCCATTTCCTAGTTAGCAATGAACAAAAAATACAGCTGAGACTGATGGTAATCTCATTAGTTTCGTAGTTCCCTTTATTCAAATTAAAACTTTGACCTGATGATGGTAGTATAGTAAAGTCGGGATATTTCCAAATGGACGACAGTAGAGATAATAATAATTCTGCACCCCTTGAAATATGGAAACCTTTTAAAAAAGCCACTGGAGAAACTCAATAATGGATTCTTGTAACATTTAAAGAGTATTTTTCTTCTTTATAAACCAGTATTTAAAAGGTTTTCACCTAATTACAGATGCAATCATGTCTTATGCAAAGGTCCTGAGGTGACCACATTTTTGGAATGATAATCAGAAAGAAATTAACAAATGAACATAATTGGTGATATCCAAATGAATATTTACTAGTGCCTCAGATGGTCCAATAGAAATGCATATGAAGAGTCAAATGTCTTGATTAGGTTATTGACCCTTGACCACCAAAAGCCCTTCTCATCAACTTCAACTCATTGACCAGCCTGTCACACAAGCTGGTTCGATCCCTCATTTTGTCCTCCTCCAATTCTTTTTTTTTTTTCAGAGGAAAGTCAGTGTTATTATATATGACTGGGTTTTTCCGCTGTTACATAATTTGATGCACAGTTCTTTACATTCATTGCACAATGGGAACCTTCCTTACCATTCACTGGAAAATTTTCCAAACACACCTAAACACAGCTGCACAACCAGCAGTACCACTCACCCATACTCCGTTTTCTCTTATGTCACTAGTCAAATCCCCAGAGGCCAAGTACACATGCCCACTTGTCAATGGCAACCATTATGTAGATGACAAAGAGGCTGGAGGAGTAGATGCAGGAGGGAAGGTAGCAGTAAAGAAAACATCTTATGATGGTAAAAAGAACAGCAAGAGATGATTTTTTTAGTAACAATCCACGCTCTAGAAATATACCACAATGTGGAGGCATTTCTACTATTTCATTTAAAAAAAGATGTCTTAACTTACATGCATGGTTTTTAGTGAGATCTTCAGTTTAAAGTCATTCCAGCCCACCGCTAAAATGTTCTTTCCACAACTCTGGAAAAAGTTAACAGACCACCCTATATCTTCGGTATATCTTAACACAGTGGCCTACCAAATCTTCTTGGAGTCATCAAAGCTGCAAAGCTTAAAACAAAAACAAAAATGGGGCTTTCTCCCAAAGATAATGATGGAAAAAGGTTTGCAGCAAGAGCGACAGGCAAGGGGGAGGGAGAGGGAGATGTGTGTGTGTGTGTGTGTGTGTATATATATATATATCTGTAATTGTATTTAACAAAAAGATGCTGTGAATGCAACCTCAATGCTTCATATCCACTTCAGATGAGAAGCAAAGCAGGAGAAAAGAGCTGGTGATGAAGACATAGAATAAGATGATGAAAGGGGCAGGAGGAGAATGCAGGTCGACACTCCATATTGTTTTGAGGCTTTGATGTTACAGAAAACTGCATAGACGTAAACCATGCAGGCCTTTATTTTCACCAGCCAAGACATTACATAGTACCCTGAAATAATCACATTTCTGATGGGCTACATAATGTAGATAAGTCGTTAACTGCAGGCCCCTGAGCCTCTACACCTCCAATTTGGTTTAGAAAACCAAATGGATCCAGCAACACTAAAACAGCTTCTCTGAGCACAGCCTCAGCTCATTGAGGGGGGTTTCGGCGGTTTCTAGGCTCTTTCCCATCAAAGCTTGATTGATGGCACTTGAAGAGCTGTGTTTGATTATACAGGATAGGAAACACACATAAACACGTGGTGTGTACAAAAGAACACTCATGTCTTTCCTCCACACTTACACATGTACACACACAAGCAACAGGAGCAGGGAATCATGCAACCTACTGCAATTAGCTGTCACACACAGGGTTCATAATGGGATTTCACAGAAGAGCAGAACTAGGCCTGCACATTTCTGCATAAGAAGACATTAACAGGATATATTTACACTTAAATAGGGCTTCTATAGACACTCTCACCCCAAATGAGTTACTGAGCCCTGGAAAGATACACAGCCCGTGTGTATCTGTTTGTGTAATGTATACACCGACAGATGTGGTCTTTCTATCTTTGCCCTAAATTTAGATCTTCATCAACTTTTCTCCATCAACAGAGAGCACGATTTGAGCAAGAGCGAGTTTGTCTTTGGTCAGAGTCCCTCTTGAGTCATCCAAAAGCAGTTCAGCATGTCATGTCTGCCAGGCATTACACAGTGATTTCCACATCTGTGAGGGATTATGTGGTCAATATTATCTCAGTCCCTCCAAACCCTTCCAAGTTTTTCTTCACCTTTTTTTCAAACTATTTATTCTCTCTCCTCTTATTCTAGTCATAATCAGTTGCTGCTCCATTTTGAAATCTGTTTCTGATTTTAGGTGATGACAACTGTCCAATAAAGGCAGTTTTCTTGCTGATTCTGTTTTTCTGGTTACCTGTTTGACTTGGGTCAAACAGTATTTGGAAATTATAATTGTGAGACAATGAGCCCATGTTCACAGTCTATTTTTAGTTGCTTTGTTGCTGTTTTTCATCTCTTTGTTGTCACTTTGCGTCTCTTTGTAGTCTTTTTGCATATTTTTATTATCATCTCTTTGTACGTTTTTTCATAATTTTCCAAATTTTTTTAGTTGCTTTGTGTCAGGTTCAGTCACATTTTACAGGGTAACCAGAACTTTGAGGTGCAGCTGTTGCTGGCATTAAAGTAAGTCAGAGATGCAGGATCTATTTCCTTAAAGCAGCTTGGAAGCTGAACACATCAACAAAATCATGTCAGAGTCTTTTTCACCAAATTTATTTTACCTGACCTGCTGCAATAAACTCCACTTATCTGGAATCCAACTGACACTAAAAAAATGCCAAGAATTGTTTCCACATGCAATCAGACCCAGGTGTGTTATCTTTATTGTCGTTTCATCATTCTTCTCTCCTTTTTATATTATCTGTCCCGACTAAAAATTGCATGGATCAAATCACAGCTCTGTCAACATCCATTTTCCTGTTCCACCGCATGCACAAGAACACACACATACACAGAGACCATGACGCAGACATACACCCAGGGTGGCGTCTCATTCCTGTGGCTGATGAGAGCAGGCATGATGGGAGTGAGGCATGTAATGTGATTTATAGAGCTGGTCTCACTTTTCAAATTCAATCAGGAACTTTGATTACTGATGAAAATTTGAGACAGGAAATCGCTTTGATAGCAAACTAAAACCTCATGAGAGAGAAGAGCACTGAAGTGTGCATTCGTGTGTGAGTGTGTGTGCAGACCACGAAACACTGAGCCTGTCTGAACTTGGCCATATTTGATTAGAGAGGACACATGCAATGCAATCAAGAGCGACAAAGCAGGAACTTCAGCAAATTTAACCAATGACTGATGAAATCTTTCCTCTGGTTCAGATTTTATCTAAGTCTTTGCTTTTTGTCTCCCTTTCTGATACTCACATTGCCTGCTCACTCACACAGCATCTGTTGTGGTCTCATAAGCATTATGAACACACAGATGTAACATTCACACATCTATGGACACACACACACACACACACACACACACAGTACACATATGGCTGGCCCTTCAGAGGTCATGGTGGATCTATGGCTTTTTGGTCTCTTGTGTTATTTTAATGTCTGCTGTTGCACATGAGGGGACACTCAAACCCACACCTGACAGCATGACAGAGAGGCCCAATTACCATTCCCATGGGAGAGACACAGAGAGAGAGAGAGAGAGAGAGAGAGAGAGATAAAGGCAGAGATACAGAGTGAGAGACAAAGCGAGAGACAGAGTGGTTGTGCATGTATGTGATACAAACATGACAGGCTCATCAGTCACCAATGGCCTTTTAAAATGTTCTCCATAGGGACACCTGACCTTTTCACATGATGCCAATAACAGCTGCATGATGAATCAATCGCCTAGGCCATTGGCTCCCAGTACCCTCCATGTTATCCAAAGTAAATATGTGAGATGACATTCTCCCTATTGAGACACCTAGAAACAAAAGCCTAAAGTTATGGATTGGCCTTTGATAGTTAAAAGAAACCCAGTGGTGATAGTAGTGACACAGAAAGAGGCAATGGACCTCAAAGAGAGGGCTGCATGTAGAGAAACTTTTGATGGATGGATGGATGGATGGAGGGAGGAGGTAGGGGAAATTAGAAAGCTACGAGAAGAGGAAAGAGCAAGGAGAGGAGAGATAATGTGGTAGTCGAGGTCAGAGAACTAGCCACCAACTTTCTGTCTGTCTGCACAGGATAGACAGGAAAGGGGGAGGAAAAATGGGGATGCACAAGGCCAGCAGAAAGATTAAGAGGAGGGCAGTAGCAGGAGATAGATACTGAGGAAATGGAGAACAGGTTCTGAATATTTTGTATGTCTTGTCGTGTGTGTGTGTGTGTGTGTGTGTGTGTGTGTGAAAGGGAGACAGAGGGAGCGGGCGATAGGGGAATATGGACCCTAATATGATGGGCTAAATGAGGTGTAATGGCGGTAACATAGAGTGACAGCAACTGGGCCAGTGCATTAAGGGGTTAACCAAGGCCAGGAGTCGCTGACCTTCCCCCTCCCTCGAGACAGAATTATCTCCCAGTACGGAACACACACACACACACACGGATAATGAAGATGTGGTTGCAGAATGGCCATATTTTGCCATTCAAGTTATGTTATGATGGGAATTTCACCACCGCTATCACCATTAAAGCAGAGCTGGGGGCAAATGAGACTATCCTTGAATTTCCCAGCCATGCACTGACTTTCTGCAAGACTGGTCAGACGCTCACCAAATCAAAATGTGATACCTTCAGGCTTTGTTACACAGCAAAAAATAATTAAGTGAAGGCTTCATAACACTTTCATGTAAAGGCACTTTGAATTTTATACCATCATACTGTCCCAGTGTAATTGTACTGTGGAATTGTGCAAGTGAATAAGCGTATTTCTAGTGTGTGTGCGCATGTGTGTGTATACATAAGTGTGTCTGAGAGTGGGAGACAGAAAGAAAAAGGCAGATAATGTGTCTCTGAGAAAGAAAAAGACACTGCAGGCTTCAGGTGAGAAATTAGAAATATTAGCATATTTATTACAGCAACATGAAAGACATTAGAATGCCTACACCCTTTTACAAGAAGCAACGCAGAGGAAACTGGCATGGGGACAAATAAGCATTGTACGGTGGCCAAAGAAAGAGAGAGAGAGAGAGGAGGAGAGAAAGAGACAGAGAGCTGAGAGTCTGAAATGAGAATCACTCATGAACATTTACAATACAGACCTGGTGGGGCATGGAGGACAAACACTGTATTTGAGATCAAGCAAACCAACCCATATAGCTAACCTTGATAGGGTGAATAGTGACACAAACCTGGGATCTTGAGAGTTGAAACCAAGTGTAGGCATGACTGCTGTATACTTGGAGTGGAAAATACACTTGCTTGCTGTTGTTGCAATGCACCATTGTTTTTGGGTCTTTTTCTAATCTTGTGTAGCATAAGGAATTTTGCGCATTTTGCAGCCAAATAAAGTCTTTCAAATTGTAATCAAACCACATCCATAATCTGCATTTATTTTTTATCATTGAATATCTTATATGACTTAAACAAATAAGAACCATTCTGTCAATTTCTTTATCAGCTTATACAGGTCATCCGCTTTTTATTTATGTATTATTTTCAGGTTTAGAAGGAATCAAAGTGAATGTGCTGTTGGAGGGGGGTCTCTGGGATGTTACAAAACCAGGGTATTGATGTGAGGTCATCTTAAGAACACAGATAAATACTACCTGTACATACACTTCACTCTTAATATCGCCTCTATAGGGCAACAGAAATGAACAATAGCTCAGTAAATAAGGCATCTAAAAGGCCAGCGGTCAAGGGTAGTCCGCTAGAGTGAAATCATAGAGTTAGCAAGAGTAGAATGTACTAACTGTCTCAGACTCTGTGTGTTGTGTTTTTGAGTGTGGCATCAGTGGTTTGGCAAACAGTATTTAATTTCTGGATTTTTTTTTTTTTAGCTGTTAACATTTATTTGTATGCCTTCTGTATTTAAACATATTTTTCGTGCCATTATTTGACCAAAAAACACAAGTAAGCCTTAGTGGCTGAAATTTTCTGTGGACTAAGCCCCGCCCCCTTAGTTACTTGTTGCTATGCCAGTCAAGCTAGGCATATTATATAATTTACAATAATCATGGTAGATTTACCATCAAAATTATTTTAAAGGATTGGGTCCTTGATTTCAGACTTTTTATTTCTAGCCACCGAACATCAGTTTTCCAGGTATAAGGACAACTGTCACTGCCCTATTTTATTAGCTGTAACTAGCTAACTCAGTTAGTCAGTGAGATGGTTAAAATGCTGTTTCTGACTGACTTTTTAATATTTCGAACTCACTTGTTTTAAAAGGAAAACCCTGTAAAAAGTGTCTTAAATATGCATGCGATGGCTACATGATATAGTGCTGAAAGACTCAACTGAATGTCCCAGGCAAAAAGTTAGTATCAGAAAAGGCTTTAAGGGTGAGGATTAACCACTGTGTTTGACAGATGTGACACTATCTCGGGTAACGCTGACTACAGTTTTTGGGATGTAAACTTTCCCAAATCCAATAAGGAGCAGGACAAAGCTGCTCAAGTTACCCTAAACACTGATGGCAACATCTGATTCAAGTTGTGAACAGGGCTTTTATTTTCATAACCTGTAACCCCACAAACATATGTAAGCTAGTTCAACCTTGGAAGTAATGCTTGGTTATACTGTAGGTGGTTAGCTAAGTAGCCAGACATGGTAATAATTGCAGCTTACATTAGAACAGACAAACACATTGTTTAATCAATCCTTTACACTTTTGCTGTTGTATTTTGTGTTTTGGAAAAGCTGAAAAAAGCCACCATCTTTGAATGCCACGGTATGATCTTACTACATGCAAATCGCTTCAGCATGTGGAAAAATGCAAAGCTTGACAGGTCTGTGTCTAGTTATGTTGCTAAGCTATGATTGGACAATTTCAGCTTGGGGGAGTGGTTTAACTAATGTTCAGTTTGTGATCAGAGGACTTATCTCAACCTTCGTGCTTCCATCCCTTTCTCTTCCAAACGAGCCTTTTTTACAAGTTGTGTTGTAGGCGGACACAGGCTTAAAAAGTGCATGTAATTACTGTTACTAATTACTCAAATTAAGCCAGTGTATCAATGAAAGAAGTCCATTCTACTCATTCTAACACTATGATAGAAACTGCAGTCACTGTCACCTGTCAATCAAAGCTGAAGCTTTGCACCATGCTACATTCCTTTGTTCAGACCAATGAATCACCTCCCTTCACTTTTTCTCCCGTATGACCCGCCCCTGAACGAGTACTTCAGAAATCTCTTTTTCACAATAAAAGTACATCATAGTCATCATCATTGTTATCATTACAAACATTCTAACATTGGAAATCAACACTGTACATATTTTACACTATGATACAATCATATATACTGTACTTTTTGCCACTGTTGGTCCTATAGAGTACCACATATATTAAAACTGAGTTTGGGAATACACTAAAGCAGGTTCAGTGCTATTAATGCAGTGCACACAAAGAGGGTCCCATCATATTTAACCTTTTAATGTGATAAGCAGCAGTTTCCTTCTGATAAGGAAAAACCACCAAACCAATGTATTTGCTGTAAACACTGTTTTCAGAATTTACCTTATGGGTACTGGTTTGAAACTAGGAGTGCTTGAAATAGGTTGGCATGACTGATAACAACAAAGTGGGACAGTTCAAGACACACAGTTTTTTTCAAAGTGAAATTTACCCTATCGTGGTGGCAAAGCTGCAAAATCAACACTGCGTTTATTTCATCTTGTTTAAAAAAAAAGGGTCCTTTCTGATGCTCCTTTTCATCGAGCAGACTATTTGGACAGAACACTACAATTATCGTGGCCTTGTTTTACCATCCAGCCATGGGAACTGATTGAAGGAAAGAGTATGGTAATAATGGCGTTATGTTACCCAGATGAACATTTCAAGGTTACTGTACATGGCACAACACTGAAAAAACAAGTTACACGTTCTTAACAGTGTCAACTCTATCATGACCTTGGCATCACCTTTACTCTACACAAAACACTATAACTTTCTTAACACACCTGAAACATAGGAAGGCAGACTCTTAGGCTAAAATATTCCCAACAACATCATACTGTAACAGCTGAATAGATGATGTTGTTTGGAATAGACAGTCATTTATGGAAGAGTAAAAATGTCTCTGTGTGCTAACTGCACTTTAAGCAGTTTCTGCTGTTTCTTTGCATTCAGTTACATCTTAAGTGCAAACAGACTAGCAAACGTGCACTGGGTCTAGTTGCTATGGAAGTGTGTCTGAGATCAGTCGCTAGGGAAGCCCTTGTCCTGGTCAAATACACTATTTAAATGAATCATCACTTCCATCCTACATGAGCAAGCAAAATCTACATCCCTCTCTATCTCTAAAGGTCCAGATTTTCTGTTCCCCTCACCCAACACATTCATGTCTTTTAGAATCGCAGCTAATTCATTGGCTTTCTGTATGCAGTTTCTGTATGCAGAAAGCAATGGAAGGGGCCATACGTGTACTAGGTAATAACTCCTATTAAGGTTGAGCGATATAAACCTCACCACCAATACAAACATTAGGTCCATCTCTACGGTTGTGGGACACACAGCCCATATAAACATATATCTACACATATACATTTCTTCTGACCCTTTTTAAACTCTTCAACGTGAAAACTTAAACCAGAAACAAAATGACAGTAAAAACCAACTGTACACCTCACAGACAGTGATGATAATTATATTCTAATTTATTTTGTTTTTTTGTCATTTCATTTGTTAAAAATCTTTTCTTCTTCTTTTGTTGAGCTGATATGATGTGAAATGGTCTGAGATGCTCTAGATGTGGCCTTGTTGTTGGACATGTGTCTCTCTGTTGCTCCAAAATGGTGGTTGTGTTGCTGGGACTCTGAGTGCTAAAGCCGGTAGTGCCCATCGAGGATGGGAAGAATGGTGAAACTGCGAGAAGGTGAAGGAGTCAAGCGTCCATGTTGTCTCCATCTCAGTGTGTCTCAAAATCAATGGAGGCCCGAGCACAGAGTATCCATTACAACTCCATTTCAGTGGGGAAACTCTTCACAGGAGCATCCATTTTGGCTCTGTCTCACTGTGAGTTTATGTGGAAACTGTTATACTTGGACGTGCGTCCCCTGGGTCTGCAGGCTCTGCACGCTGGACAAAATCTTCTTCTGGTGGCCAGCCAGATTCACACCCATCTTAGCCAACTCACTATAAGAAAAAAACATGCAGACAGAAAAATTATTTATAAATGAAACTTTAAGAGAAAAACACAGAACAACTACATTGTTCTTCAAATGCCAAGCACCTGCTCAGGTTTCGTGTCAAAGATACTTGTGTAAATCCCCTTCTTTCATTTCAAATGACACTCAAGTGGAATGTAATATGTCTTTTACTGACAATGTTGACCTTTTCAGTTTTTCATTTAACTGGGATGAGTCACCAGCCATCTGTACCTGACACTGATGTAGAGGACTGAGTCCAAGCTGACATATCCAGCACTGGAAAAGCTCTCCTTATACTGGCCCATCTTGATGGCCTCCAACCACTCATCCACTGTGTTCACACTGAACTCTGGGGTGGACGGGTCCTCCCTGCTGGGATACAAAGCACACTCAAAACTCAATGACATTTTGTCCTGTTGAGTGGCTAAATAACACTTTCTGACTGGTGCTGAAGTCAATTATTTGTCCTTGGAGCAATTATGAAACCCAACTCGTTTTAGGGTATTCATTTATAAAAATAAAGAACTGTCAGCAGCACGTTTGAAGAGCCAGTTAATGCTCATTCACGGTGTTGGTCGGACAGAATAGCTT
This sequence comes from Morone saxatilis, assembly GCF_004916995.1. NCBI lineage: Eukaryota > Metazoa > Chordata > Actinopteri > Moronidae > Morone > Morone saxatilis. The sequence continues at coordinate 15,202,543 of NW_023339796.1, read as the reverse complement.
TAATTCTGCAACAACCGCAGCATGACAGACTCAAATCCTCTGTGAAAAGAAAACATAAACCCTAAACTTTAAACCTAGCCATTAGTGGGTAAGTATGATTAATGATTTGTCCCCTCGCTGCCCCCACAGTAGCGCACACAGCTTTACTTATGGAACCCTTTGACTTGTTTGCTCGCTTCCTATTGTTATAGATTGTTACAAAGTATCTGTGTGTTTATTCATTTGCATGCTCAAACCTCTACCATGCAATAGTAATTCCATCTGCACTTACATACTTGCATACGATATGTACGTACATACAGTTCTGTTCAGTATATGCTTCAGTTAAAGCCATGCTATAGTCTGCCAAGACCCATATTTAAGACTCTTCTTTTGGTCATGTTGTCTTTTTAGTTGTGCTCGGATTCCGTTTTTATATGTAGAGTGTCTTCTGTGTGCTTTGAAAAGGACTGAAGCTGTTCTGTTGTACGCTCTGTATGCTGGTCTGGTTCTAAACATCAGCTAAATGCCTGAAGTGTAAAAATGTAAATGTAAAAATAATGATATTCAATGCATGTGTGAAGTACAACTGAGCAGGCGGGGAGTCTAAACTGAATGTGCGACTATGAATATGCCAACCCAGAACCTTTCCCAGTGACAAATATTACTTTGCTGAGGAAAGATAAGAATGTGATTTTACTGAAAAATGACATTTCCAACAAAGTAGATTTACAATGTAGATCTGAGGTAGCGATTATTTTTTCATTGCATGTACCATCCTCTTATCTAATCCAAGTATTTCTCAAGACTACATGTGCATGTCAGTGAAAGTTTGGAAATCACAATTTATTTATTTAATTTATACATTTCTCCCACTGACCATGCTGAGCTATTGGCCAGCTCTCTGAGGCTGGCTGGGTTTCTGATGAGCTTGTCCAGGATTGTGACAATCTGTCCAAACTTTGGCCTGTCGCTGCGTCCCTTCTCCCAGCAGTCCAACATGAGCTGGTGCAGCACCACAGGACAGTCCATTGGAGCGGGAAGACGGTAGCCCTCGTCTATTGCTTTGATGACCTGCAGGGGAGACCGTGTAAAATATCAAGTTCAGTGATCAATACTATAGAGGGAGATAAAAAGTTTCACTGTTAGGAATTGAGCTGAAGATCGAGGAGGAAGTTAGTCACTGTGACTTACATCCTGGTTGGACATCTCCCAGTAGGGTCTCTCTCCATATGAAATCACCTCCCACATGACGATACCGTAACTCCACACGTCGCTGGCTGAGGTGAACTTCCTGTAGGCGATGGCCTCTGGAGCCGTCCATCTGATGGGGATCTTCCCTCCCTGGAGATGGTTCACAACACAGTCAACACATTCTTGGCATACTGAATATGTCAGACTTTACTCAATGTTTTACCCTGTCTGTACCGGTGTAAATATTTAGAGTTTGTTTTATTAATACGTTTGTGCCTAAGCGCTGTAATAAATCAAGACTAGAGCTGACAAAACAGTTTATAAGAAAGTGGCTGCAGAGAAGCTCAGTGCCTTTAAGAACAGAGCAGTCGAGATTACACACCAGTTTAACTCTCCCATATGATCGTAGGGTTCCTTTTGCTCCAGTGTTTATTCTTGCACTTTCTTTTGCCATCAATTTCTTTTTTCTCCTTCCATGCTGCTCTTGCCCTTGTTGATGCACAGATCAAAAGCATTCCATAAAGTTCACTGTATAGACACAATAGGCAGTAAGATACCCCCACCCTCGCTCTCACTCTAACACACACACACACCCACCACATACCTCTATAGGGCTCTGTTCAGCTTTTTAACATGCGGCAGCTGCCTCTGCACCACCTAGCATTTCCCATCTCTGCTTGGTCAAAGTCAAATAAAAGACAAAGCTGCCAAGTCGCTCAGCACTGTACTTTTGTTTCCACCACCCCCTGTCCACCCCTACCCCACCCCCCCTTTTTTTCCTTCTCAACTGTTCTCACTGGATCCCTCCCTCGATCTCCGTCTTATTTGATATCTTCTCTCTCTGCATCTCTTCCCTTCCGCCTTGGCCTCACCCTTTCTCCCCCCCCCCCCCCCCCCCCCC
>NW_023339796.1:15195778-15200369 GCF_004916995.1 Morone saxatilis | reverse complement strand
TGGAGGGAGAGACAAGGAGACAGCACAGAGTGTAAATGCTGCAGCAGGGTGGCATAGTGATTAGGAGGGCATCCTTCAACAACCACAGCTGGAAGTGATGGTTCAAGCCAGGATTCAAGCATCTGTAATGGCAGCAATATGCGCTTCTGAAGTGTCCCTGAGCAAGACTCTGAATCCCTACCAGCTCTTGATAACCCTGCGCTTTGACCTCTCTCTGACGGCAGAAGCAAAAGATGAATTTTTCCTCCCAGGGATCAATAGAGGATCATGAAATGAATCCTATTTGCGGAGGATTGGATCTGACAGAGCAGACAAAACGTTCCACTCTAACACTGACCATGTGCCCAAGCAGAGCTCACTGGCTTTCAGATTTGAGCTGTCTTTGGCAGAGAGCAGTGCCTGTTGATCGATGACGGTCCAGCTCACCTTCCTCTGCCAATTATTTCTGCCCTGGGCCACCGGTCCCCGTTAAAAAGCCATCCATGTTATCAGTCACCCTTTCTCCTTTATATCATCTCTCCTTCCCTCTGTCTCTTTGTCCTCGCCATCCATCTCTGTCTCTCCTCAGTCTCTGTCTCAGAGAGAGGGAGAGAGAACTCTGTATTACTTTGTTTCAGTCTCCATTTATCTATCCATCTTCCTTCATCTTTCTGCATCTGTGCACCCCCCACCCCCCAACCGCTCTCCCTTTCCTCTATCGTTCTTTCTCTCTCTCTCCCTCTCCCTCGGCAGCTGTGGAGTAAGTTAATTAGCTGGTGGTTTTGTGAGATGCTGATTGATTGGACTGTCTAACAAACCTACAGACTTCCTCTATCAATCTGCCCACCACATTGTATTGCCAGGAAGGAGGAGGGAAGGGTGGGCAGGGCAGGGAAAGAGAGAGAGGAGACAGGAGAGGAGATGCCGGGCAGAGAGGTTAGACAAGGAGATGAAGTAGACAGATGAGAAAGCTGAAGATGGAAAATTATTTTTTGGGGCAAATTTTGGCATATTACTTAAAAGGGGAAACCTAATAAAGGAAAGGACAAAAAGGCCACTGCAGGTAGAAACAATGAGACTAGGAGAGAAAGAGCTTCTCTGACAGAACAGTGGTTTTGTTATTTCTGAGGGACGGCTGCTTAATAAATGGTCAGCATAATTAAAGACACATATGGATGCCAGGAGCACGGATGAGCTGTAAAACCCATAAAACTGATTCCATAATTATATTGAGCCACTGCGGACACTCTTTATGACCCTCATTACAATACCACATACTGTAACACACAACATGTGTGTGTGTGTGTGTGTGTGTGTGTGTGTGGTTTTCAGGTTACTATCTTCCTTAGCCATTTTTGATCTTCTGTCAGATTTCATTCCATTTTGCGTCAGTGTTGCTGATGGGATTGGTGTCTATTTAGCGATGGGCCTATCATCACAGGCTTAATGGCTTTGGAGCACTGCAGTGATTTTACAGGCTGACAAACAACTCTGAATATGAATCAGGAGGATTTTGAATGTGAGGCACACCAAGGCTGCAACAAGCTATTCATCTGGGTGTATGCAAAAACTCTATTCAAGGCTCCTCGGCTAAATCGGTAATGCGCGTTTGCTACATCTTGGCACATATTCAGTACGAACAGGAATCACACATTTATCAGAATGTACAACACATGCTTGTTTACTGTATTTGCAATTATATAAAGGTCCATACGTTTGTGTTTAAGAAATGCTTCAAAACCATCTGTCAATCTTGAGAAAATATATCTAGATTTCTTAATATGTCTGCAAGTGTGTGATTTGTTTCAAAGACTTGATGGACTAATTCTGTAAAAACATCAATTTATGTAATGACGTATTGAGTGACAGGCTCTCTTAGCTCTTGTCATAATGTCAATTCTAATAACAAAGTGATACCTCCACGGCCTTCTTTTGGTCTTTAAATCACAGATCAGAGGTTGAGCAATAACCTTGAGTGAAATCAGCTTACTTTGCCATGGGGTTGATCTCTGTGTTTGTTTACTCTACAAATGGTAGTTTTCTTTATAAACCAGTCTCTCACAATAACAAATGTCTGTTGAAATTGGCAGTTGGGAGGTGATTTTCAATGTTTTTTCTCAGTTGTCATCTTGACTTTTAACAACTATATGACTTTTGTGGTATCACATTACACTGAACTGTTGATATTTGTATCCCCTGACAGAGCAAATGTTGCACACAAAGCAATACACTTTATTTGTTTTATTGCCCATTTGTCAGCAGTCTGCTGCTGTTTTCTGCTCTGGGATATGGACACTAAGTGCATTTCATAAATCCAGTATCAAACATCATGTGATAAAAGTGTGGGGATGCCACACATCCATCTGAATGTTTCTGTTATCATCCTCTTCTCTGTCCATCTCACTCCCTCCATATATTGCTCTTTTTATCTCTACCTAGTCAATTAACTCAACATTTAACCCCATAAAAGACTCACTATGTATAATCACAGTTACCAATTATTCTTCTATGTTCACTGTACCATTTAATAAAGATGTGTTGCCTTGTTTAGACATGTCATTCCTAGCTCCACACATTTACCTATTAAAACAGTTCTATTCTGTTTAGATTGTGTAAAACTGTATAGTTTACACTGTTAATGTGGTTCAGAACCAGTTTTGAACCTTTAATCAGCTGATTTTAAACGATACTTCTTAACAAAGTCAGTGATTGATTAAACTTAAGACTTAGGTGGACTTTGTAAAACTTTTATAGTGAAGTGAGTGAATTCACCAGCTTTGAGGGATGAAAGACAATTTCAATCAGGTACCTTTTTATATATTTTTAAAAGAATCTGTCCTCAAGTACAGCAATTTGAGGGAATGAACTCTACAATTTCAAAAACTTTACAGCAGGGACATAATTTCCCACATGGCTTTTGTAAAAGACTTGTGGCCCTGACCTTGAAAAAAAGTGTGAGTGCTGTGTTTTTTTTTCCAGCTGGGCTGTAACTCACCTTGAGGAAAGTGTCCAGAGATCCGTTTTCCATGAACTCTGTTATGATCATCACTGGCTTACCTACGGATACACATAACAAGGCAGCTGTTAGCGGAGCAGAATTACAAGGAAGAAAGACACCAACTATAAAGAGATGAGGACAGAGAAGTAGTGGAGTCCACAGCTGTGACCAGCCTTCCTCTCTGTCTCTCTGCCTCTCTCTAGGGGATAACATGGCATGTCGTCATCAGTCACACTGACAGCTTCTAATCAGCCCTCTCCATAAACGCCACGAGATAATTAGAATGGACCAATCCACCAGAATATGTGTGTGTTGGTTTGTGTGTGTATGAGGGGGCCTCCTGAGACCTCATGAATACTAATCAGCCTCAAGGGGAAGGGGGTTGTGGTTGGATCGCTATGCACCTGCACCTGCATGAGTGTGTGTTTCTGTGCGTGTTTGTGCGATGAAAGGGTGGTTGACTGACAGGCCCCGCGCACTATGGTCCCCTGCATGGCATCTGGTGGGGCTTACAAATGATTAACAAAGTACCTGCAATCACACACACACACACACCAAAAACAGCAGTTGTCCCTCTTTTATAGGGTTCTCCCTATAGACACCAGCCCCTAGTGCCGATCTTTGCCAATCACAAACAAACATGCAATGCACAGTACAAATGATGGTATGTGTGTGTGTGTGTGTGTGTGCTTGGTTTGTAAACACACAGACTATGTCAGTTGTGATGAATAGGTCACATTTCCCCAATCAGACCTCAGAGATGCTGGGAAAAACCGGGGTGGGGGGATAAAGACAGCACTAGAGATGGAGAGAGAAACTGAAGGAGTAGAGACAGAGAGATTCTCTATCTTGTAAAATATTTTTTAAAGAGCAACAAAAATTGATTGTGAGTACTTCTCGTTTTATTTTAAGTGTTATTAGTAATGACTTTTTTCCTTTGTTGGGGTGTGCATTATTATTCTTTATGTATTCACTAAATGGTTATTTACCTAACTCATTTACTCGGACAACATGGTTTTGATCAAGATGTCAGGCAAATAAAGGTCCATTGAATAAAAATTTGAAATTGAAAATGAACTGAAAGAAAAAGTTCAGAAAGTACAGAAATGAATGGAAAACTAATATAGAAGATTGAGGAGTGTAATGGAAAACATCAATTGGACAAAAGAAGCAAAGGGTTAAAGGATAACAGAGGGGAAAGAAAGATTGATCGGATGAGGAAAGTGGAAGCAAAGAGGGAAGGAAAGAAGAGGAGAGGAAAGAAGAGGAGGAGGACAAGTAGGAGGACAAGGAAGGGTCAAAAGCTTGTCACTAAAAGGCAGGAACAACACCACTGAGGCCTACAGTGAGATTGTAGGTAAAGACAGCAATACATCACCTTAAATGAATTCACTATCTCACTGCAGCAAACATACACACAGACAAGGACACACACACAAACAGAGTCGCCTGGTCTCTGGTGGTGGTGTCTTCTTTGACAGTAACATTAGTCTCAGGGATAAAAGTGAAAGAGAATTGGATTTTCTTCTGCTGGGGGTGAGGACTGCTGGTCACATTTATCTCCACACGGGGCCTCTGTTGTGTGTGGTGTGTTGCTCTGTGTGTGTGTGTGTG
>NW_023339796.1:15193022-15195757 GCF_004916995.1 Morone saxatilis | reverse complement strand
AGAGAGAGAGAGAGAGAGCTGGTTTCAGGGCATGGCAAGTGGGGAGGGACGGCACGATGATGACCGTATGATTTCAGCCCTGATCAGAGGCGTCTGCTTTTGTGTGTGTGTGTTTTTCGCAGCGAAAGATAAAACAGTTGATGCGATTGATCCTGAATGAAAGGAGGTCTGACTCTTCACAGCCTTGTATCCACCTAGGAGGTGTGTCTCAGATGATAGACCCTGTGAATTTGAATGCATGTATGTTTATTCTGTGTGTGTCCATACAGAACAGACAGCCATATGCACATCTGAATGACACATTCTACAAAGCAGAGAGCCATGAAATGGAAAAGAGCTATAAAAACCTACCTCTGAAAACCAATTATGTGTTTGAGCATGTGTTTATACGTGTCTTACGTATGTCTGTGTGTGTGTGTGTGTTTGTTTAAACCTATGCATGTTACCAGTGAAGGAGAATATTAGCTTCAAGGCTCATGGTGTTAGATGCGGTCAAGAGAGAAGTACAATGAAACACATTTATCCTGTTGTCTTGGCTGCAAGGACCCTGTGAGCCTGGCATGTACTCACACACACTCACACACTCTGCTATCACTAATAATCATCTGGACACCTGCCATACAGAATTATCCCTGCAACTCTGAAAGATAACAGAGGTTACCAATAAACCCGACCACACGCACTCACGCTGTACATTAGCTTGTCTCTTGCGCCTCTTTTAGTCAGGTGCCAGTGCACACACACACACACACACACACACACACACGATTCAGTGTATACTTTTTACTTCTTGTTGCGACTTCGTCACATGCCATCCACATTTCAAATACATACACACTGACGGAGCCACTCCAACTCGTTGTGGAGCTCCTCCATGCCAAACATTCACAAGCACTCCTCAATTTCCTCCTGAAAGCACATAATTAACTAATCACGTTCATATTCATTCAAATTTATCGCCTTTCATCGCCTTCAGAAATAACACAGCCGTGTGCAGAGCTAAGAACACCTCCCAGTGTATGTATGTGTGTGTGGGTGCAGATTGGGTATTGATGTTCTGCCAGGTGGAGTGTGTTATGGAATGGATCAGAGAGGAGTTTGCTCTTTTTTACAGCTCTTCATTAAGTGAAAGTAGAAATTGTTGTCTCTGCTCTCCCCAGGACAAAGCAAGGATCATTTAGGCCTTGTGTGTGTGAATTTGTGAATGTGTGTGTATGAAAGTGATAGAGACAACATATATACAGTATATCTGGTAAATTACATTATGAGAGGCTGTTTCTGTGTGTGTTGGTGTGAGTGTAAATGAAAGTGATAAGTCTGTATACATCTGGACAATCACATTATGAGCTGCTATCTGTGTGTGCACCGGTGGGCTGCATTACCGCATTATTGAATGAGACGGCCCAAGGTACAAACGAGAAAATGAAATAACTGCTGTATTGATTAATGTTAAGGGTCCGAACTAAGTGATACAATGCTTTTAACACAGGACAGATCTCTGTTCTGGGAAGCTCCGTATGAGGGTGCGGGGGTTGCGGAGAAACACAGAGACAGAAACTCAATAACCTTATCTCCACTCCTCTCTTCACCTCTCCTCCCCTCTCTTCGCTTTCTCATCTCCACTCATTTCCTCACGTTTGTCTCCTCGCCATCTCCCTCCTCTCGTCTATTTTTCCTCAAATCTCTTCCCACATCTCCCCCTCCTTGCCCTCATTTGTTCTCAAGCCCCATCTTCTCTCATTTCCTCACTCTTGTATCCTATCTCATCCCCCTCCATCCAACACCCATCGTCACCTCTTCTCTACATTCCCTTCCTGGTTCTCCTTTTCCTCATTTGTCTCTGTGGTCCAATCTCCACATCTGCACACATATTCAAAATGTGAATAATTTCCAATACTCTGACAGGAAACATTGAAACACTTATTGTTCAGCGCACAAAGACACACAGTTTAAACTAATCACTAGTTTCTTCAAACAGAAGACGGTGGTTTTGCTGGTTTTACCAGCACCTTTGTAGAACTTTATTTAAATATGTGTGTGTGTGTGTGTGTGTGTGTGTGTGTGTGATGTGGGCAGATGAGATGGAGCTCGGTAATTGAGGGTTTTCCAAATGAGCCGATTGTTGCAGCGATTGTAAAACACATAAAGGACGGATGGATAAAATGAGGGACGGGGGAGATGAAGGGAAGATAAGGAGATGGAGGGGGGCTGGAGGGGAGGAGGGCAGGAGGAGAGGGGCAGATTGCTGCACTTTCCTGATGTGTAGAGAGGCAGATAGAGAAAAGAAAGATCTATTTTTTTCTCTTTTTCTGCATGTGGTGCTCTAATTAGCATGACAATAGCAACAATCAGGTGACAGACAGCAGAGGAGGTTATTAGAGTGGCACACAGCAGGGGCTGAAGGCTTATGAGGTTTTAAGCGGAGAGAACACACACACACATGCACACAAATGAATGAATGAAAAAGGAAATCGCAAAAGTGCACTCATGTGCATACCCAGTACAAAATACAACTGTGCAAAATAAAAATAAATACCACTACATTAGTACTACCACTACTAATATATACACATACTGTATATATAGGTGTATATGTGCGTGTATACATAGAATAGAATAGAATAAACTTTATTGTCCCCGAGGGGAAATTTGTCTTGGGCACAGTTTGTTGCTTCACAGAAAAAAGCATACCTCAACAACAGACACACCTCAAAAAACAATTACAAAATCAACAT
>NW_023339796.1:15163975-15193013 GCF_004916995.1 Morone saxatilis | reverse complement strand
GGAAGACACTACATTTTAACACTGGCAACGTGGCAGCTTAAAAAGAGACTGTAAGAAGAAGTGCTACGGTGCTATATATGTGTATATGTGTATATATGTATATATGTACACTACTAAGACTATAGGTTGTATTAACCCCACTACATAGTACGTTCACTATTATGCTAACAGTGTTACTTGTAAGACTATGTCATCATATATCATTATGACTCAAGAAAAAAAAGTTGCAGCACTATTACATAGTAGAGCATGCCTCCCCTCTGGTTTGAATGTTTAAGCTACACAAAGAATAATAGCATGCATCAGATGTAATGGTACAGCGGGAGAAAAGGTAGTAGTAGCCATTGCATACATTCTGGATTTAATTTTCCCCGTTAATTTGACAATAGGAAATGTGAAAAAATATTATTACGGTGTACATCTAGAAAAATCTTAGGTACTGTAGGAGCACATTGAGCCAAGTATAGGTTCAAGTGCATTTATGTTGTAGAGGCATTGTACATTTAGTATAAATAAAGATATATTGTGCATGTACATACATATTTTGCTCATGAATTTTGTACATCTGGATACCTTGGAAGCAATAAATAAAACACTATCATGTTACTCTTTTAAGCTCAAAGGAACGCCAGTTTTACTACAGTATCATTACTACTGCTTTTAATATTGTTATAACTGCTTCTGCTGCTTTACACTACCAGAGCTACTTCTGCTACTGCAAACACCTCGACCACAACATAACTGTGACAATGGCTTGCACTGCTCCAACCAATAGTACTCCTCCAACTGCGGATTCTACTACTATGTACACCTACGCAAACCAATCCAACACACCTGAGCCCAGAGCAGTCAGGGTCAGGCTGGCTGATTAGACTGAGGGCGGTGTGAAGGGACCAGCTGGTGCTTGAGAAAAAGGCCTGAAGGAATTATTGACCCATCTCAACTCTCACCCCCTCACTCGCACACACACACACCCTGGGCTGTGACCTGTGAAATTACTGCTCCGCAACTGAGATTTGTTTCTGAGGAGCTCTATCAGCTTCTCAATGTGCCGTGAAGACAGGTGAGAGGAGAGACACAAAGAGACGCATGTAAAATTACATGCACACATCACAAAAACAACCCACATAAACATGTTTCTTATATTCACAGAGAACAGCAAAGTAAAGACCACCTTATGATGTTTAAGTGAGTTTCTTGTCAAGCCAACCTTCTGCTATTTAGCTGCTTTATTGTCAACTCCTGTTATTGTCCTCAGTCACTTATTATTTCAAGGATTTGGCAGTAATTCTTGAATTTATTCTGGTATTTTAAATCAGAATAGTATGTGTGCCACTGAAAAGAAAGTGCCGTAATTACAAGTCTGCCTGTCAGAATAAAAAAAAAAGACATTTGATTTAGTTTGTTGCTGTTATACTTCTGCAAACTGCCTCATCCTGCTAACCAAAGGTCACGGCTAACATCAAACCCTATTTAGACAATGAGAGAGACAGAGACAGAAAAAATGACAGAGTAAGTATGAATAAGAAATGCACTGGGGTTTCTTTCTTAATATGCAAGCTGCTGAATATTCATGTAGCTAAAAAACACATCCAATTAACTTTATGAATTATTAATATTTATGATAAAAGCCTATGCATATGCATTTGCTCTTTTATTGTTGGTCTAAGTGCCACTGAGCACCGGTGTGTGATGGACTGAAGATCTTTGTGTGTGTGTGACAGAGGGAGGGAGGAAGAGAGGGAGGGAGCGAGATGGGGAGGGGAGCAGAAATTTATTTTTCTGCCTGCATGTTTACAATGTTTCTTTGTAGCAGCTGTCTCCCTTTTCCTTTTGCTTGTCTGTAGATCTCTAACACACATCTGCATAACAAGGCGTTAGAGCAGTGTCGCTGATGAACATCAGCAGGAAGGGAAAGAGACAATTTTGAAAACTCAATTTATGCTGGATGCACGTTTGTTTTGAAAAGGTATCCACACTTAGAGGATAACTATAACAATAACAAAAGTGGTTCTAACTCAAGTGGATGGTGGAGTCAACACCACGACTGTAATGACAACGACGGTGGCGAACAATATTGCTGGGATTACTTTGATTTGATGATCGATATTGTGGTATACAATTTATTAAACTCTAATACATGGCTGCAAATCACAGATAAAAAAAACATAATTTTACCTGAGACATACTGCAAAACAATCCTGAGTGCTGATGGGGTCTTTGAAGTCCTTAGTAATGGTCTCTTTTGTAGGAGTGAATAAAATTCGCCTTCAAAAGATGAAAAGTCTTACAATAGTGTAAGTGTAGTGTGAAGTGTATAAGTAGTGTTGGATTCTCCTAATTACTCTCAACTTTAAAGAACTTTGTAAACCCATATCTTTCCGGTTTTCATTTTGTTTCTCTGCGCATTGCATGGTCATCAATATACAGTTTCCTATGCTGCCTACACAGCTGGAGCATGCAGCGTGTTGGGGCTTCTGTTCCTTAGTGTGGATGCTCACATTGTTATTGTTATAATTATTATTCTTGGTCGGGCCTTAAAGCTCCTGAACAAAAGTAAAAAGATTTTTTTTTTTGCCACTTTCTGTAACCGCCTACACTTGTTTTAATATAGTCGAACTTGCAATTTAGCTTTTATCAATGACATAGTTTTTCTGCCATCTCAATGAGTACAAAATAGGGACTTGATCATCATTAATTCTACCTGTTAATCAGGCTCTGCTGTACTGCAATATCTAAACTACGGAGCAACTTATGCCTGTGACTTTAGTGTGGTGGAAAAAGATGTGTTTTTATATCGATATGTTATTCTGAGTTTGACTGAGGGAGACAAAGAGAGGGAAAGTACTATAATATTCACTTTTCACTGGAATTATACATTTGTATCATCAATATAGTGATAACTTCCATTCAGCCAAACAATACACTTTGTAACGTTGTATTAAATTCCTTTTAAGTATTTACTACATACACTTATGAGTCTGGACAGACAGGGATATTAATTGCAACTTGACTGGTTGATGGAAGCATACAACATTCTTGTTTGCCTGATCGTTGGATTTTTCCGGGGTTCCGGAAAAGAACCTTTTTGGGCACTAAGTTCTTCTAGTAACCCTTCTAGTTGCTCGAGGGCTCACTCACATAAAAAATGGCTCCCACAGAAGCTGTGAGCTGAAGAAAAATTTAAAATTACTGGAACCCACAGTGGGGGTCAGAGACTTTCTGCAGCAGCATATAGGTTGTCGAGGTTTCTTCCAGGAACCTCATCTTATGGAAAGGTTACTTGAAGAGCCTTAAATATACTTTTAAGTTCCTTGAGTACCCTACTAGATATTTGAGGCACTTTTGGTTTTATCAGTTTGTCAGAGACAGAGGAGGAGACTGGGATTGACTGAGGGAGCTGGAGAGCAAGAGAAAAAGGGAGAGGAATGGGGAGCGATTGAATGAGATTAGATGGACACTGACTGAGAGAGACAGCAGGAGCAAGAGATAGGGATATGAGATGAGAGAGAGAGAGAGAGCGAGAGAGAGAGAGTGATTGAGAGAGTGAGGCCCAGCGATAACAAATCAGCCATCTTGTTGAACCAGGCCTGTGTCTATGAACACACACATTCACTCTAATTGTCTAACACAATCATGTGAAGTAAACAAGTGGCCGCTTGAGAGGCGGACAGTCGCCACTCACATGCACACCACCATGCGTCATCAATGTGTTACCATGGTAATGGAGCTTTTATCTGATCCAGGGTCAACTCCTATTTACATCACCCACAGCTCTGCTGTCTCACACAGGTATGTGACAGAGGAAAGAGGAGTGCGTCATCCAACTACACACACAGAATAAAGTAAAGCACATAAATAAATAAAGTTTTTGTTCGACAACTCACATCTTGTGACGACGCCCTCCAGCCTGATGATGTTCGGATGGTCGAACTGTCCCATGATGGAGGCCTCAGACAGGAAGTCCCTCCTCTGTTTGTCAGAGTACCCCGCCTTCAGACTCTTGATGGCCACGTAGATCTCCCTCTTTCCCTGAACACGCAGCCGACCACTGCACACCTCCCCAAACTCTCCTACACACACACACACACGCACACACAGACACACACACAAAACAATATAAAATTGGCTGGCAGCTTGTACAACTGATTAATATCTGAGCTCTCTTATCTGTATTTTTGTAGTAAGTTATATAATATCTAATCTTGACTCCAGATTTTCTTTTATATAACCAAAATTATTTGATTTTACAGGTGCTACAGTGCCAGAAACAAGGAAAATTGTCCATGCATGCAAACATGACTCAGTGGGCCCCATAAAAAACATTTAATTAATTTGAATTCAATCAAGTATGATTTACATTTTTCTTGAGATATTAATATAGTCTACTGCTGTTTTATTGCCAACTTACCAGCTCCAATGACTCTCTCAATGCGAATATTAGAAGCATCTATCTCTTTCGCGAAGTCCCTGACAGCCTGGTTGGGGTCTTCATAGGTGTGAGGATGGATGTAAGTCCTGCTGCCTGGAAGCTTGACTAGATGAGCGGAAAAGTGGAGAAATTGGGGAGAGACGTTCATCAGACATTTAAGCTGTGTATATACGTGTTGAAATGGGAGCTGAGCGTGGGTGCTCTGTTTGAGTGACATTAGTAATTATTACATAATTAAACACACAACTACTTTGTTAGCAATGGTGTTAAAATGACTCATTTTAACAGGAACCCATAAGGAGCTCCACTGTGCCAGCAAACATTTGTGCAAGAACAAATCAAAACAAAGCGATTTATTCAGCTGAGAATGCTGAATGTGATACATTTGAGGGTTTGCAGACTAAGTATGACTCTTGTATGTGAAGAAACAAACTTTTCAGGGTGTTATCACTAAACTAATCAAATATCTGTTTATAATCATAAGTTAGGTGATGTGATTCATTGCAGGTGGGTGTGAAGTTTGGTTTAAAGACAAGTTATGTGTGTGTGAACGTACAACATAATAGCATAAGCTCACATTTAAAAATATATCAAGCTTTATTTCATGTATTTGTATGCATCATGTTATAATGTTACTGAATATAGTTATGAATTTCAGTACATCATATGTCAACAAACAAACAGCAACCATACAGACATTTGTATGTGTGTATGTGTGTGCATTTGTATCTTTACCTCGGCCATGTTGGAACTGCATCTTCTCTTCGTCAGGGTCCTGCTTGGCTTTGATATATCCACAGTGCCTGAAAAAGAAATTCATGCTGGGTTATAAACCTGTATATACACATATAGATAGACTAGACTAGATTAGACTGTTTTTCCACCACACAGATACCAATATAGCTTTATAGCACTTCTGTGGAAGATAACATACTCTTGAGTGTGTGCTCACACGTGTTTGATATATTAAATCTATGATATTTCCAGGAAAATCTGGCACTACAGCGTGCACAGCCAATAGCTGTGTGTATGAACAACCAGATATTTCCTTTTGTCTCTACACACCCACTCCACGGTATAAGACAAGCCTGGAGGGGAAAAAATATTCCTATTCCTCTTTTTCTCTGCTTCTACCTGTCAATTCAACACTTCCCTCAAAGGTCTTATGCCCGAGGTTGAGTAAATGAGTGAGTCTGTATGTGTATGTGTGTGTGTGTGTGTGTGTGTGTGTGTAGGAGTGAATGTGTGTGTCCCTATAGAGGCAGATATATGCATAAAGCTCTCCTCTCTTTATGGAACCCTCTGGCCGTTAACCACTGCCTTCAGTATTATCAAGGGTCACACACACTTCAACACACATATGCCCTTTTCCCACCCCCCTGTGCACACACCCTGCGGCGTGGGTCAGTCCAACGATCAAGACACAAGTATTGACAAATTGATCAACTCAGTCCTGCCAGCCAGCTGTGAGGAAGTATTAAACTAACTCTGTCTTACAGACCTCACAAGGGGATGCTCCTAGTGTGTGTGTTTGTGTGTGTGTGTGTGTGAGAGAGTTTTTGTGGGATGTTTTTGTCATATGTTTGTGTCAGCGCATTTTCTCTCCGCTTTGTTGCGCTTCAGCCTCAAACAGTGTTTAACAGCCCTAATCACCCATAACACTGTCTCCGAGATTTACTGCTCTTCTAAATTCAGCACAAACATTTTAGGGCAAAAAACATAAAACGTAGAAGCGGTTTCATATAACGAGGAACTAAGCATGACATAAATACTACATGGCCTCCTCTTCTCTCACTACTTCCCTCTCATCCCGTCCTCCTTGAGGGGTTGTACAGGTAAAGCAGCAACCAGTCAGTATGTCTGTCCATCATGAAGATGAATTGATTTGGGCTTAGCGCCAAGAGTGACTGGGAATCAGCAGCACAGACTGTACGTGATTTAAGGAAGCAGAGTGGTGGAGGACAGAGGAGAAGGGGAAATGGAAAAATAGCAAACAAAGATTTAATAAAGAGAAGGGAGAGGGGACGTCCGATAAAGACAAAACAGACAAAAATAATAAAAGAGAGAAATAGTGAGTAGAAAAGAATCATGACTAATAATGAGAGAAAGGTGGGGTCTTGTTAGGCTCAGTAAACCTCTTTGTTTAATCCCTGTGTTGATTTTACACAGCTGAACGCATGGTATAACTCCATCAATAGGCCATCTTGGGAATATACACAGACACACACATACACACATTAGAGTAGAGACTGGTTGCTGGTATTTGGGGATAAAGAGAAGGTGGCATAATGTTCTTATGAAAGGGGAATTGGGCCCCACCTGGTTATCAGCTGGGCTCAAGCCAGTCAAACACCAAAGAACTACCATTACCCCCTTGACACACACACACACACACACACACACACAGCGCTTTGGGGCATGTGTTTAAAACATATGGGGAATGGGGACATGGGTCACACCTCTGCTCCAACTGTGATAATCCCATGGGGATACACACACACACACACACACACACACACGTTCAGCAAAACACCAAAACCCACGTTCAACACACTTCCCCATTACTGCTCGATGTGTATCTGTGTTAGTGTGTGCGTCTCCAAGGGTGCATGGCTGCATATGTGAGTGTGTGTGTGTGTGTGTCTGATGGGAAATGAACACATTTCCATAGTAATTACAGAGCAACTCATTTCTCCTCTTCAGTTAGAAGTGTCATGAATCATTAGCGCTGCAGTCTTAAACATGGCACAAAATCTGACATGGCTGTGGCTTTTGTTTCCCCCCGACAGCTGTGTCTGTGTGTGTGTGTGTGTGTGTGTGGGTGTGTGTGTTTGAAATAAATATTTTATTTAATACCTTCAACTAAATGCAACTGACCTGTAATTCATCTATTAAGGGCTCTGGAACTGGACTCCAGGGGACAATGTGGAAGCCATTTTCTCAATGCCACGTGTATCTTTTTTTATACTTAAATATTTTATTGAGTTTTCAGGTTGGAAAGTCGAAACACGTGGCAGTAGTACAAAAGCAACCTCACAGAACTAATAGATGTCGTAAGCTTATCACACATTTATATGCATTATTCTCATTTGCAATTTTTAAACAATTAGGCTGCTTGATCAGCATTTTGTTTCATGTAGATGGTCCACTTTTCCCACTTTCTGCCAAAAGATATTTTATTTGACTCTAAAAAGGTAGAACCATTGTTCTTTCCTTTGAGGTTTACACCAACGTATTATTTTAGCCTTTTTCTGGCTAAAGCAATTTTTAATCACATATTTGCCACTTCTTTGTATAATCTCTTCGGTGTTTCCAAGATGCATTGCTTACTCAAAAATGTATATATTGTTTTATATATCCATATATATAAGATTCACTACAATATCCACTATATAGCTAAAGCATGATTAACATTTCAATGGTTATGCTTGGGCACTCAAAACTCTTTGTTTAGGTTAGAAAAGGGTTGGAGTTAAATAAATATTCAAAAAGTCAACTCTGACTTGCTGCTGACATTGACATGATCTTTTCTTTAACCTGAACCAAATGTTTTAGGTCGTGCCTACTGCTTGTGTGTGTTTGTGTGTGTGTGTGTGTGTGTGTGTGTGTGTGGTTTGGCATCCCGGTTTGGGAGCCAATAAAGCAGAGATGGAAACGGACATCAGGAAATGGGATACACCTGAGTAGCTTTGAGCCTCGGTTCAGTTCTGTGGCATTACAACTAACATCACTCCCTTTTTTTCAATCCAGGTCTCCACATGCTACGGTACATCACACAGTCTCATCCACACTGATGTTCCAGAAGTACATATTTAAATTCACAATGAGTCCTGTTCATGGTAACATACTATATAGTAGTTAGTTTGCCTTAACCTAACAACCTGTGGGTCGCTGTGCTTTGTAACCGTGCAGCAATGTTATACTTTCTGGATTGGGAAAAAAATCTTTTCAGTGCTTATAATCCTCATGTTCCCTCCAAATCATATTTGGCAAATTAGTAGCATATACATAAGCTTATTTGTATGAGATATGGTTGTGGAATTGGTGTAATGTTTTTATGATTGTATTTATTCATTATTTACCCAAAATGGCTTTACTATTGTGCAACTGCAGAAAACATGGTTATAGTCACCATGTAGGCTTGTTTTGTGGCTAGTAGTCTGGTATTGATTTGGATGCCACACTATGAGCATCCATAGACTCTTGAGCTGGAACAGACTTCATAATGAGATACAGTAGTCCGCCTGCATTGCCACTAGCTGCTTTTTAATGCTGCTGTACTGCAGTGTGAAGTTAGCACTATTTGTCACTGTGGGAGAAATCATTGTTCCATTTAGCTGCCATCCAATTGCACTATACTCCATTTCATACGATGAATAAACACACACAGACACACAGCTGTGTATTCACGCAGATTTTAAGTACACGCACCTTCACCAATCACGCAAAAACACACACTTTAATGAACTGCGATATCACTATCACACCCGGGCTCTCACCTTTCTCTCTGCCTCTCTCTGTTCCACTTCAGTGAGGACAACAGGCTATCCCTGTCCTCCAAAGCCACACACTCCACATTTGCATATCAATTTACTTTTTAATATAATACTCTGTCACTCGAGACCCATTTGTCATTCTGCTAGCAAGCTCCCACCTTCATAGAACTCCATCCATATATTATGGTCGCCATGGCCCCTCCCCCGTTTTCCTCTCTCTTCCACTCACTTGCTGCCCTTTATCTCTCTGGGGTGTTATATTCTTTCTTAATTCTTCTTTTAAGTGAAAACATCCCCTTATACTCTTTTTCTTAGTCGTGTTTCCATCCATTTATCCTCCCCCAACAGGCCCTGTCCTCAGCTCGCTTTTTCTTTGTGCTGGTTTTTGCTAGAAAGAGTGGACACTAAAAGCTGGAAAGAGAAAAAAAAAGAGAGAGAGAGAGGGGTGGAAAGGGAGATGGAAAAAGAGAGTGCTGACAGGCAAGAACGCACAATGGGGGTCCAAGCCTGCATACCAACTAACAAGCAATCAGATGGAGGGGAAGAGCGAGGGGAGAAGGGGAGGCAGCCATAGGAGTAGAAACTTGAAGGTTAACATAAGGGAAGTGGGCAGAAAGATGAGGGGTGGGGCAGCGATGTTGTGCTGCAACAACAAGAGCTCAAGATAAAGAGGAAGACAAAGAAGACCTGGTAGGAGAACAAAGAGTGCTTAATAGAGATGGAGAGAGTAAGAAAGGAAGCAACAAGGAGGAGAATGTAAAATCTTTGCAATAGGGACGCTACATGTGCAGGAGAGAAAAAACAAGGGGGGATAGAGAATATTGGCTGTATGGATGGAGAATTAAGAAGGATTCTGTAACAACAAAGTACAGCACAATCAGCACATAGCTCCCCCGTGAGGGACAGTAAGAGAAAGGATATGAGGGTTGATGGACAGATTAGGAGCAGATGATGTGCATGCAGGACGTGTCTTGAGAAAGAGTAGGAAAGAAAAAGAATGGACTAAACCAAGATGCTACCAGGCCAGTCAGTGGTAAACTAAATGTAGTTTGAATGTGAGGAAAGAGTTAAAATAAAGCTTAAATAAAGTTAAAATCTTCATGTCACATTAATTTTAACCACTTCTACTTGATCAAGGAAGCTGGATAGTATCCCAGCATGCAGAAACATTTCAGGCAGGTCGCCAGTCCATCACAAGGCTAACTTATGATAGATAAACACACTCAAATTGACTCAAACTCAACAGACAGTTTGGAGTATTCAGCCTTAGACTGGGAAGAAACCACAGAACATGGAGGTTAACTCACATGAGCATGGGGTAAAGGCTGAAAACTGTCAACTCTAACCATAAATGTGGTGAAAACAATTATAGTCAGACCTTCCAAAATAGTCTACATATCATCGTATTTGCACTTGAGTATGTGCACAATGTTACTGTATTGTTTGCATTACAACATTTTACATTTTTATATACTGGAAAAAATGAACAGCTCATTATTATTTTAATTATTTTAATTATTGCACAACAGCCTTTTTGAATAAAACCTCTGAATCCTGAGCATGGAGACCTAAAGATAGTGGTGGCAAGTTAAAATGCAGGTGGCCTGTGTTGTGTATGAAAACTCACTGTGAATCAGCCTGACTGTATAATCTTCTTAAAGGTTTACAACATGTGCGACAAAGCAGGCTGCCTCCTTTTTCTGATGTTGTCACTATTATGCCAAGTCTTCATTTATTGGTCTATTAGCCTCGAGCTCTATTGCTGCTTCCATTTCCCCCTCAGTCTAACTCCAGGCTATAAAGAGTGAGAGACAACATCTACTGCACTCAGCTGCACTGATTTGTACTTCCACTGATAATTAAAACTGGTACTCAGTGATTTTGCTGTCCTTTTAGTTTGCTGGGGCTGCTAAAGCCTGTCTGGAAATAAGATGACCCCTGTCAGATATAGACAGGGTCATCACATCACACAAATGCTATTGTATTTTCTGATATAATGTATTTTAAAGCCATGATAGCCTGCAGTTCAAAAACACTACAGTCCCTATCTGAATCAGAGAGGGAAAAAAATAAGGAAGAAGAAGGTATGGAGATGGGAGGGTGTAAAGCAGACTGAAAAATAAATAAAAAAGAAGATAAAACAGGAAAATAGAGTGAACAAATAGTGACAGAAAAGAAAAGAGAATGCGAAGAGGAGATCAAACGAGGGGAAACTTTGGTAGGACAGGATAAAAAGCCTGATTATGCACTGAAAGCAGAGAGAGAGAAGAGAGTGAAGAGAGTAAATATGAATTGTTGAATAACCTTGAAGCAAAGTTGGACAAAAGAGACGGACCAAACAAAGTTGTGTGTGGACGATGATGTGTTGGCAACAGAAGAGATAAGAGAGTGTGTCAAAGTGAATAACCTTGGACTAATGTGAACCTGAGACGTGAAGAGAGCTAATAAAGCGCATGTAGTTCTGAGCTACGTGGTATCGCCCAGTTTGTTTTATGTGACTGGCCACCTTTTATTGGATTAGAGGCCTGGCTGCTGGCTGGAAGACAGGAGTAGAAATTGATACACTGCGAGACAAGGAAGAGTCAGAGGGGATCATTCATACAGAAACATACGTTGTCTTCCCTTCCCTTCCTTTCCTTTCCTTTCCTTCACACTCATTTTCTTTCCTCTCCTCTCTTTCATTTCCTGTCTCTCCACATTATTTTCCCACTGCTAATCAGAATGACAAGAAAAATGAAATCAGTAAATCATTAGTCACCCCTCCGGCATGACACAATGAAATGACACATCTATCCTCCAACCTCTCCTACCCCACCTCACACACACACACACACACACAGCTGTGTGTATCTGCTCTCATCATTACTCATGATAATGGTGATTCCATTTAATATCAAGCTATTAAATAAAAAATAATTACTGGGAATGAAATCAATGGATTAAATTCACTCTCATTATTTCACAGCAAAATTAGGCCTCGTTCACCGAGCTGAAAAACAAAATGCAGTCACTGCTCGGGTGCTAATAAACTATGAGTATAATAAAAGATGATTGTGGATAATTAATTAAGAGTCAAAACAGCATGACAAAAAACAAAAAAAAACAAAGTCTTGACAAAAAGTCTGGGTGATGTAGTGAGTAACATACGAGTGGCCTTCCTCTCTCTCTCTCTCTCTCTCTCTCTCTCTCTTTACATCTTGGTCGTGTCTGGCACCGGCTCAGCATTCTCTGACCACAGTGTAAAAAGATTTACTCAGCTCGGGCTAATTATTAGGAAGATTAGCTGAAGAGTTATGACTAATAAATCTGTCTATGTTTCATTAACACGGTGTTTGGAAACATTTCATTTAGCTCATGCTCATTAAAGAGAGTGGTAATGAAAGGAGAGGAAAGGAAAAGGAAAGGAAAGGAAAGAAGTCGGGGAGAAGCGGCGAGGTCTGGAGCTCGGATGCCGTAATTGGTGTAATGTAGCAGAATATTTAACAACCTGGCTAAAAGGTCAAATGAGAGAGGATGGAAAGATAGAGAGCAAGGTAGCAGAGGAGCATGTCATCTGTATCATTAAGTGAAGTGTATCTTTATATTTGCCAACAGATCAGTGTGAAACTAATTCCCCTAATGATGTTACCACACCGACACAACTTGATTAGGTCATGATCGTAACATGTGCGCTTGTGTGTGTGTGTGTGTGGATCCAACAAATCTATTCGAATGCACGATAAACTTTAAAACCGCAACCAAAAAAAAAAAACGTTTTGAATTTGTCTGATGTTTATAGGACATTTGATCAATCCCACTGCAACATCTGCTCATTTGCATAAAGCTTGTGTGAAATAGTTTTGCACCTGCGGCAACTGGCTGCTATTATTGCACTGTTTGTAAGCTACTTTCTAGGCATTCTGCAGACAAAGCTGTATTCAGCTACACCCTACAGCTTAGCTGCATTAATTGAAAGCACCAGCATCCAAGCAACACATACAAATGTGTCTAATGACATTACACACACATCATCATCATCGTTGCATCTATGCACACACACCGGCCTGTTTTGTTTCAGATGGGTATACACAGAATCTCCTGGCTGCCAAATTATTATCAGTGCTATTATAAAGCAAACAGACCAACACCACCCACAGAGAAAGGAATGCATTGACTGATTTCTACCTCCAAACTCACCATAAGTGCCATTTGGCCAACATGGGTCTATTATTTGTGCCTTTGTTCCTTTTTTTTCTATTTCCTGTTTTTGTTATTTTGTTGTTCAAAACCAAGCATTGGATCTTAAAAAACCCTCACCAACTTTTCTTATTTCTAGTCTTTTGGGTTTTTAATTTCAATTTCTCACATCTCCTTTGAAATCCAAACAAGCAGGCACACACGCAAACATTTTTCAGCGGGTTTTACACTCAATTAGTGTTCTTCGGTTTCTCACATAGCCTCTTTCTCTCGCTCTACCCTCTTCTCTCTAAACAGCATGTTTTCATAAGCGTGTGCTCTCCCCACTTTTTTTCCATCCTTCCTCGCGTCTTTTGTGTCATTAAGTTTTTAAGAATAACCCTGGGCTGCACAACAGATGCTGGGGAGGTAATAGAGCTTGCGCGCACTAACACGCACATCAACAGGACATGCTATTGTGTTAAAAAGGTAGAGCTGTTACCGCTCTCAATTAGGGAGACTGAGAAGTCTTTCTGCTAGAATCAGGCACGTTATGACATCTTACTTTCCTTGTGTGGCTTTCTCTCTCTTGGCTCTGTTTTTCTCCGAACCTAGGCTCAGAGGAACCGCCTCTGGAAGCTTTTTTCTTCTTTTTTGTCGTGGATGAAAACTGAACCACCCTGCAAGATGGTGATCAATAGATTTCTGTTTGATCTTACCTCTGTGCAAGAAAAAAAAAAAAAGTCTGTTTGTACATAACTACATTTAGAATACATGTAACTACATTTAGAATACATATTTTGCACTAAGTATTCGATTGATCACTTATTATTATTTTAAGATTTCAGACATTTTCTTGAACAGATTGCGGTCCTTGACTCCCTGCTGAATAACACCAGCTCCAACAACAGATGTACTGCATAAAGGCAGACTTTGAGGCTCATAGCAGATGAGACGGCTTAAAAACAAAACAAAAAACAGGCATCATATAGATGGAACAACTTCATGCTGACTTCTCACCAAAACTCCCACATTAAAAACATGAACATAGAAAAACACATGGGAATCTGGCGTACAACCAAAGCCTGCAGCTATTCAGAAAAGAAGATGGTTGTAAGGCTGGAGAATCATTAGACTGCAGACAAAACCGAGGAACACACGCACATACACACACTGATGCTGGGGGGCAGAACCTGTAACGTGTTTAACAAGGAGAGAGAGAAAGTGAGGACCGACGGGGAGAACGCTTTTTGAGTGAAAGGCCATCTGCTGAATCCATGGCCATGCCAGTCGCTTGCTAGCTTCCCATTGCTTGCACCTGCCAGCCTGCCAAAGCACCCTCAGGAGGACAAAAGCACCAACTTCACACGCAAACACTCGCTTGCGCGCATATACTCGCAGAGCAATAATGGCACGCACACAGCAATAACTGGTGTGATTTGTCAGCGCCGTGCTGCGTCTGAGGAGCTTTCGACATTTTTTCATGTTTTCCCTCCTGCGGTAACAATAGCATAACAGCACTTTATTAAACGAGAACAGGACAGAACAGAATGGCCTGCAAATCAGCCCGTTTATGAGGCATAGCTGTTCAGTACCCTGCCAGCAAAGGCTGAAGGGAGTGTGTATGTGCCTGTGTGGGTATGTGTGTGAGTGAGAAAGACTGTATGGGCATAGTTATTTTATAGTTCAGTGATAAAAAAAAAACTTCAATCATGGCCAGGATTGTGGATTCAATAGGTGAACTAGGTGTACAACAAGAACAAAAAGCCTCTCTAGCACTTCTCTCCAGTCTAGTGATTATTGGGGAAATGATTTAAACACCTGGCATTTAGGGAGAAAAAGGGCCTTGCAAATGTCTGGTGGGAAATCATTTCAACCCCGGCTGACTCTCAGTGTCAATTTCAATCCAAATTTAATCATTGTCCACACTGAACGGGTCTCAGCAAATACATCAGATTCTCGATACATTATGGAGAGATTTCATCCAAATGTAAATTTCAAGAAACTTAACAGGAAATGAAAGGCGGAGAGCCGAAGAGGGGGCAAGATGAAGAGAAAAGCAGAAGCAGATAGAGTGCTGAACGGAGTGAGATGAGAGCAGGAGTAAAAGAGAAACTGACAGATAAGACGGAAGGTTTAAGAGATGAAAAAGAGGGACCTATGGACGACAAGAGAGAAGAGAGACCAATCCATATTTTTAGATTTTTCCCAAAAAAGTATGACACTCCTATTGCAATCGCCCACCCATCTCTCATACCCTTCCTCCTCCTCCTCCTCCTCCTCCTCCTCCTCTTCTCTCAAACACACTTGTAATCTATCTTTTCATCTCCTACTTCTTGTACCTTTCCCTTCTTCCCGTTGTTGCCGCTGGCTCTCCTCCTCCCTCCATCAATCACCTTTTCTCTCCATCTCTCTCAAGCCTCCTCCTCCTCTTTGTCTCTCTATCACACCATCTCAAAATGTAGCTCTCTAGTGGGGCAAACATATTTCAGATGTATTTCCTCCCCCCGCCTTGCTGCAGTCTGTCATTCCCACTGCCTATCTCCTGTAATACCATCTCATTTTATCCTCCACTTGTGTTTCTCCTTTAGCTCTCTTCTGTCCATCCCGACACACACACACCACACCGAGCCTCCTCCCCTCTCTCTCTCTCTCTCTCCACTCTCTCTCCCGTGCTCCCTTGTCTCTCTAGTAGTGTAGCTTTGAATCCTCACCTCATTCCCCATTACAAACAAGGTAAACACTTCTACCTAAGCGCACCTCCAACACACACACACCACACACACACAACACACCACACACACACACACTTTGACAGATGTACAGATGTTGTTTAATGGAAAGCAGTAATCAACCCTACTTCCTCCCAGGTGTCCCCACCTCTAAATGGAAGAAGGATAGATAGAGACAGAGTGAGAGAGAGAAAGGGAGAGAGGGCGAGAGAGACCTGAAATTGATGGCAGTGCATCGACCCCTCTGTAAAACCTAGTTAACACCTCCCTAGCCTGTGAAACCTGATTAGTTGAGTGTGTGTTTGTGTCATCGTGTGTTCATAGCAAGCTATGTTTAACAGGTTGTTTTGCTTCTTACAGTCACAACCTCATAATTCCCCTCTGATTAAATTTTTTTTTGATGTGCTCCCATTCAGTGTGCGTGTATGTGTGTGTGTGTAAGTGTACGCGTGTGTAAGTGTGTGTGGCATGCAGGACAGTCTCCACTGATTACGTTCCTCCTAGTCAATAGTGAATAGAGCACTCAGCCTGATAAGCAATCACCTGAATCAATACTAATGTTTTTAGTGAGTGTACGTTAGTGTGTGCATGTTTGAGTGTGTGTGTGTGTGTGTGTAGTTCTTAACATGTGGCTAATCTAGTCGGAGTTCATAGAGGATAAACATTTAGTTACAGGCACGGTAAATCAGAGATGCCTGTCATCCCTTTCTCTCCTCTCCTCTCCTTTCTTGCCGTTGTCCCTTTCTTCTTCACCCAAAGAGCCCTCTCCTAACTCTGATCCTTTCATCTTCTCGCCTCTCACCAATCGGCATTCTTTTATTTTCCTTTCTCTCTCTCATCTCTGTCTCCTCTTTGGCCTTCTTTGAGACAGAGCATTAACAGCAGCCTAACCTTCAAAGACGGTGATCATAGAGAGTCCATGCTCTCCACATACAGAACAACCGAGCCTTTAGTAAGGCTTTGGCAGCAGTATAAATGTCAAAGATGGAAGCCTTACTTTGGCACACCCACATGCAATCCCCCAGAAAGAGGCACAGAGATATGAAGTGTGACCAAGAGGCAGATTCTGCTCATTTTTGCATGGGTGTGTTAACCGTTGTGTGTGTACAGCTCACACTGATCATGTGTAGAGGACCTTAGTGTCTCTTCTTTTACCCTACCTTCCGCTGACAACGAAGCAAGTCACCAGGAAGATGAGGAGAACTATTCCCCCAGCGATGGACACAGCCAGAATGGTGGACTGGTTAGGGTCCCCGATAGCAAAAACATCTATATAAGAGACAAAGGGAACACAGTGGATTAATAAACAAAAGCATAAAGGAGCATGGAAAGAAGCTGGGGGGGGGGGGGGTGTTGTTCTGCGGGAGGGAAGCAAGGGGAGGAGGAGGAGCAAGGCTAGAAGTAAAAAAAGACAGCAAGGTGAGTGTGGCGGGTGGAAAGAGGGAAGAGAGAATGAAATATGATAGCAATAGAAAAGGAGATAAAAGGCAGAGGTTGAAAGAGAGGGAGAAAGGGAGCGCGGCAAACTAGTAAAAGAGAGCGAGGGAGGTGGATGGAATAGTAAGTAAGGTCCTTGATGAAAAGCGCTCTCCCTCTCTGCATCGCCTATGAGGGTATGAGAGTGGACGTGAAAGCTATTCCCATTCGGCCACGCTGTCCAAATGGATATGTTAACATTGCACATAACAAGGCTACCACCGAGAACGTTCTACAAAGATGCATCGATTTTTACGCCACACCAATCGAGCCATTACTCAAAACAAATACCCCATTTATCTGGCTTAGCTAAGCATGAGCGGACACGCATGTGTGTGTGTGTGTTGAATAGGCAAATTAATGCCCCTAGGCAGGCACAGATAAGCATTGATCTCCTATTACATTTACTGGTGCACAAATACACACCCTTTTTTAACAATCAATAGAATTGATCTGATTAGATAACCTCGATATGATTGCTACGGGGTCAGCTGAATCTGAACATGAACTTGCTGTATGAAGGCTCAGTAGCAGCTCTACATAGCAGTAATAGCCATCCTGTGTCCTGAGCTCTTCAAGCTGAAGGCACAGTTACAATCTTTTTTGTTGCAGGACAGGATTAGAAACCCAGCTTTGAATTACTTTTTATTGATTATTGAATGATTAGTAGGCTAATGTGTGCCTGTTGCATGCTACAAAGACAATCTATAGCGCAGTGCTATACATTAACTGATTTATCCCCCTCTGCCTGCCTGTCTGGGAATCAATGTTCACTTTGAAGAGCACATTATGGGACCTCTAAAGCAGAAAATCCTGGAGCACATAATGAAGCGATAATGAAAGTGGATGACAGCAAACAAAGGAGAAAAGGACAAGTGACAGGGAGCTTGAAAGTACCATGAGAGAGATACAGCATAGTACCCCCAGAGCTGTTTGTGAGGCCCCGCTGGCCTGGATCAAACCCAGCATAGATTTCTCTTTTGTGTGTCGACCTCTTCTTTCCCAAAGTCCCAAAGAATGGAATACATTTCTAAATGTAAGTGCTCAATCTTTTAAGCAAAAAAGAAAAACAAATCCTACTTTAAACAGACCACTGGTAGCGAGAATAAAGCCTAAAAATAGCAGTCATCCAGGTAGTAAGATGTCAGAATACCAGAATACCTGAGAATGCTCTGTGTTTTCCTTCTCTCTTTTGAAGTTATGCTTGTTATCAGGATCTTCTTCTACCCTTTATATTTTTCTTCAGTGGTTTGTGTGAATCAAAACTTCACAATCTAGGATTGCAAGTTAGCAGATTATTTTTCCGTCATTGTGAAATTGGGTTGTCTCCTTTTTGCCTGATATGTATTCTAGGGTACTTTCAAGTCACTGGTTCAGATACGTACTGTAGATGACAACCTGTGAGGTTGCTGAGGTTTTTCTGTCTGACAACAGAACTGAAGAACCCATTCTGATGAAAAGTGAGCTATTTAATAACCATCCGGTGGATCGATTTAAGGAGGGATGAATCAGACTCTTACTATACAGTGATATAATATGCCAGCACTCTTTGCTCTGTAGTTAATCTTTGTGCTTCTTGTTCACTTGCACCATTCACCTCTAATTTGGATTGCTTTTAACTGGCATGTCACTATTTTCAGTGCAGCCACTGCCTGCTATGCCAATGTTCAGCTGAAAACCGCAGGGAAATTTTAAAAAGAGGAAAATAAAGTGAAAAAATGGCAATCCAATTACACAGACTGAAAAGAAAAAATAATGGAAAACTCATTCATTACGAGTAAACAAATATTTATTATTCATCCTTTTACCTTCGTGGCTGGTTTCTAATTCAATCTCTCCACCGTAACTCCCATAGCCCCCGTCGGTTCGAGCCCTGACCCTGAACACATAGGTGGTCCCTGGTTTGAGCCCGTCCACTGTCATCATGTTGGAGCGAGTCTTCAAGACTGTGTAGTTCTGTTCCCGCTGATTCTGAAGTGGAGGAGAGAGAGGAGAGAAGATAATTTAACACTAGGTTCAGTGGATCATATTAAGTGTTAAAGTGATTGTGGGTAAAAAAAAAAAAGAGATTATAGATATACTCTAAAGGGTTATACAAAGAGCAATGGACTATGGTGTAGAGAGAGACAGAAAAAAAAACAGAAAAGTCTGAAAATAATAGAAACCTAAAATTGTTCAATTTAAATGTCTCCAGGGGCAACATACACCTCACTAAGTTTTCATTTGTTCATCACTGGACCATTTGGTCGCATTTATACATGAGCATCTGTCAAGTCCCAGATCTTATCCTCTTTACACTTGGGGGCAATATGTGGTTTCTCAAGTCCTGCTTCGCTTCGTTCCTCGACTACCTTGTAGTTGTGTGTGTGTGTGTGTGTGTATGCACTCACAAATATGTGTGTAGGAGGATGAATAAAGAATAAGTGTGTCTGTCAGTAAGCTGATTCCCTGCAGAGAGGCTGATACTACCTAATGGAAGACACTCTACAACACGGATTAACACTATTTTACTGCTAATGCCTGCCAACACACACACACACACACCCACACACACACACACACACACACACACACACAGGCTTAATTTCATCACCTTGGCCATGTTTTACGAGGTTTGTTCGACAGATGTGTGGTTAATTGGCTTGGTGTGAGCAGTAGGGGAGACGTGAGGGATATGGCAATGGAGATAGACTGATCAGAAGAAAGAGAAAGAGAGAGAGATGCTTGTGATGAACAAGTCATCACAGACGTGCCCTAAGGTTAAACCCATGTCCTACAAGCCTAGCCAACATGTAGATGAAGAGAACAAAAGAGAGGAAAGAAACATGTTGCCCTCCAGAAATTAGGCATTGGGCTTGAAGTAATTGTTTAAACGTTTATGAAATATGTTTATTTGTTTTCTTGCTGAAAGCCAAATGAGAAGATTGACCCCACTCTTATATTTGCATCCTGAATAGGAAGCTATAGCCAGCTGCCAGTTAGCTTAGCTTAGCACAGAGACTGAACACAGGGGGAAACAGCTTGCATGGCTATGTCCAAAGGTAACAAAATGTGCTTACCACAACCTCTATAGTTCACTAACTAACATTATATATATCCTTTGTTAATCTATGCAGAAACCAAAGTGCAAACACAACAATTTGTCATTTTACAAGGGGTTATGTGCTGGACTATTTCTTGGCTGGGACCAGTAACTACTTTCCTGGAGTCCCCGCTGGTTGCCTGGAAACTGGTTACAGTCAAGAAATAATCTGGAAATAACCCCTCATAAAACAGCAGATTGATGTTTTTACACACTGGATATAATGTGTTAATTTGTGAGCTTCAGAGATGCAGGTAGGTTTTTATCTTTGGACACTGCCAGGCTAGGTGTTTTCCCCTTATTCCCAGTCTTTGTGCTAAGGTAAGCTAATCAGCTTCATATTCAGACATGAGAGTGATATCCAATTTCTCATCTAACTCTTGGCAACAAAGTCAAACATTTTAAACTATTCCTTAAAAGTCGTTTCACACCTCCAGTTTGTAATACAGGCTTTCTGTTGAAAATATGACATAACAACTGAACTGATCTTCCCGTGAAAAACTGGTGGAGTGTCGCTTTAAAAATGAGTTTGTGTGTGTGTGTGTGTGTGCGTCTCTCTCACCTTCTCATAGTAGATGACCTCATACTCCACTATCGCGCCGTTGGGTCTCTCTGGACCCTGCCAGGCCAAAGTCACACTGTCCTTGCTCCGCCTCTCCTTCAACACCACGCTCACTGCAGCAAACAAAGAACAAGAGGAGAAAGCGTGTGGAACAAAGAGAGAGTAATGTTCAATGACATGTTTAAAAAAAAAAAAGAATGAAAAGAGGCAGATAGAATGGTCTGTGGGGGCGAGGAGAGAAATATCAGATGGATACCTACTGTGCTATAATGAGAAGACCCACATTTGAAGTGTGTGTCATGTAATTTTGCTAATGAGAGAGCTTACAAGGTGTTTTATACATGTGTGATCACAGCATTCTGCGCTGTGTGTACTGTATGTGTGACGTGTGTGTGTGTGTGTGTGTGTGTGTGTGTCGTGTGTGATCTGCTTGTGTTATTAATGTGCAAACCCAAAACTGCAACTTCCTACTTCCCACACTGGGGCACATGCTCAAGTGAGTTGAAAGTGTGTGTCTGTATAAATGTGTGTGTGTGTGTGTTTGTGACATACTGTAGTTGAGAGTAGCACATGTGACATGTGGGGATCTTAATGAGGTTAACGACCTCCTACACACCTTTCACCTTCCTCCTCCTGTCATTACACACACAACCATAGTACGAGGCCTATTAGTCATCACCACCTTGTCACACACGCTTCTTTTACAGAAATTTCCCACAGTCCCACGCAGTGAAAGATTCACACGTGATTATATATGTGGGGGCAGAGGTGAGGAGGTGTCATTTTGTGGTATC
This sequence comes from Morone saxatilis, assembly GCF_004916995.1. Taxonomy (NCBI): domain Eukaryota; kingdom Metazoa; phylum Chordata; class Actinopteri; family Moronidae; genus Morone; species Morone saxatilis. The sequence goes on along the minus strand of NW_023339796.1, from coordinate 15,171,284 downwards.
AGAGTGATGCAGCATGGCAGTAATTCTACAGTTGCCGTGCCAGAGTCTGATAGTATTTCAGAGAGCACTGTAATCAGGAGGCCATTTTGAAAAATACCTAATTGGCTATCCTACAAATTCCTAGTTCAGGCTGATGAATATATTCTTCCCCAGAGGATTTTGTTTTCTTATCATCCTTTAAAAGTGGATTCCTGCAGAATCCTCTTCTTCTCAAGTTTTTACTGCAGTTTAAATCCTAAATACTGTTAAAGACCCTTCTGTGTCTATAAATACTGCTGCTCTCACCTGTCTGTGATGTAGTGACATTGATGACTACTGTTCCTCTGGGTGTGGGACTTAAGTCTGACACGCCATTCTGGCTCTCAACAGTGAAGCTGTAGTTGGAATCTGGCTGCAGGTCGGTGACCAGCACGGTAGCTGACGATAGACCAAACTGTCTGGGAACAAAATGGACGCTGCCACCGCATGGCATGCACTTCCTGCCATCACCAGAACACTTCCTGCAGTGGAGGCTGTAGGTGATGTCTCCCCGGCCTCCCGTGTCTCTGGGTGGCGACCACTCTAAGGTGACGCAGGTCTCGTTCACCGTGGAGATGGGGTTCTCTGGAGCAGATGGAGGACCTGAGGGAAGATAGAGGCATAGATTTATTTTTGTGAACAAAAAGAGTCTTACCCAACCTACTGGGGAATGACTGGAAGTGAATGTGAGGAGTTTAAAGGTACCCTGTGGAGTGTTTATAGACAAACAAAGTATAGTATAGTTGCCTTTTCTCACCAAAGGCACTATGTGCATCTAGCTAACTTCAGCCAATCAGATCAACGAACCAGTAAGCGTGTCGGGAGAAAAGCAAATGAAGAAATACAGTTCTGATATACACCGATCAGCCATAACATGATGACCACTGACAGACTTTGATGTGTAAAATTGGAGCTACCCTTTAATGTATTTCCTTCCTTAAAAATAAATTGTAGTACTGTCTTTTAGATGAATTTGAAACCTACATTGTTACATCGATATACCTCCTGGCAGTCTTTCTAACCTTTGTTGGTACAATGCTAAATCTTAACACCACCGGATGTTGATCACTGGAATAGTGGTCTATCTGCAGAACTATGCACAAAACGGAGGACTAATTACCCACAGGGTGTCTTTAATGATGTAAAACAAAACAAATATTCATTTGAAAATTAACAATTCTATATATGGCCCATTGTTGAGCTACTATACCACCCCTTATCAGTGCCAGCTCATTATATACTGACTGATATATTTTTTTTCCCCAAATGTACATTCTCTTAACATGCATTGTCTTCATGTTCATTACCAAACTTATTGCAGTTTCTATTAAGAACAGAATTCACATTGATTAAATTAAAAATGGATGAACTGAGGGTGGACACTCGATTAATGAACAGCTATGGAATGGACAGTGATTAAAAGAGCTTGGCTAATTGTAAATGTGACGGTATAAGAATATGTTGCACTTCCAAAGTTTAAATCCATCTTTAAAGAGAATTCACCATGATGTTAAATAGCTGACACTCGACTGCAGGGAGGTTTTTTACCATGTGAAGTTAACTGATACTCTTTGGGGCTGCCCTGCACACAATAAATAGTGAGTGGACAATGATCTATAGAAAGTGCCTGGAGTAATTTTCTCATGAGTCAGGTACATTTTATGATTCAGATCAGTTAATATTACTCTGAACTTCAGCTGAATTATTACTGTAGAGTCCACACAGTATGTCAGTAATCTTTCTCAAGGAAGCAGAGGCATGGCAACACAAACGCTCTTTATTATACTTTTAGATGAAGGGAGTTCATGTTGATACATACATTCAAATGTCTAGAGTTAGTTTATGTGAATTGCATCTGGCTTACTGCTAATGCTGGAAAAACTGAGCTTATTTTAAACCCTGCAGACCCAACCCCCGTTACTTACACTTTGTGGTCAACCTGTGGAAATTGTCAACTGTTTTACGTATCTAGTAACACACATGGATGACAAATTGAGCTTCACTAACAATGTTGATTGTACAGTGAGAGACCGTTTTTTATTATGAAATTGAAGGGGCTGGTGTCATAACATTTGGAAAAAAGTGCATGTCAGCCTGAGAGAGAGTATTCATGTTTTTAATATCTCTGTCTGGTATGGACATTTAACACTAACAAACAAAAACATGCTGGCCAGGATTGTCAAAACAGCAGGAAAGATAGTAGGCCGCCAACAAAAGGCATTAGATGACCTTTACAGCACACCTCTACATAGGAAAGCTTTCTCCATCATTTGTGACTCTAAACACCCCCTCTGTACTGAGTTGCTCCCCTTGGGGCGACACTGCAGAGTACCCCTGGCGAACATAACATTTTTACCAAGTGCAACAAACTTCATGAGCAATCTGCATTAATCTGCACTCTTGTGCGCAGAAGGTATGCCATACACTGTCTGGATATTTAATTAATTGTTTTGGTGTGATGAGATTGGCCGTTACTGTATTGTGATGCGTTTGTTTTTTTTTAAATCTGGTGAGACCAATGGTAATTTTTAATAATTCTGCCTTGTCTCTTTTATGCAGATACTTGATTCTCAGCCTCTTAGTGAATTCATATATGTATTATTTCATTGTGCGTGTTCACAATGAAAGATTATGGACAAAATTAAATTTGACACTCCCTGTTGACTATCGTGTGTGTGTGTGTGTGTAAATGGATCAAAGAGGTATCAAAAAGCAGAGACAAGCCAGGCATAACAGAGCAAACAGCAGCTTAAGGGCATGCAAATTCATATTTTCTGTAACAAATTTGGGAATTATAACACATTTGTGTTTAAATTCAATGAAATCCTGTTCAGGGCCACAAAAACGCTTGTGACACCTCTTGCTTTACCACTGGCTCTGGTTTTATCAGATTTTTAATGTTGCTTTTTAAAGTAAGGTGCGAGAACGCGTAACTCCGGAGCAGTTTTTGCTTGGCAGGTTTAAACAAGATAAGCCGTCAGTCTTTTTCCAGCCCATGTCGTTAGGCAGTTCAAGCCAGCGCATGTTCACAGGTATAACTTTAATCTCGATGAAGGCTCATTTTGATGTTATTTTGTATCATCGTGCATACTCTTTCATCAAGATAGAGTTAGAATTCAAGAGAGCGTTTTTGTTTTGGGTGTTTGCCGAGTCTCTTTTCTGCTTTTTCCTTGAGAAGCGATTACTTGCAGCATTCAGGCTGTGTGGAGCTTCTATCACTACGTAGCACTATTCAGCTGATAGTTCAGAGTAATATTAACTGTATCCTGAATCTACTATGGAATAGGTCTGACTCATTAGAAAAGTGTATCTTCCTAGGCGATGCTTTCTATACGTAATTCGATTGTTCTCACTCATATTTAGTGTGGTTTTGTGGTGTCAGGTCTATGCGCCCCTAGATACGAGATTCTCAGTGTTTGAAATATCACACTGTAAGATAATACCTCCTCAATTGTCAGTCTATGCTGTGTTCAGCTTATTTTTATGTTACATCATATGTGATACTTCTCTTTAAAGGTATGATTGTAAATAGCCTTTGGATAATGTCAACATACTGCTTTCTATTATTGCGTCACATTTGACGAAGTGTCCCTGTGGTGTGTTGGGTTTGGGTTGGGCGTGCGGGGTGCTGGTGCTGGTTGGCGTTGCGCATCTGTGGTCCGGTGGGGTTTGTACGGTTTGGGGGCGGGTGGGGACGTGCTGGGTGTGGCTGCGGTGGAGGGTAACCGGGTGCGGTGGCGGGTTGAGGCGTCGCCAGTTTGTGATCCAAGCTTCTTGAGTCACGCTTGGGCGCTATCTCTTCGCAGTAAGCTTGTGATCTATTTAATCGGGAGGTCGTCCATCTCTCATGTTTCATTCCCATTTTCATTAAGTTTAATCAAGCTTGAAATCTTTCTAAATAGAAACACACTGTTATTATGAGCTTTTTTAATTCGATAGCACTTGGATAACAATGTCTATGTTTGACAGTAGAATTTTACTGCATCTGTGGAGCAAGGAATATATTATCTAGCGTCAGTAATGATATCGGGATGCTTTGTGAGTGAGTGCTGTGGCACGTTGATAAGGCGCGTAGTTAGGGCTTGGGCATTACAATTGCCTGTCATAGTCATAACTAATCTTATTGTTGTTGGTGGGTTGTGAGGAAGAGTGGTGATTTAAGTATGATTGAGATATGGTGTTTTGTGTTCCACGTTATTAGGCCGGTAGGGCAGTTGTGTTTCCCCCCTCATGTGCCAGCTTCATTATGATTGTATGTTACGATAACTTCGCTAGGTTATTATTGCTGATTGTTTTTTGATGATTTCTGTTTGACAGATATTATTATTTTGTTTTTCACCCAATATGTGTATCATGCAGTGCCTGTTTCACTACATTTGCATATGTGGTTTTCTTGCTACTTGTTCTGCTCGGGATTTTTTTGTCGTGATCTATTGCTTACCTGTTTTAGAGGAAGGCGCTATTTTCGTTTGTTATTGGCGTTAATTGCAGTTTTGCTACTTAAGAACGCTATTATGTCACTATTGATTAGACGAGTTAGAAAATTCATTGTATGCAACTTGATTTTGTTGTATTTCACTCGATTTGTGCAGCGAAAAATTTTGCGATTACAGCTATTCGGGCAATGCAGTTAGACTTAGAAAGGCTTTGGTTGCAGATTGGATTTATTAGAGTTGGTTTTAACGGTAATGTTGATTTGCTTGTGGGTGCATTTTTTATGTTGTCATTTTTTTGGTGTTGTGTGTTTGTTTTTGGTTCGGTGGGGTTGGGGTTTTTTTTTGCTGCTTTCTTTGGGTGTTGTTGCGGTAAAGGTGTGTGAATCGTTGTTGTCTTTGTTGGAGAGGTAGGTGCACTTTTTGGTTCTTGTCTGTCTCTTTTTTCAGTGATCTTTCGCAAGTTTATAATCCGATTTTCTATATGATGATAGTTTTTTCTATCTTTCAATGACTGTGTTTTGGTGTGGTTTTCTGAGTGGATCAGAATTCTTGATCTGTGGTACAATGTCGATATTTCTGCTGAGGGGAGTGTGTTTTGATGTACCATGCTGGATGTATGGTTTTAACTGAAGACTCTTTGGGCTGCTCCTGCGCATCATCATTAATTAGTGAAGTGCCACTAAGAGGGTGATTCTAGGAACGACAGTGTCCTGAGTAATTGTCTCATTGATGTCAGCTGTACTATATTTTTATTGATTTGTTCAGGATTTCTATTTGATACTTTCTTGGCTTGAACCTCAGCTAATTCTTTTGATTTTACTTGTAGATGTCCATCACAGTAGCACGCGTGTGGGTCAATAGGCGCTGTGCGCAATGGTGTTGAAGTCAGAAGGCAGTGGTGGCGATAGCTACAAACGCCTCTTATTAATTCTGTGTTATTCGCTAATCTGATCATGGTTTTTTATGAACGGGTAGTTTCATTGTTGATTGGAGGATCATACGATTCAAATGTCGAAGTTGGTTAGTTGTTTATTGTTGGTGTTTGTATTGTGGTCTTAGATGTCGGTGCGGTTACTGGTCTAATTTTGCTGGGATAAGTTATAGCTACGATAATTTTTAATATTGTGGGCGTGTGGTTGGTCATCCTTTTTTAGTGTTGGGGGTTTTGGCGTTGGCAGGGCTTCGTGTATTTGTTTTGCGCTGCTAGACCGTCACTGTTTGCGTCGGTAGCTGGTTCCTTTCTCGTTCTGTGTTTGCTTGGTTGGGTTATTGTGTTTGTGTCCTTCTTGGTGGTGGCGTTGTTTCCGTCTGTTATTCTGTTCTTTTCCTGTGTTTTGCATGTTATATCATTCGGTTTTAGCAGAGTCCTTCTCACGTTTGTTGTGGTGGGGGGCGTCTGTGTTGTCAACCGGTAGTTGGAATGTTGGGGAGATGGTTGGTCTAGAGCTGTATATCTTGATCTACTGTAAAGAAGAAGTGAGAGGTGGGCTGGCGCCTGTCGGTGTTGTGTTTGATGTTCCAAAAAAAAAAAACTAAAAATATAGCATAGGTTGGATGAGATGTTATTATAATTGAGCTGCTCCACAACAATGGTATGTGTGGTGGATTGTCACACGTCGAGAGACGTCTTTTTATTATGAAGATTGAAGGGGCTGGTGTCATACACATTTGGAAAAAGGCACTGCTCAGCCTGAGAGAGCAGTAATCATGTATTTACTAATTATCTCTGTCTCGTATGGACATTTAACCTAACGATAACAAAAAAACACGCTGCTGGCCAGGATTGTACAATAACAGCAGCGAAGGGATAGTAGGCCGCCAAACAAAAGGCATATAGGATGACCTCTTACAGCCACACCTCTAACATAGGAGAGCTTTCCCAGCAGCGATCATTTGTGACTCCTAAACACCCATGACGCCTCTGTACTGAGTTTGCCCCTTGCGGCGTGCGACACTGCAGAGTACCCCCTGGCAGGCGAACAGTACCAACGATTGTGTTACAAGTGCTAACAGAACCTCTCATGACAATCTCGCAATGCAGTTAATCTGAACGTCGTTGGTGCCGCAGCAAGGATCAATCCATACCAGCTGTCCTGGACTATTAATTAATTGTTTTGGTGTGATTGAGAATTGGCCTACTGTAATGGGTCACCCGTGATGCGCTTTGTTTTTTTTTGTGAAATCTGGTGGTGAGGGGACCAAGTGGAAGTTTTAATATATTTGGCCTTGTCCCTTTTTTATGCAGAAAGCCCTTGGAGGTTCTCGGGCCTCCTTAGTGAATTCGCCATATTGTACTTATTGCATTGTGCGTCCGTTCACAATGAAACATTATGGACCCAAGCATTAAATTTCGACACTCCTGCTTGGACTACGTCGTGTGTGTGTTTGATTGTGGGTTCGTGTGTCTCGTGGTGTGTGTCAGGTGTGTTGTAAATGGATCAATGACAGAACTCTAAGAAAGCAAGAGCAGGCACCACGCCGAGGGCACGTACCAACCAGAAGCAACAGGCAGCCTTAAAAGGGCAATGCAATCATCATTGCCCCATCTTTCTGTACCACGCGCCGAGGGAGACCAGAATTTGGGGATAGACATTATAGCACATCTTGTGTCTTAAAAGTTCCAAGCTGACCAATCCTGTTCAGCAGGCCCACAAAGATGAACTTCTGTGACATCTCTTGCTTACCACGTGAGAGCGGCCTGGTTCTGGTATCAGATTTTTGGCAATGTGTGCTTCCGTTTTGAAACGCGGCTTACCTGCTTTCAAGACTGACGATATCTATTCAACTACTGTGGGAGACAAGCTGAAATCTTGACGGCGAATCTGAATTTGGAGTAACAGATACATTAGTTTACC
>NW_023339796.1:15154657-15163950 GCF_004916995.1 Morone saxatilis | reverse complement strand
ATGAGTTTGAAGGCTTATTAGACACCAAAAACAGCAGGACTCATGAAAGTTATCGCAGTGGTTTATCTTTCATTGTGACCATTGTGAGGTAAAAAGCAGAAATATCGCTTTCACATTACAAAGGGAACTACCAGAAATGTGCCCATTCATGTATTCAGTTGGCCACTGCAGCATCCTGCAGGATCACGTTGCATTGCGTTGCTAGGTTTAGCATTTTAGCTGGATAAACATTGTGTTCTGTTTTTGCTGGATCCCTCTGCATTGGAAACCTTTTTGTGTTAACGTAGCGGTCCCATTCAAATAAATGAGGGGGCTGCATGTTGTTTGTCTGAACATGGCTCTATTGTGAAGCAGGTACTGTAGGTGCTCACATAAGTTAACTTCTCACTTCTTGTTCAGTAAATCAGTACATCCACATTTTGGACCATTTTCTGTACGTTTTCATTGGCATTCATTGCTTTTTCATTCAATTTTAAAAATGGTCAGGAACAACTGTTTGAACAAACCACAAACCTCCCCCAACATGGTAAGCATTTACCATTCCATTCCTGTTGTATGGGGAACCACCTTATGGTAACCACTGATTATGGTTGCTCACAGCACAGCATTGTACAGGTATCTAAACCATATGGAAATATGGCAATAGATGCCCATTCAGCCTGACATCTCATCAGGTCCTAGCTAAGCAGTGAGCCCCAGGGGGCCGCCAGCAGAGCCTGGGACTTTCCTGATTAGACTTCCCCGTGTAGAACCTCTCTGAAGTGCAGGAGGGATGGGGGAAAGCTGGGTGTGGGGGATAGAGGCCATGCTGGGGATAATTGAGGCTGTCTGTCCTAAATCTCCTGAAAGGGTGCACTGACTGATCCTGCTAATCTTTTTCTTTTGTCCATCCCCCCACTTCCCAAGGCCACACTTAACTGTCCATCATCGTTTCTACTGATCGGTCTTTTATGACATTTAGATTATATGCCTCTGATAGTCCACGATTTCCCCCGCTGTTCTATTCTCTGCCTGTGTCTTAAGTATCCTTCTCTGTGTCTCTCCATTGCTAATTCCTTCACCTTTTCTCCTTATTTTCTCATTTTCGCCCTCTTCATCCTCCACAGTGCTCTTCACCAGCATGCGTGTGCGCCCATACATATTTGAATGAACCGTTACTCATTTTTAGCTGATAACACCAACCGTTACACATCTCACCTGCTAGAACGATTAATGAGTGTAATCTACCATAACCTGATAATGGGTTTGGGTATGTGTGCATGCTCGTGTGTAGGTGTGCATGTGTGTTTTTCCTCCATATTCCTTTAGTTCAGTCACTCTCTCCCACCCCCCATGTTACTGGCCTTTCCAACCCCCACATCCCTTTGTCTATCTCAATCCATATCTTTCTGTCGCCCTCTTTCGCTCAATCTTCCCTCCTCATCCTTTCTATTCTCCTCCGCTCTGTTCATGAGGATGTGGTCCGATCCCCCTGGCTCTGCGTGTGATTGTGTGCACGCGCGTGAGAGGCCGACAAAGAATAAGAAACATCATCAAATTTCTACCAGAGTATCAGCCATATCAGTGTTCCCATCAGAGATATCGGTAGGCCATAACCACACAGCTGACAGACATTTATGCCTGTGTGTTTTATGTATGTATCTCCAGTGTTGTGTAAAGCAATAGCAGCTGAGGAAGAGGAAAATGCATACAGGGTTTATAGCTAGAACAACAAATAAATATGAAGCAGCCGTGCAATGAAATTTTTACAGGAATACATTGCAAACAAATGTAAATTAAATGTAATCCAATCATTGTTACTTAACACCATTTTATGAAATTACATAAAAGGCCAAAATAGTATAGTATGTGGTATGAAATTAGCTTCCAACTGTTTGACTGTATTTGTAGCTCATAAGATGCACAGGTCTTTGCATATTTGTCAGTGTTTGTATCACTCACGTGTGCAAGCCATGGATCGTGGGTCGGTTTCAGCGCGGTAGAAACCTTTCTCACAAGCACACTCGATGGCTTGCTCCTGCGAGGACGAGCTGTGAGGAGGACATTTGGTGCAGTAGGCATCTGTGGCCGAAGCTTTGTAGGTACCAGGTCTGCACGCTGGAGTGAGGAAGCAGAAAAACACAAAGTTAGAAGCTGTGCCGGTTCAACCACACATGATATAATTTCCACTAAAGGATTATTAAGCATAAAGACAAGTGTGGTAAAATGTTTTTAAGGGGTCAAAACTCCAGCAATACTTATAAAGTTAGAACATTTAATCAAGATCCCATTGAAATGGTCTGGAATGCTGTATAATTTAAAAAAGAGTTTATTGCAATGTTATTTGTTGTGTTTATGATGTATTTATTTATGTGTGTATAATGAAGGCAAGCCAGGACAGAATTCATAATAACAATCAATACATTGTTGTAAAGTGCTGGAGTTTTTTTCTTTAAGACTATTTCCCTTTGTGGACACTGAAAGTAGGTGACATTGTGCCAGAAATCCCTGTTAAACTGATTTTATAGGATAATTCCAGTTCATTACAAGTTGGGTCATATTTTTGTAGATAGACTCTGTTAGTTACCATAACATTTCCCTTAGTAAAGTAACTCCTTGAGCTCTGGGAACACAGGAACATTGCTAAAAGGTAGTCATTAGGCAAACAATGCAGTTAGATGATCAGACAGGTTTTAAACAAACCTCCAGAGTAGCCAAACTTAATTGGAAAAACGGAGAAGGATGAAATTATTTCCCAAACTGCCCGTTTTCAACTTTGATCCAGTGTAGCTACCACACACTTTTTCCTGTGCGATGAGAGATTTTTACAGACCTGTCAGGTGCATTCACTTTACCTCTAAATAAAGTGGTTTGAATAATTGAGCTAAATTGTTGGCTTATTTACAACCTGTCTTATTGTCTCGACGCTGGTGTTTCTTGCCATATCAGGTCCCCAGATCTCAATTTGGTGAGTACAGTGATATCATAACTAATAGAAATGATGGCCAAAACTACAAGAAACATAAATCCAAGGTTGTACAATAATAAAGCTGATGTATCCTGTAAGTCTGTGTGGAAATAAAGGAGAGTCTAAGGAAGAAGACACACTCAAAAAGGTACAAAATGTTCAAAAAACACAAAACGACATGGGGAGTTATGTTGCAACAGAGATACAACAGATAGATACTGATAGGTCATACAATGTGCCGTGCAGCACCCATGGCAAAGAACATGAAAACAAAGTTTGATTTGATATATTGTGACATTAGGTCTACGTGAGTTCCATTTACATCAGGCTGAAGGCCTCTATAACCACAGGGCCGTACAGTACAATAACACAGTGCAACAGCAGATCAACCGTCATTCCTGTTATATAAGCTTTAGATCTTCAGGCAACCGGGAGAACAAAAATACACAGTTGCAGTCACAGCAATAATCACAATAACATAATATGACTATTGCTACGGCTGTTACAGTGGCTGCATATTGGTCATTATGTGGAGTCATAAAACTGGGGAGGGAAAACTGTGCTATAGCTCAACAGGAGCAGCCTGCTGAAATAGATTGGGGACTTGAATGATTTCCCTTTTGCATCCTAGGCAGTAAAATGGAATTCCTGACTTTCCCTTTGGTAATCTGAATATAGATTACGCATGTATTTATTTATACATTCATAGGCCTGGTATTCCTATCCTCGCTAGCCTTTTCTGCCACAGTGGTAAATAGTATTACAGTGTACAAAACCCCATGTAAGGAAAATGAGGGTGTCTCAAATGCAATTCGATAGATGCCCTGTGTGTATGCATATGTGTGTGTGTGTGTGTGTGTGTGTGTGTGTGTGAATAGGTTGGATCAATGATGCGACAGAATCCGCCAGGTGCTGATTGCATTTTCGTGTGCCGAGCGTTTGTGTGCAAGAAGGTGTTAAGTATGCGGCGTGTGTGTGAGCAGGCGAGTGTGTGTGAGCGAGCGTGTGTTCGCTTGCTGATTGCTTGTGCCGGTGGTGAAGGTCACGGATTTAATCAAGCTACACGTCACTCGTCCCAGAAAGACTGTAAATTATCACACACACACACACACGTCCACAGGTACACACGTTGTTCATATGTTCAACACCGTGGTTAACCTGCAAATAGAGGAATGGGAAAGTGGCCTAAAAGTAGTGTGATTTCTCACTGTGGAGGTAAGTTCTTCCACCTGGACGCTGTGCTCACTCGCATACAGACAGTATTTTTAGGCAAATCATTCATCATAGGGGAGCAAAGTCCACTAGCACAATCCCCAAAAGACCTGAGAGAACACTGGAAAAGGGATGTGTGTGTGTAGGTGTGAAAGAGAGAGAACAAGGGAAAGAAAGAAAGAAAGGAAAGGGAGTGATAATTCTCAAAGGGTTTCTGCTTTTTTTCCTCCTTGCTGTCAGCTTCCAAGGTAAAGGGTGCCTATGTGTTGTGTAAGTGACTGTGTATGGGTGTGTGTGTTCCTGTTGGCTGGGATGTAGGAGCAGGGTGGAAAAGCCGCTTTTCTCCGGGGACGTTTCATCCGGAGAGTCCTGGCTCCGGGCGCAGGCCAGCCACACAGGCACAAAGGGCCCCGGCGCTAGAGGACAGACAGGGCACCCCATGCCAGGCCTGGCGTCCGAACAACCACCTAATCAAAAACTTTCTGCAAGAATGGCGGCTTGGCTGCTTCGAGTGGAGCTTCCTTCTCCCGATCGGCTGTTTTCTGCTCTGCTTTTCCACCTCCTTCTCACTCCAGTTTTTCTTTCTCTCTCAGAGTCCCCCTCTCCCCTCTCTCCCACTTTTCTTGCCTCTTTTTTTTCTCAAGTTACTCCCTGTGTCTGCCCCATGGGAAATGTGTTACTTGACTTGGTTCCCTTATGATTAATGATTTACCATAGATATAAAAAAAGGGACAAGAAGGCTGAGGCCACAAGACAGTGCTCACATAAACATACTGTACACTCATACAAAAAGCAGACACAAAGAGCACAAAAGTTTAGTCACAAAAACTGCATAGTAGAACTATGAGCTAACTCCAAATTTGCATTTTTGACAGTTGACAGTGCTGTGCAGTATATAGGGGTGTGTGTGTGTGTGTGTTTCCTCTAAAGACAAAGAGTGGCCTCAGATCCAGTGTCTTATTAAATATTCATCCAGTCACCAGAGAGACTTAGTGTATTTATGCCAATCGATAGCTCTTAGATATGATATAGTACTGCTACTCAAGACACACCCTCAGTCACCATGCACTGATTGAGAAGGGAACAGCCTAACTGTCTCCTTTGGGAGAACGCTGTATGAGCTGATTGAGTCTATTCTATTCTATTCTTTTTAGGGCTGCAACTACTTGAATTGATTATAAAATGTCTGAAAACAGTTAAATAAGCCTTTTACAAGGTTTCCCAAAGCACAGGGTCTTTAAAAAGCAACACTAATCAATATATCAATATTAACAATGGGTCACTTGACTATGTAATGTAATTGGTGTCACTCTGTGATGAAGGCACAGAGGATTTTTACCTGATTCACACCTTCACAGCTTCACCACACATCAGCCATATTTCCAGCAGGCTGCTTGTTTTCATCTGAAAAAGTTCTTATAGCAGTGACTGTAAGCTACCTGCCCTGCATCAAACAGCAGACAGACACAGTGGAGCATTTAGCAGCTCAAGTGCCAAATATTTGCCCCATGAGTTAGTGGAGAGTAAACCAAAAGTAAAAGCATAGTCAATTGTGGACTATTTCACTATTTACTATTTTACTCATGAGGTAACCAGAATCACCAAATCACCAAATCACCAAATGAATGCTAATTTGCTCCATGTCTGCTAGATTTTTTTGAAAAGAATTTTGGATTTGTCAGCAGATAAACGTTTGATATAATGCTAACTTTACAGGGTGTTGTGTTTTAAAGTTGTAGCTTCAAAAGAAAAGAAAAAAAGAAAAGCAAATGTCTGCTTTTGCACTGTGCAGTTAGTCTTATTTAGAAATAGAAAAACAAAGAAAAGCAACAAATCTCCACATTTTAGACGATGGAACTTAAACGTTAAATGAGAAAAAAAAAATCACTTTCTGCTGAACAAGCCTAGACAGAGAAAAAAGCCAAAATTAACTGTACTGGAAGGAGTACAAAGTGTCTTACATGCGCACACACACATAAGGTGCTTTTACAAATGCAAACTTTACAGTTAAGTATAATTATACTGTTAGTACGGAGCTGTGACTGTAGCATTAAAGATAGACACTGGTGTCCTGAAGAAAAGTATGCTATGCTTTAGTTAATGTTGTGACGTATGCTGTGATGAATGACATTTATGTGTGGATTGGAAAAATAAGGTTTGTGAGCTGCTTGTGTGAATGACAGAAGCTGCTGACTGAACCGGAAGAGTTCGGTAAATGTACTCAGTTAATGTTGGAAAGGGCCCGAACAGACTCACACACAGAGAAACAAAAACCCGACATCTGATAGTCAAAGTCATTACATTCTAATTACATTCAACCAGGCGGCTCTGTACGTATGGAAAATGACATCAGCTGCACTTTTCTGAACACTTCCTGTGCCTGGCTCCTCTCCTCTACTTCCCTTTCAAACGTTCTTGCTATTTTAACAGTTAATTGCTCTGTTCTCTTGCTCTCTGTTGCACTTGCCTAAAGTCAAACATTGGCTCCCTGCCGGCTTTACCATAAAGGGCAGAAAGAGGAGAAAACTCTGTGTGTTTGTGGACGGGTGGGGGGTAAAGAGTTGTGTGTGTGTTCTTTTGAGAGGGAAGTTGTGTAAAGCTTGCTGGCCCACGGGAGATGTGCTCCATAATGGTCACCATGGCAACAGGCTTTCAAGATGGAACCCTTCTAGTACCCCTCGAGTGCCACAGCTCCTGGAGCACAGAGCAGCCTGTCTGTCTGTCTGTGTGTGTGTGTTTCTGTGTGTGTTTGTAGGCTACCCAGGCGTTAGTTGAGGCCAGCTACTTAAAAATTGATACATCAAGCGTCAGTGGAGAAATCTGACAAGATTGAATCTGACGTCCTTCACGGCCACTGGGGTCGCATCTGTATGTGTGTGTTTGTGTGTGTGTTTGCGGAGAACATTACACATGTGACTTCATTATTTGAGAGTGTTTGTGTAGTCACCAATTTCCCTTGTTGATAAGTGGAAGGGAAGTAAACATGTGGATGTGTGTCGTTCTGCTTATAGGGTAGAGAGCAGAGCAAAGTGCATTAGTGTGTTTGTGTGTGTGTGTGTGTGTGTGTGTGTGTGTGTGTCTGCAATAGAGATGTCAGAGTCCAGGTCCCTGCTGAGAACCTCTAATCCCTAATCGGAGTTCATAACAGCCTTTAACACCATAATATTCACCATTACCACTAATCCTGTGAAACACACACAGACACACACATAAAATTCCTGAGCAGGTCTGTTTGTACATTACAGCAGGTTTTCTTTCCATCTTTCTTTCTTTCTTTCTTTCTTTCTTTCTTTCTTTCTTTCTTACCTGAAGTTTATCATCACATCGTCATATACACTTATTAAACTTTAATTACCTCGTACTGTTTGCTCTGTAGAAGCACTGCATTGCAAAATACCATTGCCTGAAGTTGCATCATCACCATTTCAGAAATGCTGTAAAAACAGTGAGTCATATATACAGTAACTTACAGGGATGCTGTAAGCATCTAACCTCTCACTGCAAAATGCAACCATTCAACAATCCACATAAGCACTGAAAAAATACACAAACATATGAATTGTTCCTTAATACACAACATTTTGGGGAAATGTCCCATTGGCCATGATGAAAATATACATAAAGATCATCAAACCATCTCTGTTACATCATTTACACTACTCCTCCAGACTAGTTTTTAGGGCTTTTTTTTTGTTAAGTAAGAGACATCATAATTATCTCAGCAGTCAGAGAATGAGAGCTCAAAAGATAAGTATCTTAAAATATATTAGGCCAAACCTAGAAGTCAGCTTTTAACTGCTTATTTTGAACTATAAAATACATGTCAAGTATAATGCAATGCTTATTTAGTGAAACGTCTGAATGTTAAAATGAATCAGCTGTATACATAGTTTGCATTACAGAGATATCATGGTTGTGTGGCTGTCTATGGCTATGAAAAGCTACTGGGGACATGTTGGGCTCTTGCTCACTGGTACTTTGAATATTTGCCTCCCAGCACACTGGATCGCAATGGAAGGTAAACCCACCTGAACTAACTTTATGGGTGATCCCATTTTAGACAAAATTTTGTTATGTTTAAGCATGTTTTAGGCCAGAAATGTAAAGGTTTAATATTTCCACGCCAGAATTAAATTACTGGCAGGAAGGAAAAGGCTCTGAAAAGCTTTTATATCAAGTATGAATGCTATAGGACGTACTGTACTGCTGTCTGAAAAAAGGAAGGTCTTTTGATGTTTGTCACAGAGAAAAATCCAATCCGACCATAGAACGTGTTAAAATAGCCTGCCACACTTATTATCAGTGAATACATTCATTTTCAAATGAAGGCCTATGTCAGATCCTCTGGTATGTGTGGAATTATATGGGTAGTATTTTTTTGATTTGGCTGAGAGGAAACTGTCCCACATGTCATATTGAACGCATGAAAACTGTGCTTTCTTGATTCCAATTCTGTGTGCGTGTGTCTGGAAATGATCAACTGGTGGAAAGGCGTAGTAGTTAGTCTTTTGAGTAGTACGAGTAGGCAATAGTTTACCGTTTCAACAGCTTTTTTATCCCAAATGAGGCAATGTCTTGAAAACGATTGTCTTCCTAAAGCAAACATTGCTTTTGTCTGACTTTTGGTGGAGAAACAGAAGGCTCCTGCTCACTTGGTTGCAGAGCAGACAGGAGATATGAGCTGTGTCCAGACCTAAGACGTGGGAATCCATGATTGACACCTTAGGACAGACCCTTACTGTGTTTACAGCATTTTATTTCTTTTCTAACGCAAACACACACACACACACATGGTCTGACCGGATATGAAATGTTTTTTGATGTCCAGTACATGAAGCACATGAGTACACTCTGGCTTCTTTCTGATCTACTCTCTGTCCTCTGGATACCAGCCAATTACTGAGAGCAGCCAAGGGGAACTACGAGATGAAGCTCTCCCTCTTCCTCATTCTGTCCATCTCTGTCTTCTTTTTTCTCTGTCTTTCTCCATTTCTCCCTCCTTCCATCTATTTCTCTGTTTGCCCTCCTGTCTGCCTATTTCTATTTTTCTGTCTCTGTCCTCTCTTTCTGTCTTGCTTCTTTGCTGGCCATCTCTGCTTTATTCTCTATTTGCGTGTGTGTGTGTGCATGTGTG
>NW_023339796.1:15152878-15154510 GCF_004916995.1 Morone saxatilis | reverse complement strand
AAAAAAAAAAAAAAGAGGGAAAGAGCAAAAGATCAATTTCAGTGCAATTAAAACACACATCTAGACACACACACACTTTTCTAGTGGTAACCCAAGCTGATGGCTCACTAATTTTGAGCTGGAATGATTATCCCGCAGTCTAAAAACAGATTAAATAGATACCAGGTGCATGTGTGTTTTCTGTGTGAAAGGGGTCATGGACAGAGAGCAAGAAAGAAAAAGAGAGAGAGAGAGAGCATGACAGGCCTATAGAAGGAGTCTGTTGGGAGTTAAGTTCACCGTCTGAATAACTTATTCTTCTGTCTGTCTGTTTTGCTATCAAGATAAAAGGCCAGAGGAACACAAAGATTCACCAAGCTTAAATCTGCATACACAACATTCAAAGTGTCACTATATGCACACACACTCTCCCCAGGCACACATGTAGCTTAAACATCTTCCATATAACCAAACCCACAGAGCTTTAACACACTATAAACACACACACACACGTCTTATCTCCCCAGATACACTCAAGACACATACACACCACGGCAGTAAACGTGCCCACATCGGCCAGCCCCGTGACCGGCAGAGTGTGTGTAGGACGAGTGCACCTCCTTTCTTCACCCATGTTATTTTCAGTTCATCACTCTCAATAATTCATTCTCTCAGGCGGAGGAGGAAAGGAGAGCCCCGTGCCTTTTTCTCTGTGTCAGTCACACATACACAGACACACAAGCTCACGCAGATGTACCTGTCAAGTGTGGGTCATATTCTTGCTATCTTTAATCTGTGGGTGGGCAGTGGTCGACTTTGTCAGCCAAAAGCAGCAAATGGGCGATGGCAGGAAAATTTGCACTTGTATGTTGTATTTTCAATTGCAAAAGAAGATCCCAGAGACTTTATAGTCAGTGGTTCATAAAACACAAGCAAACTCAAAAGCAAAAGAAATACCAAGAAAGAGCATGTTTAGATTTCTCCCTTACTGGTTTGTGAGTATACACACATGTACTTCTTTTTGAATTCATGTATTTATGTACGTGTTATATATCTTAGTGCCATCTTCAACCTGACAGATACAGTATTACCTTGTTATGAATGAACTATCGCACCTGTTTTACACCCCGATACCCATTCAGCGCTGCGCAGGAAGTCGAGGGTGTTGCACACAAAAGAGTCCTCTCTTAGGAAAATTGTCAGTGCTTGTCCTTTTTTGTGCTCAATGTAATAAAATCTGCACAATTCAAGACCACGGGAGCTTTTCATCTGATTCATCTGGCAAATAAATATCGACAAACCAATTAGATCATTGGGATGATTCGCTTAAGAAGCAGCCTTGAAAGGTAATAACACTCAGAGACCTCAATGATGTCCCTTCAGCATAGCGCTGGATGAAGCCAGCTGGCAGATCACTATGGAGAAAGGATCTACGTATCATCTGGCAAAAACGTTATACTTTTATATTTGTAATTTATTCAGTTGTAACAGACAGAAAAAAAACTCTTCTTCTTCTCCATTAACAATGCATTATAACTTAACCCACATCCATGAGTAGAGTTAGAAAAATCAACTACTTCTTCTGGTTTTCAAAAATGTAATGTTTTGGAACAGGGGGTTTCAAAGTCTGCCACCTTGCCCCCCCCCCCCCCC
>NW_023339796.1:15147169-15152778 GCF_004916995.1 Morone saxatilis | reverse complement strand
TTTTTCACAGCAGCCATTTTGACCTGAAACAGTAGGGTAAACACAGGTGTTACCAATGATACTAATTAAGGTTCCGCTCCATTCAACAACGCTTCGAGAGAGTCAGCGGGCTGCTGTTATGCATGTTGGCTCACTGGAAAGATTCTGCTATACTAAATGGAACGGAGCCTTAATTAGTATAATTTGTAAAACCTGTGTTTACCCTACTATTTCATACCAAAATGGCTGCTGTCAAAAAGGTCCATGAGATGAGTTAGAGCTACGGCCACTGCTGCAGCTCCGACTGCTTGATAAGTGGGCCTAACTTCCCGTTGTTATCAGAACACCGGCCTGCACCTGTTCTTTTCACCTCACGCAGTATCTTCTCTTTTATCCTCACGTCTCCCTCTTGATAAAACCAAATTATTACCATTAACAACGTCTAGCATGCAGATGTATTTAGCTCCCCATGTAAGGTCTCAGTTCAAGCCTGCAGACTTTGTAGAAATCCCCCATCTCTAGCTGTAATACTGCAGTAGTTGACATAATCTGTCACATCTCTCTTCAGGTTCTGTGTAACCATTCTTTGTTCTAGACTGAAACTGGAGCTAAAAAGTCTATTTGAATTTTCTGAATGGTTCCTCTTGGCTGTAGAACAATAGTGCAGCTGTACCGCATACGAAAGCGGTAACAAATTGGGACTTTGACCACAGCTACATCTGCATGTCGTGTTTGGAGCTGAGCAATAGCGCCTGTGCGGTGCCGGCCCAATCAGTCTGACAAGCTGATCGTACATCTGGAAGCCATCCATAAACTAAAAAGAGAGAGAGAGGGAGGGGATAAGGGGAAGGGGTCAATGGCTGACTTCCTTTTCCTGTGTTTCCTCTTCAGCAGGCCCGCTGGCTGCCTGCATGCTCACTCTGGCACACACATACACCTTTCTTGAAACCTTCAGATCTTAAGTAGAGCAAACTCAACACTGATTCAACACTATAGAAATGTGAAAATTATGAGCTTTCCCATGAATGCACACATGTTTATCCCTAGCTGGAACTCAACAGCATTTGGAATGCAACCAATTAATGGCAACTGTACCCAAAGGAGACAAACTCTCCCCACTACACCTCTCCTCCCTCTCTCTGCCTCTGTCTGTGGGGAATAGTGCTATATAAGGACGTGAGGAGTTGAAACATGCGTTAACAGTTTCTCAGTCCTTGGCCTGCTTTTCGTCCTTTTCTCTACGGGTTTGCTCACACAGCTCAACCCACTGCACCAGACTCAGCTGAGCTATACGAGGTCCTGCCTCCCATAAGCCACGTTAATGTCCTCCAGTTTCATTGTGGCTAACACTCCAGCGATGCAAACACGTCTAGGTGCTAAGGTGGCGTTTGGCAACTCAGCTTATGCCTGGCGAGTGATCTGCCATGGCGAGAGAGGAGCTGTGCTTGGAGGCTCTGTGTGAATAGACATTATCTGGGTCAGTGCTGTGTGGGTATGTAGACAGGGACTATGGTGTGTAGAGGATATAGCGAGAGCCTAAGCCTTTGTGATTTTGTGTGTCATTTATTCAAACACAAAAGAGAGTAGATGAAAAAGGGGGAGAGGGAAAAGGGATGGAGTTTGGGAGGGACATGTGAGAGAGAGGAGATAAAGGCGAATAAAGGAAAAAATGAGGGAAAAGGTGGCTGTCATTATCCAAATAAATTAAAAGTGAAGTCAGACAGATGGACAAGTTGAGTAGCAGAAAGACACACACTCCCATAGAAAGGTAGGACAGATGACTAGCCTTACTCTGCCCAAATATCCGTTTGTCTTTTAAGAACATCTGGCTAGTAATAACACCCTGCTGCCTGACACCTCTACAGCTTAATGCCCTAATGCCTGCAACAGTGCACACACATACATACACACATTGTGTGGACTGTATACACACAAAAATCTTTTGATTGACTGTCTAAATCCTTCTGTTAGCCGCCCACTCCCTTCCTACCCACACCTTCATGCTCTCGAGCTCCCTGAGCTGCCACTCAGAGAAGAGCAAAGAAATGAGAAAACTCTATGTGTGTGTGTAGAGGTGTGTGTGAACATACTACATGCAGGAGGGAGCCCTTGACCTTCAAAAGTCAGTATGTGATCAACATAAAAATGCTCACTTTATCCACTGCCTCAACTGTCCACATCACGCACATACACATGTACTCTACACCTACACACACACACACACACACACACACACTTCTGCTGTAAGGATGGAGACAGAGATCAAGCTCTGTGTTGGAGAGGCAATAAAGAAAGGCGCGTTCCCTACTGAGCTTTCAACACACACATGTACACACCTACACACACGCACACACAGTGCTCTGTAAATGAGCTCAATCTCTTTCACAGGTGTGAAGATTAGCCTTTTCCTACATCTGTTCCCGGCTCAAACCTTTCAATACGAACAGAGGCTGCAATCCTCTTATGAGATATAAAATGTAAAAGTCTATTGTGCGTGTGTGTTATGTGTGCCTGTAGTCGTTTTACGTGTGCATGCTTTTGCGTGGTCATAGTCTTTCATTCATTATATGCATCTGAGTGCATTTGTATCAACTTTTTATTGTTATTCAACATGAATATTAAACAACATATACAAACAAATACCCAGCAATTAACCCCCACCCGTTGCGGCAACCGAATGTGAGTGCATACTATGATGGAGCCCTTACAGCACATGTATCATATAACTTTCACTTCATCTGTACATAATCTAAGTTCTCTAGCAGAGAACAAACAAAGGCTTTTACTGTAAATTCTTTCCTGCTGCTCTGTGGTCAGAGCCAGGTCTGATCGACTGAACGGCCGAGCAGCGGCCCTTGATCGCTGCTCGTCGCTGGCCAGACAGAAAGCCAAATTCCCCAGCACGGGTTGAGCAGTGTTTTCCAAAAATATCGAACACAGTTTTTTTCTCCTCCTGAGAATGACATTGTACAGGATGTAGTTATCCCTCCCAAACGTGATGATCTCATACTTGTGGTCAAATGGGGTTTTGTGTGTGTAAGGAGCTGAAGCAGTGTGATGTTTTCCTAGATTTAAGGCTTTTATGACTGTGCCTTAAAGGAATAGTTCAACGTTGGAGCTATTTTGTAGTGAAAAACAGTTCATTCATCCACCGAAAAAAACCTTGCAACTAACACAAACAAGTGTATTTGTCAAAATGTTGAACTAATATTAATATCTATATTCTTATCTAACTCTAAATATCTTCAAATTATTATTTCAAGTCCAGTCCAGAAACCCATTGTGTCTCCTCCACAGCGTTCCAAATGAACACATTGTTGACAAGACAATTCACACCGAATCGGATGCACATTGGACTTTTTTTCTCAGTGATTTACACTTTGGTTTCTGTCCAATTTGAGAAGTGAAAAGAACAGCATGAGAGCTAAATGGAATCAGTATGACAAGTGTGGTGTGACTTTGAAAAGTTCCTCTTGTAAACTAAGTTTTTGCCTCATATTGGCAGCACCAAACACAGTCAAATGAATAAGAAGAGAAGGGAAAAAGGAGACGGTTGGACAGGTATAGCCGATGGACAGACAGACATGTCATGCTGACCTATATTAGTTTTGCCCGCTGAGAAAGAGAGAGAGGAGATGAGAGCAAGAGAACTTGTGTTTAGGTGACAGGTGTCTGTCCTTCTCCACTCCGTCTCCTCCATCTCTCAGGCATCTGAGGCAGTAATTGGTGCTGTCAGACACACAGAGAAGGACAGAACACACACACACACAAACACACACCTAGTCACAGCTGCACACACACACTCCTGCCCTTCAGCATGTACCCCTAGGGCTTAAGGCAGGAGAGGTTTGAGAGGAGAATTCACTACATTCCCTACCAGCTGTGAGACAGAGAGAAAGAGCAGAGGAGAGCAAGGGAGGTGGAAATAGAGGGGGAGGAGGAAACAGTGGCAGACAGAAACAGAGAGGGAGAGAAGGAAAAGAAAGCAAGACAAAGCGGGGGGCTTCGGCTGCACAGATAGAGGCCACTGCATGGGGTCGAGAGAGATGGAGGAGAACTGACGAGGCTGTGCAAATGTATGTGACAGAGAGGCAGAGAGTGAGAGACTATGTGTTTGAATAACAGGGTGAGAGAGAGAGAGAGCGTGATTATGTAACTCCAGTGGTAACAAAGCACACAGAGTGTGATTTTATGTAATTGAGCTACGGACATTGGAGCAGCAGTGTGTTAACTACACACCACAGTAAATCAAAAAAATCAAAGGAAATAACACAAAACCAAACTAAAACCAATAATGCACTGATCTTACTAAGAGTATTGTCTGTGTAGCAAAAGTCTTATGAAGGTTTTTCCTTTGTGCCATAGAGCTCCTTTGTTGCCCAAAAATTATTAAAGCACATCTGTGGGTCATCCGGTTGCACTGGTTGCAATGTTCCCTCAGTAACTATAAACATAGTTTTAAAGGACCAGACTGAAGGATTTAGTGGAATCTAGTGGTTAAGTTGCAGATTTCAACTAACTAAACACCGCTGGCATCTGTATTTGACGACCTGGGAATGAGAGGCTCTAAGGTGTGAAGGAAAGACTACGGTGGCTGCGAAACTCAAACTGCAAAAGACCCTACCTACAGCTAGTGTTCTTCCACAGCATCTGTAGACCCAGCAAATGTGTATTAAGCCGGTGCTAAAAATAGTCCCCAACAAATGCACTCCTCTTTGAGTAACGTTTGCTAAAAACTGTAGTGCCCGTCTCTTTTAGTAAATGACTATAACCTTATTTTACAGGTCCCATAGTTTACTTAAGGATTTCCTTCAAAACAACTGGTTTGGTACTTCTATTAAAAATGAGATACTGTTCATGTGGTTCATTTACAGATAGCTGATTCCAGTTATTTCCCATTTTAACCTAAAGAATCTTTCAGTCTTTGCCCATCAATGCCGGAGAAATGTAGAAAGCTAAAGAACCTGTAAAATAAAACCTCATTTAAATCACTTGACCTTTTCAAAAATTTTAGGTCGCTTGTTGGTGCTTGTGTTTCACCACATTTCCCATGAATCGCATTATTTCCGCTCATATAGTTAGTCACTACTGCTCTGTTTGCACTGGAAGACTTGTGCCCCTCTTTCTGTGCGAGTAACATCACTTTTTGTCATAAAGCATTTCGCCAGATTTAATCAAATCCAGTGTCCAGCATTAACAACACCAAAACAAACACACACATTTAAACACACTTTGTACCTCATTTTAGGGAATAAGAGCTAAGCATGGGGTGGGAAAATAGAAAAAGAGAAAGATGAACCCGTGATCTATAAATGTTTAACGAGTGCAGACAGAGGAGACGAGGGCCATGAGATGATGAGGAAGAGGAGGATGGAGACAGAAAGAAAAATGGTGAGGTGAAAAAGGAAGACAATATCAGAAAGGATGGGTGAGGAACAAAATGGGGGAGTAGGGGGGGGACAGTCCTATTATAGACGCAGACACCAGAGCAAGGTTAGAAAATAGCAGAGAAGAGGAGAAAGAGCCAGAGATTGAGGAAAAAAAGGCTGTAATTGGAGGTGTCTGGTGTTTGTCTAACACAGAGAGGCTAGTAATGATTCCATTAGCGCCTCACAGAGAGAGAGAGAGAG
>NW_023339796.1:15143566-15147145 GCF_004916995.1 Morone saxatilis | reverse complement strand
GAGAGAGAGAGTGTGTGAGTGAGAGAGTGAGTGAGAGAGAGAGACAGGGACACAGAGCGAGAGACGGAGACAGAGAGAGAAAGGGAGTCAGAGGGAAAGAAGGAGAGTGACACAGAGACAAAAAGAGGAGGCTTGAGAGGCCAAAACACTACGAGAAGATTCACACAGAACATCAGAACAAGAAAACAATGAGCATCAGAGCTGCTAAATGGTAAAAAAAAGAACAAGAGAAAGGGAATTCAAGGCGTCCATTAAAAGGCTTGTTCACCTGCACAATGATGATAATTACAAATGCCCCTTCAGTCCTTTCCCCAGCTCTCGCTCCCCTCACCTCACCCCTGCATCTCTTTGTGCGACAGCAAACGAGAGAGGCTGATTTAAATGCATTAGCGGAGTGTGTTTTCCCTATGGAAGACCTGCAGACTGTGTCAGGGCAGGAACCTTTTGTTTGGCGCTGACGGCGAGCGCTGAGAGGACTCTTTAAAAGCCTGGCCCTTGTTCTCTCAGGAACACATTAAAGCTCAACGCACTGGGTTGTTGTACTTCTCTGTGTCCTCTCATGTCTTTGTTAAAAGCAGGCTGATTACAGATGCAGTTACATTAGTTGCCTAAGTGAAATTTTGACGAGGGAAAGGGAACAATATCAGAATAAAGGCACTTGCAAGCAAAATAGCCCATTTTAACAAAAGTAAGCTGGTTTCCAGGGTGTGAATCTGGCATTATTTCACAGGCAACAAACAAATATGAGATGTGTTAGGCTGACATACGTGGGACAGCAAATTCTCCTGCTGTATGAGAAGGAAATGTCATTGGTATGCAAATCCTTCCCAAGATGCCGCAAAAATATTTATCCTAATGCTGAGTAGGTGGCGCAGACAAACCTGTGGCAGAAAAGCTTCAAGTCACCATGAAGGAATTAAAATCTATTGGAAAATGCTAGTTGATTTTTTCCAGAACAATTGCTACACCAGAAAATATGCCTTCAAATCAACTAAAACCAAAAACCTGGCTTTGCTTTCTGTGCTGCACACACTGGGCACCTGTTTTTCCTTCACACACACACACACATACCCACATCTGCGCTGACCATAACTTATTAGACGAGGGACACATATATTTCCTGACCCATGACCTCAGATTGTCAATAAGAGTCCATCATTACCTCAACACACGACTACAGCACACATGTACTAACAAACATACACGAGCACGCTGTTACTGAGTTAAACCTGGCTTGTTAAACGCGCTTACATTGCTCTATTTATTCTCTCCGGAGCGATAAGACCGAGGGAGCAGACTGATGAGGTCATGGAGATCACTGAGGTCGACCGCTTTGCTGCGTCAGACTGGCTTTAAATAAAGTTTCAATAGAGGGAGTGTGACATAGGTCTACCCGCTGTAGGTAGTCAAATCATTTGAAAACCTGTCAGTGAAATCATGCGTCACATAACCATAGCATGTCAATTTTACAAGACAGACATGTAGCTCCACAGTTTCATGATTGAGATGCAGCTAGAGTTCTGCCACAATCTGTGCACATTACCAGCCTGCAAACTGCAGAGTGCAGCTTCTGTTCTTATTCACTTGTCTCTAAGGCCCGACTGCCAAGTTTTCTGGGTGTCTTGGCTGCCGCTTCTCCAAAACAACTGAAATTGCATTATGTGCACTGATTTCCAAGTTTGCAGTGATGAATATCTTTGATTCCATTTTCTTTTTGGGGAGGAAGTGAGCCTGTGGGGACAGGTGACAGCGTGAGCCTAATACAACTTGCGCACT
Source organism: Morone saxatilis (assembly GCF_004916995.1). Lineage (NCBI taxonomy): Eukaryota > Metazoa > Chordata > Actinopteri > Moronidae > Morone > Morone saxatilis. The sequence goes on along the minus strand of NW_023339796.1, from coordinate 15,145,369 downwards.
CAAATGCATACACATGCATACGGACGCACACATACTGCACACGCCATCTGTGAAGTTTTATACGATTCAATAATCTGCTTCCTAAGGCATACCTACAACACAAACACACATCAATGAGCGTTTTCTCACACACACTCACGCCGCTCTCCCCTACTCAGCAGGGAAAATGAGATATTCAGCTGTGACAAACACACACACTCGAGAAAAAAAGAAAAAAGAAAAAGAGAAGATGCCTCAAAGCAACTCCTACCCTTTTCTCTGCAAGAACTGTCCTTGCAGTGTTGGGAGCTGTATAAAAGTCACTTGGAGTGATAGCACCCATGCTGACACACACACGCAAAGTGCATCAGTAACCTACATACGCAGAGTCATTGTCATTCCATGATCTGTTTCACAGCAGAATTCATAGAGCACTGAAATGCCTCTGCACACGCTCGTTCAGCAAAGACACACAGGTATGCACAGATGTATACACTCATGTTTACATATTACATATTCACGACGCAGAGTGCAGAATGGATAGGAATGCTGTTCATAAGAGCACTTTTTTAAGCTGGTGGAGTAATTGGTTTCTTTCATTTTTGAAGCACAACCTTTAAGCAACCTGTGCATACAGTGATATACACTATAGAACATACAATCAGGTGTTATTGTGCAATAATAAAGTCACTTTCAGATACATTTAAGCATTAAGCAAATACACAACAGCATCATGCACATATCTCTTTCTTGCTTTCTAAATTTGTCCTTCTCTGCCTCAAACACCCATTCCAGGCATACACACACACATACACACACCGGATCCCCACCCGACTCACGTTGGCAGACGTCCTTGTTCTCTTCGAAGCCTGGTTTGCACACACACCTCCCAATGGGAACCAGCCAGCCTCCGTCTGCACTGCAGTACATCTTGGGAGCTTCAAACTCCTCAGAGGAGTTAACACACATGCCGTGGACCTCTACCAGCGCTGTGTCTCCGCCTGTTATCGTGTCGGGGAACTGGGCCAAGTTGAGCACAGTGAGGGGACACTTCTTATAGAAGACCCTGACTGAGACCAGGGCGATACATGCCCCCAGGTCCTGGAAGGCCAGGTAGAAACCCTTTTTACTCAGGTTGCTGATGTCACGCACCTCCGTGTTGAGTTTCATCACACGGTCGCCAACGTCCACCTGTGGACAAAGGACATTTTACATGTGTTACATGTCATGTTCATTTTAAAGGTAGCATTCATATTTAGAGCATTTTCTTTTTCAGTCCAAAAATGTATAAATCTATTTTGATAAAATGTTGCTGCCTGAAACTCATGACTCACTCTGAAACTCAAACTGCATTTCCAAGACAGAAATATAATAATGTCCTCCTGACAATTTTGCAAGCCAATGGAATAAGATAATTAAGTTTAAATATAACACATTCAAACCCAGATTTATTTTTTAAGAGAAGGTGGCAAATGGTGAATATCAAACTTTGGAATGCAACTCTTATAGTCGAAAATCAGCTATAATTATAGAAAAGTATAGAAAACACAGTATATGAGATAACCAGCAGACAGACTTTTCTTTTAAGGAAGGGGGGCAGAGGGTAAAAATCCTGACTAAAGACAAACAAAAAGTTGGCCAAACATAACAACATTCACATTCACTTCAGTGAGAGTAATTTGGAAATCTTTGCTTGTTACATTACTATGTATTTTGTAATTCCCTATTTTAGGATGTGTATGTGTACAAAACGTACACATGTGAGTGTGTCACAGTGTATGTTTACATATTGTATATACGGTACATGTGAGTGTGTGTGTGTGT
>NW_023339796.1:15136499-15143529 GCF_004916995.1 Morone saxatilis | reverse complement strand
TGTAGGTGTGTGTGTGTGTGTTCATACCTGTGTAAAACTCTCATCTGCTGCAATGGTATCGATCTTGACGTACTGGCTCTCCTTGATGAACCACAGGTTGGCATTGTTAGACTCATAGTAGTACATGTTGAATGTCTGCAAAACAAAACAAACCATCACCTTTCAGACTTTCGAAATGGTAGTTATCAGACACAAAAGAATAACACGCAGTAAAGCTAGATAGTTAAAAGAGAGAAAGTCCATCCAATGTGAAATTTTAACAAGGCCCCCATAGCTCTCAAGCTATTCTGCTGCTTCTCTTTAAATCTCAGTCCATCTGTCTCGATGGCCAGTCAGCAACACTGTCTGCAGTTTCATGAAAGCCCGGCTCTGTACTGTCTCATGCAGTATTATCTCCACTACTCATTCTGGAGATGTAATGAGAGTGAAAAGGGTGCAGAGGGCAGACAAAGTAGAGAGAAATGAATACAGAGGAGCAGCGATATCAGGCTGATATGAGAGAATAGGGGACAGTAAAAAAAATATATCAGAAGTTAAAATATACGAGGAGCCACAAAAGAAGCCTCTAGAGCATCGTCTGTTTCATTCTGCAGCTATTCTCTCATGTCATTCTTTTCCCGCCTCTTGTCTATTTATCTATTCATCAGCCATCAAAGTGAACTTCCATCTGTGTGTGTTAAATGGAAAAGACAAAAAAACTCTTTTCTGCTCTGCAGTGTAATGTGCAGAATAAGCATTGATTCCACACCATGCAATAATTATAATACGAACAAAAACCTTTTGACAGGCCTTACATTAATATATATGTTAATAATGGGCAGATTGCTGTCATATTCTGTGCTATCATCCAATATTCTGTACTTAAGTAAACTGGTTGCATGCCATAAACAATAAATTATTTTAAAAAAATCCATGTTCAACCTTGTCTAAGAACAAAAGATACCTTTCTAGTGGTCCTGCTTCACGTTACTCCTGATTGTTTCTCATACTTTAATGTTAACTATTGCTTGAGTGCCGCAAAAGCAAACAATACGGCATAATAGTATCAGATAAAATATAAAGATCAGGCAGGTTCAATAGAAGACGCAGAGAAGTTGAAGTTAAAGTTAATTTGCTGATTTATTTGATTAGCTAAGCACACTGTGTGTGCTTTAGGGTGTATTTGTTCCAATTTGTAAACTAATTAATGTTCTCAATTAATCTGCCATTTTTATGACAAATACAGTATGTATCTAATAAGTTAGTAATATATTTGAGAAGTGAAAGTAATACTGATTACATTATAAAAGGCTAAGAGCACTGCATAGCCAGAGGATATTTTGTAGCTTTGCAGAAGTGATTTTTCTGAGACAGACCCCTGACTCCAAAACATTTCTGCCTCAACAATGTTACAAATTAAACTTAGTCCTGTGCTATTGAAAAAAAGTGTTTTTGTTTTTACTAGCTTCCATCCAAAAGAAAGAGTCCACATAGCTGAACACCAACACCCATGGAGCAGGTCAAAACTCAAAGTCTTGCTCACCAAGAGCGAACAAAACAAGCAGCACAAACACACCAGGCAGGGGGGCTTAAACACACACACACAAGTTGCAAAAACATTTGTTATCTGCCACCATGCTGCGTGCGTGTTCAAAAGCTTGCTTGTGTATTATCCTGTGTGTGTGTGTGTGTGTGTGTGTGTGTGTGTGTGTGTGAGGTGATGCAGACCTCTTTGCAGGTACCAGGGACCCCGGGCAGGCTGTTACAGTCCCTCAGGGTGAACTTGATCTCAATGTAGACGCGCTGCGCTCCTTCTCGGCTGATGTGACGTGTCCTCAACCAGTTGTTCTGGTTGGCCTCCATGACGTTACACACCTGGTAGGTCCTCATTGGGGTGTTTCTCTCATCCATCACACTGATCTCCTCCCACTGAAGATGAGAAGGAGGATGTTTAGAGAGAAAGGACAGAGCAGAGTGGGTCTATTAGATGAAAGAGATAGTTGTTTATGTTAGTGCCTTAAACGTGAAATTTCCGATTTGGATTTGGGATCTTTGACATTTATCCGATGTAATTTTTTTTAGATGGAGAGCAAAATAAAGAAATGGGATAAGGGCAAGGGAAAAGGTAGAAATCAGCAAGAAAGGTGGAGAGGGTTAGTAAATACTAAGAAAATGTGGGAGAATAGGATAAAAAAAATGTCAAAATACTAAGAGGGGTTCTTTTTTAAAAAGCGATGAAAAGAGGAGAAAGAGGAAAGAGTGAAAGGGGAGAAATGAGTGAGCAAGACGACAGGAAAGGAGAGTGCAAAAGAGGAGGTGAGGGCTGCTGAGTAGTGCTTGCATTGACGGGGAAAATCCTTTTAACAGAAACATAAATTTCAAATCAAAGACAAAGTGGACGTGTAGCCAGGGCAAAGTGATGTTCAGCAGCACAGGGCCAGCTTGACAACATCAACACTCAGCTGTAAGATTGTCTTATTTCATCGCCAGTCAATGGACAAAGGAGATCTCAGTCCATAAGATTGCTTATGTGGAAACTGGGCCTAAGTTCAATGAACTGTGGTTTCATGCAAACCCAATGCTAAGCCTGCATGTTCTGTTTTCATGTCTGGGTGAATATGAGTGATGATCTGTGTCAAGATGACTGAAGGACAGTCTTTGTCTACACTGCACATGTGCACAGAGTGAGCATGTTTTTCTAACGGGAATGTGTGATTTAGCGCTTAAGATGTAGAAGTGTGTGCATGAGAGAGACACACAGAGGGAAGGATGGAGAGAGAGCGAGAAGGAGTAGGTAGGACAGAGCTACTTTGTCTCCCGTCATCTGCTACCATCTGTTTCCACTTCTGACTAAGGCAGTAATTGAGAACACTTCTCGCATGAGCAGGAAAACATTTCTATCTACCCACACACATATACCATTGCGTGTGCACACACACGCACACACACACACACACAGAGAAAGAGAAAGAACATTTCTATTCCTTTAAAGAAAAGGAAAATAAACTAATGTGGTTTCAGTGTCTCAAGACATCTGATTCATTCATTGGGAAGCTAACTGGATTTTCTTAGACACACACACACACACTTAGTCACAGACACACAAACTGGATGAGTGCTAGTTTGTGGTGAGGGATGAGAGGACCACCATCTTTGTTCTGAGCTCCTGTCATCATCTCAAGACTGAAGCTGTAAGCTCCACAGTGATGAGCACATATCACATTACAGTAGTCCAACCATGTGTTTACATGAACCCTGATACATAAGTACAGGCCTGAGCGCATACATATACACACACTCACATGTGCATAAGCACCTGACCCACAGGAGTAACTACCCATCATCTCTAATGTCCTGAATTTCAGATGAAAGTGGAATGGTAGATGAACTTGGGGGTGAACAGAAAGAAAAGAGAGAAGACAAGTCAACAAAAAGCAAAGAGAGCAAAGAAAAAAGGCAAAGAGAAAATTTCAGACAAGTCCGAGCTGAGGTTGGATTCTTGAGGTTAATCTGATGCGACAACCCAACAACCCGGCAAAAGCTTGACGCATTTCACCTCCAAGTCCTGAGCACTAAAACAGACCCACGTAAAAAAAACACACATTCTCACATAGACTTGCACACTCTCTCCAGCTCTCTCTCACTCTCAGATGCTTTTAATCCCCACAGAGAAGTGTCTGCTGTGTATGAACTGGAGCTCGAACAAAACCAGCTCTCTCTTGATCGTGACCCAACAGTCCTTCAACCACAGAAACAGAAAGAAGGAAGTAGAAGTAGAAGAGGGAAGAAAGACGGGGCAGGACATTGTTTAAGCTGTTGCAGGCAGCTGACACAAACCGTCAGAGTTTTACAGATAAAGGATGTATCGCTGGAATCGTGTTCGACATTGTGCGCACACGACGACTGAGAGTCATTATAATCAACGACTCTTGATTCAAATAAAAGAACAAAACACGAGATGGAGGGAGGAATGGAGAGACGAGAGGAGAGAGAGGAATGAATGTTAGTAAATTACAGGCGTGCCTGGCAGCTAAATAGACCCATCTGTGCAGAGCTGAGACCAGTCGGACATCACAGGACGGTCGCATACACCCACACACAAACACACAAAAGCTGAGTCCCCAGGGAGTGGTGATTAAAGCATTTATGGGAATAGTCATTGAGGGATAAAGAGGGCTTTATGATGTCTTTGTTTATTTCTTTGTAGGCAGAGTTTGGAGTGGCTGGATTACTGCCACTTCCTGTTGAGCGACTTATTTCCCCAGTTGGCGAGTCTGTTCATTGTCACTTTTGCCTGCCGTAAAGCACAGGTGTGCTTATGAACATGAACACAACCTGCTCGCCTGCATATTTGCTAATGATACACCAGCCACTTGAGGGAGAAAATCCACCAAAAAACACAACTGGGAAAATGTTTGGATAGGAGTTTAGGGGAGTTTAAGCTCCCTTTCTTTCTTATTCTCTGCACACACACACACATAAAATGAAAACTGTTGCCTGTGTTGGTTCAGTCTGAACACTAATTAACATTCAGAATGAGACCCTCCTCCCTGAACCCTCAATCACCTCAGCCAATCAGCAAGGAACCCACTTGATTGCTTTGAAGTGAAGCAGAGATGTCGGATCAGGGTTTAAGTTCAACCATTCACAAGCTTAACATAATATCCCTCCTTCTGCAATCATCTGATGGGTACACCTACGAGCACATAATTGGCCTCCAAACTCTGGAACAAGCTCTGGCTTAGTGACTGGGATAGAGAACGGAGAGGGGGAGGGAAGAGCAGAGATGGAAGATGAAAAAAGAGGAGGAGAAGCAATGAAGGCCGAGGAGCCTCTGGGGGAGTAGAGACGCTGTGGGGCCTCCCATTTTCAAACATCATTAAGACGTATCTGTTTTGTTTCAGTCACAAGGAACACCCCCGCCCGGTGACAGAAGTGGGTCGCTCCACGGAGTCTCAGTCACATCCGGCCCCGTACGGCTTGGATTAAGCGTGACCTGCGGGGGTCAAGTGTGGTTTTGGACTAATTCAGGTAGACAGTGGTCTCAGATTGGTGGGAATTGCCTCTTGCTGAAACCAATCATCAGGTTTGAAGTTCAAAGGTCAACTAGATAATCCCCCTGATATAAAACATAAGACCTTCTCACAGCCCTGCCACCTTTATCCTCTCAGTCTATCACTCTCCTTTCCCCTTTCTCCTCCTATAGATTGGATCCTTGTAGCATTTCTGTAATAAATCAGCACCACATTAATTCTGAGACATATGTATAACTACGTTAAACAAACGCCAACTGGATTGGCTGCCTCTGCGAGTCTCTATAGTGCTTTTATGATGTATGCCACCAGAATGAATAGATGATATATTTACAAGAGTTTTAAAACAAGATGTGCTCCACAAACCACAGTAAGAGCTTGTCATCCTCAGCTCTTCATCTAAAAGCTCCCTGTTTTTGCTTACATCTCCCTGCAATATTTAAAACTGATCTGCTAACCATATCTTGTTGCACAAACCTGTTTTTGGTCCACTGACTCAGTGACAAATACATTTGCTATAGGCGCTTCACAATGTCACAATGTTCTCGACTCGGCTCTTTGTTATTAAAGTGGACTAAATAATTCCAGTGTGAACGTGGAATAAAAATCTATTTAGCCAAGCAGGTACAGTATGTACAGACCAATCAGCAGGCAAGAATGGGAGCAGATGATGACATAACTTGCTTTACAAACAGCACATATAAATGAAGCATTAATATGACACTGCACAGCCTATTTTTCTCCTACAACTTATTCTGAAACTTGTTTGAAATGAAGACAATAGAAGTGGAACTCAAGGAACCTTTCATGGAGCCTGTCATTCCTCTCAGTTCACCTTTTCTTGTTTGTTTATGCTACTTCAGCTGCACTTGCTTTGTTTCGCTTGATGCCTGTTTGCCCTCTAGTTGTTTAAGAGAAACAAGATTTTTTGTTTTCTGCCAAAGTCATAACTAACTGAAGGAAAATGTGTGCCTATTTTGAGGAGCAGAAGCAGCTATATGTATTTTGTTCCGTTCACTTTCTAACTGACAATGACAAGACTGAAAAAGAGTGAGGAGGCTCATGTTTATCTAGGAGGAAGATAACATCGTCTTTGTGTACCACAAGACAAAATAAGAACCAGCTTTGACCAATTTAATAATTTCCTTGGAGATAAAGCAGCTGATAAAGCTTGTGCCTGACCCCGGAGTAAAGAAACTCAAAGCACACTCTTTTGTTTTAATAGTGTCTCCGTAGATACTGTGTCATCAAACATTTGTTCTCTTTGTAGTTATTTGACAGAGTAGTTGTGTGGATGTTCACAGAGCCAGCGTCCCCTCAGTTTCTGTACACATTCAGGGAGGACATGCCAGATCCCCACTATGTTGACAACTCATGAAAAAAGATATACAGGATGGAGTTTATTATATATATTTTACTTTCCAGCCAACTCATTTCATTGAGAGTAAACCAACAACACATGTGCTTTTGCGGGCCATGATTAAGCCACCCCAAACTGAACCATATTTTCAATAAAAGTAACTTGTGTACTCTTTGGTTTTCAAAATAAGACTGAACTTTTTGGCTTAGTAACAGATGGGACCTGAGGACTTCAGTAAAAAAAAAAGTATCCACAATATGGCCGCACAATCAGAGCATTTCAATAAAGTGAACTTGATACCCTTGCTTGCTTGAGAAAACAACCTTGCTTAGCTCTGCTCACTTGAGCAGCCTCTCTGCTGCACACAACCATGAAACCGCGTGTGGCATCCTGCAATTTAACACACTGATGCTGAATAGTGGAGAGGAAGTGTGACTCAAGGGGAAATAGAATTAATTCAGTGCCATTCAGCAGCTCTTGCGCTAGAGTGACATACAGAACCCACTCTTATTTCTTCATTGAATGCGCTTCGTCGTTCTTGCTCTCTACGCTCTTCCTCTCCTCTCACTTCTCTGTTGAAATTTTCTGATGCATGGTGGCTGCACTCCAGACTCCCTTAGTCCCTATACCTGCAAACGGCTAGTTATGCAACCCCCCC
>NW_023339796.1:15128477-15136399 GCF_004916995.1 Morone saxatilis | reverse complement strand
ACAGACACACGCACACACACGCAAATAATGTCAACACGTACACAACATCCTCCTTTTATGTAAGAATATTTACCCCTCCACCCCATCCCTTCACTCCATCCCAAAAATCGCAACCCATAATAAATGGAGGCTCCAGTGCCACAGCGTTTGCAGTGCAGCGGAAATAATTTGTAAATTCCCCCTGCAGACTCCCGATTTAGCAAGGAGCGCTCAAGAACCCAGGGCTCTCTAAAACACATACTCCAGTGCTGCTGCTCCTAACTCCGAGTCCTTGCTCCTTCCCAACACAACCCACTAGTTGTTCTTTTGGTGCCAGCTCCGGCATAAAGTGAGGTTGATTTTTGTTTGTGTGTGTTTTGTCCTGCATATACTCACCCCCTCATTAGGGTAAGCCTCCCAGCCCAGGTCGGCCAAAGCTGACATGGAATCCAGCAACGTAACTGCAAGAACACAGAGGAGAGAGAAAAAGGATGTTAACACACACACATACTGAAATAAAAGTGGCATTAACCCTCATTTCATTAAGATAATGATAATGTTTTCCATGTACAGCGTGGAGCGATATTATCTTGCAAGCATCACATAATGTCATATTGTTCCCTAAACCTATATAAAAACTTGTATACTCATACAAGGGCGTCTTTTGTTGTGTTGGAGTACAACGGCAGTGGAATCACAAGCAGCATAAACCTATAATTTCAACTTTAAGATTACTGTGGTTGTGCTGCAGCTGTTATGGTTCAAGGGGACATAAAGTCAGTCAGTGACACAGCATCAAGATACAGAGGCAAGAGTATATTTTGTACAGTTGTACATTTACATTTTAGACACTGAAGTGACACTCTACCCAAAGAGTATCAATTGCTCGCCTGAGGGTTTGAAAAATGACTTTTGATGCTTGTGTTCTTTAAGGAGGAAGGAGATCAAGTTGTATTCAGAGTGGTTACAATGACATATTCCTGTCACATAAAATGTATCAAAAATGTTTCGAATTTCCTCCAGCCACACAATCAGCATAATCTTCTACTTCGCTGTTCATCTGTATGCTCAGTATATTGCAACCAGTCACATTTTTTAAAATAAATGGCTAAATACTCTGCTTTTGTCTTAATAATCATCACCCTGTTAAACCCATGAGTAGGAACCTATGGTAGTTTACACAAATTAGAGCGTCAGCCTCCAGCTCTTATAATGGTTGGAATCGCTTTACAGGTTTAACATTTTTTTTTAATTCAAGTGGCCAATTCACCCGAATTACAAAAATATCACCCACATTTCATCCAGGCGGATGATGGGTGAACAGACTCACCAACAAGCAGATACAGGTTAGCTTCCCTGGCTAGCATTCACAAGTTGTCTGTGTATATATGCAGCTCGCAGTAAAAAAAGAAAGGAAAAAAAAGTTAGCCGGTCTCTGTGAGTGTTTCTCCTGCACCTTCTATGATATGTAATGTTAACCACCTGTTGCGTGGGTGCACGGACACTGATGAGTTTTAGCCAGTTGGTATTGAAATTTGGTACCAAATGACAAGCCATTTTTTAACACTTGGTAATATTGACGCAATTCGGTCAGTGCCATAAAAGTATCGAAGCTCAGTACCCAGCCCTAATAGAAACATGGCAGTACAACATGGCGGAGTCCTTTGAAGGCGATCCGTAGTGTCTATAGATATAAAAGAGTCATTCTATGGTAACAAAAACATAACGATTCCTCAGGTGATTATATTCTAATTAAAACATACCTATACATATTATATTCCATTTCTACCAATAGACCCTCCTAAATGTTACACACTGGACCTTTATATATGTGTTTTTGTCATTTGGGTTAACCAACCCTTTCAACAAGCAAGCAAACATTTTATCAACAACTTCCACATGTACAAAGCGTTTAATACAATAAAAGTGTCATTTAACCAGAAAAATGTTGAACAAAAGGAGGATGAATGTACATTTGACACTGAACTGTTTCCTGTGTGTGATCTCTGTGTGACAGGAGGAGGTGGAGGGAGGATGCAGGAAGGTGAGAATGAAAAGTCTAGAGAGGAAAGTTGACCAGTGGGAGGCATAATAAAAACCTGCTCAGATTCTGGAGCAAGGTTCTCCACCTGTGTGTGTCACTTGTCAGTGTGTGTGTGCATGTGTGTGTGTGCTTGTTAAGAGCTTGGCATAGTCGGTTCCTAATCAAGCCTTCAACACCGCTGACCATCAATATTTAATCAGTATCCATCTGCAGAGACTGCTGCTTCTCTCTTTCTTCTCTCTCTCAATCACACACATTGTGGCTCTCTCAGGTTATCCTCCTTCTATCGAAATCTTTGAACCTATACTTCCAATCCACAGATCCCAGATCAGAGGGGTGAGTCGCTGACCTGACGCAATTTAAACCAGCTGCATCACTTTAAAGCAGCCCGCTTTCATATTCCCTCCACTTTTTATAAGCAGTGACCTGGAAAAACTATTCCAAAGTAAAACAGAGTTTGCCCTCCTGAATGCAAATGAGACTAATCACTCAATTTAAAAGTGCCTGTTTACAAGCTCCTCTGTGTATCCCTACTGCCTGTAGGTATAACAAAGGGACTGTAAAATTGGTCCAACCTCCTCTTTTCCTATCTTTCCCTCTCTTTCTCCTCTTCTCGCACTCATGCTGTTCGTCAGCCGTTACCGAATCCCGGCCGTTCTCCTCAGCTCAGCACACCATGACAGCAGGGAGGCATGTCATGCTGTATTAGTGAGTGTACGCGGTGCACGTGTAACAGCACACATATCTGCGTGCGTCTGCGAGGGAAGAACAGCAACCGAGAAAATAGTGCACACGGCATAATGAAGCAGAAAGAGAGCGAGGCAGATTAAATGAGAGGGATGAGACATGAATAGTGGAGGAGAGGTGCTGAGCTGCAAAAGGTCAGAGGCAGCCTCCAGCCCATGTGTGTGTTCACAGAGACTAAAGACCATTTAGACTGCTTTCCTCAGTTCATGGGCAATTGAGTGGCGTACAAAAATAGGACATAATAGCATAATAATATGTGATTTCAGGAGCAAACGGAGAGGAGCACACACACATTCACACACACACACACACACACACACTCCCTGTACTACCTATCAACAAGGTTTGTCAAATTTGTCAAATTCGGGTTTCACATACAGTCAATTATTTCAACGATATTCTCTGTGACTCACTCACTGTAAAACCCTTTCATGAGTATAACTGGGTGCAACCTTGATAAATTAAAGGGTCAGTTTACCCAAAATTACAAAAACACATTTCCCTACTTACCTTCACTGGTTTCTAGGTTTACAGGTAGTTTTGAATTTTTTGTGCCTTAAAACTTTAAAACAATTCGACTGAAATTCAGTATCTGTGTCTTTCTAGAAATAACTACTCTGGATAATACACAGGCCTTACTGTGATCACTTTTCATTGGAATGACTTTCTGCCAAATAAAGTATCCCTTTTAAAACTATCAATATTGTGTGCTGTTGAGTAATCTGTTGGGAAAATTACTGGCATCTGCATCAGTTTTTATTCGCTCCAAACAGCCAATTTACTAAATGTACATATGTTAGCTGTTAGCTAACTAGCACCCAGCATGTGTGTCTGTGTATGTCCTGATCTGATCTAAAAAATCACAGCAGTCTGTGTCATTTTCCTCCATATTTCCTGGAGTTGTCTCCTTTTTTCTCTTTTCTTTGAATGTTTGGGATTCAATAAACCACTGGAATATGCACACATTTTGCAATTTATAATTCCTACACCTCAGGTTATGTCCTGAAAGACATTTGCTGCTGTTTTTTTTAAAGGACTAGCTCAACACTTTGGGAAATATGATTATTTGTTTTCTGTCTGACAGAATCAATGGAAGCAGGAGTAAACATTTAGCCTAGCTCTATATAGAGTTAAAAAATCTGCTCTCCAGCACATTTAAAGCTCACTAACACATTATATTGTTTGTTTAGTTTGTACACACACAGAAATATAAAAATACCTTTTGGTTATAAGGCTACTTACAAAACACACATAGATACAAAAGAGTGGTATCGATCTTCTCACCAAGAGAACTAACTCTCCAGAAAACACCATTAAATTACCATCACTATTAAATCACTGTTGGGGTCGAAATTTCAGAGACATCTAAAAAACTGGGAAAAACAATCCTTTAAGATCCTTTTCTTGTGTCTGGAGTTGCTCATCATGTTGAAACTTTAAATACTGTCTAGTAAGCTAATGTGTTACTAAGGCCATTACATATTCTAAAGCCATTTTGCAGCCCACTGGGAAAACACACACATACATAAACCTACACATCGACACTTTTTCTCCTCTCCTCACACCTCCTGTCAATACCACTTATCACTTGTAATCAATGACTGGACTCATCAATTATGTATTAGCTATAGCTTCCTGTCTGCTGACACAGCCAGTATGCATATATACCTGTGTGTGTGTGTGTGTGTGTGTGTGTGTGTGTACCTGTGTTTGTGTTTCAAAGATGAGGAGAAAACAAAGAAATTATGAAAAACAGTTTTCCTCCCCAAACAAAAATGAAGCCCTCTATCCATCTATATCCATCCTATAAATGCTCTCACCCTGTCTCGGTCTTCCCTCTCACCAGGGAATTGGCTAAATTGTGTGTGTGTGAAATCTAAGCCTGGGCCAGGCCTGCTTTGGTCTGGAATAAAAACACCAAGCTCATCACTCAGTCACTCAGGCCAGGCTCATGTTCGATCTAATGACCAGTCTCGCTCTCTCTCTCTCTCTTTCTCTCTCTTTCTCTCTCTTTCACTCACACACACACACACACACACACACACTCACACACACACAATCTTCATGTTGATGAGCTGCTAAACATGACATTTCATACCCACAGTGGAGCACCTTCCAAATTTGAGCACTTAGTGAAAACACAGAAACAAAATGTATCTGCTATCATGGCTTTCCTCAGCATTTGTACCTGAAAATACCACTTCCACACAAACAAATTCCCTAAGGGACACACACACACACACGTCTAATTTTTCCCAAGCTTTTCTTCACAGGGCATAAATGCAGAAATCCATACACCATACACATGTGACCTGATTACTGTGAGAGTTGTTCGGTTACAGAGAGACATGCTGTCTTATTGATTTTCAGCACCAAACTGTGAGGTTTACATTCTGAGAGTGAAAGATGAGGAGGAGGTGGAGGGTGTAAATTTGTTGCTCAGAAATCAGTGTACAAATGCAGTAAAATTCTGAAATCGCAGCACTTATAGAACCGTGTGCGGAAAATAAAAAACATTTTCAATCTCTTTGTCTCTCCATCTCCGTCTGTGTCTGACTTATTTTTCTTCTCACTCCTGTTTCCTCCCTCTGGGGTGTCTCTCTCTGTCTGTCTTCCTCTCTTTTTTTCTTGCTTCTTTCTTGTTTGTTTATGTCTCTCTGCCACTCTCTCTCTCTCTCTCTGCCACTCTCTGAATCACACCAAAACAAACCAAGGCCAAAAATACTGCAGTCTTGCATTGTTCCTCCAACTAATTACAAGGCAATGCATGCTCAACCTTCATTTATTAGCAACAAAAATAACACCAAGATAGAGAATCACAGCACTCATTTGGAAAACATGGTGAGACAAAAGTGAGTTAATTAGGACATGAAGAAAAAAAAGAAATGGAGAAAAAAGTAAATGAAACAAAAGGCACTCATCAAAACTATCCCTTCTTTTGACTGTGCAGCATGAAAAGGGCATGTCAACGAATGAAGGGTTGTGGGGGGAGAAAAAAAAAAACTAGTTTTGACTGATTTCAACATTTTGACAGTTTTGACTGGCTGATCATCCTCTGCTAAATAGGCAAGTTGTTTTTTTTATGGCTCATGATTTTCAAAGAGTGACAATATGAAAAGTGAGCATGTCATTAATGAAGGCTGTATTAACAAGAAAACGGCAGACAAGAATCTCATCTTCCCCTCCCTAACAAGCAGCAGTTAATTTGACTGGCTATCTCCCCAATTTAATCTCCATTTGCTTGTATCTTCACTCATTTCTATACGTCTCATAATTGATTAGTTGGACTAATGGTACATGGGTCTATGTTTTTTAGATGTTAATCTGAATGAAACCGAATACATAATTCATAACATCACATGGAATTGCACATGAAAATGATGTGCGTGGAGCGTTTGAAAAAGAGGGGGGAAATGCCTGCATATGAATGTGAGCTAAAAGTGCCAGTGCGTTCGCTAGTGTGACCATTCCCTCTATCAATTATTCAAACTGACAAATGGCCACAGGCCGCCTGGTGTTTTGGCCAATTACAAACGGGCATACTGCGGGGCTAAACAGGGCCAGTTTTTGCCTCGGGCATTTCTCCTGACGCCTCTCACACAGTGTGACAAGTCAGGACCCAAAGCAGAGTCATCGCCACAGGTGGGGTTGCCGCCTGAAGTCGACCAAAACAAACAATCCCCAAATGTCAAAAGTAGTGTGTGTGTTTGTATGTGTGTGTGTCTATGTGTGCTACACACATGAACAAAACAGCCTCCATATTCTGTGTGTCTGTATGTGCATGTGTTTGTGTGTCACGCTGCGGTGCTAAGAAAAGAAAAACTATGGGGCATTTCCAGGTGATTTCTACTGGGTGTGTGTGTATGTGTGTGTCTACCATGCTGGTGTTATGACAGACAGAAGTGTTCTTTCTTCTTTTCTTTCATAACTGATATTTTGTCATACCCATGACATTTTCATGAGCATACCTCAAGGCTTGTATTTATGTTACAGAGCATCTGTCTTTGTATGGGTAACAGACCATAGGCGCATTGACATTTTAATACAAATAACAAAACACACTGGGCAAAGAGCTCAAGTTTCAGTCCAGGAAAGGGAAGAAAAATATGCCTTTTCTTGAGCAATATAGTCCGCGGTCTAATATGATTGGCGGTCACGTTTGAAGCTGTTGTAAAAAAGTCCAATAAATGTGCATTTGACAGCCAATAATAGTTTATTTTAATATTAATGCATCTAGCAGAAATCATCTCTTATGCCAGTACTATCAACTATACTGCTCTGATGCTCTGCGGACAATAATCAGTTCCATACAAATAATTACAGATCAAAAATAAAAGATTATGTTCTTTTTTATATTACACCGCATTACCTTTGTTACTTTTGTTTTAATAAGAGCTTGTAACACAAGAGGCGTCGCATGAAATTTATTTTAAGCCTGTTCTCATGGTTTCATTTTGATGTAAACTCTTTACCAAGCTGAAAAAAAAAAAGCCTCTCTCCCAGCGTCTTCACGTCAATCTGCATTAAGCACTTCTTTCCAGCCCACCAGCTTCGGTCAGGTTTCGCAGTTGCTCCCTTCTATCCATAACGCATGATTTTGCAAATGAGGGGGGGAGGGGGTGGGATAAGATTCACTGTCTCATTTGCATAAAGACCCCTTCTGGGCGGTGTCATTCTCAGCACCTCGGACCCTGCGAAGGGGAAGAAGAAGGGGGAGAGAGAAGACAGAGAGTGGCTGAGGAGAAGGGGGGAGGAATGAGAGATGGGAAGAAGAAAGAGAGGAATCCAATCAGTCGTTCTGTGCAAGGCGTGGGAGTGGAAAGCGTCGCCTGTCATGAATCACTCACATTCGGCATCACAATGGAGTGATAGGTCCAAAACACTTGCCCTACTGATCAGTATTGATTTCTGTCTCCTCACTGTGTGTGTGTGTGTGTGTGTTGTGTGTGTGGTGTTGTGGTGTGTCTCAGGTTTGGCAAAATGAAATTTTTGATCTTGTGTGGGTGTGTAGATGAGAGAGAGAGTAGGAAGAGATGAGTGAGAGAGTAGGCGGGGAGGAGCGCGTGTGAATGATTTTCTTCCCTCTCCGTCAAGTGCTGTGGTGATTGTTTTAATTGGCTAGTATTACTCCACCTCGTGTATGGCGCACTAA
>NW_023339796.1:15115913-15128377 GCF_004916995.1 Morone saxatilis | reverse complement strand
CACACACACACACACAAACACCATAGGAAGGTGCCAATGCCACAAAGAGAAAGACTGCTCAATAAGACCACCAAACAGGCTTAATGTAGAGTACAATATGTGACTACATAATGAGTTCATAAACTCTTTTCAGCTCAGTACAAGAAATATTTCATTGGAAGACGTGATATATAATGAAGGGGCTTGCTGACACCACATGTATAAACCTCATTGCTTTTCATTCAAATGTAAAACCCACATTTTTTTAAATGACTAGATCAGCCTAAACACATTTTCACAAGGGTTTTATGTCCCCACGCACCCAAAAGTTGTTACGTTTCCTGCTACAAGAAAATGCTGACAACTACAGTTCACAGTAATCAAGGTCCTCTTGTGGCAGAAAATCATCCAGTAATTGAAAGTAAACAGAAAAATGGGAAGGAAATGCAAATAAGATGCTGATCATTTATTTTCAGGACAAAAAAATCTTTTAAAAAATGCTACTGTTCCTCAGTGGTTGTATTGCTGATAGTAATTAAAAATATAATTTTGGTATTTCTGAGTTTTTAATCAGATTTAAAGTTTTTCTTGTTATTCAAAATGAACACCAGTGAATTAAAGTACTTTTTTTTTACTTAAACAAATAAATAAAAACCCTACATATTCAGTATGGCACAAAGATACAAAATAATCAAAATTATAAGTTTGATTATACTGCAGAAAACTATGAGTTTAACTGAATTGCATTTCCCTGTTACTTTGATTTGAGGATCATAAGCAGCCGAATAGTTGGCGAGCCTTTACTTACTCCTTATAATGTGTACAGTATGCATCCATATCTATTAATTATGCACACAGGTGTCCAATATGTCTTTAATTATTAAAGAAATCACTTAAGAAATAAACTTATTTGGTTCTTGAAGATAGTTAGATGAGAAGATTGATATCACTCTCTGTTTGTGCCCTAAATATGAAGCTACTGCCAGCAGCTCCTAAACTTAGAACTGGAAACAAGGAAACCTCTAGCCTGTCTCTGTCGGGTTTTGTGCAAATCAAATTAACAAGATATGCGCGTCAGAGTTACTGGTATCTACCGGTAGATTTAGTTACCTTTGGATCGAGCCAGGTTAGCTGTTTCCTCCTGTTTCCACTCTTTATGCTAAGCTACTGTAAGCATCACCTGGCAGTAGCTTCATATTTAACGTAAAGACATGAGAGTGTGGTACCAATCTTCTCATCTAACTCTCGGCAAGAAAGCTACTAAACGTATTGACCCAAATGTTAATTCATCAGAAAGACCACTGTGACTGAAATATCTTCCTTAAGACCAAACCAAAAAAGGTTAATACATTAGAAGAAGAAAATACACAATTCAAGCAAATGCTCCAGTGGAACAAAGCTTTGCAGCTTGCTCCATACTGAGATAACTTACTGCACCCGAATACACTCAGAAAATAAATAAAACAGCTATACAACTGTATAAGAGTACACACATATTCACACACACGCTCCCAATATCTCAGTATTAGTGCTGCCACACACAGACCTTCCCCCGCTTCCACTCCACTGAGAGTGCAGTTCACCGGCTGAGAGTGTTGTCAGGGCAACAAACGGGCCGACGGAGAGCAGGAAGAAGGAGTGGGAAGAGTTGAGCTCTGAACTTTAGGAACAAACTGGCGTCGTACCAAGTTTTTCTCTCTCACTGTCTTTTCATCAGTCCTCTCTCCACTCATCCACAAACCACCAGAGGGTCTCAATCAGTCTTTTTCCCTCTCCCTCTGCACTCTCATCCTCTGTTCATACTATTTATATCAAAGCTCTGTGTTACTGTATATCCTTCCTATCCTTACCTCCAGTGACTATTCCTTTCTGTTATTTTGTTACACACAAGCCTCCTTACTCTAAGATGCTTTTACTGGACTTCTTCCATTAATATATTGCTCTGTATGGAGGAAATATTGAATACACTTCACTCAGTTGCGGAAGGTGAACTATCTTGCCTCCATCCTTTTACACCCCACTCAGCGAATGTGAGAAAGGATTTTAAAGGTCCAGTGTGTAACCTTTTGAAGGATCTATTGGCAGAAATTTAATATAATATTTATATTCGCCCGAAAATAAGAATGTTTGAGTTACCTTAGAATGAGCCGATTTTATCTACAGACACCACGGGTCGCTTTCAGACAAACAACCCAACACTGGCTCTAAATAGGGCTGTTGGCATGTTTTGCATGTGTCATGGCCATCAAAGTTTCTCCCTTGCGCTTGGAAATGGAGGGTAAAGCGTGTGAGTTGCAATCTGCAACTACACCGTTAGATGCCAGTAAATTATGCATATTTCTGCCATATCTTTAATATCATTTTCCAAAAAGCTTTTTTGGTGGGGTGAGGTGGGATCTAGCATGATTTCAGGGAAAATATGTAATGTAATATGTGATAGCTGACTCCAATCTGAGCGTGTCTATAAATGATTCAATGGATTTACATTTTTCTAATTCTAATGCTTATTCCTCCTTGATTCAGTTCAGTTGCGCCTGCTTTCTCACTTCCCGTTCTGTTCAGAGAAATGTAATGTTGATCCTTCACACTTCGACAGACACAAAATTAAATTCCTCTTTGGGTTGGACTGAATTGTGTAGATTAAGCACATTAGCCATATACTGATGACTGATAGACGGGAGCAGGTCACTGAAAGTTGATTCTGTGAAACACACAAATAAAATTCAATTAGCTATTGCATGCATTGCTGAATGGTAGTCATGTGTCTAAATCATGAGTTGATAGAAAAGTGGATTAAGTATAATTAAGATAACAAGAATATGAACTGATGAATTTGCTCTTAAATCTGAATTTGTCATCAACATCTTTATCATTTAACTCAACCATAACAAATCTATGAGTTTGTTTATATGCACATCAGTGTGTTGGTTATGATCAGGTTATTGGAGGAATGTGTTTGTGCACCATTTCTGCTTTGAGAAACATAGATAAGCACATGTCTTGGCTTTAAGAAGCTCAAATATGCTAGCTGGAAGTTAATAATAAATACTTACAAATGACACATTAGATAGAGATAAATGTTAAAGACATTTATCAAATCAAGTCGGCTCTAATCAAATCCCTAATTTCTTGATCATTACAAGTAAAAACAATGTATTTTTTTTACCCAATTTTACAATTACTTTTTTTATAATATATTTTTGTGCAATACTTTGCTAAAAAAAGTGGAAGCCTAATTAGATTAACCGAACAATCATTTAACAAAAGCTCTTATTATATTTCTAAATAGTGAGGTTGGATTTTCCTGAATAAGCCAGCAGAAATGTTAGACCTAGTTTTTAGGTAAAAATAAGTCAAGATAACAGCCATAAGATGTTTTTTTACACTGTACTCACAGATGGGTAAAAAAAAAATGTGATGATTGTTAGAAGCCCTTTTTCAAGGCAGCTGCTTTAGTGGAGTGATTTTTAAAAGGGATGCACATGGTTTATTGAAAACCTTATACTCCAAAGCCTAGAAAAAGAAAAACCCTGGCAACCCAAAAGACAGATTGTGGGCAAAGCTAAAAATGTGTATGAAAATATTCATGTATGTGATGTACTGTACCTCGTTGAGCTTGCATTTTTGGACCTCCCTCCCCCTTCCGCAGTAGCAGAAAGTACATTAGCCTACTCTGCTATTTCATGTACACTGGCAGCACTGGCAGAATAGAAAAGATGCCATTCTGACAGACTATGACAGGAGCACTGCCCTAGTTTGTCGCTTGAAGAGGCTCTGGAGTGTGTGTGTGTGTGTGTGTGTGAGTGTCTGCGCGTGCTGGTTGGATGCTTACAGTGTTGAACTGTGACACCCAGTCAGATCCAGACACTTGTTTTTTTAATAAGCTTCTTCCACCAGTATGCCAACAACTCATCAAGGGCAAAGAGCAACAAACACACACACAAATATACACACACATACATACACACAAGCACACACAAACCAGAGACCTTGAGAATTCAGGAACAACTTGCAGTATAAACCACAGACACACACGCCTCCACACTTGCACCTCTGCACATGCTTAAACTGTGACGCATCCCACCATTCATTTAAAGAAACTGAATTAAAATAGCTAGTGAGGAGTGAATAGAGTGAATGAGCAGTGGTAGATAAAGCGTTTCCTTTAATAAGACAGGACTGCTTATTTTTCAGGAGTGTCTTTGTCTTAATTCTCCCTCTTCAAGTGTGTGTGTTTCATAATTTTGGCCTTTTCTTGGCCTTTTTGTGCTCTGTAGTCCTTATGACATTCATCCTAATGGGACAAGAGAACATGGACACACACAAATACACACACACACACAAACACACACACAGGGCTGTCACACAGTGATTGGTCACAGGAGGGTAAATTGGCTTGAAATCTTAGGAGTGAGCTACAGCAGTTGAGACGGTCAAGAAATCACATGTCAGATAAAAGTGTGTTTAGACACGTTGCTACACACACACGTACAGTAACTGTCTAGCGACTTGTCTGCCTCTAGCAACTCAAACTTCAACCAATTTGCACTGTTGTGGACACCATTAAGAAGTAAACAGTACAAGCACAACCAGCAAAACATTAAGCTAAACAGAATATGGGGGCGTGGATGTACTACAAGAAAATTCATGAGGGAATTATGCTTGCAAAACATCCCAAACCAACAGCTTGGATCTGTTTGCTGCTGTTCAGTTTTGTCTGGCAAACGACTACAGAACTCATGGTTGAGGACGGCATCTTAGAAGCAAAACAAAAAGTAATTCAAACAAAATACACAGCTTGTCATCACCGTCACAAAACTGTTCATAATAGCTGCTAAAAAAATATCAATATAAGCGTTTTTTCTGATCTGCCACATCTGTGGTTTGCATTTGGCCAAGTGTAGGCAAGAAAAAGTGTTTTGGTTAAGGTTGGGGAAAAGATGACTGTTAGCAGGAAATGGGATGGGACAATAGTCTCCAGTTTCAAAGGTGCAAACTTTGTACAACCAGCCACCCGACCGCTACAGCGCTGAAACCATAAGTCATAATTTGCACCGCTTGTCAGGAAAACTTTAACAAAGGTTGTTTTAAGTGTTTGAAGAAATAACTAATGCTTTTGTTTTTAAGGTGAGGCCAATTTCAGCCATGGAAGTACTGTATTTCACAGCTAAACTTGGATATATGAATCCATTTGACCAATTTCAAGCATGCACTGAATAAATACGTATACAGATTTTCACATAAGGAATCTTTTCTGTGAATTACAATCAAGAAGAAGCCGTGTAAATATTTTCTGACCGTAAAATTCCAGCTTCCAAGTTCTCAGGTATTTTTACTCTCATAATACCTTTACAGCTATTCACAGCAGAGAAAAGATTGGAGCACTGGTCAGCAAACATGCTATATCTACAGCTGACCCAAGTCCTCAGATGTTTGTTTGAAAAGCTGGCTAATGCAGCCTTTCACAGCCACTGCATGAGCCAAGCCCGCTAAGCAAACAAGAGAAAAACAGAAAGAGAAAGAGAGAGAAGTAGGGAAAAAAACTAATTCAATTTAGTCACATTAAAGGTCAGAACGGGGAGTACAGGGGTGGGAGGTGTGTGTGAGTGAGGAGGGGCAGTGAGAGGAAAGGGAGAAGATTTGGAGTGTGCGTGAGTAGAAAGTGGTCAAGGCCCAGTGATCAGGGATTTGACCAACAGTTAAGGGCTTGTTCAAAGGGGGATGGGGTCAGCAGACGTGGTGGGGGCCCACTTATACCAAAAGATTCACTCCAGCCATCAGACATCACACACTGAGGGAAGGCTTCTTTTGACGTTAATGATCTCTGCGTACAACGGAAATCATTCAAGCTTAAAAACTGTTCAAAAGTTCAGTTCTAGCTGGTTAAGATGTGCACATGTTCACCTTAATGGTGGTTGTCTTGCGTATCTACTTGTATAAATCCTTGTGCATTTTTCTAACTGATGAGTGCACTCCCAAAAAGCAAGTAAAGAAATCTGTAATTTCTAGCTGTACTGTCATTTAGCTCAGGGTTTGTTTGCATTTGCACACCATAAAAATAAATAAATAAATGTATAGTTACTTTTCCTATCCTGTTTTAAAACAGCACAGTGTGCAGATCAGCTTTACTCACACATTTGATTCTGCCAAATTTTGTGTGGGTTAGAAGGAATTCCCATTAATAGTTAGGAGACTTTTTAGACTTTACAGAAATAATTTGACATTTTGAGAAATATGTTTGTTTGCTCTCTTCCCAAGAGTTTGATGACAACATCAGTATCACTTTCACACCAGTAAACATGAAGCTACAGCCCTTAGAGGATAGCTTCTTTCCTCAGGCTGTGAGACTACTAAATTCATCATCACTACTTCATCATTCAAAATAGTATACAGATATTTTATGACTTATTAATGGATTTGACTGTAAATAATTTTTTAATATTTATTTTTTGTTTGTTTTACAAGTAGTATAAAGGGAACTACAATCTGAATTTCATTATACAACCCTGCTTGTATTGTAAAATTAAATAACTTGTTTGAGTGAGTATTTGTGCTTGTGACGGACTACTTCTTGGTCTTGGTCAGACCACAAGAGGTCATTTTTAGACTTCAGTATATGCAAAAATTTGACAAACTAGATATAACGTGTTGATTAGGGATCTTTAAAGGTGCTGGTAGTGGGATTTTTTTTTATCCTTGGAGAGAGCCTGCCAGTTGTTTCCTCTGTTTCCAATCCTTCCAGTTAACTTGCTAGCTATCTAGCCACTGGCTCTGGCTTCATCTTCAGTGTACCCCCTGACAACCGTCAAATATAACACAAAGGCTCTCTGAATGCTGCTATGGGTGCTCTGCTCAATAGACCATGGAGAAATGGATGGGTTATTCAGCGTGTGTAAATCTACATCTCTTTCTTTGTTCTTTTTATGTTCTTATCACTTTTGTTTTGTCTCGCAGATTCCCTCTTGTGGATTTGTCTTTTTTTTAAATAATTTCCGTCTCTCTTCCTCTGCCCACCCCCCTTTCTCTCTCTCTCTTTCCCTCTCTCTCTCTCTTTCTCCTCCACACACACAATGGATCCATGAGGTGAAGCCCTCACAGCAGAATCATTCTCTGTCACTGAGCTGTATTTATAACCCCATCTATCAGCCAGCCCCGGGAATACATGACACTATTCTCTGGACCAAGACCACCAAACTGCCCCCTAGCCATACATTACGATAGGATGAGTGTATGTGGGTGTGTGCATGCATGTGCACATACATCTGTGTGTGTGTGTGTGTGTGTGCTTGTGTGTGTGTGTGTGTGTGTGGGCCTGTGTTAAGCAGATATAGAAGGTCCAGCTCATTACAGAAACCATACAATGGCTCGCGGCTCCTGTCCAACTGTTACACTGCTACTGGAGGTCAGAGAAAGAAGTAGAGAAAGGAAAGAGGAGAAGAAGACAAAAGGGGGAAAAAAACTGAGGAGAAATAAGATGGAGGCCAGTAGGGAGGCTGATAGAAAATAGAGAAGGGCAGATATGAGAGAAGGGGATTAGAGATAGATCGGAGTGGAGGAGGTAAAAAAGAAAAACAGGAGGGTGCTCTCTGATGATGAGAGCAGAGATCTATATCCTTTTCTGTCCAAGGTCATGGTTGTTACATGGGAGCAATCTCTCTGACTCACACATACACACACAGACGCACTTAATGAGGTATGGCCCTGCCGATAACTACAAGCAACCATTATGGATTAAAGCAATTAAACCAGAGGGGACCTTTGACCCAACATTATACCACAGTCAGGATCTTGTGTGAATCATAAGAAGTGTGTGTAAGAAGAGGGCATGCTTTACATATGCTTGCCTCTGCACTAACTGCTCGCCCTCATGTTAACCTTACAAAGCAATACAGCAATTCCCCCCAGTACCCTCAGGCCAATAATGAAAAGCTTCAAAATGTACTGTAGTTCCAAGACCAATTACAAATTAAAGTACACCTCAAGACTACATAAACCACAGATGAGTCATGTTTTTCCCATGTTTTCTTGTTTTTCCTCGCCCTCTCAGCCCACTCTTGATTATTAATTCAATCATATATCCATGCACACAATTTATAGGCAGAATTTGGAGTTAAATAATTAATTTACCTCTATTCGTATACTCTAATCAACATACACTTGCAGTGCAAGGTAGCACGGGGGCTCCCACCATGCTTCCACCATGTGTTTTTCTAGGGTTGAGGAGGTAAATTTAGAGTCAGGGGGAGAAGACACAAAAATAGAAAGGAGCGATAGTCTGTTCCTCTTCCCCACCAGGAATTTGCAAAAGGAGGACGCAAAAAACCATGCATGGGTAGAAAAAAAAGGAACAACAAAAAGATAGATGACACATCATGCCCCTGCGTTTGAAGGGATACAGTAAAAGAGTAAAGAAGGGGTGAGAACAGCAGGACAAAAAGGGAACTATGGGAGACCTGTGAGCATCCACCCTGCTGTTACATCAGGATGCCCTCAGGGTTCAGACAGACGGTATGTTGGGCTCCCTCTGCTGGTGCACAAAAACTCCTCCAATCCTCTTCCTACTTGTACTGTTGATAACAAAGACCTTTAAAGAGGATGCTCTCCATCACAACAACTTATGAATGAACCCATTTCCACATAGTCTCATGTTCCCCAGTCTGCAGTTAGCAGCACTTTTAAGACATTCTATCAATTCTCCCCGAAAGTCTAACTTCACAAACTGCATTTTTTGTAAATGCCAACAATTTTGGAGCCGATCAATAGCTCTAGTACTAAACTAAGCTCGTTGACAGCTTAACACTATTTCCCTTCTAACACTATCGGCCCTATCAAAGCGACTGTGTTCTTAATTGAGCCTTGAGAGCTGTATCTCTCCTTTTATGACAGCCTCGCTTCTGCTACTAGATATACTCAGAGGGAGGATTTCCTGGAATAACACAACTACCGAGATGCGTGGGTGGAGAATATGCGCACTCATAGACAAACAAAAAAGGCATACAAACACACACAGACACAGACACAAAGACACACACTGGCACAAAGAGCAATCACTCAGCTAAGCGTGCATTCACAGCAGGAAAACTGGCAGGCCAAAAGTAAACGCAGAACATGGAGTGGCTGACAAAAATTGATGCTTCATTGAATTACTGTCCCATCAGGGCATGAGCACACACCCTCTATGCACACACGCACATGAGTTGGGCAATTGGCTTAAAGGTCCCAATTAGGCCAATAGTCTGACACAGCAGGACAGAGAAATAACCAAAGTGAGTCCCACACTCAATGCCTGGCAGATTATTTGAAAAGTGTGTATTAGTAATGAAAAACCCCTCTGACCTGTCAGTCACCTCCAAAATTCTCAAGCTGAACATGATCCACAAATACACAAACACACACACACGTAGAGCAGCTCACAGATGCCCCTGCTGTGCGTTTATCTAAATCAACAGGAGTTTCCTTTGACTTCCAGTTGGTTTCATCATTCATGCTCATTTCAATGAATATTTCAACAGTGTGTTAGTGTCTCCCTGACATGCATTGTCTCCTGCTGTTAAAAATCTCCTCCGCTCTCTCGCTCCCTGTCTATCCTCAGGAGCCTTTGTTCTGCGTGAACTCCTCTGGGCTGTGACATACATTCGGTTCAATGTATGTACCCACACCCTATACTGTTAAGTCAGCCAGGGACAGGAGAGCCCATCAAAATCTTGCTGTGGCCTGTCACTGTGTGCATGTGATTCATTTGACTGTTTGATCTATCCCACATAAGTATGGAGTTTCGGTCTGTGTGAGTGTGTGAGTGAGTGAGTGAGTGAGTGAGAAAAGACAGAAAGTCAGTGAAAGGCAAATCATGCAGCTCACAGCAGGACTGTAGAGCTTTGTCGAGCTACAGAACAGGACTGACTGGAGCTATGGGGAATACTGAATGGAATGATTCACAGAATGACAGTCAAGTCACAGCTGTATCATCTCCAGTCAAATTGTCTGACAGCCAGCTGGTGAAAACAACAGCACAGACACTTCCATTTTTAGCTCACATAACCTCCAATCTGCTTTATAATAAATGAGTAGTTGTGAATATAACTTGTGCACACTGTTTTAGTGCAACTTCATCCTCCCATTAAACAAGCCAGCAGCTCCCATGTTTCAGCCCACCAAGCAGTCAGCAGTAGTTAGTAAGTAAATGCATTGGCTAATTTCAGGCCGAGCATCGATGTTAATACAATAACTGAGAGAGGCTCAGCAGCAGCGTGTGACAAATTTAATGTAATTGCTGCTCCTCATTTGCAGACTGAGGCAGTGGGATAAAAGAAAAACATTTATCAGTGTGTTATAATAAAGATATCTATAATTAAGAGGGATTATGACAGATATGTCAATGTTTGAGCGTAATCTGTATAAATTAGACTACTTTAATGCAATAAAAATAGTTGCACAGATTAATAAAACGTGAGGAAGCTTTCCAGATGTCAAAAAAGTTAAAATGTCCACATCAGCTTTATCTATCTTCAGCATGGCAGGGTTGCCTGTGTGTATATGTCATACAAATTTAATGTCAATATGCCCGGAAAAAGAAAAACGTGACGAACAGTTTTTGCCCCCTCACTCTCTCCCTCTCTCGCTCCCCCTCTCTCCGGTTTTCTTTATGCATGATTCATAACGGGAGCCGAGCACTTAACGGAGGAGTCTCCGCCGCTCCGCTCCGCTCCTTCCCCGGCGAGTGGAACCGCGGGATGGGGCTCCCCATCGGCCAACGCAGCGCAAAACCCAAGGCATCTACCTCACACTCCACTATCAAGGTTTCACACAACCCACCTTCATTCTCCGGGTAATTCCGTAAGGCTCGACACGGCGACAGTGCGTGAAAAAGAAGCAGGGAGGACAGGAGGAAAAGGGATGGATAGATCCACAGGACGCGTGGTGGTGCCATTTTCAGGCTGCGCTGCGCCCTCGCTGCATCCCTGTTGGCGGTGTCGAGTCGGTGAGCGCAGCCCTGCGATTGAGGAGAGAGAGAGCAGGGGAGAGGACAGGAGAGGAGAGAGAGAGAGGGAGAGAGAGGGAGAGAGAGAAGGAGACGCTGGGAAGGAGGGTCCACAGCCTGCCAAGTCCTGTCAATCAGCCGCCTGGCTCTGGGGTGGTATAGAGGCCTTTGGAGACGCCTCACACTAGGTTACACTGTAAAATCTGAACAGGTGATTTAGCCTGATATTATGTAATATTATATTATATAATATGATTTGTTTTTAAAAGGTTGAAAATTGGTAGATATAAAGAGAGATAAAAAAAAACAACTTTTCCACTCCCCAACCAAACATTACCAGCAAGGACACATTCAATTGTCAGTGCTTCAAGGACACAATAACCAATCTGCAATCTCCTCCAAGGCCATCCTAAACTGAAAGCCATGTACAATGTAGTTTCAAATGCAATAATAACAGGCTACAAATGTCACAGCATAACCAAACCTCTAATGGGACAGATGATTCTAAGCACGTTTTTGAAATGACTGTGTAATAACACGGTTAACACCTTCAAGTTTATCTTTTTTTTATTCCCTTTGGGCCAATATGAAATAAGCCTACAGTATGTTAAACTATTTAGGTGAAATAGAGTAAAGATGGGTTTACCCAGAACCACATTGCAGGGAGGAACAAACCACAACAAAGCCAGCCATCTCATTATTGATCTAGAACTGTTGGGAACAGAAAAATCTGGGTAGCACCGGGATAAACACTCCCATCTCACTTTAGAAAATACTGTCAATTATTTTGATAAGCGGCATGGGCACATGGCAATTACTGGATTAGTGTCAGCTCAGGCTTGCCTCTCTGTCTTTGCCCAGGTGTTGATGTGGTTTCTGCAGGATGCTACCAGCAGTAGACAACACTGACATGCACAACAGATTCTAATCAAACACTTTATGGAGATTTATTCTGCCTATATTAGATGTATTTTACAGTGGTTTACATGTCAGGAATATGTGTGTGTGTGTGTGAATCTTGCTGTTGGTATATCTCAAGCGGACTGTGCATGGATGACTAACGTGTGCAGCCTGTCATGTGAAGTGTGCGAGGAAGAGCTGAGAGTGTGCAGGGTCAACCTTTCAATCTTCCTCTTCATTAACACAGCCTATTGCAATGAGTTCATGTGGCAAAACCCCAGCCCTCAATGGGAGGAGATTGCTTGAAAAGGGACATGTTAGTGGGATAGTGTTTGGTATGCATTTGTGTTCATATACAGAACTCATCTCTGCAGTGTCAGCCTCTCCATCTGCTTAACCAGTTTTATCACCTGTAGGTTATGGTCAACAAAAACAAGACCATACTCTTGAAACCAGCATCAATTCATGGAGACATAGGATACAAAGAAAAAGAAATTTGCTGGCAATTATTTGAGATCTATGAAAGATTTCTACCAATTAGTCATTATTGGCAACAGATGGAGGTGGAATGTCAGTAAAGGCTCAGTGTTTAGGATTTAGTAGCATC
>NW_023339796.1:15110096-15115735 GCF_004916995.1 Morone saxatilis | reverse complement strand
ATAGTTTTGCATATTATATTCCATTTATGTCAATAGACCCTTTCTAAATGTTACACACTGGACCTGTAACTTTCACTTTTAATTTTGTTGTTTTCAGATTTGAGGTCAGCACAAATTCTAAATGGAATTGTTCAATATTTTGGGAAAATGTGTTTACTGCCAGCAGCCTGTAATGTTAGCTTAGCATAAAGACTGGAAGCAGGGAGAAAAAACTAGCCTGGCTCAGTCAAAAGGTAATCAAATCTGCCTACCAGCAGCAGTAAAGCTCACTAATTAACACTTGTTTGTTTATTTCATACAAAAACCAAAGTGTAAAAACAACGCATGGTTTTACCGGGCTATGTGCCAGACTATTTCTTGGCCAGGCACAGTTACTTTCTGATGTCTAAGTTGGTTGATAAGCGTATAATGTGTGAGGTATAACATGTTATACCCCCACTTTCTATTCTTTGTGCTAAGCTATAAGCTATGGATCTTCTCATCTAACTCTCAACAAGAGTGAAAGAGCATATTTCGCAAAAATTCTAAACTATTCCTTTAATTCTAACATTTGAGTACCTATTTTGGTGTGTGGCTTTGAATACAAATTGGGTAAAATTAGAACCTATTTTCATATCTAATTTGGCATTTTCTTGCTGTGAATGCTCAGGACAGCTGAAAGAATGGGGTAAAGACATCTCATAGGTTACCTGATGCACCGAGATTTTTCCCCTGCAGCCTGGAGGCAAATGTGATGTAACCATGCCGTGATTTATGTAAGGATCATGACCACAATTATATTTACCACGAGCAACGTTCTTCTATCACGCTTCTGTCTCAAATGAGGCTCCTGAAAGAGCTATAAAACTGTCAAACATACCCTGATTTATGCTGAAATTCTGTTTTACCCCCTCTTGGCAATGTGTGTATAGAGTGTGTGTTGGCTTTTGTGTTTTTTTCTGGTGTGTGTGTGAAGTAGCTACCTCCACAGATTCGTTAAGGGTCCAATTATGATGATGATTTGTTCCCTGCAATGGCTTTACTTGGATGACCTAATTTCCTCATTGAGTGTGGGGAGAAGAAAAAAAAATACTAGTCCCTTTTTTCTTTTCCTCCTTCAAAGCACTCCTTCCTCCCTTTTTCTTTCTTATTCTTCTCCTCCTCCTTCTTCTTCTGCTGCCATGACGCTGCATTCATCCGTATGGTGACAAAACATTGCTGTCATGCATTCCAGCAGTGACAACGTGACACGGCCCCTTAAACCCTTGTCACTCCCTCTACCACACTCACACACGCATGCACCCAAACACACACACACACACACATACACACACACACATCCTGCATGCCTTGTGGAAGAGTGATCTCGCCAGCATAAAGCACCGCTTTTGCATAATGACATTTCAAGGCTGCACACACACACACACAAATACATGCAGTGACACTCCACTGACAGAGCTGAGCGACAGTACAAAAAACATTTGAAAACATGTCATGTGTTTTCTTATGCCCTTCTACACATAACTCTATCTGCCTCTGTCGTTTTGCAACATTCACTCTCTTCACTAAAGCTTATAGAATTTCCACAAGGATGTACTCATCTCTTCCTGGCCCTTTCAGTCATTTTAAAAAAAGAGTTCTTCTTTCATTTGTTTTTCCTACTCTTTCGACCTCTAGATTCTCACCCTTCACCCTGCTCAGGTCAGCTACTCACTTTATCAGTTTGGTCAGCTAACCACTTTCTCTCTCTCTCTCTCTCCCTTAAACACACACCCAGAGCTCATGGGTAAGAAAATCAGGGACTGTAACAAAATAAAGATGAAACTTAGATAAGCGCAACAGGCAGCACACCAAGACTGTGTGCAAGTGTGTGTGTGTTGCATGCATGTGCCATTGATGGCAATCGGTTGTTTGACAAGGGGCAGAGGTGATGACAGGGTCGTTTGCCTTGCCAGGAACTCCCCCCGTAGCCACCACACTCTATATACACACACACCCTTAGCCCTATTCAAAGCCACTCACTCATGTGGTAATGTCTCTATTGTGACAGCCTGAACGCTTTATGGGCAACAGCTTGGTGCTGGCATTTGGGCAGAGGCATTAGTGTGCATATGAGCATGTGCGTGTGAGTGTGTGTATGTGCCTGTGTCTGGCTCATCCGCTACGGAATCTGCCCATCTAGTTGTTGGAAGCATTGAGACCTCGACTCCCCTGCTCCAGACCGGTGACAGACGAGCAGAGAATTGCAGGACAAGGGATGGGAAGCAGGGGCAGTCTCAAGCGGGAAGATTAAAGGGCAAGACCGCACACACACACACATACACATCCACACACATCATTCCACTTCACTCCACTCTTAATTTCCTACTGCCATCGTCTCAGTTAAGCAGGCAAGAGCGATTCGTCATGTCAGAGAGCCCTGGTGCTGCCATACAACAAAAGGTGAAAGGGAGTGTGGGAAAGTGCTGGTGCACAAAGCCCTCCCTGCCCCCATCTGTCTTGGTTGCATACGCGGGCCGAGAGCCCCTTCAGCATCCCCCACCCTGAAGTCTTCAAGACCCCCATCTGCGAAAACACAACCAATCTCCCATAACCTATACATCCATATCCTTAGCTTACGTGGTAATTTTGCAGCGCAGTACGCCGTAACTCAGGAGCACTGCTACTGCCAAGAGCGAGGTTACAATTTTCACTGTGGCCACCAATCCTTAAACGTCTGAGTTCATAGATAGTGGGCACAGAATATCTCAACATCAGGTCTCTGGAGCTCCCCAAAAAAAACCCTTTAACTCAGTCCAGACAGCCATTTAGCCAGAGAGATAGAGGGAGGAAGAGACGGACAGACGGAGGGAGGGAGAAAGAGATAAAAACAGCTATTCAGAGAGGAAATTCTGCCAGTCCCTGCCAGCTCTACCCACAAAAAGAGAGCGGGAAGGAGAAGGAGGATCTCCTTGAGAGTGACACCAGCTATGCAGACAGAGCAAAAAAACAAACAGACAGACAGACAGATAGAAGGGCTGAGAGAGGAGGATATTCACACTGTTCCAAGCTTCTTCTGGGCTGTATTTTCTCTGGTTGGTAGAGAGCAAATATTGGGGGAACACAAACCCAGACACACACTCACACACTTTGACTAACTGCTGACTCAAAGGCAAAGTGAATGTTGTCTGGCTTATAGCTATAGATCCTCAAACAGAGGAATGATTTAACAATCAATGAAAACTGACCTTGCCTTCCTGTATCACATTCCCGCCTGAGCTGACCTATTAGCCAATGATGAGAAAACATGCAAATGTAACAGGGGAGGTGAGCTGAGCAACAATTTGAACAACAAAACAATATCCAATAAGAAAATATCTATCTTTATGTCTCTCACAAAATGATCTTGAATGTAATAAAAACAAATGGGAACACGTCTTGACGTTTATGTTATTTGCTTCAGCCAATGTCACATCAAATCAAAGGCGTTAAAAGAGTGAGGAATGGATGGATAAAAGGGAGGATGGAGTCATCATGATGAATTGGAGTTTGCCCAAACAGTGACAGTCTGTTGGCAGAGAGAGGAGGGAGAGATGCCCAACTCAGAGCTCAATCATTTCCTGCTTGCCTTATATCGATAGGCTGTCTGAAATCAAGGAGAATATGAAAAGGGATTTAGGCTTCACTGTCATACATATGGACCGCACAGGACTGCTGTCATCAGGCTTCCAGTCTTATTAGGATTTGCAATTGCTGACGCCTCAGTGACAATTAATCCTTGGTTCAGTAGTTCCTGAAACTATGCCTCACATGGTCAGAGGCAAGAAATCCCACCTTAAAGTATTACTTTCAATGGGAACATTTTGGATTTATACACAATAGACCTATTTCACAGAAGACACGCTAACATGTCACAGTAGGAAAAGTTGTGAATACTGAAATTAATGATGGATGAATTATATTTAGCTGTTTCAGTGTTGTGCATGCTGGCTCACTGTCAAACTGTCATTGCTTGACATCTGAATAGAACGGAGCTATTGTTAATGTTATCTAACACCTGTGCTATTCCTACCATGGCAAGTCAAAATGATTGGTGGTGTGAAAGAGGACTTTATTTTCCCCAAATTAACTATGGGACTTTGTAGAGTTGACTCTATTTACAAACAGATGGGGAGAACCGTGATGAAACAGCTCTCAGAAGGCCTGGCAAGGATTGACCAAAGTCAACTCCCGGGGAAGTACAAGGTCTGGTGCTACCAATTTTACACTCTACAGGAGTGCTGTGGCCGCTGAAAATGAGTCGACATCCCTCATCCAACCGCAAGTAAAATGGAGGAAAAGCCCTCATTCTCAAGAGTGGTGGGCTCCAACGGGCCCGCTCTGAAAAACGGTCCCTATTTGGAAAACACCGTCCGCAGCCTCCCGTTGCAATCCATCCAGCTGGGCATAACAGGAAACAGCCAGGCTCGTGCACTCCGAGTACCCAAGAAGTCCAACTGACCCCGAGCTATTAGGAACATGAACATCAAGATTCCGACAGACTCCGAAGTGAACGCAAAACACGAGGTCGATGCAAGCCATCATCGTCTGCAACATCAAGAAGATCCATCTTCGCAGAGTCCAGGCAGGAAGAACATGGCCTGGGGTGGGGAGAAGCGCCACTTTCTGGTCCAAGCCAACCCAAAGAGAGGAAAGGAGATGGTGGGTGGCAGAGGTGACAGATGGAGAAGAGCGCTACAAGATCAAGCGTCCCGCAGGGCCAACAAGAACTGGCACAACCTGGGATCGATCGTCAACCGATAACAATCAGTTGGACAGACACCTCTGAAAATCCCGCAGCAAGCTCACTCTCATCCCGCTTCAACATATGAACAACCTTCCCTTGTCCTCGAACATCCACCCAGTTTCCGGGAGCGAGAATGCTGAACACTCGCCAACACCTCAACCAAACCTCCAGCCCACATCTTTCCGGGCTGTAAGACGCGCTCTTCCCAGGAACCTATAATGGCGCCACGACCAGTCCTGAGAACTGGCAGGAGGTGCTGAGCAACCCGCGACAAGCAGCCAACGGGGACTCTCCAGCAACAACCAAAGCTTTGTCACGGAAGGCGGGGTAGAGAAACATCCAGCCAGAAGAGAACCATCCAGAGCCCGTCGCCCCCTGACCAGAGGAAACATGATATAGACCTCGACAGCCAGCTCCGTTTCCCGATCGAATGATCACTCCACATCTCCCCGCCCCTGACAATATGGCTGGCCAAAAAAAACCCAAAAAAAAGCAATAGTCCGGCTACTCATTGAGCTCACAGTCCCGTCCAGCAGAAACGGGGAAAACTCGAGGGTCCGCCTTATGACGAAAAAAAGGCAAGTACCTCCAGAGCTGCCGCTGAGTCGCCGGACCGCTTGGCTGGAAACAACCAATCTACCCAGTGAAGTCGATCCCGAGGCCTACGGTGGGGCCCCTGGCAACGCAACACAGCCCTACTGGAGACCCGGGAGGACCCGGAAGGGAACCTAAAAAAGGGGCACCAAAAGCTCAGAGAAAAAAGGGGGGAAGCCCCTTTGGGGCTCTGCTGAGGAGGGAAAGGGAACAATACTGAAAAGAAAACTACAAACCCCAACAACAGCCGCAGGAACACCTATCCAGCCATCTTCTACAGGGAAACTCCCTTCACGGCTCT
>NW_023339796.1:15074859-15109996 GCF_004916995.1 Morone saxatilis | reverse complement strand
TCCATCTCCCTGTACATACTACTTATTTACCCTTCTCCATGTTATATATTGTTTTTGTGAAATTCAGTCACCATGTATGAATATCAGTTATTTTGGGTACAGGGAAACATGGGAGATAATTGAAACATAAAAAATGTCAACATTGATGATAATACTCTTTCTCTCTCTCTCTCTCTCTCTCTCTCTCTCTTTCAATCAAGGAATCAAGGACCAGTTACAGTTGAAAACCAGTTCCACATTGTGTGATCAAACAAGGTCGCATGCCTCTGAGCTTATCACTTCCTTTGATTGATGCCAGTATTTTTTTCTGACAGTTGCACATTGCAACGCTGCGGGAAGCTTGCAACAGGAAGGAGTCATGAGGGAGAGGAAAAAACGGTCCAAAGCGCGGCTTCATTTCACAGGATTCAAACTACTATGACTCTACTCTTCTTTCTACTCTGCGTTCAGAAGCAGAGATAATAAAACAGTTGTGTTGACGCTGAAAACCTGCGCAGTCCTACTTTTTTTCCACACAGAAAACTTATCAGGAATCAATAAGGGAATTGACCATAGACATTATGCATGTAGGGCCTATATGAGTAGGAAGCAGGCTAAAGGTTGAAGATAAAAAGACAAACAAATGTGCAAACATGTTTTCACTGGTGAGGAGCAACACAGTGTCTTTCACTTATTAAAGCTGCATTAAGTCACTTTTGTCTGCTAAAGGGCAGGAAGTAGTTGCAGTAGAAAATAATTGCATTTACAGGTAGCACAGAGGCCGCTGAATTTCCTGCTGTGCTTGCTTAATTCAATAAAGGGAAGTGCAGGTGTGGGGAGAGTCTAAATATCTGTTCGAGTCTGGCCAACCAAAACAATGAGCCAGCTCAATGTGACTGAAAGCTGCTGAAACCCCTTACACATTACATAACATGTGATTCAAAGGTAATAATCCAAAATATTTCCTAACTGTAAATGAACACTTTCTACAGGAAGTGCGGATTCTTCTTTCACCTTTCCCCTCACACAAACACAATTATGTACACAGAGCAGATACACATGTTGGTGTGATTTGTCACCATCTCTCTTGGCACGGACGGGCACTAATGGACAGACACTCTTTGTGTGCTAAACAAATTAGCTCCATTACTAGGAGACAGACAGCAAGGGCGAGAAAGACAGATAGAGAGAGGGAGGCAAAGGTCCAAAATAAGGGACATGGAGAGAGGTAAATGCAGTGAGAGGTAAATATAAAAAGAAAGAGGAGCAGGGAGGAGATGTATGCATGATGTACAATGAATAAGAGGGAAGTCGTCTTATCAAACAGTTCTGTGCGAGTGCAAGTGTGTGAGCCAGGCTAGACATCTAAACGCTTTGAGTCCTTGTGAGAGAGGGTAAATGTGCATTATCGTCCATCCATCACTCACTCATTACTCATTCACTTACTTACACTCAGACACACACATACACACACAGAGCACATACATGAATGCTGATATGCCCTAATACGTGCACTTAACACCAGACTGGATGCGAGTGAGACACATTTATCTCCATGCAACTGTGTGGAAACGATGCTGAGTGCATCTGCAAATGTGTGTGTGCGTGTGTGTAGGAGCGAATGTGATCAGCCAGGTTTCAGGTCAAAGCAATCCTCTGTCAAATGATTGGTTTGTAATCTGATTGACAGGCAGACTCCCTCCCTCTCTCTGTCTTCTTCTCACTTTCCCATCGTTTATCATCCATTTTCACTCTTTCTCATTATCTCTCCCTCCTGCTGTATGCATTCTACTGTTCCATTCAAACCTCTTCTTGTCTGCTACTCCTCTCAATCTTTGTACTGCTTTCCATCTTATTTTCTGCTCTCCATCCTCCCTCCGTCCTGTCTCACTTTTGATGATATAAACACATCATTCTGTCTGCGCCTTGATCGCATTACCTGTGGTAACGCCGCTCATAACCACAGCACCTCCACCATCTGGAAGTGTATGTGTGTGTGCATAAGCTCCTCTACACAAATGTGTAAAAACAAGCCCTCTGTGGTCAAAGTGAATGGAAACAGAAGCAGTAACACTTTCCCCTCAGTAATGGTGGCACTGTAGTGGCCTTGGATGTGTTCTCTGAAATTACTACAGTCAAACAGAGTTGTGTGAAGTAAAAGGTTGATGCTTTTCAGTGCTGACACACTGTATCAATACAGAGCTATCATCTAGACCACCCAGTGAAAATGAAATATTAAGCACAGATTTATATGGTTCTAATAAATGCTCAAATGGAATCATCTCGGGCTTTTTGAAAGACCTGCATATAGATATAATTATTGCTGGTCCTCTTCAAACCTGAAAGATGGCATTTATTAAAATATAATTTTTGGAAAACCATTACATTTGAGGGTATGTAAAAATAATCTACTAAGGAATGCCATGGTGAAAATGTCTCAGACTGAGTACATTTGTGGCATGTCATTCTACCTTTCTCTCACAACGTTTCTACAGACCTTTCTAAAGACTAAAAATGCAACAACAACAAAAAAAAGAGGCATGGTTCACAATAGACGGGGGAGCCAGTGTTCCACAGAGCAAACATATTCACAAGTGCAGGCGAATTTGGGTCTAGGAATGTCATTGTTTGTCTCTCTGACTTTGTCACTTTGTTCCAGACCGAAACATCTCAACAATTACTGGATGGATTGCCATGACATTTTACAGACATTCATGTTCCACAGAGGATGAATCCATGTGACTTGGCAGTCACTTCTCCTTAAGCGCCACCTTGAGGTTGACATTTGTAGTTTTGAGCAAACTTTCTTAACAACTATTGGATATATTGCAATGACATTTGGAACACATATTTATATCCTCCTCAAGATGAATTGTAAAAACATTGGGGATACCTTCATCATCATCAAGCCATCATCAAGTCAAAATTTAAATTTGGTTTAAAAATACCTGCAAAACTAAAGACATTCCCATCAGCCTCAGCTGTGCTTTGTGTTTAGTGCTAATTACTAAATGTTAGCGTGCTAAACTAAACTAAAATCGTGAACACAGTAGATGTTATACCTGCAAAGCATTTTAGCATTGTCATTGTGAACATGTTATCATGCTCACAGAGCTGCGAGTGTGGCTGCAGTCAGAGAAGGGGGTTCCCAACTTGAGATTTAAATCCAGAACCATCTTGTCAAAAAGCAGGCTTAACAACTAATCCATCATCCCATGCAACAATAAAATGAAAGTGTTAATAAATAATAATAATAATAAAACTGTGATGTATATGGCTATAATGACAGTATAATATAAAACATAAACATAATTTCTAATTTTTCAAAAAGGGAGAAAAATATCTAGTCAGTTCATGGTGCACATTCATAAGGTTGGGGGGCTCACAAGAGAAACATCCTGACATTTAGTCCCTGGTCCCTAGTCACATTGTCGAATTTAAATAACATTAGCTATGCTTTTTGTACTCCAACACAACAAACCTTTCTCAGCCGGCAATACTAAACTCACGTTTCCTTTGTTAACTTCCTGCCACATGTCACCTCACCTCGCAAGCCTCTCAGAATGACACCTCTACTTGAGCGAGACTTGGTTAAACACACAGCAGACCAGGCAAATGAAACAGAAAATGTTTCATTTGTCTTTACGGTTGGTGTCAGACACTTATAATAACAATCTGAGCCAGTCAGTAGCAAAAACAAGCACTTTTACATAATGGACTTCCTTTGATGAGTAGCCAGTTTCACAGCTGCTGGCTGCAGCACTCTCGTTCAATACTGGACCAAATCCCAGTCCAGGTTGAATAATACCAAAATTACCCTTTAAGAGCGTTGTCTGAGTGAATTGGAAGATGACCATATTGATCTTGTGCAATAGAAGATCCTCCGTTCCAACAAAGAGGCTGCGAGGAAGCTGAGGGAAGAGTTTGAAGCTAGCTTTGACTTTTTTTTCTGTTTATGTGCACTAGTCTTGGGTTAAATGTTGGAAACTGAGAAACTGCTGTGAAGTTCGAAGTGAGCTGGGCCTCTGCACCTCTAAGTTCGAGGCCACTGTACCCCAATCAGATAGAGGGTGATCGATCTGTTGGCCCTCAATTAAAGCAGGGCTTCCTTACCTCTGGCCTGGCAACCTCTAACCTTTGTATGGATGTATTTACAGTATGAGAGCTGGCAGAGAGTACAATCTGCAATGCACACACAGAAACTCTTCTGGAGTTTCCTTTGACATTATTATACAGATTTAATGATACGTTATAGACCTCATTTAAACTCTTAGCAGCTGCTTGGGATCTATACTGCCATGTCACTCAACAATCAATATCTCTCACACACACACACTCTTACACACGTACACACACCCTGAGAGGAATCTCTCTTATCGGGAAACATCAGATCAAGCAGATACACTTGAATGGCTATTGGGGCCAGATTGACTCACAGTGAGGGGACTCAGGATCAATGTTTTTGCTTGCAAACCAAACTCATCCCGTTGTTGTGTGTTTGAGTGTGTGTGTCCCGGGAGTGTTCGCCTGACCAACCAGCTGTCTGCTTATTCACGGTATATTAATATTAAGAGTGTGGTGGTGAGGATCAGAGGACAGACCAGCAGCCCCAGGACAGGCCGAGTGCGTCCATGGACTCGCCTGACAAGAGAGGCCCCTGGTTGAGCTTCCCCGCTGGGCTTGCGAGACAAAGACAAGTGCCTCTGTTTCCAAACATGGGCCCCTCTCACCACCCAGAGGTCAGGAACTTAGAATAATCTGGCTCAAGCAGGAGGGACCATGCTTTCTCATGCACACACACAAACACATTTAGGCATTAAGGCTTTGATATGACCCTGCTTAACCCAACAGAGGAACGAATTGGTGGGGTGTCACTGGGGGAAGAGAGGGCTGTAGGCAGAAACTTTCGAAGGGTGGGGTGTCTACGTGAGCAGAAAGACAAAAAAAAAAAGCGGTGGTGTAGGGGATGAAAAGGGCAATCATGGGACATGTGCTTGATAGACTGAGAGCTAGCGCATGCCTGCTAAAAGACAGAAAAGGGTGAGATATGGACTGAATGGACTGTATGATCAAAGCAGACAAATAAAGAGAGAGATGAAGAGAGAGGGAGACCTTGCTGCAGTTGACTCATGAATGAGCTTGGTGGTCTAAAAGGGACACATGCTCTTTGATCCTCCTCTAATAATATTTCTCAAGCAGAGCCTCATCTGAAATGCCACCACCAAAGGGAGACAAATGACTGACGGCCAGACACAAAAATCAATCAGTGGATTCATCACCTGCCTGTGAAAAGACACTTTCTGAAGCACAATATCAACCTAGTGTAGTAGAGTAACTACGTTTAAGCATTGTAGTGTCTAGAATGGAGAGTCTAAATTATTCAAGGCCAGCTGACATTTTATCTCTTTAGCCTCACAACTTACTCTATTGCCATGAAGAGCAGAATAATGTCAGCTATAGCCGAGGGGCTGCAGTAGTTTTTGCCACTGTAGACTACTGGGCTAAATTTGGATGACTCTCTCAATGGCTGTCAAGCTCGCTTTCCCCATTCATTCACTGCAGGTGAAGTACGCCATCTAGTGCACCAGGCTGAAGGTTCACAAGTGAAAGTGAAACTGAAAATACAGAGGAGTAGATCTGAGGGTCAGATCATTGCATGCTTCAGACATCCAGTGCTAAGAAGGAACGCTTCACTCGAATTAAAAAGATTATCACTGTGGAAGCACCATGCTGTCTCATTTTAAGTCCCCTTCAGATTTGTGCCAGATTCATCAAAAACAAAAAGTTAAGCTCCATCAGAGAGTCAAAATGTGTATTTTACCGCAAAAACAAATACCTTAAAACATAGAAATAAAGGAACTTATAGGAATAGTTTGGCATTTGGGGATATATGCTCTCATTTGCTGTCATGCATATCCATTAGGCATGAAGCTGTCGGAGAAATTGTTCCGTAAAACCAAACCTGGTCATTTTTACAAGGTTTAAAGGAGATATGATATGTTAATTAGTGATCTTTAGAGGTGCTGATCTTTTCCCCCTGCTTCCAGTCTTTAACTATCTTCTGTCTCTCTCGCTATAAGCACACTTCCCAAAATGTCATACTATTCCTTTACAGAGGACAAGCTCTGCAAAGGTTTACATCAGTGGCTCTGTCATCTGCATTTCATCATCTCTGAAACAGAGGCACAAAGAAGAAGCTGCTTCATTTAGGGATCTAATATTAAAACTATGGCAAACATGTATATATATAGGCTATATTACAGACCAGAATTCATCTGGAATATTAAACTCAACAAAGTATGTGTGTTTATCACTAACATTTCTGCTCTAGAAAGTACAAGACAACCTTAAATTCCCATGTTACCCCGTTATACCGCATGAGATTAAATTAACCGCAACAAACATTATTTCAAAATAAGTGCTGTAGTTTTTTTTTAGAAAAGAAAGTACAAGCCTCCTTTCACACTAACAGCACAAAGCAGGAACACCATAGAAAGAAAGTGGCCATCACCTCCCTACTAATCGGCCCATTTTACCAAATCTAAGGAGAGGAGTGGACAATTTGCTGTCTATAATAGCGCTGGAAAGAGACAGCTTACTGAGGCGGTGAAAACCCACTCTGTCTGAAATGATCGTGCTGGATCAGCTGTGGCATTGCGCGTCTTCCAACCGTGAAGAGCTGCAGGCCGAGCGCCGCTATAATTAAAGCGCTTATTGATTAGACTTTACGCGCTCCTG
The DNA here is from genome assembly GCF_004916995.1 of Morone saxatilis. NCBI lineage: Eukaryota > Metazoa > Chordata > Actinopteri > Moronidae > Morone > Morone saxatilis. The sequence goes on along the minus strand of NW_023339796.1, from coordinate 15,103,279 downwards.
CGTCCTCTGGACCGTGAGCCGGAGGCGCAGGGCGGGTCAGTCACTCTCACTATGCTAATGTCTATGGTAATATAGCCCGCCGGTTTAAGTCGATTATTGACGCTTTTCCTAAATGGACGGTTGATCCACAATTGAAGCTTTGTGTGGAGGGGTCAATAGCAACGATATTGATACCGGGGCAGGAGGTCAGTTCCATTTCACCTCCACCGGTTTCAGGGAATGAATTGGGAATGACTTAGTTAATTGAAAATATTAATTGGAAAGTAAATGACATTTTTCAACTCCAAGTGGGATTTCTGTCCATCCCCTGGTATTGAGCAGATATATACAAGATCCATCTATTGAGGCCCTGGGGAATATGTCAGAGACACTCATTTGTTGAGGATCAACCTCTCACTGGTTTAATTCAGTCATTTTTATATTTCTTTATGTTTGCACAAGCGGTGGGTGGCGTGTGTGTGTGCTTGTGAAGAGACGGCAGAGATAAAATGAAAAGATCATAACACAATAAAAGTCCTAAGGTAAAATAAAACAGCAAGGCCCAAGAAGAGAGCCGGCCCTACCTCGCTTGCTGAAACAGAGAATAACAATGCTTGATGGTTGATGGACCTGTGGTGGGTGCTGGTGCTTGGGGCAAAGCAGAACATCATGCAATCAGTCTGAGAAAGGTCGGCGTATTGATCGGTGTGTATGGCTCCACTGTTACATATCAAAAACATCTCTGCTCTTCCCAACACTTCTCTCTAGCTCTAAAAATGACCTGAAGTGCACTGCTCTTTACAGCAGTCCATCCCCAGACAGCCGTTCGGTCTGTCACGCTGAGGCTCCAGACTCAAACGCAGACACATAGCTCTTTGTTGCAGAATACCTGGCCTTTATAGAAGTTTTCGGGCTGTTATTCTTACTTGAAGTGAACTTATCAGTATGTGTACACAGACAGAAAAGAGAGGGATGGAGTTAATCAGGTTGTCTGATCATTATAATTCTGTAAAAAAAAAAAAAGAAGACAGACAGAATCACATATCTTTATCTTCCAAAATGAACCAATAAAATTCCACAGTGCTGGATAAAGGATCAAATTAAACCTTGATCTGTCTGGATGTTTTATTAAAAAGAGAGTGCAGTCACAGCCAAATATATCCATCTGATGAGACACTCCTTTAATTACTGCTCTCGTTTGCGCCTTGCCACTCACACTGTGCCTTTGCCTGCAGTGTGTGCGTGTGTTTTCTTTGAACCGTGCACCAACCAGTGATGTTTGTCATATCGGGAAAACGCTCCTCTCTGCCTGAGCCTGATCCTAATAGCCCCATATCTACTATAATAGACTTGCACGGAAGAGTACACAGAGGGCAAAACCATGATTTTGGGCGTGTGAATAGTGCACGAGTGGGTTGTGAATGCAAACCGTGTGATGAGAAAGTTGTGGTTTTGAGGCAGAGGCCCTTTTCTCACTCATCCTCTGTGCATGGCGATAACGTGGGTTTCTGTAAAACATCAAACACATTGAATGCAGCCTTAAAATATGTGTGTGTATGTGTGTGTATGTGTGTGTGTGTGTGTATGTGACATGCATCCATATGTAAATATGTTCTCAAGCATGCCCATGTGTCAATGTACGGGGCCTCGACAATGTGCTTCTCATCCCCTTTTGTGGTCGATATCGGATGAGGATATGAGAGTCAGTATTGATTGTAATTTCCTGCGACGCTACGTTCCACTCTCTTGCTTTATCAGGAGACTAATTCCTATCAGCTATGCTGTCGGCCAACCAACAGCCCAGGCTGCTGCCCAGGACAACAACTAATGAATACGAGAGGAACGAATAATCCAGCGAGGCATTTCTCCTCTGACAAACAGGTTGCCACAGGGATGATAATGATGAGGCTGGGATATTGAGTGTGGAGATGTGTGTGTGTGCTTGCTTGCTCGCATGTGGACCTGCATGCTTTTGTGGGTTTGTGTATGTTCTCAAGTGTGTGTATATTTTGTGCTTGGTAAAGGCATAGAGCAGCCAAGTTTTCTCTGATTTTAATGACTGGACACTTGGGACGACGGCTGTTTGTGTGCCTTGGGATTTGCTGTTGTTGACTGAAGGAGTCAAGGGCATGAAGCTAACATTTGCTTTCCATCCTGACAGCAGGTGGATGGCCAATCAGGTGTTTATTTTGCTGTCATTATTGAGCTGGTATAATGATGTGCTGACTGAGATGTACCACAGGGAGCAGAAACATACTGTAGGTTTCTCTTCCATTTCATTTTTGTCCTGTTTTTTTCTCTGTTTTACACCTGTTGTGTGTCAGTTTTTCTGTAACTCTTTCTTCAGTGGATTTCAATGGATCCTCTTTATGCTGCTGTTTATCTCTCTGCCTCTTTCAATGTCCATTGCTCTCACTTTCTGCTATATATTCCTTTTGCTCTGTTCCTTTCGAGCTGTCACTTAATCCAGCCTCTCTTTCATTTTAAGCTTTAAATTAAGTCCATTATATTGTGAGTTTGCCTGGCTTTACGGTCGGCTAAATGCTGTGTTAAACCTTGAGGATTGACACATGCGTCCTTCTGAATACACCATTCATGTCTGTTCTTTCCTTCATTTGTGCCCTTGAACAACTATAGAAATGTACTTTTTAATACTATTTTGAAACTCCTATATTTTCATATATTTTCTAACCAATTCTTCCTGGTAGTTCAAGTGAGGTGTAAAAATAAAACTGGCTTGTCTCCATTCAAAACTACCGTCTCTTTCATCAAAGGCTGCTCATGTTAAATTTAGACAGAGCTATGTAGGTAATTATGTTAGGTCGCCGAACTCTAAATACTAATTAGGGCTGATACTGCTATTGATATGTGTTTTTTATAACATAAACACTTAATATAATATATAATAACTGTGACCAAGACATACTGAGCTAGCTATTTTATAGTTGAAAGCTAAACCTGACAGTGCTCTTTGGAGGACAAACTATGTAACTAAGCTAGGTTAGTATTGCCATCATTATTTATGGGTCAACGTGATAATACAATAAGCTAAATCTGTAATAAGTTAAATTAACATATCCAGAAATTAAAGGACCAGTTTGTAGGATTTAGTGGCAATGAAGTTGCAGATTGCAACAATTTGAAGAAAGAAACATGGCAGTTCAACATGGCGGCCCTACTCTCACTGTAGATAAAAAACGCTGGTTCTAACCCTTAGTGTTTGTGTTTTCGCTACCTTAGGTCATTATACACTAATGAAAATATACCTATGAATATCATATTCCATTTCTGCCAATGGATCCCTTTTAAATGTTAAACACTGGACCTTTAAGCACAGTGAAATGAATGGTTGGCGAGCTACTGTGGCTGCTGAGCACTAACATGTTAGCTAGCTGGTAACATTCTCATACTAGCCAGCCCATTAGCTATCTTGGCTAAAGCAACAGTCATTTTTGTGGAGCAGTTTATATAAAATTAAATGGTGCAACACAGCTAATGATATGTGATATGATAACTTGCTCCATTTTGGAAAGGTCAAAGGTCAGCACTGTCACTTGCAGATTTGTTTATTTTTGTTTCGGCGAGCAAAGCTACTAATCACAGTAATGCCATTGAAACAAATTTGTCTAGGGTGGATATTTCCTAATTCATTCAGGACCACTTTTGTCAAAATAACTTTATTTCCAAATGTTATATTTAACGGTATGGCTCTGTTCTAGGACCTCCTTGCCCTTCCACATGCATACGTGGAAAACATTAAGACAAGGAAAGCAGCAGCAAACACCCACAGTGTACAGAACAGAGCAAGCATCAATGGCAACAGAAATGATTTGATTAAATCAGATACAGCAAAAAAAGGAGAAGCTGGGGTGGAGGTGGTTTGCAAAGCGACTTGCAGAGGAAGCAGCAAAGATAGGCAGGCTAAAGTGGCTTAAATAAGGCGACCTGAATGATATTTGCCAATTGGATGCTTGGAGGGAATCAGCTGAGCCATCAGCTGATGTGTGTTTAGGATTAGCTGTGATCAGCTAATGTAGCTGGAGAGATGAGCCTGACTTTGTGGCCTGCCTGGACTAACTGTGCTTAATTGGTAAATGCTGATGTGAAACAAGTAAGCTGCAACAAGCCTAACTCTCAGGAAGGTGTCAACTGTCTCAACACACCCAGGCAGTCTCTGGAAAGACCCAAAAACTCAACTGTGTTTGTGTATTATGGAATTTCAAGGTTCAAAGTTCAAGTTGTGTTATTTTGAGTTAAACATGTATTTCTGATAAGAACATGTAATTTGCATATCATCCTTCACAACTGATTAAGAAATTTCCCCAGACCTAATCTAACATAAAATGCGTTGCTGCTTTCAGCTACTCTCAGTGACTTTTAATGTAGCTGCAACTTGTGGCTTTCACATTGTGTGTAAAGGAAAGTGTATCTTTGTGTGTATGTGTACACTATGAGTAGTAGTGTGAGCATTTGTGCTTTTGAATGATGCTACTTGTACTTTGTATACTGTGGGCAGGAATGTGGTGAAGGGTCCGTTTGTCATCTTTGGCTTGTGAAAAATGAACTCATTATTTCCTTTCCCCCCTGTGTGGCCACAGTGACAATTCTCCACTATGACGGGTTAGGGGTGTGATGGGGGAGAAGCGGAAGGGCTTGTGTTTTATAAAAGCCATGATCAACACTTGAACGATCAGAAAGGCAGAGAGAACTTTGCTAATCAGAAAACCACGAATATACACACCATAAATGCGGTGTGAGCAAACGTGGCTTCATTCAGTACTTCTAACTACTCGAGGAAGCAGCAAATTATTTTTCTGTGTGTGATTCAGATCATATACGTTTGTTCTGAGAACTACTACGTTCAGCCATAGAAGGACAAAGCCAAGGGATAATTTTGAAGATGAGAGTCAGCCTGGTGTTATCCGCTCTTCTCTGCTTCACCACATGGATGAGCATGGTCCACGCAAGTGAGTACCACAAAAAAGTACAGGACTTTCGATTGAGTGTTTGACAGGGTAAAATGAAGGGTACTTAATCTTTCTTTCTCTCTTGTTTAGCCCATGGACCAGTGTCAGACTGTTGTATCGGGTGGTCCAACACCAGAGTCCAACTTGACCGAATTGTGAATTATACCGTTCAGTCTGAAGGCGTCTGTCCAATCACAGCCATAAAGTAAGTGGTCCTGCATACTGTAAAGAATTAAGCCATATCTCAACTTAGATGTAGGTTAGGTTCACCCAAATCACGAAAGAAAATCACAAAACAAACACATTTCCTCATTATGCCTAGTGGTAAGTAGCCAGGCAGACAGATCAGTATGTGTCTGTAAGATTCCTGCCACCACAATAGGGGAATTTAAAGAGAATTTAATTTTTGCTGTTAAGAGCAGTGGAAATTTATATATTGAAAATTCAACAGGAACATCTCTTTTCAGAAAGTGTCCCCGACATTCTGGATAATCCAAAACCTTAACTGTCAACAGTTTTCATTGGAACAACTTTTCACTGGAAAAGAGTCCCTATGGATTATTCAGAGTAACAGGGACCCTTTCTGCAAAAGAGACACTGCTGTTGAATTCTTAAAAATGTTTTTAGTACATTGAGCTTAGATATTTTAAAACCAATCTAATCAATCATGCATAGCTAGATTCCACTAAACGTAATAAGGATAGTGTTTGAACATGAATAAACTATCTCTTTAAGAAGTTATTTGTAAAAACAATGTTTAAAAAAGCATTGCAATGCCATTAACAGATCACAATCAATTGCAGATTTCACACAAAGCTTGGAAAGACACTTTGCTCCGACCCGAGCAGTCCCTGGGCAAAAAGAGCCATTAAGAAGGTGGACGGGGAAAAAAAAAAAAGTGGATTGCAAGAGTTGGGACAAAATGAAGACAGAACAACAAGGGACATTACACCAGCAATGTCCACCACATCAAAAAAGGCACCACAGAAGAAAGGTAGAAATGGAAGGAGACGACTGAGGAAAAGGTCCAGGAAAGGGAAGAAGTTGCTGAGCAAACGTATCTGAGGAATTACAAGACAAATAAAAGCTACCAAATATTACTGTTTCCTATTGGACTTGTCCCGCTATATTGCATCAATAGTAAACAAACCCAAAGCAAACAAGCTTTATATATTATTGTACTGATGATTAAATATTCAATATATATTTAAAATATATGTTAACCGTAACTTGTTGTCAAAATGTGTGTATTTCAATCAAAGAGCAAAGATGTTGACCTTTTTCATTTAGTTGCCAATAAAATGTTTTTGTGCAAATTGTGTGTTTGTGTTATGAACAAATGAAACATACTTTCTATTTTTGGCATTTTGCTATATTTTGGACAGTGACAGTACAGAGTGATGGGAAGGGAAAACATGCAGCAAGGGCCTGGGGCCGTATTTGAAACTGTGTTTAAGGTCTCAGCCTTCATATGTGGCACATGCTCTATTTGGTGAGCTACCAGGTGCCACCCAGAACTGGTATGTTGTAATTATGTTGACGCAAACATACAAGAAATTTGATTCCCAGAAGCACTCACTTCCCAGAAGTGTTTACACTCATTGTACAAATAACAAATGTACAGGAAGGAAACCAACATAGACTGCTAAACAGCAACATCTACTCTAGACAAAGGTGAACCTTAAACTGTTATGTGCAATAAGTAGGTATAAACACTTACAATGAGCCTCTTATATCTACAGACACTGATGTTCCATGTTGAACTGCCATGTTTCTACAGTAGCCCATAACGTTACCATAGTTTCTCCGTTTCACTTGGAAGGGGAGGGTGAAGTGAGGGAGTTGCTATCTACTGCTACACTGCTATATGCCACTAAATTTTACACACTGGACTGGATAAATTGTATACTTTATACACCTTGGTCAGGTTAGTAGCTTTACCGTGCAAGTAATGTGGAAGGCAGGTATAATAACATGGCTGACTTTTTGTATAATAAGTGATATGTGCATCTATTGCACAGCATGCTGTATTTGTTACACTATGACACTATTTTATATCTAACAAAAACACTGTTGTTTTGACATTGGTCATTTAAGGGTTGTTTCACATAAACTGTAATGAGATATCACATGACTGGTCTCACTGTTTGAGACTGTGATGGCAATCTGGTTCTGGTGTCAGGGGTCTGCAATGATTTCCCTGGCTGTCTCCTTACCTGGGATGTGTAGATGTTCTGGAACTGCACAAACGGGTCAGTATCAACGAAGTGCTGACTGTCCGTCGCAGCCTGCCTTCGTCTCTTTCGGTGCCCTATCCAAACCAGACTCTGATGGATGAGTAGAGAACAGACTTTTTGGTTATTTATCATGCAGGTACACTGAAAAATGCTGTACACTCTTAATTAATCAAGAATCAAGCTTATCAAGCATTATCAAATTTAAAATCAAATATGTAATACACACACAACACATCGTTTCAAGTACTGTGACGCACACAAAATACCACAGAAACCTTACTCAATGTGAAAGTCAAAAACATCACAGCACACAGAGCAATGAGCAAATTGAGCTAATATAAATTAAGCACTCAAAGATATATTATTACATAATATTTACTATATTTTATTCTATATACTATACTATAATTCACAGTACTTTTACTCTAATAGATAATGGATCTGAGAAAAAAGGCCACAATACCTGTAGGCATTATAGCAAACGTAATAATAATAATGATATTTATTAAATCTTTTCTCTTTTCAGCCAAAAATAAAGATATTTAAAGATAGAATATTTAAGATGCAAACTAGAAAAACATAATCATTACACATAAACAGTTAAAAAGTACAGATGGCTTGTGCATTTGTGTCTGGAGTTTAATAGGAGTGTGGTAGATGATGGTGATATTGTGATATTATTGCCTTTCTGTTTCAGGAGTGTGTTTGGTTTTACTTGAAACTGTGAGGCGACCATGCCACCATAACCACCACATCCTGAATGCTCAGTTGAGCATGTGTTCGTGTGTGTGTGAGTGCATGTTTGTGGTTGCCTATTTCAGAAGCAGAGTATTATTTAGACGGTTTCCTCTCTTCTAAGAAAATTAAACACGATGTGACAAAAACCTGTTATGTAATACTGAACATGTATGCATACCTACATACAAGTCACTAATCAAAATGTTTGTATTATTGATAAATTATTATTTAGAATTTTAAAAGGTGCCACTTGAATCTACAGATAACTATAACTGGACGCTCCAGTTTTCATTGATTCAGTGGAGCATTTTTCAGCTCATTGTTTTGAATTTACAGCCAATATCTTTAATGTTTTGGTTCCCTCTCACTGTTTTCATCTACCCAGCCACATCGGGCATCTGTATTTTTCAGGAGTTTGTTTAGACCCAAACTGAGCTAAATATTACACTGATGTTCATCAGGTGGTCAGAAACACAATAATGTTGCTCTTTGTTTACCTGTTTAGCATATTAACTTTATGAGGTGATAATATGTCAATGCAGTGTTCATGGCTTGTTTTGATGCCCCAAAGATGCCAAAAATAATCAATTAATGGAGGAGATTTAGTGCAATTAATGCAAAGAAAAACCTTCCATGGAATCTGCCATGTGTGACCACCATGTTTCTACAGTAGCCTGAAAGGGACAAACCAAATGCTGGCACTAAATGGGGGCTTAATTGGAAGGGGAGGGTGAAGTGAGCGACTTGCGATCTCCAACTCTGAACGTGGGAAATTGTGACTCAAAAGGGTCAGTTCAGGGCGCCCGGTTAGCTCAGTGGGTAAAGCTGGCGACCCATGTACCGAGACTTTCTGTGTGTGTTGTACATGCGTGTTTATTGGAGAGGTGTTTTGTGGTTAACACATCAGGAGGAAAGTGCAGTTCCTCAGACAGAACATCAGACATCAGGCATAGGAAGATATTCATTGTCTTACCACCACAGCTAGACATACACACCTACACCCCTCACCCCCACCCCCAACCTCCCCACAAACACACACGCACACACACATACATAGCATATGTGAATATTTCCACCCCTTATGTCCCGTGTGTATGAATAATACTCCGTAGCTGTTGTGACTGCAGCCATGTGAAGTACATGTAGATGGCAGAAACAAAGCAGAACTGAACAATCCTTTCCAAACACTGATAGTTTCCAAATCAACAGATGTTGGACTTTCATCTCAATATACAACTGTATACAGTGCTGTATGATTGAATGACACAATCATGGCCCTATGTTGACACTATACATAGCCTTGTCGAGACCAGAGCTCAAGTGTTAACACCCGTAGGTTATATCACCCTCAAGCACATGTGCAATAGTATAGCACTTGTATTTAATCACAGCCTAAGTTGTAACTTACTTTTGCATTCATATGTTCAGCCGCTCAGTCATATTAGTGGCAACAATGGTGGGCCATTAGTTTAGATGAGGGGTGGGGAAAACCCATTGCACTGTGGTTCGAGAAAACGTTGCACCAACCTCAAACTATCTCCACTCTCAGCCCCTGAAACCTCCCCCAGCTGTTGCACATTCACCGAGCTGTACTTTCTCTTTCCGCCCACGCATAGTAAACAACAGTTTGTTTCATACCTTTTTTTTTTTTTTATCACACATCATTGTGTTAGCTATACCAAATGATGGAAACATCTCAACTAAAAGCCCCAAAGCTTCCACATGGTCAGTGTGAAGCCCACCATATCTTACCATCATAGTGAGGGCAGATGGAACATGGCAGTCACCAGAAAAGTGAAAATTACTAAGCACTGTGAGTAACTCACCCATGATCTTGAAGATGAGGTTAGAGTAGACTTTTGATTAAAGTTAATTTTGTGTTGGGGTTGACATTTTATTTAGAGGCTTTAAGTATGTTTCACGAGAGTGCCATTTAAAGGTTGTGTGTGGTTAGAGAGCAGCTCTGAGAGCACTGAGTGTCAAAGATTTGACTTAACAGCTGGTGAGACTGTTCAACAATGTGTCAGAAAGTAAAAAAAAAAACACATATATCCAACATCATTTACTTAAGTACTGTATATACTGTACATCAGCTTTATGTACTGGGATTCACATAAACACCTTGTAATGCAACACCATAAACTGCATTTACATAAACATTACCACAGAGTTCAGTACACATTCTCAGTACAAGTCAACATTATAAGCTTTATAAAGGAAATGCTTCATATATTGTATATAATCAACATTTAACATTAAAGACATGGGTTTACAGCATTTCACAGAGGACATGGAGACACGTTTTGAAACGATCAGGCATTATTACATTAAAGACGTGGAGCAGGGGAAGAGCAAACCACACTGCACTTCTTCTATTGTTGGTATGACCTCTAAAAGAATATTGTTCTGGGCAGCGGTGGAATATAACACTTACATAGTACAGTGATGTAGTGCATTTGCTCAAGTACTAAATGTAAGTACAAATATAACATTTTACATACAAAAACATGGACTTATATATGACGCAATGTTATTAAATTAAATTTATATAAAAAATAATATATATATATATATTATAATATATATATTGTAAGTATTTAAAATAGTTACAATTAGCTTACTTGTGCTAATTAATAAACTAATAATTATTCAATAGTGTGACACTCACACGAGAATTCACACTTACAGGTACGTATTGGTGACAATACTCAAATACTTTTACTGATGTAATATTTTCAAAGCAGCAATTTTAGGAGTATTTTTACAGTCTGGTAATACTTTTTGCTGTAGTAAAGGCTCTGAATACTTCCTTCACCACTGGCTCTGTGCTCACTTTCTTATAATCCTACTGGAATTTTTTGGACCCTCTGCAAGAATCTCAAGAATCTCAAGAATCTCTGCCATCTTTAACCCAACTAAGAGTACGCTGCTCATAGACACAACTACGTTACCATGGTAAATATCTCTGTTTTGCAGTCTTTCTGTGGAAATGCAATACATAATGAAATGAGATAAGGACATGAGAAGAGAGTATTTCTAGACGCTGAGATACAGATTGTTTCTATTTTCTATGCACGCACTTAGACAACTCAGAATCTATAAAAAACAATATATATATTATATATAATATAAATATATATATAGAGAGAGATAGACAGATAGATACACACACTGCACCTTTAAAGGAGTATTGTGACTATTTTTATTAATGTCAGTATCATTGTACAATGAAAATAACACATTATTCAAATATTTACATTCATACAAAATATCAAATAAACATTATTGAATTGTACATAAAATAGGCAAATGTGTATCATTTAAGTTCACTAAAATGAGGTATGGAATTTGCAAAAATTATACAAAAACATTCAAAGTCTGTGGAACTCAATCAGTAGAAGAACAATTAAGAGCTTTTCAATTTTAATTCAATAGTGCGTTTGTGTGCAGGTGTCAGTGATTATGTATTTCTTTTATGTTGGATATTCCAGTTCTTTCCATCTAGGTAGGCCATGCTGGTCAGTGTCCACGTTTTTTGGGGGTCAGAGCAGATTCTCTTTCCCTTCAGCGTGGTAAATCTATTAAAAATCACAACACAGAAAGTACACATTCAATACCACATTGCAACATTTTTGAAGAGAAGATAATAAAAAAAATGTATCTGAGTATAGAGTTACTTAAATATTGGTATTAAAAGGTCCAAGGACATGTAATGAGAAATGATGCACACAAATCCAACATTGAACAGATCGGATGACTTACACAACTGCGTGTATCGGGCATGCTGATTGATTCTGTTTGTAATAAGTCTTCAGCTGGTCTCGGTGGACCTGAGTAGTTGAAATAATTCGGCAACAGGTGCTTATCCCACCTTTGAAAAAAAAAAAGAAAAAAGTCCATTATTGTCATTATCTTTTCCAAAATTGAACAAGAAATAATACATATCATATATATATAATATATATATACTACTATTACAAATATATATATATATATATATATTACATAAATGAACAAAACACACACACATAAACATTGTCATAATGCTCTTACCTTGAGCTGAGGCTGTGGACACCATCATAGTGGCAAGGAGGAGGGAGACAAAGGCGAGACTTGTCATTGCGTGTCTGTGGCTAAAGCAGATATGATGTGTAGTCTACACTGCAAGCCCCTTTTTAAACCTACCAACACAGCCAACACATTCATTTATGCTACTTGCAAGTTGAGCATGCAGCACCCACAGATACGCACACGGCCGGAAAGTAGAGTACATATTTCCTCCTACAGCAGCTCACCAGTGCGGTCCTGGCCCCTCCACTCAGTCATCAGTGGTGGTCTGAGGGTGTCGATACATTTTCCACTGCAGAAGGAAGTGGGGCTTGCATATAGTATTTTAAAATTTACAAGTCAAATTATGATATGGAAATTCCTGTACCTGTACTTTTACCTGTGTCAAAGAATATACAACACTTGATCTTGATCATTATGGTCAGTCAAAATGATCAGTGATCATCCCAATGGTCAGCATATCTCTGCCTCAATACATTAATTTAAAGGGATTTAACCACGTTTGTTGGCACTTTTCTACACAGACCAGTTTTCCACATACTTTTTAGCTTGCTACCAGCATCATATTCTTTGTTTGTTAGGTTTGGTACAAATATAAGTAGATGAACTGAGAATGTGCTGCACACGTAGAACCTGGAAAACTTGACGAATCTTAAAACAAGACACACACACAAAGGAAAAGCTTTTTATGTAACTATAAAGGTCAGGGTTCATTCCTACAGTACAAGTATATCATCAGCCTACCTTACTAACACAGTAGCTTTCTACTGTTAGGTTTTTGAGGTGAATTGAAACGCTGGTGCACTCATTTCTACAACCACAGTGCATGAAGGGGGAGAAAACACATGCTCTTGTGCTGGTGTCACAGCATTTGCTAGCACCTGTGGTTATACTACAAACACAGATGCACATATATATATGGGGTCACTAAAACATGTTGTGCTGTTCCACTGAAACCCACGTGGTTATTGGCTACCTGTTCTTTTTAATGCATGTTGCAGTTCAGGTCATCCCATGTGGTTCCTACAGTAATCAATAAACACAGATAAATCACACAAATTCTCAACACAGCATCAGGTTGACAGGGAGCCATATTCTTTAAAAAACAAACAACTAATCAGTCTCTATAATAATTGTATATGTAACAACTTTTTACACCAAAGCATGAAGATGAAAAGTCATTTTGAAATACAAGTATGTAACCTCCATACATTTTACAAGGAATAGTTTATATTACATGGTTGCAGTCTTCCCGACTGTCCAACAGAGGGCGCTAACTAACTCAGTGGAAGCGAAGAAAACGTTCTAGATGGATGCAAGTTAGCTAAAAGAGTAAAAGATGACATTTTATTTAACTTATGATGTCAAAGTTAACCAGGACTAAGGGTGTTGTGTTTTGGGATACAGTGGTTCACTGAATGAGGATAAAAATGTCTCGTGTTTTTAGTGAAAATGTATCTGGTGAGTATTTTTCTATGCTAATTTTAGCTTACCACAATGTTAGCTAAGTATGTGAGTTAGTTAGTGTTAATGTAAAGCTAGGTCTATTTCCATGACTGAAAAAAGGCTAATAGCAGATGCAAAACCCTGCTTTTTTAAGATAATAATAATTTTGCTCTCAGGATTGACTGTCTGTGGCCTGTTAGATTAATCATAGCCCTTTTTAATGCTGGCACATGCTGCAAATAAAAGGGTTATGAGACAACAAGGGCAATATTCAGTGAGTAAAACTGAACTTACTTACTGTGTATCGTGCCTTATGTAGGTTGTGTTTCATGGTGAAACTGACCAACACTACATGAAGTATGGACACAGATCAACCCAAGATTTAGACTTTCACACGATGGATTCCAGGTAATCTTTAAAAACTGCACGTGGCCACTAAAATTATTTACAGTTGTGCAATAAACTGAAATAAAAGCTACTGACTTCATTGAAATGAAAGTACAACTGAATTTAAACGGCCTGTATCGTGGTAATAAGAGGGTGGACATAGTTTGATATTTGAACGGGGACTGGTATATGTCATTTAAAGACCTATATTTTTTTATTTCATTGAAGAAATTTTAAAATATGTGAAGGGTAAATTAAATTAAGGTACATTCTTGTGACTTTCATAAGAGAAATTACAGCAACTGTCAGACATTCAAATGCCCAAAACAACATTATGACCTCAATCTGCAGCTCCCCTCAGCTTTACGGAGCTTTATCGTGAGTTTCGGCTAGTTGTTTAGCTGTGCAGCCTGCACGTTTACTGTTTTGGTTAACTCGCCAGACTAACTAGCTGGTGAACATAATGGAACACGTAGCAACTAAAGAACCAGATATCTTTATCAGAAGTCCAAAAAATGGTGAAATTAGTGAATATTGGAAATTCATCAGGTGGACACCTGACTGCAGCCGAATGCAAATGTTGCCCTGTAACTGCTGGATGTTTAAATAAGCAGCAGTTTTCTAACAGTTTTACCATGTCTACTTAAATACAGAGGGGTTGAAAATTAGAGGGAAAACCTGAATAAATGAGTGGAGAAACATAACAAATGCAGATGCTTCCACTCTGGCTCACCGCATAAGCAATTGGTTTTGATTGAAGATTGCAAGACGCAAATATCTAGTGTCTGTGAAAGAGGGTTTAGTCATAGACTGCTTAACTGGCTGAACTGTGACTTCAGTGACATTTGCACTGGTATGCAGATATGGTCTTGTGAGTCATCCATATCCTGGGGGCTAAGTGGTCAAGTGCATGTATGGTGTAGAACGGTACAAGCCTGCCTACTTGACTCCTACAGTAAGTGGATCCAGTGGCTCTGTTGTGCTGTGGGAGGGATTTTGCTGGCTTGGTTTGGGTCCACTTGTCCCCTTGAAGGGAAGTGGTCACTGCAAATCAATAAAAAGTTGTTCTGAGTGATCACCTTTATCCTATGATGGAAAATTTCTATCCTGAGTGGTCTCTTCCAACCATTGAACACCTATGGAAGATTTTGGACTGACATGTTCCACCACCATCATCAAAACCAGAGACTTGTAGAATCAATGCTGAGGCGCTCTGAAGCCGTTTTCGCTGCCCAAAAAAATCATTGTCATTGCAGCTTTATCCAAGTAGCAGTGACATATCAGAATAACAGTGATAGGAATTGCTTTTATAATGGTCATAAACTGTTTTTAAAGACACTTACACAACTTATAAAGAGTTGCTTTTTTGTAAGGAAAAGAGAGTTGTTGTATCACTGTCATCCTTGTTGTACTTTGATAGCAATGTTTAAAGAGTGTAATTAACCTCCAACATATTTCCGTACATTGCCGGTTTGTATAAAGACAGCAGAGAGAGAGTGGGTCATGTTCGCTTTTGAGAGAGATGAGATGAGTATCTATCTTTTATTCAAATCAGATAAAGCTATGGAAATGCTTAACAGAATATTTTCTAGCATAATGCAGATCATAACATCACATGCAACAAATGCTGTAGCAAAATTAGATTATATTTATAAAGATAGAAAAGTCAACACAATACTAGAATTAAGAATTCAGCTCTCCATGTCCTGCATGTCTCTGTAGAAGTTATCATATAGTCAATAAGCACTGAAGGAGCTGTTGCTGTAAGGTGATTTTTTTAATGGGTCCGTTAAGTTTAGTGGACTCTATCCTGTCCTTCCGCCTGTTATTATGACTTACTAATATATCCCCTAGTTGTGCTGCAGAGTGCTGAGGTCTGCAGGGTAATGATTCACTCTTTTTTCCACAAGATTGTTGCACCAAGTATTGTACTATTGTTCTATCACTTGGCAGTAAGCTGGAGCCCTTAAAGATGAAGATAATGAGAGAAAGCATGAGCCATTGAGTCTGCCTGGATTGTTGAATTTGATAAGTCCTCATTCAACAGTTATAGTCCTAACTGCCTTCACGTAAATTAAAAAACTTATGAATGAGGTGCATGAAAATGGAAAACTTTTTTTTCAATTCACCATTCAGAAAGTGCGTTTCACAAGTGTATCTTTATTTTAGTGAAGCTAATCACACTGCTTAAGCTTCCTTCCTCATTTTGATCATCACTTCTGCTTTTTATTGACAAGGAATTTCAGTGTTTTAATCAGAAACACCATATCCAGTAAAGTCATGCCCTCATAATGCAATATCAGCTAACACAGCTTACAGTCCACTGTATAAAGCTATGTTTTATTTTTTATGTGCAGTTTTTTATATTATTATATCATGTAAATATTAAGTCACTGATGATTTTCTGAAGAATGGAAGCATATGCCATTCTTCATTTTGAATTCCAAATGTGATTATGTTATCATCAAGCACATTAATTACACATAAAGTAAAAATAGTCATTATGCAGCAAATGCAACATTTGAAATGGCAAAGGTGAGGATGATGAGGAAATGCAGCGTCTGGGTCAGTGCTGATTGTCTGAATCATAGTACTGTTTGAGAGGTTGATAACGCTTGTTGATTGATAACAATGACAGTGATTTCTTCGACCAGGTGCTGAGATTTATGGATGTTAAAACTATATTTCACAATAATGGATTGTCTTTTTTCTTACAAGGAATATTTGCAGACACCACGTTCAACTCTGCAAGCTTCTGCAAAACAAAATAAAAATACTGTAGTGTTTTTCCAAGATGACAGCAGGGCATGGGCTTTCTCAAGAAATTAAGCTTTTTTGGATCAAGGGAAACATACTGAGAAAGTCTGAGATCACGAGTTCTGCTTTTTTTCAAGGACTATTTATTGCTTTGAAAACTCAGCGAAACAATCCTCAGGTTGCTGCCATGTTGATGCCATTTATCACTGTGAATTAACTTTTTTTATTCCTCTGCACCGACAACACCCGTATTATGTTTGGGAGGGAAAAAAGGTCATCGTGACCTGAAATGAGGTTGTTAGTATTAATTTACGAATGAATTGGCCGATTCCAGATTTCACACATGTCGACTGGGGCGACACAATGAGTAAACAATAACTAGCACAGGACAGTCTTTCATCTGCCTTTCTCATTCTGCCTCATTCTGAATTCCAAGCGCCGGGACGTTATTGGAGTCATGTAAACTACAAACACCATATAGTTAATGATTATCCTGTGAGTGAGTGAGTTTCACCCACAGCTCATAGAGACGCTTTGTATCTAAACATTCAAGAAGAAAACAAAGCACCACTTTTTAGCTATACTATACTATTGATTCTTATGCACCAAGGCAAATTCCTCGTATGTGTAAACTTACCTGGCAATAAACCCGATTCTGATTTAGATTTTGATTCTGATTCTGATCTTTACACATTAATCATGTACGTGCCTGTTTAGCGAATACATCTATGATAATCCTTCATTAATCAGTTCAAAAATGTATAGTCACTGAAATCATACATATGTAAGTTAAAAAATGTAACAACTTCCATTTAGCTGAAAAAACTTTACACCCGTTACATAATATATATAGAGTATATATTATGTGACACTTGGCTGATTGGCAGATACAGCTGCAAGTCACTAATTCTTGAATTTATTCATTGAAATCTCTGTCCTGAGGTTGAAATACTGTTTGTGTGGTAAAGTAGGCTTCATACCATTATTGTTGTACTCTTGTGAGTGGAGGTGAGGTGCCAGAGACTTGTTGGTGCAGATGAGTTCCAGTAATACAATTCAAACAGGTCATTTTGTGCAGGGCAGTATGACCATAAGTTTGTATCACAGTATTTTGTAAGATTCTGACTGGGCCTTTATATAGGTTTATAGTGTTTAAAAACTTGGATGAAGAAGAAACACTTCTTCATAAAGAAGGTTTCAGGAGACCTTGATGACTTATGCAGCAGAGGAATTTTTGACGCTCGAGGAGAATAAGATGAGCAAAACAAGTAAAGCACGGTCCAAAGGTTACCTCCTGTCGAGGGATATTTAACACAACAACAAACCTAGACCCACAAGATCTACTAGTGTCCCAAATATGGTCATAACAACGCATAAAGGAGACAGTCTGTCTGTCTGTTAGATTTTTCTGTTGGTGTTTAACCATATCAGCTGATCTAGTCTAGTCAGCCAAACAGTCAGAGAGGATGCCAAAGGAACAAAGAAGGTTTGTAGATGACTTCAAAGTGGCATGGGGAGCATTATAACATTTCTGTCTACCATAAAGAAGGAAAATTCCAGAATGTAAACAATTTTTATTGTGCAAACGGCTATGTTTGTATGCTAACAACTTTAACACAGATTACTTTTCAAAACCAAATATTTTAAAATAGACATAAAATAATATAAATTGACATAAAATACTCTACTGTACTACTATACTGTATTCAAAGTGATGTTTCTTAAATGTTACACAGGAAACAAAGCTTTTACAGCAGAAACCATGCAGTATATCACCCAGCATTACTGGTCATAGATGGAGGTTACTTATATATAGCATTAATGCAAAACATTCAAAATGTATGAATCATTATTTAAAGAATATAAAAGCTAGACAGAGCAAATTAATTCGCTTTTTTAACCAACTTGTGTCTTGTGGGATGTAACTGGCAGCTTTGTTTCACTGGCAAGGAATCTGATTATTACTCTTTTTGGCAGTTACTTCACTGGCAGCTTTGTATTAAGCTGCAAGTAAACTGAAGGAACCCTTCCCCACTTATTTTGTGGTAAATCAGATATTCAGTATATCAAGGAATACATTTCTACTTGCAAAGTAAGTTTGATCTTTATACTGAATTATCTGAATTGTCTAAATCTAAGCTCCCCTCAAACAAGTTGAGACTTGTAACTAGAGCATGCAAGGACAAATGACCAAATTTGGGTGGAGGATGCTCGGAAATTTGCGGTGGAAAGCCTTAGGTTCTCCTTCCTTCCCCTTTTGTGCTCCTGCACTGACAATTACAGCCAGCACCAGAGAAAGAGGAGGGACAGAGAGAAAAATGTGACACATTGGGTAGAGTGACCAGCACATGATGTTGCCTTACATTATTGCTGTAATCAGCAGGATTTATACCTAAATGCAATCATTTGAAATAGTTAACTAGCCAGGTTAATAAAAAAACAACACTGTTAATACAGTATAATATGAATACCCATCCATACATTGTATGTACATGTATTTATCCATTGTCTATTCTTACCATACTTAGTGGAGTGCATTGAAGTATGCATTGTGTGGGAAGCTGGGAACACCCTGGACCTGATGCCATCATTTATAGAAAGCTTGATACATAAGCTAGCTTTCCTTTTAAATGTAGCGCATATTCAAAAAAAAAAATATTTAAATACACAAAAGAAAATATTGCATGCTTCCATCCACTACTGTTATTCGATTATTAGGAGTTGGTCAATTAAGATAAACAGCTGGTTGCACTAATCTTCCAGTAAGGTGCCATTAAACCACTGCAAAAGCATAGGCTGCAACAAGATGACGTAATTAAACTAGCGCCAGTCAAACCTAAAATGGCTATAAGCGGTGCAGCATTTATGTTTGTTTCGTGTATTCATTTTAGGAATGTTACAATTTCCTTATCACTCCACAAAAGTCACATGCTTCTAAGTCTGGTTCTGTTGCACGGTGTTGCATCACAGATTATTTTGAATTGTTGGCATTTCAAACTGAATTAGATTAACCTGCTGGAAATCCACTATATTAGAAGATTAAGGCAGTTTTATTAGTTTGTTATTAATGTATTTAATTAAATTATCAAAAGTAATAGAAAAACTAATAAAAGGGAGTCCTTAGGAATGTCCATCATATCAGTACATTTCTGAGTCAGCTCAGTCAATGTCATGATGAAATCACAAAAAAGGAAATGACTGATTACAGCGTCACCCAAGTGCGTCCTTTCCCCCACCCTAAATCCCACACACACTATGAAGAAAGTCCTAAGAGACAGTTCATCCGGTCAGTTTGTCCTAGTTCCTCTTTTCATCGTATAAAACCCGAAGGTCTGGTCCAAGAGATCAGTCATCTCCATCTGCCAGATCAAACAATTATCTCTTTTGCAAAGAACCTCTGGAACATCTCCCACAATAACCATGCAGCTGTGCATCAGAAGACTGGCATGCTTGGCTCTCCTGGTCGGGGTTCTTGCAATGGCAGCAACAGCTTCTGGTAAGTTGCCTCTCAGAGATCCTGCATCATATTACACTGCTAGCCTGCTTCAGGACAGCTAGAGTCCACATAAGAACTTTGACCCTGCTATGCACATTTGAACAATGAAAGAGATGTATGCTCATAACAACCAATCCTTGCTTGTTTCTGTAAAAAACAGAAATAAAGGTAGCCAAGTGCTGCACTGAGGTTAGTGTCAAGAACGTCAGTTCCACCATCTTGGGCTACAGAATCCAGAGGAAGAATCTCCCATGTGTCCGCGCTGTCATGTAAGAATCACCTTCTTATTTTATTTAACAGAGAGTGATAATCTTACCTGTTACACAGTTGACAATCCAAGTTCTCGGTTCGGAGATTGTGATTGATCTTTTCTTTTTTATTCCACCCAGATTTGAGACCACAGAGGGAGAAGTCTGCAGCCACTGGAAACAGGACTGGGTGTTTACCAAGATCATGGAGCTAGAGTAAGTAGGCCTTTGTCATCCCAGTCATTCTCCAGTATTGACCATCTTTGCTAGTTGGCTGCCTCAGACATTACGTATTACCTATGCTCAGGGACAGCATAAACTGTTATTTAAACAATTTCTTCTTTGTGTGTTTTACAGGCAGGCCCGCAAAGCAAAGAGTGCTACTACTGCTTCTACCACTTCTGCAAGCCCTTAGAAAGCACCACTCACCCCCATGAATGTCTATAGCCAATTGCGCCGCATTAAGTTAAAATATTTAAAATGCTTTAAAATGCTTTTTTATGTTATTCTGTACTATTTAATATTTATTCCATGTCCTATTTATTTGTGTTTCCTTAAATTTTCCTGTCTATTTAGTTAAAATAAGGCTAACAGAGATCCATAATGATTATGTCCAAAATGTCTGTTGTTTGCTGCAAACTAAATAAATGTTCTTGTCCTCTATCCATACATCTCGTTGTATATATTGTATATATATTGGTTGATATTGGAAATAAAAGGTAGCTGTGCTTATCAAATTACCATCAAGACAGCATGATGAAGCTGACAGAGGCAGTTGTTTAACAGATCAATTCTGCCATCTAGTGGGGAAATGACAGTTTGGATGAGAGGAGCGTGTCATTGAGGGAGTCACCTTGTCTGCCTGGAGCCCCAACCCCTTGGGGTGCTGATCTGAAATAGCACAAGAGACTGCCTCCCTGTCAGTCATCTCATGCATTTGCATTAGCCTAGGGGGGAGTGGGAGCAGGACAGTTTACCGAAAAGTTTTCAGGCACCTTCCAGCAGTTGGCTGGCAGCATCCTTTTCTGAGTACACCGGGTACATGTCACGCCACTAAAATGCACACCACACACACGAAACAGAAGTCTACTCACAAGTTTGCACAAATTTTGGGCCTTATTCATGTATGTTTGGAAAATAAACCTTTTAATGATGTTAGGAGATTTTCCCATCGAGAGTCACATTATTATGTACTTAATAATTATGTTACTTAATTATGTTATACGATTGGTTTAAGCACCAACTGCTCTTTAATCAGTATTAAAATACATTTTAACACTAAGTTAGCCATGGCTTACATGACACTTCAGTGAGACACTGTTGTAGTTTGATGAAATAAATATGAACAACAATGTTGGAGTACTGTGAAGTCAATTTATTGATTTATGAGAACTGGCATATTTAGCACATTAACTTGATTAAACATAGCAGGGAATGAAACAGCATAGCCACACACAAAAAAAACAATAGTAAACATTTGCTAAGTGGCTAAGCACATAATCTACATCAATAGTCTCAAAGCTGTTCTTCTATGGTTCTCCTTAAGTCACGATTAAAAGGAGTATTAGGATGCTGCATATGTTGAGGCAAGTAAAAGTAATTATCATTTCTTTGCTTTTTCATAGATAATATTCCCAACATGGCTGGATTACAGAAGGTTCAATTTCTCTAAAACATTATCTAAAATGAGCATTTCTATAGCACAAATTATTTAGTTCCAAATCTCTGAGGCCGCAACCTGATTTTTGTTAATAGAAACTTTCAGTGATATTTTGGAAGGCTTCTGTGGTACTGGAGAAAGAGCCACTTCCGTCGTTAAATGTAGGGTTTACGCTTTTCTTCTGAGTTTCACCTGCAGCAGAGCCAGGCTTGGACATCTTCTTCAGCTTTGAACTATAAAGAAGAGAAGAGTTTTCACTCACAATACCAAAAACAATGTTCACACGCAAAGCAGGTCCTGATTTTAAGGTCTAAACTGAAACTGATTAATATTTAAAAGTGAGTAGGAGTGTCATACCTGAGTAATTCCAGAATATTCCTCACCCACGCATCCTTCCGAGTTGCACATATTTCGTTCTTCTTAGACGTGTAGAAACTACAACATTGAGACATTGACACATAATTTGGCACAGTTAGAGAGCACTATATTGAAGTTCAGTGTATGAGTGGATAGTATAGGTATAATATTTTGATAGTGGTGCCTATTTGATACCCGAGTTCCAGTAACAATACTAAAACAATGCTTTTTTGATGACTGATTTTGAGGAATACAATGACAAAAACATTTCTTATTTTAACAGAATGAGACAAGTTTACCAAATGCAGTGTTTCATGTTGTCTTACAACAAAATGTAGCCTTAAATACTCTTAAATTATTTGATTTATGTAATGAAATATCTGATAAAAAAGAGAGCAGGACTAAGTGTCTGACCAAGTATTCAATGCCTGCTATCAGTACTTGACACTAATTGACAAAAAAGTAGAGTTGAGATTTGTTACACGCCACTATTGTGTAATTAGATTTTGTCAATCTTATAGACTAGACAGCTTGTGTACAAGTAAGTTGTAAACATAATTAATTGAGATATGGAGTAGACCAAACAGATGGCTGTTCAGAGTTATGAAATCAAGACAGTTTTGAGAGTAAAATTTTGTGGTGGACTAGATCAAATGGCTTATTTTATGGCAATAAATTCTGCAGAAACAACATGCTTTTTACTAAACACATTTTAATTAATGGAATCATTTTGTCTTCATGAGCCCTCTCATAAAAGTTTGATATGTTATGACAATAATATTCAAATAGCTCAGATTGGGACTGGCAGGATTGGAGTTTTATGGTTCTGTCGTAAAGACTCTTACATGATCGCTTCCATGCGGCAGTTTTCCCTGGTGGTTTGTTCTCTGTAGCCCTTTATACGCTCGAAGGGTATTGGCTTCCTATTGTATCTCATGCAACAGGCTTTGCCCATGCGAGGACCTATTTCACACAAACACACACAGACACCACATTATGAACTGATCACCTGATGTAATTTTGACTGTATTTTAAACTTCAAGGCAAATCTGATCAAATAAACTTACGGGCAGCTGGGGCTGGAATGATGAGGCTCAGTATGATGCAGAGGAGAGCGGTTGTCACGGTGAGCATACCTGTCGGAGTCATGTTGACAGTGCAAAGAACCAGCAGAGAACAATACATATATCTGCAGTTATATATATACTTATGGTGCTTTTTTTTTGGTAACCTGTGGCTCCCAAATTGAGGACAGGAAGCCCACTATTGCATCATGGCAGCTGAAGTTGCAGACATTGCACTTTGATCACAAATTAAATTTCTACCGTACCATTTCGCAACACCTACATTTATTTATGTGGGCACATGGGCCTCTGGAACTGGTGCACTGATGCTTTCGGTTCATGTTGTCTCCTTGGGCTCTCATCTATATTTATGCTTTCTGGGTTAATAATCATGCTACAGCACAGCAGATTCTAATCGTTAAACATTCTTCGCTTCATTTAGATTTCTCCCAAGCTACAGTATTTTGCCGCATATTTAGTTCACAGTGCATGTGCGTGCATAATTAGACTTAAATGGGATTTGTTACACAAATTATCACCTTTACTTGGTCATATTTTCTAGTGTTGACACTAGAAAATATTAGACGACTGTAATATTAATTGTCATAATTTGACATTGTAGTTTAAAGTTGGAGTCCGGATGTTTCACATGATCAGCAATCTTGAGATTGTTTTGTGGTAAGAACTGATGGGGTATGAGAGGCTTGTCAAAACCCCCCCTCCTCGTTAGCATGACCTATTTAGTCCACAGAAAGCTGACAACTCCAAATCTAGCTCAGCTGACCTAGATAGGCACAACATCTTCAAGTTGTAAACTCTCTATAGCGTAGTGTACATCTCAAAAACTACACGTACAAGCTCTAAATGACTAGTAAAATACTGTGAAAGCAACATGAATGAATTCATGAATGCTGTACAGTCAACACAAGTTTTCTGTTACGCCATTTACGCTACACACAGTATGTGGTTTATTTTTGCCAGGCGATAAGAAAACACTAAAACTAAACTTTGGCAACTCGTTTTCTTTGTACAATATAGTGAATATTGAGTTTTGAGAAATAAAGTGTGACGGTCACTAATATTATTAATGCCACTGTAGCTGACGGGGATTCAGTGTGTCTTTCTCAGGGGCACTTCAGAAATGCAGATGCTTGCTGTCATAGTATGGAGGCCGTGCTGCCTCCATGAGCCTAAATCTCCCCCCATGCACTGTAGCTGTGATTAATAGGTGCGTATATGCCAGAAATTAGTTGTTTTTTCTTCTCCTGCTCCCACAGACATTAACTGAGAGGATAATGTTAAGAATGTGTGTCTATGGGAATAACTGTCATAAGGAAACACACCCTGGTATTTGTAGTATTTCTTTTGTGCTGCCAGATTAGAATATTTAAGTCTTCAGTATTGTTATTAAGCCTATATCGTTGCACTTCAGTAATGTTTTTGTCTGTTAGTGCCTAGACACCACCTTGTCTGATCTGTTAAGCTAAAATTAGCTTTGACTGTCCTGAGCTTTGACATTTCGTGACAGTTTCAGAAATCATGACTCATTGTGTTCTTCGTGATGAGTTGCCCAACTTGTGCCCTCCTTGAAACCCTCCTCTGTCTTCCCACTTGGCAGTCAGGCCCACACATCTCAGTTTAGCACGTCACACAAACTCATGCCACTTTGATGAACAGCAGTTTTTGCTACCTTTACCCATAGGGGGGCAGTGTTGGAATGGGTCACTGATGGATGTCAAGCAACACATGATAAATGGATGTGAAGTGAATGTCCCACACAACCTGAATATCTCAAACTGTAGTTTAAGATGATGTCAGCACTGCTATACAACAAAGTCATTCAGCAACAGAGAAGCAGTAAATATAACAGAAAAAAGTGACACTTTGGGAGTCACCCAAACATCCTTCCCCTCAACTAATACGATTTCATTTCACAAGATCAGGGGCAGTTTATATCCTGGCTTATAATTCATCCTCTTTCTGTGTGTTTGTGCATATGTTCGTGCAACCTATTGTGACTGCTGATAAAGGGAAAAGTAACGTGATAAACCGGACAATCGTCTGATTTGACAGCCTAATCCCCACTAATCCTCCGTAAAACACAGCCTCTTATTGTCATCCTGTCTTCCTCGATGAAACACGCAGACACACGCTCTCCTGTTATGTTACAACTCTACTGTGAATGATTATTCTCATTATTGATTCATTTATGGTTTGTTTGTTTTATACGATGAATAGTTTTAGAGCTGATGAATAGATGACCAGACTATTAAATAATAATTAACGTAATTTTAAATAATTTTGATCATCTATTAATCCTTTATGTAATTTTTAAGCATATTCCAGAAATTCCGTTTCAGCTTCTTCAATGTGAAGATACGCTGCTTCTCTTTCTTTTATATTACTGAATATTGGATGTTTTTTGGACTGTTGGTCCAGAGAAGCAAAACAAGCTGTTTTAAAATGTCATCTGGGAAAATAATTGTCAGATTAAACAATGAAGAAAATAGTCATCAGTTGCAGCCCTAAATCATTCAGTCCAAAAAATGTTCTATGTGAACAATGTATATCAAGTTACCTCAGTTTTTCAGTTTACAATGCTTTGTAAAAGAGAAAAACAGCAAAAACAGCAAATACTCTGAGAAGCTATTTACAGAAAATGTTTATTATTTCAGAATGAGTTAAAGCAATAATTGTTTTTGTGTTTTTGTTTTTTTTTGGCCACTTAACAAGCTGTAAACACAACATAGACAAATTATCAACTTGATCTGCTAACGTGTTAGCAAGTTAGCAAACACTTTCCTATCACAAATTCAGCAGATGCAGAGCCTCAGTAGCTTTCATTCAAAATGCTCCGTAGAGCTGAGGGGAACCGCAGAGTTGGGTGATGATTCTCTGTTGGTGCGTAACTTTGACAGACTCCTTTCAAATCGGACTTTTCCCCATTGTTAATAATGAAATATTGATTAGTGCAGCTTGAACAGTTAATCCCTTATCAAAATAACCATGTTAATATTCTGTTTTCTAAATGATCCATTAAGCACAAGCAACTTACAGCCTCCTCTCCTCCTGCATCTTTACACAAGCTGCCACTTCATGATCAAAGGCAAACTTGTATTGCAATAACATTTTCTTATTATGCTGTTACTGCAAAATTTTGGCCAGTATGTTTGCTTGAGGGTGGGTGTGAAACAGACTTTATCTCCTCCTGGGCCCCCTCTCCTTCCTCTTTTCGGACTCATACTGCTGGACGGAGGGCAAGAAAAAAGGGAAGGGGAGGAGAGAGTAGGGGGGGAGGGTAAAGAGAGGGGGTCACCATTGAGTTGTCCACCCACACAAGGCCCCCTCTTGTCACCTGCGTGGGCTTGGGCCAAAAGAAAGGCAAGGATGCGCGCACACACACATAGGCACACACACAAAAAGAACAAAAACAAATGCTTTCTAACCCTAAATGTCAAATGTGGCAAAGGAGCTTGGGATAAAAGCGTTTTAAATTAGCAAGAAACTTCCTCAAAACTACAGAAAGGGTCATTGTCAGTATCCTTAAAAGCACTTCACAACAGAGGAGAGTTTACGCAGCGAGGAAGGCGGCAGAGAGATGAAAAATCTCTCAGAGCACTTGGCTGTGGCATGATCTTCAAAAAATGTTTGTCATAATTAGCGTTGTTCCAGACTGTCAGACCCGCGAGGCATGGAAAACAATGCGCTCTTCAATATTTTATTGAGGAGTTATGGTAAATTACTTGATGTATAATTATGTGAGCCCAGCAGATTCTGTCCTCACCGTCTCCTCCTACATCCCATCTGCCCTGTGTGTCCAGAGTGTGGGTGACTGAAGTAGCTGCGGGGGGGATGAGGAATTATTGTGGAAAATTATAAGAAAACTTGTGATGTAACAGTCTGAGTTGCACTTCTGCTGTTCAAACTGACACTGTAACATCCACGGCCTCCAACAGAATGAGTAGTAGAAGACGAAAAGAGGGGAAAATATAGAATTAAAGGACCTCTGTGACATTAGGAAGCGCCCAGAGGTATCTTAGTCTGGCAGAGCTTACTCCTGGCCAGGGAGACTCCGGAGGATACAGTGAGCCAGAAGAGGTGAGGAGAACAGAGGGAAAGAGTGTTAGAGTGGTAGAAAGAGAAGTATTTTTAGGGTGGTCTGTTATCTGTGGAGACGAGGGCGAGTGGTATCATAGCCGGGTCACATCGCTGAGGGGGGAAACAGCCTGGGCTCTCCGCCGAGACGGCAGATAAGGAGGCACAGAACAATGAGCTCTCTCTCTGTCTCACAAACACACACAAAGACACAGATATACACTCTAGTAACCATGACCACATCCACAGGAAGACACGCTGCAGCTTCACTCTCCCACATCCTCTCACAGATACTTAGAAACCCTCAGACATGTTAAAAGATCATGGCAGCATGGAGGCTCAGCGCTCCACAGGTGACCTGAGAGTCTGTTATTGCTCCTTTGACTGACAGACTAAACTAACATCATCGTAAAATCTCTACACTCAACAGTTTGTCTCCGTCCTTCTTGTGCTCTCTCTCGCTCTCTTTTTTCTATCTCTCCTCCATTGTCGCCCTCTTAAGATGTAAATGCCAGCCGAACAGATGGATGGAGAGAACATCTCATCACTCTGACACCGTGTTTATGCAACCACACGCAAACATGCCACACAAACATACTGCGCATACACACACACACATATAGGCAAGATGTTGACGGAGATTTCCTCAATCATCAAAGTGAGTACATGAGACACAGCACACACACACACTTTAGGTTTTTTGATGAAACCTTCTGTTTGCTTCTTCCTTTGTTTATACTGAACACACACGTGCATAAACATGGACGCACAGCCACACGCATACACACATGAATTGAGTAATTCGCCAGACTAGCAGCTGTTACGGAGAGAACTGGGTACTAACGAAAACGCCTCTGACATGCTAATGACGCTTTGTCGACCCGAGGAGTTCAACCAGACACACTCACACTGTACAGATTT
>NW_023339796.1:15073006-15074759 GCF_004916995.1 Morone saxatilis | reverse complement strand
CACCATCGCCACCCACCCACCCAATCAAATCCTCACTGGCAGTGTGCTGCTCCTCATCTCTCTTCTCTGCTTCTTTTGTTCATCTCTCTCAGCCGCCCACACACCTACCGTCCCTCGGGCTTTTCTCTTTACACTCTCGCACACATGCACGCATTTACATTTGGCTACTTCGTATGTACTTTGTTTTATTTCTTCCTGTCCCTTCTCTTCATCACTATTAGACTTGGAGATACTGTACGTGTATGAAGGCAGGGTCTAATGTGTGCACATGCAAACAAAAACAGACACAGGGCCTATATTTAGTGCTTTTCAATACAGATGTGTGGGCAGCGGCCATCTGTGGCCCCAAATGGTACAAAAAGTAAGTGTGTGTGTTGCTGTGTGTGTAGATGTGTGTTTGTGCAGCGTGGGGCTAAGGGCCAAACTTAAAGTAGGGGTTTGAAGATTGGGGCCCGTTGTGGAAACCCCCTCCAGAGAGCTGGGAATCTCAGGGGAGAGTGGGAAAAACATCCCGACGGTCATCAATCAAAACTTCGGTGACACAAATGACCAGAAACAACGGAGCGTTCTCCATCCATGTCAGTGTGTCACCTCCGCCCCACAGGCATGTCCCACCCACCTGCGCCGCTGCCCTATAGGCCCTCGCCGCGCGCTGCCCGATGCGATTGGCCAGTCGGTCCCCGAGCGAAAATCGTGGTCCCCTCTTGGCTAATTGGGTCTTTGTGATTGCGCAGTCTGTCGTGGCGCTGGGGGAGAATGAAACGTGAAAACGGTATTATGGTGAATGGGGGAAGAGTGGCAGGTCGAAGCGGGGAGATCAGTTTTTGGCGTCTCAAAGCGCCAGATGCTCTTCCTGGGTCCATTATGATGCCTTACAGGGGATCGAGATGGTTTCGGCGTAGCAACTGGGAAGACACAAAGCGAGATGGAGACCGGCCGAGATGGAGACTCACATAAGCACATACATGCAAATGCAGGCGCTCACTCATACACTTCCCTGTTTAAAACACTCCACGAAATCAGCAAAACACTTGCTATTTGCTGCTCGGCTACTCTTTGTTGGTTGATTTTCAACAGAAGTTGTCAGAACTTATCTTTGCACACTTTGTTAAACAAAGACTAAACAAAGTGGAGCACATCTCTGTTTCAACTTTCATGCTTAAAATGTACATCAGATAGCGGAAACCCACCCCGGGATCAACATAAGTGAAAGTATTTACTTCTTCAAGCTGTGCCTCCATCAAGAGTGATTGTTCACCAGAGTCTTTGAGACAAGGGAGAGTGTAGGAGGACGGGTCATGAGCCAGCTCTTTGTTTGCTCCACCACGCTTCTACACACACACCATAGGCCGTAGTCCTGCGCCTTATTCTTTATAACTGCCTCATTATTTAAGAATGAATCAGCTGCTATTCCTTTATTGTGCCCAGACGTGGGGATTTATAGATGAAAATTATCAAAACTGTAGTTGACAGATAGTGGGGGAATGATTGAAGCCACCTTATCCTCATCAGCCTTAAAGTATCCAACAGCCTCTCCCTGCAGATCCCTGAGCATTCAGGGGGTTTGTTCGCCATCCCCCAACAACCATCAACAGGTGGCGCTGCAGTCACACTCTTCAGCGTTGTGCTCCTCAGGACAAAGAGCAGCCTCAGTAGGCATGAAGGCAACCAAATTCAAGCAGTTCAGCCCTTCATCTGGAAATTGTGACACATTCATGTTTTGGTATTCATGTGTCAGGCTGTGGAGATAAAA
>NW_023339796.1:15071064-15072995 GCF_004916995.1 Morone saxatilis | reverse complement strand
ATGCCTGCTGGCACCGTTCAGGGTTATCACTGTTAAATGTCACTTGTGACGTGCTAAACTGACTACAAGAGCTGTGCATTTGTTAACTTTATCCTCCATTATTTACCTGAGATTAGTGCTTTTACAGTGGGGGTCCTGCTCGTACCCGCGGCTGTGCAGGAGATCACGGAGTGGCTCCCTGGAAAATTAAGGAGAAATGTCACCATTATTTTATTTATTTAAAGTTAATAGAGTCCGTTTATAAGCAGGGAAGTGTAATATTACTTCTCAGGGTCCCATGTTTTAATCCCTAGAGCCTACAAATCCTCATACCAAATGGTATCAACCATTTCCATAAGCCAGTTTCAGTGTGGTCCTTATTTCACTTGTCTTTTTTTCTAACTAGACTATAGAGATGAAACACTGACGCTGATATGGACCACGGCACTGTATGTCATTTGGCTCATGTCATTTGAATTACCATTAAGGGAAGCATCTAAGTGTAAGAGACCGCCCCAGTATCCGCTGCTGCATCCAACTCGCTTTCACACTTGGGTTCATTCACACACACTTTTCCCACCGGGATGGAGCCGCTTCAGCCTGCGCGCAGAGCCAACGGGGAACACACACGCTTTCACGCGGCACACATGGCTGCGAATTTACGGCGAATATTTTTTGCCTTCATCTGGATAATAACCCTAGTTTCAAGTTCCAGGACGAGGATTTATCCACCCAACGAAGGTGAGTACGGAGGGAATCGTCTGAGCCGTGGGACACATTCGGGTTTTCCGCTCCTGCACTCTGGGAAACACCGCTGCGTGCGCTTTGTGCGCGCCCGGATGGTAAAGAGCAGGGCGAATATGCATGAAACTTGAACAGCCAAAAAGTTGGATTTTGGGGGAAATTTCACGTTTGTCATTTCTCCTGGTTTCTCCTCGCGGAGCTGTGTCCCCAAGGATTTCAGCTGCATGTTCTCTCTTTCCAGTGCTGCCAGAAAAGCTTTTGTTTCTTGGATATTCCCACATGATATGGCCACTGTAGCGCGCACTGTAGTGTACAGTTTAGTGTAATAGACTTATATTGTAATAGACTTTTATTCCTCAACAGTTCACCCTTAAAACCCATACTTTTGGGTTGTTTCTTTATGCCTTAATAAGGTTTGACATTATTAAATCTAAGCAAGAATTTCAAATTATATAGACTCTTTATCTGATATTATGTAATAGAAATTACTATTATTATTATTATTAAAAGTAGTTATGTCCTATCCTGCTAATTCCATATTTGTCCCAAGCCCTGTAGTCATTTATTTAGTGGTGTGGTTGACTCTTCCAAGTGCGTCAATGCTCATTTCTTGCTGCTGAATAATTCTTTTATTTATTTTATTGATGCACTGTAGGCTGTTTGCCCTTAACCACCTGCATGTGTGTGTGTGAAATTTAGTGACCCTGCTGGATACCAGGACAGTGCCAGGAGAGCTGAAATGGGCAGCCAGTCCTTCAGAGGGAGGGGTGAGTGGGAGCTCTTCCTTTTCTTCTTCTTCTTCTTCTTCTTCTTCTTCTTTTTCTTTTTTTTCCTTCTTACAGATACACTGTTTACAACCTGTTCTCTCTTTGGAAAACACACACACTCTATCTCTCACTCACACACTCTTGCACACACTTGGTCTGGAAACTGTAAAGAATCATCCCACAGATTTTGAAATGTGCTGTTGTTCACCATGCCTAAGTGCTAATATGAGATTGCTGGCGGCGTGTTTGGCACACGAGAAGGAATAAACCAGCTTGGTGGTGGGTGTAATTTTTTAGGGATTTTTACTACCATGCGGTTGCCAGAATGATTCCTGGAAATGTCCATTTGATATTATATCCTCTCATCTTTTTGTACTTTTTGTTGTTGGTACATTATGATCTGCCATCTATATGCCCTTCCTCTCTCTCTTCCCCCCTCTC
>NW_023339796.1:15070879-15071034 GCF_004916995.1 Morone saxatilis | reverse complement strand
TGCTCAGTGTCTCTCTCTCACACATCTTTGTTTAAGAGTTATTGGTGAACTTGACTCTTATTCCTTCAGTCACCATGCTCTCATTCTCTCACATGCTGCTTGATTGACGGGGTCCTGGTCTACACGCACTGAGCTTTTGATTACAAGCACCCCCC
>NW_023339796.1:15070535-15070779 GCF_004916995.1 Morone saxatilis | reverse complement strand
TGTGTGTGTGTGTGTATGTGGCAGGTGACAAAACAGGCAAAGGAATATGCACAAGTGATTGTGTGAAGCAAGCCAAACCCAGGTGGGGGGAATGGTTTGCATTCCGCCATCACAATCAAAGTGTGTGTGTGTTTCTGAGTGTGTTGTCTCCTTCTCCCAGTTGTTCCATAACGTTAGAGGGAGGGGTTTGCCAAAGCCCCCACCAGTCCGTTTTGCCAGCCTCTCTGGCATCTGAACAAGCTTT
>NW_023339796.1:15069774-15070510 GCF_004916995.1 Morone saxatilis | reverse complement strand
TGCTCTCCCTCTGTCTCTCTGTCTTGCTCTCATTATCCCTCCTTTCTCTTCCCCAACTCTTCTCCCTGATCCACGGTCAGGGGGTGGGGGTGCTGCTGCTGGTGGCAGGGGGTGATCTGAGTGTGATGGAGAGAGGAGAGTGGGGGGGTTATTGTTGTATAGCCCCTTTCACATGCTAATGCTCACACTGTTGGCTTTGGGCAGGCAGACAGACATACACACACACACAAATCCACGCACATTTCTCTTTAAACCACCAGTTTTTTTGTGAGTATTTAAATTTAGACAAACGTAAAAGCTGCAGCTACCACTGAGCACATTCCTAAGGTTTTAAAAGCAAAGTGATGGGAGAAGCTAGTGCCCATGTAAGATTAATTTGATACCGAGCTCTGTTGGAATGTGAGTTTTTTTTGGGGGGTGGGCTGTCCTTTCAATGAAGACATACAGTAGGGAAAAGATAAGAATCCTGCCTTATCTCCAGCATTTCCGTGGATTTTAATTAACAGGGCATGACCCCTGTGATTAATAGTGTCCTGCCTTCTCGTGTGACAGTCTATCAATCCGTCCATCCATCCGTCAATCTGTCCCTCCCTTCCACCATCCATCACAGAGACAGGTGTCAGACTGCAGCAGTCGGGGGTACTTCCTCCATCCACACCCCTCTGCTGGGAAGGAACAAGGGATGATGACAGATAACATGGGGTCAAGGAGAAAACACACACACACCCACACATAC
>NW_023339796.1:15069060-15069767 GCF_004916995.1 Morone saxatilis | reverse complement strand
CAGCGAGCTGCATTTGCATTTTAGGTAGCAGAAGAATGCATATGCAAATGCCGACAATGCTGATAATAATCAAAGGGCACCTTCCCCTCCGCTTCATCTCCCTCCTCTTCCCTCGCTATCTTTTTTTTCTCTCTTCACCTCTTTATCTCTCGCTCCTTGTCGGTCTTTTTCTCTCGCTGTCTCTCCCAGTCAACCTTCCCCATCCTTGTCACTTTCTCGTACTTGTCTCAAGAAGACGAAC
Source organism: Morone saxatilis (assembly GCF_004916995.1). Taxonomy (NCBI): domain Eukaryota; kingdom Metazoa; phylum Chordata; class Actinopteri; family Moronidae; genus Morone; species Morone saxatilis. The sequence goes on along the minus strand of NW_023339796.1, from coordinate 15,069,526 downwards.
AGCTGATTGCAGCCTATTTGCTCTCCTGCTAACAGGCAGAACGTGAAGACGTGCACTCATATCTAAACAAACTTTCACCTTATCTTATCAGTATGTGTCTGTATGTTACTGGTCGAGCTGCGGCTCTGTGCGGCCTTCAGTATCATAGGGTTAATGTCGGGTTAATGACACCCTCATGAGCTCTTATTCCAGGTCAGAAGCACTCACCCGCCCCCCCCCTCTCGAAACCAGCGCTAAAAAAGACACAAAAGCCTACAGACAACAGAGAGAACAGAGACATGAGAGGGCGCTGAAGGAAGTTTATGGCTTCAAATACTCGCTCCTTTCTTTATCTTCATTCTGGCCAGGGATAGAGGATTGGGTGGGACAGAGACAAAAGCAGTGTGCTACCCCCTGGCAGAGTCTTGTTTAGCCCTGTAATCAACCCTTAAGTCCTAAGCAGGTCAAATACTTTTCTCTGTCTTTG
>NW_023339796.1:15068438-15069037 GCF_004916995.1 Morone saxatilis | reverse complement strand
CCGTTTAATTCCCTCTCTTTCCCATCCATAGCTTACAAGACCTTACATTAACAATTAAAAACAAAGGAATGTGCAAACAGCAGGAGAGTGATAATACTCTCTTTTATCTTGCATTTGATGATATCAGCTGACACATTGTGATGAGTCATTCACCAAATGAAAGCCAACTTTATCAGCTGTAAATGTGTTGGTTGTGTTTATGGATTTACAGATTTCGAATAGGTGGATTTCAGCCGTGTGTGTTTGCGCATGGTCTCATTTGGCATCGGTATTGAGCCATAAACATTGCTCGCCGGCTTCAAAGCCTTCTGGAGGTTTGATACTTAGAAAGGAGAGGGATATATAGAGATACAGCAAGAGTGAGAGAGTTATCAGAGACACAAAGCCAGATAAGTAGAGGTCGAGGAGGAAATGTGCAGGGAGCGAATGAGGGAGGTTGTGAAAAATGTGAAAGAGAGGGCAAATGAGTGTGTGAAAGAGCAAAACTATAGAAGCTCACACAGATGGGGCAGGATGGTCGGTGTGAGTAGATTACAGAGGAGACTTCCTCCCTCTCATCTACTGATGAGAGTGTCATAAAGCACTCTGACACACACACA
>NW_023339796.1:15061851-15068430 GCF_004916995.1 Morone saxatilis | reverse complement strand
CACACACACACACACTCAACATGTACGCACACACATCATTCCCACATTCCTATCCACTCCCACTGGGATGTCTTCATCTCCCTTGGAAATGTGAAAGGGTTGAAAAAAGGAGAGAACCGGGAAAGATGGTGGGATTGAGGAAGGAGAATGAATAGGGTGTGATGATGAAAAAGAAGGTGTTGAAAACGTGATTGCACTAGAAACAAATGAAGGATTTCCTTCTGAAATTAAAGAAAGGAAAAAAAATGGCTCTAACTAGCCACGCTTTGCCATCTCTTTTGCTTCACCAGTGGATGTCAAGCAGTATAATTATGCACTCATTTATTGTATTGTTGCTCTGTCAATGCATGAATTCCTTGGTATACAGAGAGACGATTTCTCTCCCTCCCGTCTCTCTCTCACACTCTCTCTTTCTGTGTTTCTCTTCTTTCATATATTTAAATGTCAATTATATTTGTGTGGGCTGCCGACACTGTGGAGTTTTGATGTATTCAGTTCTAGTGTTTCTGGTTTCTGTGTGTGTGAGTGGGAGCTCGTCAGAAAGTGTTCTTTTAGGTGTTTCTTTTCTTTGCTCGTCAAAATCAAAGATAAAAGAAGTCATAGTACCCCTCCCCTCCATAGTATATCTGTTTCTCTCTTGGGATTTTTCTTTACAGTTGTTTATCTTTGGATCAAATTGCAGTCCATGTGTTGATTAGGTTGTTGCTTGAGCTGTCTGACCTGTCAATATGGAGGACAACAAGACTGTTTAATGAGTTTTAACTAATTCATTTTTTGGCTTTCTCACTTACAAAATTGCTTAAACAACAATTTAGATAAGGTATATCTAAATTATTTATCATTCATTCTCTGTTGATTGATCCACAACTGTTTCAGCTGTAGCAAACATATATGTCTGTCCATGTGCATAGTTGAGCGTGACATACAAGTAAAGTTTTAACTTGTTCATTGTTCCATAGTGTTAAAAAAAACACAGGGAACCTTAAAACCTATGTTCTGTTCAAGGTAACATGTTCTCACTTTGCTTTTTAGTGCCTTAAATAAAGTTTGTGTGAATGTGACCTGTTTTTATTGACATTATCTGGTGCTGATGTACATGGCTAAGCACTGTTATTAAATAGTTTTAAAATGCTGTCTTTCTCTTTGTCTCTGTCCCTCTGCAGCCTGCTCTGTCGGTTTTTACAAGGCCAAGTCTTCAGATCTAGGATGCTCTAAATGTCCTCCACATAGCCACTCAGTCAGAGACGGGGCAACTGTCTGTGACTGCCACTCTGGATTCTTCCGTGCTGACAGCGACCCTCCCTCAATGGCTTGTACCCGTAAGAACACACACACACACACAGCCACGTACTAGTAAGACAATAGTTAAGTGAAAACACAGACAATATGTGTGCATCGCTTGCAAATAAAAGCAAAAAAGCACACGCATTGTCTCCCAACCTCTCTATCTCTACCAAACAGAGGGAGACACAAACATGTCTGAATGCCACCCCTGTTTCATGATCCCATTACTTATGACTAAGCCACCATCTACATCCTGTCTGGGAGTGATAACTAAAGACATTGAGAAGTGAATAAATGTCCTCTCTCTCTCTACCTCTCTCTCTCTCTCTCTAAGTCTCTGAGTAGGTCCTGTGTGACAGACTTGGAGACCTCGGTCTGTGTGTCATAAACTTAATTATGCCTATATACAGCACATGGTTTCCTTGGCCTGGGAAAAATGAAAACACATACATTCACGCACACACACACACACACACACACACACACATACTCTGTCTCTTAGATACACACACACACACACACACACAAAAATACCACAGACGAAAACATCCAGCCCATCAAAAACATCTCTGAACAGTATGGTTTTCAGTCTGATGCCAGATGTCTGCATTTCAGCCCGTGCCAACAGCTCACAGCAACAGCCCCGTACACCCCCTATACTTCTCCTTTCATTATGTGCAGTATATGATGTAAGCTTGCTCAAGCTTACTCTTGTTTCTTCCCCAGAGCCACCGTCAGCCCCACAGCAGCTAATTTCTGTGGTGAATGAGACCTCGGTGGTCTTGGAGTGGGCACCCCCTCGCCGGCTCGGAGGACGAAGTGACACCAGCTACAGCCTGGAGTGTCTCATCTGTCAGACAGGGAGCCACAGTCAGACTGGCGGCAAATCCCTGCCCAGGAATCGCAGCATCTCCCAGCCTGAGGCTCAGCACAGTGGGCTGGGGATGCAGTCGGACCAGGGGATTGTGGGATCTGAAGTCCAGTCAGGGAGAGGTGTCTTCCAGAGCAGGCCGGTACCTGGAGATTACCCGAGACTTGGCTCAGGTTCCGGCTCTCAGCTCTGCCTGCCCTGTGGCTCCGACGTGCTCTTCTCTCCTGGCCAGACCGGCCTGAAGACCACCAGGGTGGTGGTGAGCGAGCTCAGGGCTCACACACACTACACCTTCATCGTCCACGCGCACAACGGGGTCTCCCAGGCCAGTGGTGCAGGGGCAGCTCAGAGTGTGTCTGTCACCCTCACCACCAACCAAGCTGGTGAGAAGAAGTATGATAAATGTGTCAGATTGTTGAACGTTGCAGCAACACAAAATCTTCTTATAGATGTTGTCTGTAAGTGGGTCAGCTGAATGCAAACTGCTGTTCACTGCATGTGGGCCCACCGGGAAACAAGGCCCCATGAGTAATGTTCAAAACTGTGGAAGCATGATATCAACGAGCTCTGTATGTATGTAGCTACATACTTGCATGCCAAAGCTAGTATCCACCCTAAACACTTAAGTGCTGTAAAACACCTACTGATGATGTATTTTGCATTTAAAATCAGAAAGAAAATGTTTTGGAATATATATTCGTTCCCCACAGTGCTTTTAAAATATATTTTTGATCCTTTCTGATAATGCTTGTTTCTGGAAGATAATCCAGAGAATGTTATATATTTGATGAAGAAAAATTCAATTTGAGACACAATTCTGCATTTAAATACGTCTGCTATATGTTGGCATTAAATTTGACATGCAGTTAAGATAGATTAGCACAAACTTTTTGAAACATAAACGAGATGACCACATTGTTACACTGTATATTTCAAATGCACTTCAAATGCATTCTTTACATAATGCTGTAAAACTGATGTTGAACAAGGACACATCCATCTTAGTGAAAGTAGAGATACCAACACAATGAAAAACAGCCACAAGATACTTCTTGCTTTTTCTCAACTACTTACTATCGCTGTCATAGTTGCCATAGTTATTACTCCGTCCTCCTACATCTAACAACAGCTGAATTAATTACAGGGGTGTTCTCAACAGGATGTCAGAAAGCATTCTGGCAAAATGTAAATCACTGACTTAGATACAAAGAGACGAAGCTGGTTGAGGGAAAAGTAAATACGACGTAGTAAATGACAACACTACATAGCAAAATTGTTGACACATAACAGAATGAGTCTATGTAAGGGTGGGATTTTCGTTTTAGCTCTTGACCACAGAAGTGTTTGAAAAATCACCCAGATTTTATGGTGTGTTTCATTTTATTTCTAAAGGTGTCAGCTGGTGTGTGGCGCTCCTCGCACATGCTCTCCATTAGTTTTCAGCTTGCTTTTTTTGCATGCTGTTACATCTCAACTGTCGTTGCTTTAAGTCTTTACGCTGGCATTTAGAAAACGGCACACCTGCTTAGTTCCAGGTGCCCCGGGGAAATAACTTAGCAGTGTGTGCACAGCATGAGAGCTGTCTGGATGTGTCAAGTCCAACCTGCACCACCATATGGCCTGATATCATATGAACAGCAACAAAGGAGGACAAACGTCATATAGGGGTGGAAAAAGGAGGTATGTAAGAGGAGAGAGAGTGGAGAATGAGGTGTGTCTCTCTGGAATAGGAAGGAATGGGATTTAGGTCAGTTCTCAGGTGCACTAGGTCAATGGGATTGTTGACAAACAGGCACCACTCGTATCTTTTGAGTTACATTTAAAACTGTTGTCGCTGTTACCTTATTAGCAGCACTGTAGAATATACAGTGTGTCATGCTACAAAGTTATACTATTGTCTCTGAATTATCTCTCCCCATCTATCGCTCCCTCTCAGCTCCCTCTCCGGTGTCGTTCATACAAGCCACCGATGTCACCAGGCACAGTCTGTCGTTGGCGTGGCAACAGCCGGATCGACCCAACGGGGTCATCCTGGAATACGAGGTCAAGTTCTATGAAAAGGTGAGGTGCCCGTAGGTTAATGCAGCTCGGGCTGTTGTCTGAAATGTCAATACGCTGGCATGCTGTTTGTATTTCACTGATGGTGAAGATGGATTTGCAGTCAGGCACTGAAAAGATCCCCCTCTTTTTGTCCCGTCTAATCAGGATCAGAGAGAGAGGTCTTACCGCATAATGAGGACCTTCTCTCGTAGCGTCGATGTCACGGGTCTCAACCCCCTCACTGTGTATGTGTTTCATGTGCGTGCTCGCACAGCGGCTGGTTATGGAGAGTTCAGCGCCCCGTTTGAATTCTCCACCAATTCAGGTATTCTGACAATAAAGCTCTGTAGTTTCCGATGATGCATTGAAGTTTGTTGTGATGCAGTTTACAACTTTCTGGTTGGTGACTTTTTGTGTCCTTTCTTGTTAGATCCCTTCCCTCTGATTGGAGAAGGAGTAAACTCAGCCTTCCTGCTGCTGTCTGTCAGTGGGGTTGGAATTTTAATGCTGATATCTGCAGCTGTCTTCATCATTAGCCGCAGGTATAAACACACGCACATACATACACACACACACACACACATAGGCATCCATACAGGCAAGCATGCACACCTATAGGCTGGTTAGGCTGGCTAGAAGTTTCCCGTCAGTACATCACCATTGTCAATATGTGTACTGCCTCTACCTTAACTACTACTTTTGAACTTCCCCAATTCACACAAACAAACAACACACACAACTCCCCTGCCATTGTGTGGCTAAATAATATGTGTGTGTGTGTGTTACCTGGAGCTTTTAAAGGGGATTAGAGTGGAGACAGTGATAATCCCTTTGTCCCTGACTTGTCATTACTGTCTCTTCAGCAGCACAGCTTGTGTGTCCGCTTCCGCTGGCGTGCACACTTACACACAAAAACATAAGCATGCGCAAGTGCCCACAAACACACACACACACCTGCTCACTCACAAAGGTGTTTTTGACAGTTTCTTTGTTTAATGGAAAACACCTTTTATCTTGCGCTACCTGAGGCATCGGCCCTCCTCCCTCCCTTCCTTAAATGCTTTCATCTGCTCGCTCTGTGTCTTTCCTGCAGCTCGTTGGTCTCTGTTCTCATTGTCACCGCTTTCTATTGCGGCAAAACCTGAAAAACCCAATGAATGCATAGCGCTACTGGAAAAAAATAAACAAAATTAAAAACAATGTGACATATATGCCTTTTTGTCAGTGCTCTTAACTGTAACAAAACATCAAAAATGTGAGAAGTCAAAAGCAATGGTTACAGGCATGTTCTGACAGACTTCCATGTTTTTTCTATGCCTGTGTGTTTAATGTCAATCATTTCTTTTGTGTCACCAGGAGGAGCAAGTACAGTAAAGCAAAGCAGGACTCAGAGGAGGAGAAACATCTTAACCCAGGTACTGCACACACACACTCACGTACACACACACACACCTACTGGACTGTAAAAAGACAGAGAGACAGATGGATGCTCTTCTCTTCAATCCACCTGCACACATCTTATACACATACTGCCAAAGACATTTACATAACATATGCAGCAGTTACACAACTCATATTTCTCACCCTCCTCTGCATCCCTCCTTCTCCTCCCTCGTTCCCTGTCCTCTCCCACCTTTCCTCCACGGCAGGAGTCAAAATCTACGTGGACCCGTTCACCTACGAAGACCCCGATCAGGCCATCCACGAGTTTGCCAAGGAGATTGATGTTAGCAGTATTCACATTGAGAGGGTTATTGGCATGGGTAAGCCTACCATTCGCACACACACGCGCACTAACCCACACACACATGCTTACTTGGCGCTGACACTGCTGTTTGCTCTATGTGTGTAGGAGAGTTTGGGGAGGTGTGCAGTGGTCGGCTGCGTGTTCAGGGAAAGAGGGAGATCTACGTGGCCATCAAGAGTCTGAAGGCGGGGTACTCTGACAAACAGAGGAGGGACTTCCTGTCTGAGGCCTCCATCATGGGACAGTTCGACCATCCGAACATCATCAGGCTGGAGGGCGTCGTCACAAGATGTGAGTTGTTGACAGAATGTGTCAACTCTTTAGTAGTAGTATTTGTGCATGTTGTAGTTTGGTCTAATATGTCTGTATATGTCTGTACCTGTTTAGGTAAGCCGTTGATGATCATCACAGAATACATGGAAAATGGATCCCTGGATGCTTTTCTTCGGGTACATGCACTTTATTATCTTATCTTTACTACTGAGAAAGAATTATCTATTTTTGAGTAGCATTTTTCCAGTGTGCTGAAAATGCACATAAAATGCTCTCCCTCATGACTGCCCAGCTAGTTGTTGATAGATGTTAACCTGCTTTTCTGTCTCTTTAATGTTTTAGAAACATGACGGCCAGTTCACAG
>NW_023339796.1:15055660-15061751 GCF_004916995.1 Morone saxatilis | reverse complement strand
GAAACATGACGGCCAGTTCACAGTGATCCAGCTGGTTGGCATGCTGCGTGGCATCGCCTCAGGTATGAAGTACCTGTCAGACATGAGCTACGTTCACAGAGACCTGGCAGCACGAAATATCCTGGTCAACAGCAACCTGGTGTGTAAGGTGTCTGACTTTGGCCTGAGTCGGGTTCTGGAGGACGACCCAGAGGCTGCCTACACTACAAGGGTAAGACACAAACAAGTAATTTATACATACAAACTGGATGTGAATATATACATACAGTCTGTTATTCCTGTGGTTATGAATTCATTATTGTTCATTAAATGTTACAATTACAGTCTGTTTTTTTGCAGCCTTTGAAAATACATTTATTATAGACGTTTCAGTCAATTAGTGAATAAATATTGAGGCTTACATTTTTGGAAATAGAAACAATTTCTCTACTCAGATAAAGGCAATAATAAACAAACTGCATCATTCACTGAACCAAAATGACTCTTTTAGGAGGCCACTGGGACTTATCTTTCCCCCGGAGGGAAGATCCCCATCAGGTGGACGGCTCCAGAGGCCATCGCCTACAGGAAGTTCACCACGGCCAGCGATGTGTGGAGCTACGGTATTGTCATGTGGGAGGTGGTTTCATATGGAGAGAGACCCTACTGGGACATGAACAACCAGGATGTGAGTCATTTTTATATCATCTAACCTATGAGTTGCCTCAAAGACAAAAGAGTGAGCTCATTCCTGAAACCCACTGCAGAAACCCACAACTTAACCATATTATCTTAAACTGTTATTTCTGAGTGAAAACAATAGTGACTTCATCCACGTGTTAAAACGTGTGAACCAGGAAGTAGCTCTTTGAGATCTAATGAATGTTTATGGTTTGAGTAATAACTTGAAGATTCACCCTCATTTTCATTTCCAAATAAGTGGTTTATATAATATGGTCAAAGTGGGGATTTGCTTAAAAGCTGCCTGTGTGATTGCTCATGCAGTCGCCCCCGTGCACTCTGTTGTGAAACTGTGTCTATCAGATTCTAATACTGAAGTTGAAGAGTAAAATGTTATCGGAAATGAAAGGGAAAATTAAGTTCCCTGTCAAAATAAATATTAATCCACTAATCACCAATTTGTGTGCTGAGAGCCATCAGAGTCAGAGGAAACGTTTACTTCTGTACAGTCAAGAAATGGACTTAAATGAATCTACTTTAAACAGATAAATACACATAAAAGGGACCACTTCTTTAGGATATCTTAACAGAGGACTGCTGGAGGAAAATAAACTGTGTAACGTACTGAATTCTGACCCAGTGTACTTGAACTCTGCACTATTTAAAAAATGTAAATTTACTCTTAAAATCATCCTCTGAAAGGGCACCAGGCCAAGATTTTGTTCAGCCATCACAAGACTTTTTTATTGAAGAGAAATATTTAGGCTTCATTAAAAATAACTAGAAATTGCTTCTTAGTGTTATCATTCTGCCAAGCACACACTATATAAATTTGGGGATGATTTAGTTTTTGAGATCTGAGACAAGAAATCCTATTTCAGAGCAAATTTGCAATCACTTTGCTATCAAAGCTTGTTAAGTTTGAGCAGGTCAAGGAGCCAGCCTGGCGTATGGAAATGTTCAGATATGATTGATTTCATCTACAGCACATTTGTAGTCTAAGAAAGCTTTCCTGATGAGCAATTTACACGTTATCCATCTTATTTTCTTTTTTGTTCCAGAGCAAATTAGTACATGCTGAACTGCTCTTATCTCTTGTTTGTTTTAGTGAAGCCCAGTGGCAAACTGGCCAAGACTTATCTCACAACCAAATATAACTGAAGCATCTTTAAAGTTATTTTTTTAGTGTAACTCCTTAGCTATGACCCGATTCCATAATAAGCAACCCAATGATTGTTGTCTGTACATCCATTAATACATTGTAAACTTAAATTAAAAAACAAATATAGGCTGAAAAAACATTATATCCCACAGCTAAGTGACTGAATCCATGGCAACATTATACTTACATCCCCAAAGCCTCACAACTTCTGGGAACTATGGTTCCAAATTATGATGAGCACGATTAACCCCCCAAATAGGACTAAGACACAGTATAATAATGGGAGTTACAAAATCCATTAATATTTTAATTTTTCACAATGTAATATAATATATTTCTTGACAGTACTGAGGCTCAAAAGGCGCAGTTGTCTCAGTGTTGTCTGAGTGCGGGCCCCTGATGAACAGTATTGTCCCACAGTATAATGGAACAAGGAAATAGAGGGGAGCTGTTCACAGCTGCAAAAAATTAAAATAAATTGCAGATGGTGGTGAGACAGCTCTGAAAGGATCTTGGAAAACAACAAAAAAGTAATAAATCTTCAGCAAAAGGTTTTGCTTTCTTTTTGTGAAATGTAATTGGCAGTGACGTTTCAAAGTGGCAGTTGATTAATGCCTGTTGCTGCACATATTTTATCATTTACTGTAAATGTATTTATTTTATACAAACTGCAAACACAATATACTGTGACAATAAGTATACTAGTGTACTACTAGTGTACACTGACATTTCATCCTGTAAATGTCTATTTTCTCTTGTCTGATATTGTTTTAGTTCAGAATAAGTGAAACATTTTTACCTGGATCTGGGTTTTTGGAGTTTCTTAGCTTCAGATCTAACCTCCTCCTCTATCTAAACCCTCCACCTCTGTCCTCCCTTCAGGTGATAAAAGCGATGGAAGAGGGCTACCGCTTGCCTGCTCCCATGGACTGTCCTGTGGTGCTGCACCAGTTGATGTTGGATTGCTGGGAGAGAGAGCGAGCAGAGAGACCCACCTTCAGCCAGATACTCAACATGCTGGATAAACTAATCCGTAACCCTGGGACTCTGCGCCGCACAGGAGGGGACAGGTACATACTGTACTTCCAGATCACAGGCAAACACATAGAAATACATACATACCCATAAAATATAGCCAAACACATGCATTCATACTGTACTCACACACCCCTCCCTACTTTCTTTCATCCAGATTATTAGGCTTACATGCACAGTGCTTCTTTAATTGTGATTTCACACTCCTATTTCAGGCTTTTGCCACCACCAACATGCTTGCTCTCACTCTGTTTTTACAGACCCACAGCCACTATGCTGGAGTCAGGGGTGGGTTCAGAGGTGTGCGTGTCGGTCGTACCGCAGTTGTGTGTGCCGGAGTGGTCGATGTGTGTGTGGCTGCAGTCCATCGGGTTGGAGAGGTACAGAGACACTCTGGCAGCAGCAGGATACACCAGCCTTGACAGCCTCCTGGCTCTCACACACCAGTAAGTGCACCTTCATGTGAAAATGGATTAAAGTGAGAATCACTTTGGCGTTTACTCATCACATTTCTTACCACAAAAACATGAGCTGCACAAACAGAATCACATCTGTGCTTTCACTCAACAGTACATTAATTCGCTCACATATTACAGAAGGATAAGAGCCCCCCTTATTCAAGGTACAGGAGAAAAGAATCTTCCTAACATCCTAACATCCACTTATGTGTTATTACAGTAGCACAAATTTATGTATTTGCACACATAAAAGAGCGAGAGGTAAACTGTGTTTGGTGTGTTTTTAGCACGGCTGAGGCAATGCAGTGTATGTATCTCGCACTCTTATGGGTTCAGTATACTTAAACAAACTAGTTCCTGTGAAGTATCATCTGAACACTAAAGAAAAAAACAATAAAAAAACAGAGCTTGGGAGACTAATTCTGAATACTTTCTTACCTCTGCATACCTGGCTAATCACTGCTTGTGGAGGGAAAAGGTTTTAGAGGCTTTTCGATGAGCCAATAAGCATACTGACACCTTTACACCTGATGTCAGTTGATGCCTTAGAGCACTTGTACTATGTAATTACACAAACAACAGAAACACAGGTTTCTATAACAGTGAAATACTACTTTAATTTAAGGCTAGCTCTTGCGTTGTTTCATCTTTTTATTTTCTTTGTACAATTCCCCAGAAGACCCCAAAAACCAACAGTGGATTTATCCAACTAAATGGTAATGTTTTATGTAGCTTATTCCTCTGTGCCACAGACCTCTGTTTACATCCCAGATCTATTAAAACATAAAAGAATCAAACCAATGCATGGGTGACATATTCCTTAAATGCGTCCCTTGTGGAACTGCATTTTCCTGTCACTGAGCATGCCCTGTGATGTGGTTTCTTGTTAACACTGTTTTGCTTTGGTGCTGTACTCTTTTATGTTTTAATAGTTTTGAATGACAATGGAGTTCTATGGCACAAAGGCACAAACTATGTCAGGCATTGGCAACACAAACAACTTGATAATACCGGTTATAGCTCAATTGGTGGACAGGGTTAGCTATTAATTGTGAGGCTGGTGTTTAAATGGATGCTCACAATTCCTTGAGCAGACACTGAACCCCAAATAGCTATGTGTTTGGGGGGAAATTGAAGTCCCTTTGGACGAAAGTGTCTGCCAATTTTCCTGAAATTGGTGATGATGAAAAAGGAAAAATCCCGCCCGGCTTTATCCTTTGTATACTGCACGTTGTGGCTTTGTGTGTTTGAACATACATCTTTGTCTCTGCACCCACAGGGAGATGGACAGACTTGGAATAATCACACCATCACACCAGGACATACTAATTGCTAGTGTGCAGCAGGAAATGTTGTCTCAAATGCAGCACATGCAACACACAATGGTTCCTGTCTGAGTCGGAGAACGGATATAAAAACCTGTTTTAAGAAGAATTTTCATTTACCTCATCCATGCACTTTAGAGGGACTTTTCACCAGTGGAAATACGAGGAGTGGAGTAAAAAATAAAAGTACGAAGTGAAAAGAGGATAGAGAAAGAGAGAGAGAGGAAAGCAGCACTTTTGTGAACTTCCATCCTGTGGAGTTTTCGAAATAAAAAACACCATGATCTGGACGTGGCCACAGATAGCATTAAGCTACTGCGAGCTCAAACTGAAGCCACATCCTCTTATCCAGTTCTATTTTTCATTATTTTATTATCTGTTTTGTAAAGGCTGACATGTTAGGCTGTGCATAAGCAGAATGGCTTCCAACTTTTCTTTCGCTGCTTTGGGCTTGACTTGAATAAAATGTGTTTTTGTGTTTGCTCATACGTATGCGTGCGTGTGTGTGTGTGTGTGTGTGTGCGCGTGGTGTGAATGAACGTGCACAACATGGAATCTCCCTTGTCAAGACGTCAGCTATCTTTGAATATTCTGAATATGCAAAGTTACCCGAGAGAGTGAGAGGAGCCGCACAGAATGTATCATTACGAGCTCTTACCTGTTTCATACTGGACGATCATACTAACAAACTGTATGATTTGCTTGTGTTTTTTGTTTTTAATTGTTCTGTTTTTTATTTTTAATTGTATGAATTCTGTTGAATTAGACATGTAGAGTAGAATGTCCATCCATCTGTGTCAATTGTATATGTTCTCTTGTTTGATGAAGAATTAGCTACATTCAGCATTTGTTTATTTATGGTCTTTTTTATCTAGTTTGTACATTGTAAAATAGAAACACAGAGGAAATATTGTAATGATTGCCATATTGCATTGCAATAAATCCCAAAACCCATCAATTCATGTAGGTTTTAATCTTGTTTAAACAGAACTTCTGCAATGTAATGTATTTAATGCACAGTATATATTGTAACGTAGACAGAGTGTCCAATGAAGCCTGAAGCGCTTTATGTTTATCATTTCTGAGTTTGGCAGAAGAAGAAAGTGTCCTCTGTGAAAGTTGAGACTTAGTCAGAGGTGCCTGTAACAAGGAAAACAGCTCCAGAAGAACAACCAGCTATAATGCTGCTAGTGTAATCACACACAGTGTTGGGTTTATGTGTGTGTGAAAGAGGAATAGAGAGAGAAGAGGAAGAAAGAGTTGTAGAGAAAACACTGAGAGGAGAAAGAGAGCTTGAATTAAAAGGAGAGAAAATTAAGAGTGGGCTGTCACCATGAGCGTCTGTGTGGCATCAGGTTTTTTTGTCGTCTAAATTGGGCTGAGTTTGCACTGCAAACTTGTCGAATCAGCAAACATCTGTCTCCCACTACACTGCCACACACACACACACA
>NW_023339796.1:15050252-15055631 GCF_004916995.1 Morone saxatilis | reverse complement strand
ACACACACATACACACACGCACCAGGGAGTTGATTGGAGAAACCTTTTGATACATAAAGGAAGAGAAGATATGATGTGGATTCTGGCAAAAAATTTCAGTTTTCCCAGCCTAATGAGAGTTGCCTGCACACACACAAGTGAACACACACAACCACACACCACCCCCCGCCTCACTCCCAATACATCCAAATCACACACAGCAAACAAAATGCTGATGGTGGTTAATGAGGCAGATGCCTCTGAGTAAGAGATAGAAAGAGGAAGAGAGTCTGCTTGGCTCAGGGCAATGAAACAGGCAGCTTCTGTCAAATAATGAGACACTGACAACACATTTAGCAGGTAGCCTTTTGTGATGATGCATCACACGCTGAGCTCTACTTGAAAAGTGATAGAATGGCATCTGTTCTTGTAGGAAATAACTGCATGCAGACGGTGGATAAAGTCACTACTAACCAGAGCAGCCTGGCACTATGGATGATGCTGGGGGTCCACTACTTTGGTCCAGACTGAAATATCTCAGTATCTATTGGATGGATTGAAATTGAATTCTATACAAACATTTATAATCCCCAGAGGATGAATCCTAATAACTCTGGTGATCCCCTGATTTTTCCTCTAGCACCATCAGGTCAGGTCAATTTTTTTTATTATCCATTACTTTGGTTTATGAACATATACAACTGACATTCTCATCAGCCTCAGCTGTTCTTTGTGTTGTAAATAGCAAATGTTAGCATGCTAAGACACTAAACTAAGATGGTGAATACTACTATAGTATTCTGCCTTTGGTATGTAGCTCAATGCACCGCTTTGCCTATAAGTACAGCCTCTAAGAGCTGCTAACATGGCCGCACACTCTTGAAAAGCTTTTTCCATTTGCATTCACTGCAGATCACGGCCTGTAGGTGTTCCAAATTGTGATAAAAGGGATCGATCATAGGGATAAAAAGGACACCGTTTAGGGCTGAATCCACATTGACCGATGGTAGAGTGAGCAGAAGTAATTTTAACCCTAAAAGATACTCTTGTTATATTGAGGAGGGCAGATCAAATTGAATCTTTCTGTCTCCGTATCTCAGTGGGAGGGAGATTGTGGGTTTTTGTCCCCAGATTAGGGCGGGTATAGAGCCGGCTAATCCTGCCTGCTCTTCCATGTGGGAGTGGCAGTGGGGTGTCTTTGCTGCGCGACCAGCCGTAATGTAATGGGTGTGAGATTGGGCTTTGTACGCGGGCACGCTCACTCACACACAGCCGGAGACACACTACACAAAGTCTAGATTTGTTTCAGGATTAAAGGCATCACCTCAATGACTGACATAATGCCACAGGCATTCCCACGGTAACCCTGATGAGGTTGTCAGTGTATGTGTGTGTGAGGCTGTGCGTGTGTAGCTGTATTTCTAGATGCTGCTGATGAGAAATACATTGAAAAAAGAAGCAGAAAGCGCACACACACACATACACATACGCTACTCAGTCCCACTAGAGAAGCAGCTGCCCAAGTTGGCAGGCCATGTCCCTCTCATTATGCTGGCCAGTCACTCGTGTCCTGGATCTCTCTCCCCTGCTGCTACTGCTGCTGCTGGACAGGTACCATCTGACACACATTAGCCTGCTATTAATGACTTCTGCTGCAGCCATTATCACACACTTAGGGAGAAACATCCCCAGGGTGCCATTTTTGCAGTGACATGCATAATCTATCCAAAATCATCCAATTTCTCCAAAGTTTTGCAAGCAAAGCATTGTTTTTTTGTTGTTGTAAAAACTAGACGTGGTTTCATTTTGAAAGCTCTTCAGGGTCACCTTTTCTTTCTGTTTGTCATTTGCGTCTGACCTCAAGTTAAGTCCAGGATGTCTCCGAGTTGCACTCAGAGGTGACTCTTAAGGAATGTGGGGTGTGTCTACAGCGGACCTCCCACATTAGATCCATTGTTTACCCATGATCCCAATGGGAATACCACAGCGATTAACATTAATCTCAGGTCTGTGCACAAACAACACAAATACGTCTCGGGATCTCCAGCATTAACAGCAGGTGTGCCAGGCCTTTCCTCTCTTCATCACAATCTAGTTTAGTGTCTGACCAGGTTTAGGGTTGAGTCGGTCCATAGAAGTATATTTTCAACGGTCACGGTCAGTCTTTCCCTCATTCCGCCCCCCTGGTTGTGGTCACAGCGTCAGAAGGCACAGGATCCTGGTCTTTGATGTGATAACCAAAATGAGTTGGGGAGAAACTTAAGAAGACACTAAGAAGGTTGTTATTTTACTTAACAGGTTGTTCTAGTTAGTAACTCACATACACTATACAGATAAGAATGATAATCTGGTCTTCCATAGCCATGTAAACAAGAGGAAATTTAAGAATATAACAATTCAAATGAGATATTTTCTTCACTAAAGACTTGCCCTTCAAATTTAAGTGAAAATGTCATATTTGCCCTGCTGTATTGGTCTGAAACACTCAGATCTCTGTGCCAGAAAGTGTGTGCGGCCAAGGTGTCCTTGATGAACACACTGAATCCCAAACCTCTAATTAATTGCAGAAAATTTTAGTTTCTGCTAAATGCCATGGTGTGGAGTGCAATGAGCATACCCAGTATACTGAAATGAAGCTCTCAACAGGAATGAAGTGCAACATAAGTGACTTGAACAAAGGTATCTATTGTGGTATTAATATTTTCTTGTTTTTGTAAAGCTGTAAACAGAACATGTACATTTCCCTAATAAAATTGATATGACAAGTATGGTAACAAACTGTTTCCTATCAAGAGATATAAAGATTTGGAGGTGTGTTTATGTCTTTCTGATGAATGTCACCCTCCTTTTAGCTCTTTTTGGGTGTCCATTAACTCTATAGGTTTTTCCTGTTTGTTACTGAGCAGGTAGCGTACAGTGGGTATATCACAGCTTTTATGCCAGAAGCAGCAGCTGCATGGTGGGAAATTAATGGAAGATTATCTAGATATCAAAGAGAATGGTAAAAGTGAACCAAAACAGTAAAAGTGTGGGTTTTGAAACCAAAACATTATGCTAAAAGATGCTAAAAAAAACTTCGTACAGCTGAGTTAGTTGATCATTAACTGTAGGTTCATCATCACCATCATTAACACAATAGTAATAATTAGTGGAACTTTAAACAAAGATGGCTGGTTTAAACACTACTTTGACAAAAAATCTTTCCTTCTTTTTGCATTGGTTGCAATTTTAGACATGGTACTCGTCTACTGAAAAATTGTCATTGCAAAGGTTATAAACTCTCTTCTTTTTATAGGTACACCCAGACCTTTATATCTTGTAGATTCTTCTGGGATTCTGGTGTCCACACCCTTCCATCTTGTTCAAATTGCACGTGACTTACAGTAGAGCGGAGCTCTTAACACCACTTCTGTATAAATTGATTTTACACCCTGTGCTTAGTGGTTACATTCAACTAACTGACTGTCATGCGTTAGTGAGCCAGAGATAAGCCAAACCACAGTCCTGGAGAAACCACAGTCCTCGAGTATCTGCTCAACCTGTCAAACCTGCTGCGACACATACGCTCCATAGATAACCATAATAAGACAATAATAAGCTCTGATAAGTCAATGAAGGTTGGTAGTGAAGAAGCAAACCTCTAAAACTCCTATGAGAGGAGAGCGGACATATGCATGTGCAAGTACCAGCGAGAGGGAATCATCGACCCCACAGCTTCAGTAATATTAGTTTAAGATGAGGAAATGATTCTTATATTGTGAATAAGCAGAGCAGAGTGGTAATGGGTCATGATCAGAGAATATCACTGACTCAGAGACATTGTACCACACAGACAGAAATACCCTTACTGGTGTTTGGACTGAAACTAAATCCACTCTCACTGTGTATGCATGCATGCGCTTCTGTGTGTTTAGCGCATTCATCCATGTCATCCAATTTCAATATTTAGGTGAACCTCCAAAGCTCTGCGAGCCTCCAGGTTTGATAGACCTCTACAAAATCACCAGGCTGCATTTATTTTTCCATTCCACCATAAAGAACGTCAAGTTAGTGAAAGCCCCCACAGGCAAGAGAGACGAATTGAAAAGAGATGGGTTGAGGGAAAAGACGGCAGCACATCAGCAGGGAAAGTTTTGTCCTTCATCAGCCCTCCATCCCTCCATTCCTCCATCTCATTAAGGATGGATAGATGATCAATAGGAGAGAAGCAGTAGAGGGGGATTAGGATTAGAAATCGATGGCTTTGTTTTCTTCAGCCTGCCAAAGATAAACACTGCCTTAAGACACTGACAACGCAACACAGAGACTTTCATGGCTTTTCATCTGTGTGTGAGAGGGCACCACATCCCCTCTGTGTGGACAGACAGACATCTGTTTGCAGCTTCTCACGCTGAGTTAAAAAGAGACGCTTCGATCCCTTCACGAGATTGGATGGAGGGGGGATGGGCTCTGATCCAACTAAGTAGAAATCTTCGACTGCGAAACACAAGACTGTTCGTGTTTTGTAGATTTTTAAGCTCTGTACATTGCTATGTCAGGGTGGCTGGAATACACATGTTGGTCTGTGCGTGGGAGGTAATGTTATGTACCAGCGATCAGAGGTTGACTGCTGGTTCACACCAAGTCACTGTTTTTAAGACTCTGAGAATATCTGGAGATGACTGATGAAGAGGTAGCATCATGAGACGCTCGCTGCTAAGAGATGTGATGCTCCTACAAACCTGAGTGGGCTGTAAGGAGTGAGGCAAGGCATTCTGGGTAGGTGAGGCTTCACCTCCCACACAGAGATTCAAAAACATACCCCCTGCTTTGATCTCTCTCTCTCTGTCTCTCTTTCCTCTTCTCTTTTGCTTCTTTTCACGTGCATACACACACACACACACACACACACACACACACTGCACACTGGCCCTGTTTGTTGTGGCTTTCGCCCCTCTTTCCTTTGAAAGAACAAAGACATTTGTTTATGTTTCCTGCAGATGAAAGCTCAGCTTTGCGACGGCCCATTTCACCCCAGGTACAGATGCCGCCGCTCCATAATTTTCATAAAGTTCAGATTTGTTTTTTTAAAAATGAGAACTTTAGCACTAAGTTTTTATGGCCATTTGAATTCATTACTTTCTTACTTTATGTTTTGCTTGGCTTTTTTTGTGTCCTGTTTTTATGATAATCATGATAATCCTATTCAAAGTCACAGGTGTCTGATCCCTATCCCAGCATGCACTTGGCAGGAGGCAGGGGGAGGTGCAGAAGCAAACTGACATGAAAAAGACATTTATATCTATTATAGTCTTCAATCCCATGACATGCATCAATTTGCTTTTGGTTTAAAAAAAAAGGCCGAACAATATGCTAAAACAGCTGGGTACTGTCGTCACATGCACATGTTGCTCAGGCAGT
>NW_023339796.1:15033468-15050152 GCF_004916995.1 Morone saxatilis | reverse complement strand
CATTGTAATGAAGTAACATGTCAACCAACCAGTGTGGCTCCGTTTTTGGGCAACAATGGTGGTCTGTGGCGCAGAGGAATAAGAAACTGCATATGAGGATATGAGTGCACAGATCTTTTCATGGTGCTTGTTGTTCATTAGCTATATCCTTAGTCATGTCTTCACCTTAATCAATGAGTTGCACCACTGGACTGGTGAAGGAATACCCTCCTGGCTGAATGTCAGGAAGAAGGAATTGAGGAGGCAGGAGAAGGAGCAAAAGGATTAGGTGCTTGTGTGTGTGTGTGTGTTGAGAGGTAGAAGGACAAAAAAAGAGGAGAGGGACAATTTCATTCCAGGACAATTGGGAAGGTGGCTGCTCATCCTTGTCCATCACACATTCTATCATGGCCCTGACATGGCTGACTTGTCACCCTGAGTGACTGGCTTACACATAAAGCACACACGCACATATGCACACCGCAATGCACTACCCACACGCGCGCACACATAGAGGAACACAGTGCACACACTGCACTCACTGTAATGTCTTGTGGTGACTTCTGACTACAGTGCATGTTTTCTCTCACTTGACTGTACTTCAGTGTACAAATTTGACTTCTGTTTTCATTTTTCTGTGCATATATATACTGTACTTATAGAGTTAGTGTATATTTCTGCAGACAGCCAGCTAAGATCCCCTTGTCTGTTTTTATTTCAGTGTATTTTTTAGCAGCAAAGCCTGTGCAGATAAATAAAAATGCCCCTGCAATCGAGACTTCATATCTTTATGTGTATGTGAGTTAAAACGTCAGTGAGATGTGATGAAATATGAGCCTCCCTTTTATGGCCCATCAACAATACAATAAAATGAATTATAGCCTATGGACAGCGCATATACATACTGGCTTATGTCTCTGTGTAATTTAATTTTACAGTGCAGCAAAGATTCTATATGAGTTTCCACTGGATGGGCAGGATTAACAACTCTACTTTCTGAGACATTGTGGTGCCCTCTAGTGGGCTAATTTTGCAAATAACATTTTACAACTAAAATACATTGTAGAAAAATATAAATAAATTCACCAAAATAATTTGTTTTTTAAACAATATAATCTTTATTTTCTTTTACACAGTGATCAGCTACAAACACTGTTGCCTACAAACAGGCAGGTTAGCTTCAGCAGACTCAAATAATACAGTAATATGTTACAGCAGTGCTTATCAGTCAGGAAGTGGTGTTACAAGTATCACCATGTATGGATGAAGGAAGATGCTGTCTGTCGCAACAGTACATTTATTTTCTTACTAAACTGTATAGAAAATTGAGGTTATTCCAGTTTAGCTCCGTTTGTTGGTAATTGATGGTTAATCATGTTTCATTAATGACTGGGGTACCTTTTTTTAATTTCTCTCACACAGCCAACATGCTTATAGCTGGTTCCGACTTGCATGGCTGATTACAACAAATGGAGGTTACACCTTCTGACAATCTGATAAATAGGCAGGACAGAAAAATCTTACACTTACATGTCTTCCAATCACACATCAATATGCATGCAAACACATGCACAGACAGAGACAAACGGGCACGTACAGACTTACATGCATGTACACACACAGACAGACACACACACACAGTTTATCTGCCATTTACAAAAGATCATTTTATTTATTTTTTCCTTTTGTTCTCTCTTGACCTCTTGGTTCTAAATCCTGAATAAATGCA
This sequence comes from Morone saxatilis, assembly GCF_004916995.1. Lineage (NCBI taxonomy): Eukaryota > Metazoa > Chordata > Actinopteri > Moronidae > Morone > Morone saxatilis. Next base: position 15,048,444 of record NW_023339796.1, on the reverse strand, counting down.
TGGTTGCAATATTGTTTAAACTCAGTAAACTTGGTATTTACTCACAATAAAATGCTATGTGTTGTATTTTTTTTTTGTTTTTTGTTTTGATTACATGTGTCTGCAATATCAAAAACAGTTATGAAAATGAGTTTGTAATAAGGCATTTTGAACACAACCATTAATTGTCAGGTCAAAGTTTCTGAAGTGGACCACCACATACCACTGGAAGAACAGAACACTGTGCATACACAGCACACAAAACAAACTGTGTCCGAGTGTTTTCAAACAAAAATAACAAAACATGTACCATTTCAAAAGACTGCAGCCACATGTATTTTGATAAAGTGCTAAAAAATAAAATTATATACAGCGTTGACATGCCCCTAGTAAAAAATAAATGCATGAATAAACTCTGAAGTAGTTGCAGTAGCATTAGTCAAAAAGGGAAATCAGCATTGTGTGTGTCCAAATTGCATAGCCAAAGCTGGCACAGTGCAGCGTGACTAACACTAAAAACCTAAAAACAGCAGGCAGCAGGGCTGCAGTAATACCTGACTTAACAGCCACCAAAATCCTTCACAGTACCACTCAGCTGATTGTTATTTTAGTTTATTTCTCTGCTTGATGCCACTCAGATTGTCCAGGAATTGATGCCTTATGATTTTTTTGCATAATATTTGGATAGTTGTATGTCTATAGGTTGGTTTGAGTGCATGTGAGCATATGTATGATTGTAGTGTTGTATACTTGAATGTTTCTGTAAGTTCATTCCTTTAGTCTCTGTTGGCAAAACAAGCTTCCACATGCAATTTGGGTAACAAACAACAATTCTCATAGTGTCTTGGTGGCTTTATTATTAAAACCTCACAGCTTCTGTATATGGAGACAGACTCTGGCTCCACCCATCACTGCTGTCTCCACTGTGAGTTACTGAAAGAGCAGAGAGACAAATAAATAGGGGTAAGTGTAAGAAATGCTAACAGAAGTATATGTATATATATATAATCAATAAACTGTACACTCACTGTCTCACTCTCCCCATCTGAGCCCCTTCTGGACTCTGAGCCGGAGTGCAGAGGAGAGAACACCCAGCTCCGATCCTCCTGATTCTGCTGTTATCCAATACAGCCAGCAGGGGGCAGCGGCAGAAAAAAGGAGACGAGGAGAAAGATGAGAAAGAATTTGGGGAAAGATACATTTTTAAAGACATTCCCCAGCCACCAAAGTTTAAATCTGCCCAGTCCAATTTCTACATGTTGGGAGCTTCAAACTGCATTTAGTTGAATTTTTCAGCTGCACACAGTTAGCTCTCTGTCCGGCTATGATTGCTTATTACTATTTAGTACAATTTGTTATGTTTGAAAGTATCAGCTCCTTTATGTACAGATGTATCTGAATCTGCAGTTAAATTTGAAGAAACAAGCAAAGTCTACAGTGTCTCAGATATAAGGGATGTCATATCCTTCTTAAGATTGGTGTAATTTCACTTTAAAGCCCCCCGAAATCATATTTTCTAAATCAGCTTCTTATTATGACAAATGGGATCCTCAATAACCACACACTTTTCTGCCAGTTTGGTTGTGTTACATCAGAGATGTCTTTGTGGTTTGAAGTGGCCGGGCTTGGAAATAAGTGATGTCACATATTCCTGTGTGCTAATCAGAACATTTTAACCAAAATCGGATGAAAGCTGTGGGTTTGTTAGCTTAGGTTACCAACATTAACTTCTGAAGCTGTTTGGCTGAGTGCTGAGCAAGATTTTTACTAAATAATAAATAATTGTTCCCCCAAACGTTAACATCATTGCTGCTTATTTAGTCATAAATATTGAATGTTATAGGGAAATACACAAAATGTGAAAATGTATTTTCAGGGGCTTTAACATGTTTCAAGTGCAGCTTTAGTAAACAGGTGATTTCAAGTGAGATTTCATTCTAGCTAAGCACTGACAACACTAATCTGTCTGTCAGCTCCTCTGTGCTACCTGCGTGCTACAGGGCAGAAGCTTGAGGGACCAAATCCAATAAAAGCTACAGTTAGGTCCAAGATGATTTAAAATAGTACTAGTACTAAAATAATACTGGTAACATGTTACATAAAGATGCATGCTTAAATGCACATGATGGCCCGTTAGAAGCTACAGTTATTCATATGCAATGCCTTTTTTTTTGTAGACTTCAATAATAAATAAGTCATGTGAAATGCACTGTAGCTTTATTATTATTTATTATTATTTTTACTTCTGAAGATCCATAAGCAGCTGTGCTTGTGACAGTCCCAGTGGAACAGTTACCAGCAATGAGAACAAATGGAACAAATGACTCTAACTACTTTGTTGGTGACTTACATTGTAACTTGAGCTAGAGTTTAGCTTACGACGGCCAAGAACTGGAGAGTACACCCAGTATCTGCCATCTGCATACTGATGGATGGACGGACACACACACACAAACACACACACACACACAGATGAACACACAAATGCATATAATGTGTGTACAGGAAAACAAAGGAAACTGAATGAATTATTAAACAATGGAGGAGAAAGATGAGGTGAGAGAAGCAGTTATGATAGAGAAAAAAGGAAGGAAAGTGGAAAATGGACAACGAATGTTATATAAAGGAGAAATAATTCACACAAAGAGAGTGAATTATGGCGAGCTGGGCATGACAATGACAGGGTGCATGAATGCAGATTGACAGATATAAATACATCATGCTGTGCAGGAAAGACAACCCCAGTGTTCTGCTGATGCATAAAAAAAGCATGAACTATGACTGGTGCCAGCCTCGTGCTTTGGAAAAAAGCGTTTCGGGCAGCGAGAGTCCGTAGTACGTGCACACTGCAACACACAGACACCTTCCCCCCTCACCATCATAACTCTACCACGCTGTCCTGACTGGGCCACTGCAAGAAACCCAGTAGATAAAGAAAAGGACAGAAAAGGAAAAATTATCTTTACCCTCTGGACTGACCGACAACAAAGCAACACTGAAGAGAGATTCCTGCAGTGTACTGATACGATAGACCCCTAGCTCAAGCAGTTAAAATCACTTCAAACAAAAACCAAAGCACTGATACATAATAATGAGGACTTACAAAGTAGATGTCAGACACCGGCACCTCCCCATCCAATGAGTTGTGGCTGCTGGACACAGACAGCTGATTGCAAGATGTACGCGGCGCCTGCGGAGGCACCTGGGGGCTTGGAGGCTGTGAGGAGGGAGGGGTCGAGGGGAGATGGTGCGAGGAGCTCCGGATGGAGGAGTGAGGAGATGCAGGGCAGATGGGAGTAAATGCTGAGGCAGGAGGTAGGGTGGAGGAGTTTGGAGTTGAGGTGATAAACTTGGATTGTGCAGTGGAATGACAGACAGGGGAAGAAAGAGTGGAAGACTGAGCCACTGTGGGAGAGGTGAGTGGTTTGGTGGATGGACGGATGGATGTAGCAAGTGTGGAGGATGACTGGCTAGCTGACTGAGCAGCAGAGGAGGAAGACACAGAGGAAGGAGGAAGGGTGGTGGAAGAATGTGCCGAGGATGGATTGATGGAGGGAGGGGTGGATGGGGCAAAGACGTGAGGTTGATGATCGGGTGACAGGTGGCTGGGGGAAGCCATTTCTGTCAACTGTGTGAGCTCCGTGCTCTTTGGGATTTTACTGTATGAAGCAAGATAAAGAACACTGTTAAAATGCTGTTACACAGGCAGCTATGGACATTAGTATGGTATTGCTGTATATGTGTGTACCTGAGCTCCACCTCCACTGTTATGGTATCCTGCTTTTCCCCATGAACCTCAACTTTCTGTGACCTGAAAGTACACACGAAGATATGTGGTATCAGCAGGGAAGGTACAGGGTACACAGTACGTTGTTTTGACAGAATATTACCATTACATTCGTTGCATATTCATGCAATTATTCTCACCTGGCCACACTTGGGGAATGCATTTGTCTCCTGTAGCGTGGGTGCTCTGGTGTGTCGAAGGGGGTGGTGGGTAAAGAGTTGTTAGAAGAGAGTGTGGTAGCGATAGAAGCTGTGGTAGCATCTTCGAAGGAAGGAGGAGTGCAGGGTGGCTCTCTCGCTAATATGCATAATGAACCAAGAAATAGAAAAAGAGATCATCAAGTATATCCGAGTAATGAAAATATACCACGAAAACAAGAAATAGAATTTAATTGTGTTAAATCAGGCATAATCAAATTAACGTTTCATTCAAGCAAACTGCTATCTAATTGTACAACACCATACCTCCGCCATTACATGACCTGTGTGTTGATGTGGACAGTAAATAATGCAATCTTGTGCACATTAGGCTTTTCTAAAGTACCTATCTATAAATATCTAGCCATCATTTGTTAAAGTTTTACTTTACTTTTACTTTAATAAACTGCTGCTGCACTTCTATTTCTCCACATGGATCAATAAAGGCTTACTTAATTTCAATTAAAAGGAAAATGGAGCTCTCTGCTGCAGACAATTGAAGCTAATAGTGTGCCAAGTTCAGAAAAACACAATGTAACAAGCGGGAAACCAGCACTCACCAGTTTTCTCTTTCTTCTTTTTCAAGCAGCATTAGCATGTAGCATAGACATTCACTCACTAGCTTTAATAAGGCAGCTCGCCTTCATAAAGACTGATAAAGGCTGCCAGCCAAACAATCCTATAATACTGGTATTATTGTGTTTGGAATTAAGCATCAATATCATTGTGGACTAATACAGTTTACAAGAAGTTAATTACCATTATCCTCCAGCATGGGGAAGCTACGAGCTCCGCGTAGGTTCTCCAAGTTGTCTAAGTTTTCCTGCTTCTCGTCACTCACTGAGGGACGCTGCCCCGCTGAACCTGTTCCAGCACCGGACTTGGACATGGAAGGAGCCCCTCGTCCTCTTTTAGATGGAGACGATCGCAGTGCTGTGAAATCAGGGCATAGTTAAAAAAAATGTTCTCATTCCAAAAATTAGGTAAAATGTCCCGATAATGAATACTGCATTTTTGGCCCTGTTGTCGTCACACATAAAACACTATTGGAGATTATGGCTCATGCTCAGTTGTAAACTCACAGCAGCTTTTCCTGAAGACAGTGGTGCTACAGAATTTGTAGAACCTCTCAGCATAGAAACCAGGTCTGTGAACTGACACTGTGTCCTGTGAGGGAAGCGGAGGCAGCAGTGGAAAAGGGAGATTGAGTAAAGGGACTTCTAATGCACTTTTCACACACAATGGCAATCAAGGTACTTAAACCCAAAATATATTTTAAAAAAATGATATGTTTTTGTGAGGTTTAGATTGCTTGGATACAGATTGTTACATAACAGTTATGTGGAAGGTACACACCCCGTCATGGATGAGGGACTTCCAAGAGTGCTCCAGTTTCTTGATCATTCTGTCAGACAAAGACAATTAAATTATTTAGTTAAGCTCATTCAGTGACTTAATGTCACCTGGCAACTCACGGCTGAACCACTGGCTACAGTCCAACTTGAAACGCCATTAACAACTAGATTTTATGCTATGCATCGCACAACATCCTGCTAGTGGTTTGTGTGTCTTATAAATCCTGATGCTTGGAGCTGTAAGGAGAATCTTGCAACTTGCCCCTAACCAGTGCTTTGTTTTTCTTCCAACACTTACAGTTGGCTTTGTTTGTTCGTGAACTATTTCAAAGTTAATGTATTCATTTACTGATATTACATGACAGCTTTAACTTCTGAATGTCTTGTTGCTTACCTGTAGGACTGCAGGATGTCAATGATTCCAATAAACAGCAGGAGGCGTTCTCCTTTACCACCCACAGCTGGAATGCCACCCATACTACAGACAGACATTAGAACATTACCATCATTTGTAAATGTAATGAGATGATAAGGGCAAACACTATAAAATGTTGACTTACGTGTCATCGTGGTCCAGTGTGTCCCTGCATGTGGAGCCTCCCTGTATAGACTCCATGGCAGTGGAGTACAAGGCTTTCTGAGCGGCACGCTTCTTCTCATCCCCGCCTCCTGCAGGAGAGCCTTGAGACTGTCGCTCTCGCTCCGCTTGGGTCTTGTTATGGATCCCCAGCAGCAAACTGTAGTCCATAATCTTAAAACTTTCCAGAACCTGATGTAAAATGCACACATTATATTTCAAAAGATTTAGCTCCTAAAAAAATTACACTACTTTTTATGTATGGATTTGATTTTACAGCTTGGGGAATGGCAAAATTTACCTTAATATTTCCCTTCTCTTACTCTATTGTTTCATCCTACCTTTTAATTGCTCTTTAATTACTTATTTACAGCATCAACTATTGAGAACATAGTTAAATAGTTTATGTGTGGTTGGTTGTGGGACATGTTTAAAATAAAATAGAATGCACAGTGTTAATCTACTTTTACAAACTACTCTTCATCCATCTCCTCCCACTCCTCTTTCTCACCAGACAGTCTCTCTGCAGAGTTTTGACCAGAGCACTGTATGTGTCCTGGTCCAGAGTGAGGCCTTCAGGAACGTCGCTCAGAAAGTCCAGGTCTTTAAAAGTGGGTTTGGACTTCTCTCTTTCCTTCTTGGATGCTCGCCTCTTGTATGTGGAGCCCTTCAGATCAAACTTGGTGTGCATGCGTACAGAGCGCGGTAAAATATTGTTCATCACAACAAGTCTGATGTTCTTGCCCCCACACTGGACGCAGTAGAGGCCAAAAAACTTTGGCAGCAAAGTCCGGGGGTTCTGGTTCAAGTTCTGGAGATGGGGGTGGATGCAGAAGACATAAGAAAAGAAACAGGGAGAATGAGAGAAATATGGTACTTTATTTAATAATAAGGCATGCGGTCTATGTTTTTCGGTCCCAGTGCCATGCACCTGCCAGACAGCGTGATCTATCCACAGGGCTCAGCTCATTCTTGTGTCTCTCCTGTGTGCATGCTTAACCTGTTAAAGAGTGCTTAACCCGGGCCCCGGTCTCTGTGACTGCTGGCGTCACTGCTGACCGGAGCCAGGGGGTAGGATAAAGAGGATAAAGATGACTAGAAGTTTCAGCTGCTGTGTTGCTCTTAAGCATGCACTCATGTACACAAACACCCCATGCCCACACACCCAAATAGACACAATATTACAAAACATGTGGCAAGGTTTTCATTTTCCAATTCCTCTCAGGGTCATATAGGTTATTTAGTAGAAATGAAAAAGCATACAAGTTACAGTATCTAATATATTGTTATGACATATATACTGAAACATTTTGGAAACGGTTATTGAATTGATGAGGGAGGGGCTCAGTTTGACTTACCATATAGTATCCAGGAAGGAGTTTCTGTAGAAACTCTGCCTCTTTATGCTGAACAGTTTTGATGATGAACTCATCATCGCGGGTTACATAGAATATGGAGCCACTAGCTCCTGGATTTGTCAGCTCGATCAGTGGCTCGTTACACAGAGAATACTAGACAGAGCAGAGAACAAACAGAGATTAAAATTTAAGTTCATTTTAAGTCTAAAATCTGACCCTTAATCTCTAAAAAGACTGTTTCAACATCCATAAAAGCAGATTTTATTAATTTTTCTGCCTGACATCTGGTAAAGGTCTTTGCAAATGTAATTTTATGAGAGATTGTAGTTTAACACTTCAGGGCTGCATAGCACTGTTAATGTTGGATCCAACAGAGCTTTCAAATAGCCACTCAAAAGACTAATACATCCACCCACTCACAATGCATTGCTCATCAGCAGCAAAAAGGGAACTTAACGTGAAAGTGTGTGTATACTACTGAGTACAAAAGGGACAGGTGTGGGTGGGAAGAATTACACATCTAGAGGAGTCTAAATTGTACATTATGACATTTACAACTTAATGTAGAGTGAAGTTAACTTTGGAAGTGTTACTTTCATCTACTGGTGCTGAATACCTTGTGCACTACAAGGAATTGTGTTAACCTCAGGCAAACCTTATAAACTACTGCGTTTACACTGAATATCTCACTGTGAAGTAGAGCCATTAGGACTTTGTAAATAATGAAGTGAGTTCTAATGAAGTTCTTTAGAATCTGGAGACTTAAGTTGAAAAGTAAGAGAAAGTGCCTATTGCTTGGAGTTAATTTCTCTAGCTAAGTAATTTAATTTTCTAACACTTATGCAATTCTACTTTACTTTTACTCTCCACCACCAACACAAACACATGTAGACACAAACACAAACTACTCTCTCAGTGTCTGCAGCCACTACTTGGAGTTTAAAAAAGAAAGCTTTAGTCTGCTAATCTCCCTCTAGCACAGGTAGAATGTGAGCTTAAACGTGCAGCTAAGAACACTGTATGTCCCTGCATGTGTGTGTAGGTGTGTGTGTGTGTGTTTGTGCGCGCGTGTGGAGCCTCACATGCAAAATATGTGAGGGCATGTGCAACTGTTTTTTTTATGTTTGCATGTACACAGTTCTTCTTTTTATGTGTGAAGGCATTTAACATTCATCTTCAGAGCAACAGAGGTCTGCTGTGGCGGGAGGCATGTTTTCTTTGATAACTCCACTGATCATCCTTTGAATGATTTCAGAGAGAACTTCACACAAACCTAAATTTAGAAAATGTCAAGTCAGATCATACAGTGTTAACTGTTACACTCCTATCAAATAAAATGTAACGAGCAAGAGAAACAAAACACAGATTTGTCAGAACCCTAGACAGACAAATTACCAGTTTAAGGATGTAATAAGGTATAAGGTATAACGCAGTTTTTTAAATTATGTCTTGCTCCATGCAATAATGAATTAAGCAGTGTTTTTCACGCTTTACATATCCAATGCAAATATAAACATTATTAAATCTGTATTGTTGTGGTCATAGACAAGGAAATAATCCAACTATTTAAATAATATTATGAATTGGCATTTATGAATTGACTTTATAAGACATTCAAATGCTGTCAGTGCATCACAGGTTATCAGAGAAAATAAATATCTCACCAGGTAGTCATCTGGTCGGATCCCAAACAGCTCTCGGAAATAGCGGAAGGCCACAGGGGCGTAAGTTTTAAACCTAAAGTCTGGGTAGTGATGGGCTGGAGTGAGGTTACTGCCCTCGCTGTATGGAGCAAGATGGGTAGAGTAAGGAAGAGTAAAAGATGATATTAGATCATTGCCACAACCGTGCACATAAACACAAATCCACTCGTATAAACGCACCTGGGGAAGAAGATGCTTTCCACTACATAAAAGTCTTGCATCAGCACATCTCTCTCAGGCTTGGAGCTGAGGTTACCAACGGTATATCCAATACCCAGCTGGATGGCCCCTTGCAAGGCAGAGGAGGTGGTCTGGAGGCGGAGAAGAGAGAAAAGAACAACAGTGTAAGGTGTGGGTAGAAAGTAGTTTGTGAAATCGTGATGCCAAGCAAACCTACAAACAGTATTTAAGACAAAAGGCAAAGTCAAATAGAGACACAGATGAACCTACCTTTTTGTATGTGGTCTCTCCAGAGGCATCTACCCTCCTGTGGCCAATCTTTTTCTCATGGGCTGGGCCCACTCCGAATGGGGACGGCATCTGTCATATGGAAAGAAAAGGGAAATGCAAATGTATACGGAACGGAATGTAAAGGAACTGTTCTCATTGTATATTGTCTCATCAAAGGTCACGTGTAATTAAATCAAGCAGCAAACCAAAAAAGAGAAGGGAGAGAGAAGAAGAAAGCAACAGAGACAGGTGAGCCAGACGGGTGTATAGTGTGAAGTAGCCTCTCACCTCTGTTATCTGAGCCCGCTTGGCTGAATCTGTGGACAGAGACAGAGAGAGAGGATGCAGGGAAATTAGGTTGAGAAGTGTCCACATTATATATATATTAAGCATGATTTAGCAATTAAGGATTTAGAAACGTTGCCAATGTTGGCAATTGTTACCCAGTTAAACAGCACAGCACAATCAGCCCAACCCTTCATCAGGGCATACGTTTTCATTGTTATTTATCTACCTAACATTTATTTAACCAAGTAAGAAATGGAATGAACAACATCTGCTGAGCAAGATTGTGTGATACCATCAAACACCCAGAACAGCTACTAATGGCCCTTGAGAGTGAGAATCTTTTTAGATAATTTGACAGCTTTCATACAAATTTAACTTCACCAACCTTGTGCCAAATAATGCAGTGGTAAACTCACCAGCAGAAGAGTTCAGAGCCTACACGTTACCAGTTGTTAGATAATCCAGAAAGACAAAATTCCTGGCTTAACCAAAACCTGACATTAAGTAGTCAAACCACTGTAGACTGCGGTCACTGTTTTCTATTCCTGGATCAGTGAGATTTGTACAGAGAAGGTAAAAACTCTATTGGATTGACTTCCTCCCTAATCTGAGCGCTGCCATTGGCTGAGGTCTCCAGATCACATCGTCAACCAATCACACATGAGGATTAGGAGGAATCTTTGCCACTGACATTAAGGACACAACTGGACTGTGTCCGTATGTGTCTGTGTAATAAAGAGGAAGAGAGAGCAGGAAGGAAGGAAGCGGAAGGGGAAAAGAGTTCATAGCATTTGACAGTACTACAAACTACTTGTTTACATCATTGTGCTAAATTGCAGGTCATGTGAGGATGAAGATTAAGGAAGTGCAGCTGACAAAGCACGGATAATGAATCTTTAAGCCATGTTTAAGAACAGCACACACTGTAGAAGAGCCTGCCATCACCAAGGCACCACAGAACACAATGATAGTTGATCTTCAACATAATACATAATACTGATGACCTAATGACTTCATTTATAGAGTCACACAACCTGAATTCTTAATTAAAACTGAAAATTAAAACTAACTTGCAGCATATCTGATTAAATATCCTGATGACAGGTAGTATGACCCTGGTGTACACGTGTACCACTGCTCTGACTCTTTAGCTGCTTTACAATGGCAACTGCATTAATGACAATAGTCTATAGCTATGCAGGCAGCTCTGTAAGGCTTTCCTTAGGCACAGTGATGCTTTCATATTGGACTGGACTAATTGTGCAAAAGAACATACAGGACTATTGAGAAAGCATTAATTACATTTAGGAAATCATGGCAACGAAATTCAGCATGCAACTGTGCAAACAAAAATAACTGTATCCCTTTAATTCCATTGATCTCTTTTAGGCAACCGTGCAGTGATAGGACACACGGCTGGCCACACCTGTAACATGCAGATTAACGCTGCATCAAAGCCTGTCAGGCAGAACAATGAGAAGGTGTATCTGCACACACAAACAGTCTCTGTGGGATTAGGGTCAGGCCAGAATAATGTGCCACTGAGCTGCAAGCAACAAACGGGACAAAGTCATTGTAGCATTTCTGATTACTACGTGACAAACAGGCTACCTGTATGAATCAAAGCTGATACATTAAGGAAATGTACATTTACTGAGATATCCTTACATAATTTTATGTCGATGGTAGGAGAAGTATCCCTTAAGGCCTGTGTGCGTGTGTCATATAAAGAGGATTAGATCTCTCCCTTAGCTGAGAAAGTGACAGCCTGTTGCTGTGACACTAATGTGACACTGAACACAGGAGTAGATTTTTATGCCCCGTGGCCCTCTGCACACAACTATAATCTGGTGGTATTAATAATAATCATCTGTGCAAAAACATCCAACGTAACTGCGTATACATGCACATGCAAAGACGAAATGTTGGACCTCCTAGCTGATTAAATCTTTCTTTAACATTTGAACTGTCATGTATGTTCTGCCATACTGAGCCATGACATCCACAGCTATGAATTGAATTGATACCCACAGGGGATTAGTGTGTGCTTTATGTTATAATTCCATATCAGATTATGTAACGTTAAAGTACTCTTCAGATTTAGCGAGGAAGAGGAATAGAGATGTGGTAAGAATGATGAAGACAGACAGAGGTTAAGTAGAGGAGCGAAACAGCACCTGAAAGACCAATGAATGTATTCACTAGTGGCTGCTGTACATACAAACGACTACTGTATGCTGTGTATACCCCACAAGTAAATAGCTCATGTGGAGTACAAATCCCTAATGTGCACCTTGTGCCTGTGCCAGGCTGCAGTGAGACACTGACACTATGAGCCATTTACAACAGAGCAGCACTGACTTGAATCTTGACACTGTTATCTAACCAAGCAATTTATTATTCATTTCAACAGCTTAGGTTCTTCTATCTACAATTTTCTGTATCTAATTTAGTGGCAGTAATATATATATCCCCCCCCCCCTGTAGTCTAGCCTTTTAGGTCAGTGTGCATAGCCACATTATTATGACTGAATGGTAGGACGCTGCCCACTTCTGTCCAACTTCTCTCCCCATCTGCTGCCGCTGGAAGCTGGGTTTGAATAAGCTCACAACGGTGCTACTATCTGACTGTCTGTCGCACAATAAACGACTCTAATGGTAACTGAAAGACATACGGACCGGTGTCCCCCAAGTCAAGCTGTAGGCCGGCGGCCGCTTCCTCACTCGTCCTCCCGTCATTCCCGGTTTCCGCAGTCCTCCCGTCCATCTCCAGGACGGTGCCTGACGACGACGCGCAGCCGTATCCTTCCTCAGCGAGAACGAGACTACACGGTACGCGCTCCGAAACTGTCTACAAATGCTGTCATTTTTCACCTCCGTCGACGTTTCCTGGTACAATTACAGACTACATAACTGTCCATTTGCGGCTGTAAACAGACACAGGGAGCGAACACGTCCAGAGCCAGCGGTGCTGATCATCTCTGCCGCTACTGTGCGTCATCAACGGCTGCGTGCCGCTACAGCAGCGCACTGAGCGCACAGCCGTTAGAGCGTCACTGTGCTCAGAGGGATCAGATACTGTGTGTGGGGCTCTGGGTGGGACCAGGCAGCTTCATTTTATATTATGAACAGCAGCACTACATACAAATATAGTTCAGTTCTTAGTTGATGTAGACATTATGAAAAAAACACAAAGAAAATAAATTAAAGAGTAGAAGAGTTTAAACACTTTCAATAGCTAGCTACTCATTTTATTTATTCCCTCAATTTCTCAGCTACGGAAAGCAACCTAGGTCAGTGTTAGAGAAAAATGCTGCCACAATATTATTTCCCATTAAACTGTTTTACACTCACTAACTTAACTAACTTAAAGTTGTAGGAAGTTATGTAAATTATGACTTGTATGGTGTGAGTTACAATTATGAGATACTTTACTTTTTGCCATATGAGGAAACAGTGTTATCGTGTTTAATTTTGTATCAATTATTTCTTTTCATGGTGGGTGAAAAGGCAAGGTCACACTTTATTTTATGGTCTATATTTTCACTTTCAATTGAATACATTAAAAATTTGTCGTCAGGCAAGCATACCGTTCAACATATGAACGAGAGCAGAGTTTTCAATTGTAAATTTAATTGATCAATATTTATTTTGGTTTCTATTCTCTTGAGGAACTTTTTATATTCACAACAATTACTATAAATTCCATGAAACCTCCTGAGAAATGATTGGTATATTACAGATGTGTAAAACAAACCTTTAAGACATACCGGAAATTATTATACAAAAATAATAGAATTATGTTTTTTGGATACATCAAACCAAAGAAAAACTCCTTACTTACATACTTGGGGAAATACTGACTTACGGTAATGTAATAAAACTTTTAAGTATTACTAAGGAAGGAAACCACTGTTAGGCACACATAACATGGGTTACGTGTTGAAATGTAGTTATAAAATATCCAAACAAATAGGCTATCTGAATAAGAAGTACAAAAAACTAAATAAACAGATCATTATAACACACAAAGTCACTATGGCTCAAATTAGATTTTAATAGGTGCATGTAAATTGACAAATGATGTCCAAGAGAGCATTTATATTCCAGTGTCATCACATGATCAGACACAATAACAGGCCCAGTTAAGTGCAAATAATATTATCAGTAGCTTTACAGAGATCTGTGAAATGTATGGCATATTATGTCCGTACATAAAAACATAAAGCTGACATTGACACATGAACAAACTTGTCACTTAACATTCAGAAAAGACTAGATTGTAAATGTATAAGAAAAATGAATGGCTGTTTTGAGTGTGAAGTAAGATGTGAAGGGCCTCTACTTTAAATAACTACTGAATGTCCACTCACATGGTCTCATGGGTTTGGTGTGGGTGAGTTCTGGAGGTTAGTTGCACGCTGGGGATCATCAGGCCTGCCCTTCCCAAAGCTGGGTTTACAGACAGGCCGTCACTGGTCCAGACACACACACACACACCAATACCCAGAAGTCCATGGGAGACGTCAGGAGTCAAACACACGGGAAACAGCAGTATTACAGATACGTTGGCAGGTCCTTCTCCACAACCTGCAAAGAGAAATAAGTAGAAGTGTTACTATGACAGAGATGGGGAATGGCACCATTTCATTGATTATTGCCTGAATAAACGGCCACAGGTTGAGATTTACAAAGCTTTAAGAAAACCACAATAGCAGGAAACCATGGTATGCACCAAGATCATATGCAAAGTGCCCCATTTCACAGCATGCACAGAAAAACTATAGCGAGTGCTACTTACGCTGGGATCATCTGTTGGGCCATATCTTTTCACCACTAGTCCCTCTCTATTAATCAGAAACTGTTGAGGAATAAGACACCAAAATATGAGCACAAAATCTGTTTTTCAAGCTGTTGAGGCAAAAAAAAAAAAAAGCATAATTTAACTGAAGATGCTTCTTAAAAATAAAGAGTGCTAACTATATCAGCAAATTACCTTTGTGAAGTTCCATTTGATGTTACTGTCAAGAGAGGAAAAATAATATATTAGTACAACAATCTTAAGACATTACCCCAATACTGCTGTTTTACCCTTCATGGAGCACAGCGTGTGTAGTCAGACACAATTCAAGTTGGTTACAGTAGTGATCAGTTTCCAGGGTGGACAATTACAAAATTCATAGAATAACTTTTCAACACACTCCTGCAGCATAATCTACTTCTCTGCTTGCTACACTCCCAGACAGGATATAGGATATTGTATTGATTATTTGGACAATGCA
>NW_023339796.1:15029766-15033433 GCF_004916995.1 Morone saxatilis | reverse complement strand
AGTGAAAATTAAATTTGTGATGTAAAAATGACCTTTCCCATGACTCACATCGCAATATCTGTCAATATAATCGCTATATAATGTTTTATATTGTGCAGCCCCATACAGAAGCACACGAGTAACAAAATTACTTTAATTGCCCTTTTCAATAACAGCTTACTGTCAGCTGTGGAACATTTCACAACCTCACCCAAAGTGAATGAGAAACAAAGAGAAAGAAAGTAGTGGGGTGAAGTAAAAGACACTGAACAGGATATATATGACACACAGTGTCCATATTACAGGGTTTATAATGATGTCATAACAGCCTGCTACCCAAAGTGAAACATTTTAAATTTTATTTTTAATGAATTCTGAAAATGGTGAGTAAAATATAGCGGGAATCATGGTCATAACTATGAAAAAGACCAAGTTGGTAATTTTTTCTCCCCTCTCTAACGATGTTGCTTCTCTTGTAGGATGACATTATCATAATGACACTTTTCATTCAGCCACTCACACGTCTAAAAATAGTACCCACCACATAATGCTCATTACTAACACTGATGTACAGAAAACAAAGCGCTATCATGATATAGCTTTATATGATCAAAACCATTATTCTAATCAACTCAAAGAAAAACAATCTCAGAGTAAACACACGGCAATAACATAAGGCAATAACTCACTTTCCCAGGGTTCCCTTGCCTTTGGGCTGTGCTTTCATCCACTTCCACAGAGGGTGAGCGTTGTCTCCATTCACCTCAATCTTACTGAAAAGGTCAAACTCTGCATTGTAACCTTTGGCAAACTCCTTAATCTCTGCATCAGTACCTGGCTCCTGGATCATACACAAAAAAATCCAAGTTAAAACATTTGGAAATATACGTTTTGTAACTGAGTTAATAAAGCTTTGCATGGTATGAATAAATGTATTCAGTCATGCATCTAAAATATGCAAGAATCTGGCTCACGTGCTGGTTTGAATTGAAGGTGCATAAATGAATAATTATTTAAATGACTTCGATCCTGCCAAATTGCTTTATTCAAAAAGAACAATGAGCTGTAGGAAAGGTTTAAGATGAACAGCCAGTAGTTTAACAGTTCATGGATCGTGTTCAGGGCTCAAAATTGATCAGTGTCCCAAATTCTATTTTCAACTGTCCCAGACTTAACAACCACTGACCCAAACTGAACATATTGAATATAGTTGAACCACTTTGTTTCAGTAACTGGCATCACTTTACTGGCTCACTCTGGTCCGCCACAGAAGTTCTGCTAGTTGTTCCCTGCACTAATATCTGAATTAAAAATGTAAGACCACCCTATTAGCCGTAATCAGTTTATTTATTCATTGACTTACTGTTTCATGGTTATTTCTAACTGTTAAATGCATCACTGCAAACTGCAGCACAAAGGCACACACACACTTATACATTATTATTATTAAGCAGCCAAATAATCACAGACATTGAGCAGATCAAACAAACTATTCAAATATTTACAAGCGTATACAAACTATTGACATATAAGCTATAGGAACAACCTAACCCAGATATCTGGAGGGAAAGAAGGTCAAACAACTATTTATATATTTACAAGCTAATACAAACTATTGACATATAAGCTTTAGGAACAACCTTATCCAGAGATCCGGAGAGAAAGAGCAGTAGAGAAGCACAAACGTGCTTAATAACTTTATTTGTATTGACAAACTTCTCTGCTGTCTCAGAATTGTTCCAGACGATGTATCTTTGTACCCGGGACAACGGGCAGTCCTTGATTACACGTGCTGCACGTGCTGTGTGACAAAATAACGAAAATGAAAACTATTATTCTTATTACCTGTCCTCCAAACTGGTTGCAGGGGAAGCCCAGGATGCGTAAACCTTTCTCAGCATAGGAGGCGTGCATTCCCGCTAGCTGAGTGTAGTTTACCCTGGTCTTTCCTCATTTAGAGGCTACATTTACAATGATGCACACAAACCCTCTGGCAGGGAAAAACAGAACAAACAAGAGGTTAAACTGTGAGAACATCCGCAAACTACGGCTTATTTGTGAAGTCTAAACATGACTTACAACTGTACGAAACATCCCACCCTATAGTACTCATGATACATTATAAATAAATATTACCTGTATTGCTCAAGAGACACCTCAGTGCCATCAATATCCTTGGCAGAGAACTCGTATATTGATTTGGCACTCTGCCAGTCTCCCACCTGAGCACACTGCATGGAGGTGAAGAAGAGGAGGAGAGGATTGATTGCATGTAAAGTTAGATGAGTGTGTGTGATTGAGTAAGACAGCTTAAGGTTTGTCAGGGCTAAAGTCCATGAAAGCAAAGGAAAGGGCAAAAGTGAGCTGAGGCCACAAGACACAAACAAGATGAATCAGATAAATGGAAAGGCTGGCAACGAAGTTAGTCAGTGCTCTTAACGCTCAGTGCACCTTGTCCCATTTGTGTCATCATTCATGTCCGCACCCTGTACACTCATTAGGGTCAGGCGAACCTCATAACTAGTCACCGGCATACATTTCACCATACTTTAGTAGGAAACACAGTACAATAAAAGATCTGATTAACTTCACGTAAACCGTTACAATTTTCATTTTAAGGATGACACATGAACCGCGGAGCCTCTCCTGATTTTATGTTACTATATCAACATCGCCTGGTTGGCAGATTACCACCACGGATTAACATTAACGGTATCTTTATCCCTTCACGGTAACGTTATATCGAAGCTAACGTTGTAGCACAGCGAGCTAATGACACCGGTCGCACTTTCAACACAGAGAAAGTGAAACCTCCGAGTTAAATCTGTGTGACTGAGTCTGCAGAGAAAGATAAACCGTTCATTATTAACGGTCCGTGGCTGTTAAACTGACGTTAGCAATATTAGCGACGTTATCGCGCTTCTTTTTTTTTTTTAGCACGAAGCTAGCTTTGGGGCTGCAGCTCCATCGGAACCATTTGTCGGTTACACCCCATTTAAAAATAGAAACCCTACATCTGACCTTACTGTTGTTCCGCCTGCAGGCAGCAGCAGATACATACAGGCTTTGAACCACGAAACACATAAAGAAACAGACGTTATATGAGCCCTGTGTACTCACCATGCCTCTCACTATTCCCCTGCTCCCGAGCACACCTAACAACAGAGCGGGTCTGCACAACCACATGGCCGCAACCGCAACCCTGACGACCGCTGTCACATGACCTGTTAGCCCCGCCCACTGGAGGCAGCACTGAGGTAGGACTTCCCCCAGAGCAGTGACCCTGACCTCCCGTACGAAAAGAAATTAGACATACACTACCCAATTATTACTTTCTGTCTCCGGTTCTCTTAACTTCTTCTGTTTAGCGTTTTCCCACACAGAGCAATTGTAGCTTTTGCAATTAAGCGTTTGACCACTGGGGGCAGTGGAAACAAGTTCACTGACAAATCAGCTTGATGAGGTGAACTTTTTAAGCAAACAGTTATTTATTTAGTTCTTCAGCTTATTTACTCTACAGAGCAACATTATCATCAATTTGGAGTAATCTTTCTGCCCCCCTGGACGAATGTAAGGCCAATACTCACTTCTTTTAGCTCTGTTTTATTTATTATTATTATATTGCTGAGTGGAATATCTGGCCCTTTTTAGATGCTCACCAGCTGGTTGCTGACTTTGTTTATCTGCC
>NW_023339796.1:15029150-15029666 GCF_004916995.1 Morone saxatilis | reverse complement strand
GGTTGCTGACTTTGTTTATCTGCCGTTTGGTGCTGAGGCAGTGATGTATCGTGGGTTTTTATAGGTTTAAGCAGTAGGGCAATGAGAAGACACAATGACTGACTTTCTTCCTTCTTACAGCAACCAGAGTGTGAGGTTTGTGCTCACCCACTCTCTGGGGAGAAACCATGTCAGGATCTCTTGTGCAATATGACGTTTGACTTCTTGCTGTTTGTGCTATGAGTCAGCTGCCTTGGAAACATTTCACAGCAACAAACAGCGGGCATATAAACTCACATTTAGATGCTCTGCTCAGGAAACCGGATAACGTAATAAGAAATGTTACTTTGCAAACTGAATAGACCTTTTTTACAGCAGCCATTTGACATGAAATTCAAATTTAGGGCAAACATAGTCAGTGGGCTGCTATTGTACATGTGAGCTCACTGAAAAGGCTCTGCTATACTAAATGGAACAGAGCCTTAATTAGTATAATTGGTAACACCTGTGATTACTCTGCTATTTCATGTCAAAATG